>NC_139682.1:45538993-46149618 GCF_964106915.1 Podarcis gaigeae | reverse complement strand
CCCGCTTTTATTTCGCATTTATCTCAGAAGGCTGTAGGCAGAATAATTATACCGAAACTCTTGGGAGGCTATCTGTGTTTTAAAAAGGCCCCTAAAGTAAAGCCCGGGGGAGAGCCCTTATTTGATAACACCCCCCCAGGGTCTCCCGTACCTCGATTCGTATTTGTTTTGGGGCTGCTGTTGCCTGTCATTCCAGTTCGTTTTTCCCATAGGAATTTCCCATTTATTTCCTGAAGAAATCCTGGAAAGCCCTCGATGCTTATGGCTGCAAAAGGAGAGCGAGTGCGTAGTGGAGTCTTTTTCCCTCCATTTGTTATAATTCAGCAATTCTGTTTTGCTGTTGTTGGTGCCTGCTGTTTTAGTTCTCGTAGCAGGAAAGCGGGGTATCTTTATTGTAATTATGTTCAATCCTATAGTTGTGATGAAAGGAGGCGAAAGTTTAGGTATTTGGTTTTGATGGTATATTAAGCAAATGTATTCTCAAGACTTACAATTTGCTTGGTACGCTACACCTGATAATGAATACAGTACTGGACTCGGTTGTTTCCCTTAACACAGCTTTGCCTCGAAAGCGCCGAAAAAAGGTTCTCAGGTTCACTGGTGCAATATTGGAACCGTACAGTTTTGGATCCTGCCTGACTGTGACTGCCACCTAATGGGCTCGTCAGGAAACGGTTCACTCAATTGGCAGTTTTAAATCTAATATAATTAGGCACTTCCCCATGTGTTGAACAAATCCTCTCGTAGTCATTACAGTTGTCTTTCATAGGTGGTGATCAAAAGGATTCTATTCATTTTCTTGTAAGCTTTAGGTTACAGTACAGTAAATGATAGAATAAGTTCAGATCGACACACACAACTATTGACAATCTGACCGCTGATTATTATTTTGGAAATGGTTCTCTGTCAGTCATGTTTACCTGTTCTATCCTTCTTGATCCTACACCAAATGCCTTTAATAGAATAAAATACCAAGTATAAAATGGCTGGCATTTTTGCAAGTTAGATTAAAAATGCTACTAATTCTCATGATGTTTCCCTCTAGCTCTCTCCTCTTAAAAAACAAAGCAAAACAAAAAACCTGCCTGATAGCCATGTTTGTTTTCAGCTATTCGGCTGAAATTTTTTATTTGGCCTTGCTGCAAATATATCTACCAGGTTTTCATAATCCACATTTTATAATGTAGTAAACTTAGAAGATTCAGACTCCTTGGGATGGGTATTTGAGTTTTGAATCAGTGTGATCCTAGCTTCCAACTGTGTTTTGGGCATTTTCCATTTTGGCCCGTATAAGAAATTAATTCTCCCTGATCGTCAGACTTTGATAGCACTCAAAAGAAAGCTGTCCAATTCGTGTTATTTTCTGCAGATTGAGGCTGCAATTTGAAGCAAATCCCATTGAGAACAGAGTGGCTTCTGTGTAAACATAATGAGGGTCCGGCTGATAGACATGCATCTTCGTTTGAACAGAAGCTCATGCTTCTTTTGTTGTGAGTTTAGCTTTGCCATTCTTGTAGCTCCCTGTGTGCAGTAGGTCATTAGTTGGAAATTGTCTGCGACTCCCAACAGGAAATACTGTGTGGTGGTTTTAGAGAGCTTTCATACTGTTGACATTGGCTATATTGCTGACATCAGGCAGCCAGAGGAAGGCTGGCTATTGCTAGTCTTGAAGTTCTTGTACTGATTTTATGTTAGGTAGTACTGTTTCTAAATGAAATCACATAGTTAAAACTTAATTAGTGGCTACTGCATTTATTGTGTAGTTGTATAAAGACATGGGTTTCAGATGAATCAGGGAATGCCCCCCCCCCCCGTTTATAGTGAAGGTTTGCAATTTTATTACTGGAATGTGTTCTAACTTTAAATACCAAGTACTGTACTGTGAAATGAGAATACTCCAAGTAAGTTAAATCTATAGAAAGAGATGGATTAATTAGTTAGCTATCTCCACAGTATTTATGTGTAACATTTATATGGCTCACAAATAACTTAGAACTCAACAGTAATAGAACTTAATTATGAAGACAAAGTCCTAAGCAGGTATTCTAGTTCTAACCAAGGTTTCTTGTAAGCAACTCCCATTTGTTTCAATGAAGCCTTCAGGTAAGTATAAGTAAATAATACTGAACTCACTGGGAGTTACTTTGGAGTAAATATAGTAGATGTTATTAGATTTCTTATCAACACTTTACCATAAAGTTCCAAGATAGGTAAAATATTGTGCTGCAAATAGATTTCAGAATTCTTTAGTCCTAGCACATGCCTAAGTATAATGAAGACAGGGATGCATTGATGTGGATACTGGCAGCACAACACAGTGCATGTTTACTTGGAAGTAAGTTCCACTGCCTTAAGGGGGATTTACTCCTAGGTGTGTGTGCATAGTTCTGAGACTGTAATATTTTGCACTCATAAGAACAAGCCTTAATTATTGTGTTGGGACTTACTTGGAGTAAAAATGCACAGGATCAAAGGAAGGTGTCAGTGACTTAGATGGTGGCACTCTTTGTGATACTGAATGTTTCCTGGTGTTCTGACTCAAACGCCTTCTCTTTCTTTCTTTTGATCCTCAGATCATGTACATAAAGGGGGACCTTTTTACGTGTCCTGAAACAGACTCCCTTGCTCACTGCATCAGTGAGGATTGTCACATGAGTGCTGGCATAGCTGCCATTTTCAAGAAGAGGTTTGGTGGTGTTCAAGAGCTCTTGAACCAGAGTAAGTAGTAAAGGAAAAAATAATGCATAATAATGTATAAAAAATAGAACCTAGGTTCTTAATACAGTCGTACCTTGGAAGTTGAATGGAATCTATTCTGGAAGTCCGTCCAATCTCCAAAATGTTCGGAAACCAAAGCGCAGCTTCTGATTGGTTTTGGGAAGCTAAATCAAATGATATATTGCCTACTTTTTATGCCCGTTATGAATAAATGTGTTGAGGTATGTGTTTTGTTTGTATGTATGCAAGCACACATTGGGGAGTAGGGGGTCAAACTGGGTCTTTGACCCAAATGACAAAACACCTAGTTTTGGCTCTGTTAAAGATTTTCTAATTTGTTTTAGGAAAGAAGACTGGAGATGTGGCTGTTCTGCAGAGAGACAATCGATATGTGTACTATCTGGTAAGAGCAGGGCACATGATAAAGGTTTGGGTACATGAACTGATTTTAGCAGGGAGATAGATATCTGTCTGTATTAGTATTTCTGCTTCTTCATTTGTGAGTGAAAGATAAAACACCCTTATCTTAATGACCTAATCTTGCTGCAATGCAACTTCAGCAACTGCTTTCACTTACATAGGCCTTTCATTAAGAGTTCAAGTGCAAACTGTTGCAGAAATTGAAGTTGCTGTTTGAGTGGTGTGTTATTTAGTAAATTTCAGAGTAGTCTGTACCATCCAGTATTCAGATGATCACAGACAATACCTTTGCTTGAAATCTTATTTGAAAACACACAGTGATTCAAGAAGTGGATGTATTCACATTTGTGTTATATCTGTCTGGAGCTAAGTTGGCAACTGTGTTAAATGCAATTTAGCATAATAGATTTCTTCCCTTTTAAAATATCTCTTTATATATTTACATAGACAATTATCTATCTTCTCTTTTTGCTGTTATACTATGCTTCATTAAGAGGTTCCTGGCGGTGTGAAATTTGTTTGTTTATTCAGTTGAATCATATTCTCCAAAAACACTCAGGAGCTGAAATATTTGCTTCCTTGTTTGTAAATTGCATCTGTAATACAAAGTATGGCTGGATTATTCTGTCACATTCTTTCAAAAAAAAACTATTTACAAATAGGTATCAGCAGGAGTAGTAACTTTGCAGGAGCCTTTAAAAATAAATAAAACAAACATAAATCAGAATATTTACCTGCAGAATCTCAGTGTTTTTAACATCGCAGGGACCAGGTTTTAATGTATGTGTGGCAGCTATAATGCCATTTACACGTCCCACTGACACTGATGCAAATTGCAAGTACTTAGTTTTGAGATTGCAACCTGAAGGCCCAGATTTTAGCAAATTTTAACATGTCTCAGTTTGCCACTCCAAGCAGCCAAATTAATTAATTAATCTAATTAATCGATTCATGTGATCTATGGTTAGTATCAACAGTATTGGTTAGTATCAACTGTATTGGCTAAAAGTACCTAATAAATGAATGAGGCAACACAATCCTTTAAGTGTCTATTCAGAATTATATCCCACTGAGATCACTAGTCTCAGGTAATTTTGTACAAGATTTCAGCCTAAGACTGCAATCTTAAATATGCTTACTAGACAGTGGGTCCTATTGAATTCAGTGCAACTTATTCTAAGAAGGCACGTGTCACATGGGATGTAAAGATGCCTAATCAAAAGTATGGCTAATCTGCATTTAACCTTGCACTTGCTTTCAGATTACAAAGAACAAATACTTTCATAAACCTACCTATGGCAATTTACAGAAGAGTCTGGAAGCTATGAAACTCCACTGCATGAATAATGGTGTAACTTGCATTTCTATGCCCAAGTAAGCAAATTTGATACTGGAAAATTACTGCCACATATTTTGGAATGTTCATATGATACATATATCTTATATAGTAAAATTTTATTATTCTTTGGAAAATTTCAAATGCTTTAAAATGTACAGTGGTACCTCGGGTTACAGACGCTTCAGGTTACAGACTCCGCTAACCTAGAAATAGTACCTTGGGTTAAGAACTTTGCTTCAGGATGAGAACAGAAATCATGCAGCTGCTGCGCCACGGCAGCGGGAGACCCCATTAGCTAAAGTGGTACCTCAGGTTAAGAACGGTTTCAGGTTAAGAATGGACCTTCGGAACGAATTAAGTTCTTAACCCAAGGTACCACTGTATTCTATATATATTTACAGATGACATATGTGTGAAAGAAATGACCTTTTCTGCTTCGTTTGAGTTTACAGTCTAGAAATTATGGAGGAGAAAATGAATGTATTTGAGGCCAACGTATAACACTGTGTTTTGGAGCAGATTTATGCTTTTTGAGAAAACTCTGCTCTGACCACCTCTGAGTTGATAAAAATATTGTGGAAAACAATAGCAATTGTCAGAACCAAAGCCCGGAGTATTATATAGATGATATGCTGAGAAATCTAGACATTAGTAATATTTAGATGATCCAATAATATGTCTGTTTTAGCTTGCTAACTTTCTTGCATTTGAGTACATACTCTGCTGCAGTTTTGAGGGCAACTAGTTATTTATTTTATTTTTTGTTGCATGTGTAAATGGATGTACATCTTGTTCTGATGTTTCATTCAAATCTTGATTTGGTTATTGTTCAGCGGACTTTGTGTTCTCTTTGCATGCCTGTTCCCTCCCTCTCTTTTTAGTTTATGGTGACCTCTAAACTGCGTGTAAGTACTTCCAGTTCAGATTTGGAGACATAATATGGTTTGCAGTAATCATAGTTTGCCTGATACGGATGTTATGGCATACTATCATTACTGTAAAGCAGGAAGCAAGAGGAAGTCAAAGCATGCAGAAAGAGGAGGAAATGCACATAGCATAGCCCATTCATGGTGTCCTGACCATGATTTCTCCATGACCTCAGAACTGGGCACCAGTTCATGACTGACAGATCTGGTGTATTCATTTTGTGATGCTATTTGTATGTGAGACTAGTAATAATTCTAACTGGCTTTGCTTGGGAGCAATTACGAGTATTTTGATTAAACTTTATGATGATTCTACAGAATAGCATTTTTTAGGATATTTCTCAAGGGTGAATTGGCAAGAATGAATGTGTGGGAATACTTGGGCATTCTTTATCTTCCAGGATTGGGTGCGGACTTGACCGCCTGGATTGGAATAAAGTTTCAACAGTGCTTGAAGAAGTATTTGAGGATACAGATGTTAGCATTACAGTTTATTCCCTGTAATTATTAGGGCAGTTGCTCTGTTGCACTGTTGTAATCTGTGTTTGTGACTGATTTGGAAGAAGATGATGGTATGATCTCATTTCAGTTTTCTTTACTCTTCCAGACATTTCTCACCATTATTAGTGTCCAAGTATGGACAGTGTTTTGTAGAAATTTACAATTGGATCTTTCAGGGATGTTTATCTAGCCAGCAGATGAGTGTGCTTTACTCAGCAGACAAACTTACAAATTAAAAACAAACAGACATAAAGGCTTTGCATAGATGTGTTTTGGTTAGTGTAGCACTTTCTGCTATACAATCCTGTGTTTCAACATAATGTGAAAACTGTGGGACCTCAGTGGTTAACTGTTGCAGGTCTTATATGCTCTGTTTAAAGTACTGTTCTGTAATTAGATTTTCCTATTCTGTGTAAATAAAATACCTTTTCCAAGAATGAGTGAACTGTTTAATTTTGAACTAGTGTTGTATCTCTTTGTGCACATACAAGGTCTGATATGTACATCTACTTCAGGGCCGGATTTAGGTTTGATGAGGCCCTAAGTACTGAAGGTAATGGGGCCCTTTATATGTCCAGCTGTTCTTTGTCAACAACAAATTGTCGCTGTTTTTTGTGTGTGTTGAATATATACTATATGGTAATTTATGGACCTAATAGGTATCTAAAGCCATTTGCACATAACAAAATATGTATTTTATCAAAGTAATTGTTGAACTGAAATACAATTAAGAAGAAGTTTATCTTATATTTTGAAAATGTACATCCATGGGGTTTTTTTCCTTTAAATTTTTTTGGGGGGCCCAAGAGAGTGGGGCCCTAAGCTATAGCTTGTTTAGCTTATACGTAAATCCAGCACTGATCTACTTCTATTGAAATTATTGGGGTATCCTGCATATGTAAGAGCTCTGTGCATATTGGCATACATGTGGAATTCTGGATCAGTTCCATTTAGTCCATTTGTTTCATAAACCAGGTATTGCTGAGCAGCAAAGGAACATATCAATATTAAATAATATGATTAAGCAACTATTAAAAAATACCTCTTCTATATCTGACATGGGATTTTTCTAAGTCTTGCCCAAAACTCTACTTCTGCAGCTCTTGTTCTTGCCATACATGATCAGAGCTTTCAAGGTTGCTTCTTGCAGAAAAATAAAAGCTCCTATAGTATATATTAAAATAAATGTGGTTTCCCTTAGATCTGTATGTGCAATAAATATAAGAAGATAGGTATTATCCAATTAGCATATCTCATTAAATTAATTGAATAGTGTGTCCCTGAAAGGATATATGTACCAGAAGACAGAAATTGTGCAAAAATAAAGAAACGCTCTGGGAGCAAATTTTTCATTTCCCCATATGTTTAATGTGGACAATCTGTCATTACTGTGGTCCTTTTGTTGAAATCATCAATATCCCTTTTATGTGATCTTCACATATTTGTATCACAGAGCATTTTGCAGTACAGTGATCTTGGAAGGGAACTTGTAAATCTTTATTAATTGCTTTATTAACTAAGAGATCTATGCCAGTGGTTCCTGAACTATTTTTCTCATGGACCACATGAAAATCTCAAAGGGTCTTGGTGAACCACTTAATATTTTTTTTTGCCTGTTGTAGCACACTGTGCTAGATTCAGTATGCATTTTAATCGTATTTTTACAGACACATCATGGGCCATCTGAATGAAGCTTGCAGAACACTGGTTCCACAGTTTGAGAACCCCTGGTTTATGCTATTACACATTTCTCATCATATAGTAATACATTTTGTGATCTAGAGAACCCCTTTAGGCAGATGCAAAGGTTTATGTAGGTCTACCAGAATTTTGGCACCCCTCCCTCCTATGAGCTGTTCCTTGCTTTGCTTCAGAGGTACATCAGATGTTTCCCCAAACTGGAGCTGGTATGGAAGAATGGCCATGCTGAAAAGAAGGACTCAAGCTGCCACACGTTTCTGGATTGGGGCCATTGTTTTTTACCTTTGGGGCGGCAATCCTATACCACTTTACTTGAAAGTAAATTCCACTGAATGTAATGGGCTTGCCTCCTGGGTAGATATGTAAGGAAGCCGACTGTTCAAACAAGCGAATCTGCAGAGTATATAGCAAGATTTGAGCATAATTCTAAGTGAATTGTCAGATAGCAAGTGGCTGAATAGCAGGACTTACGTATACTTATTTTATGTTCTCTTAAAGAAGATTTGAAATGATAAAAGAGTACCACATTTGCTAAACTTATTTAATTTGCATTATTGTTTTGGTAAGGAGCTCTTTGCTGTGGTTTGACTTGTTTGCTTAAAGTTTTCAGTGATGAAAAGCTTTGCACTGCAGATTGTTAACTTCATTCCATATCATAATGCTTTTTCCTCCCATGTGAGCAGCAGCACTGCAGGTTTATGTATTTCAAACAACCAAATGCCTACATGCAGCATAATAAATGTATTTTTAGTCAGCAAGGCGACATGTCAACCAGAGACTTGTGGTGTTGTTTTTCTTTTTCAAAGCAGCTCTGGCGGACTGAAGGGGGAGTCCCAGATGTCAAAGTATATCATGTTTGTCTCTCCATAGGGTTGGCAAACTTCACACACGCTGGCCCTGGGGAGAGAAAGGGAGACTTGACTTGCTTTTCTCAAATGTACGGGGCTTTATTACTCAAAATAACCAATGCCTCACCAGTTTGTTCTTCTTGCATAATGGACAAAATGATATAAAATAGCTCTCCTTTAGTTTGGGGTGGGGTGTTTGCCGGATGTTTTTCTTCACCCCTTGCCAAGTTCCTAGCATAAATTCCATGTGTTTTAGAATAAGGTTTTGTCTTAGAATGGGGTGCCTAAGATTCCTGTTGACATTTGATATGGAAGCTGGTATAGGACTTTGATTGTATACTGATGAGGTTCCAGATGAGGTTTGCTGTAATGTCATGTGCCTGCTTTATTAGCATTTGTTTTCCATAATATTTTAATCTGTTTTCTTCAATGCCTGTTTTAAATAGATGGGATTCAAAGCAATGAATCTGAACTGCAGAAAAAATAATGTCTTTTGAAGTATGCCTCTAGAACTTGTTTGTTGTATATTGTGATGTATTATATAATAAGATTACCTGTTCCGACAGAGCAGCAGATACAGCCCAGGGGATGGGGCCATAGCTTAATGGTAGAGCACATGTTTTGCATGCAGCAGGTCCCAGGGCTCCTCTTGAAAACCTATTTATTGAGCATTCATTCTGATTTGATGGCACAAAGCTAACATGGAGCGTAGGCTATGTTTGTTCTCTTTTGAACATTAGTTCTGCTTTGCTTCTGGGGTGGTTATATGACAGTGAGCATTCATCCTGAACTGCTTATAGGTGTTTATATATCTTCCCGTTTCTCATTCATTCATCCAAGATTTTTCAGTGCATTTCCAACTGCAAAAAGTCTTTTTTATGTGGATTTGTCACATTTGGGTGACACAGTGTATTAATCCACTTTAATTACACAAGCCTAAATTTTAAGTATGTGCTTGAATCCCTTCTGCAAAATAGTGATGGTCTGGAGGCATGCCCAGTTATAATCCCTGGCATCTCTAGGTAGAGCTGGGAAAGGCTCTTATTTGAAATCTTGGAGAGCCACTGCAAGTCATTGTAGGCCAAGGTCCTCTGGCCCACCATATGTTGTTAGATTCCAGTTCCCATAATCTCTGGCTGTTGGCTATGCTGGCTGGTGTTGTTGGGAGTGCAACAACATCTGAAGAGTCACAGGTTGAGATGGTTTGAAGCCAACTTTCTGTTCAGATGCTACACTCAGGGCACCTGCAAAAACTTCTGCCATGTGGCAGGGCAGTTGGTCTTCCACATATGCACAGGAGCTGTGTAGGGTATCTGCCATACAGAAATAGTTTTGATAGGCATCTAGACCTCTCATGTAGCTTATGAAATAGACTTCAGTATGGCTCTTCTGAAATGGGGAAAATTAAAAAAATGTCTCCAGCTCTTTGCTTTATCTTATTAACATTGGATAGAACAAAATGTATTTTTTTCATGAGTTAGATGGTCTGGGAAACTACTCTAAAAAGGAGAAAGCTTTCTGAAATTAGTTTTCAGAATTCATTACGGTACTGTACTTACTTGAACCTCAGTGCAAAACTTCAGCAAGCTTTTCTTCATAATATAGGAAGTTCTCGTGAATGTCCTCCCAGGGTGTAAATGCCTTAGGTTCCTCACCTTCCTCCTGCTCTACAAAATTCTTCCATACATATTCAAAGTCTTGAGGCTTCATGATTCTCATTTTACAGCCAGCTGCCTTCAATTTCTTCAGAGCAGCTTGAATGTCAGGCTCTTCCCACATGAAGAGACGGCCCACTGCAATGGAGAGCTTCAGGTTCTTGTTCTTCTTCAGTGCCTTAGTTATCTGCTCAGCGCAGCCGACGCAGGGGCTAGAAGAGACATACCAGGTAACATTGTAGCGTAGACCAGATTCACACGTAGGCAAGATGGTATTGAAGAAGGCATCTTCTGCATGGGCTGCTGCATGTTCATCCTCCAGATAGCCCCGTAAGGTTTTTGACTCCTTGCCTTGAATCTCTATGATGTAGCACAGGAAGGTCTTGTTCCGGCCTGAACTGTATTCTACATTCTTGAACTGGAACTTGAAAAAGAAGGCTGGAAGCCGTTCCCTGTATAAAAGAGTGAAAGAAAACCTCAGTGTTACACACCTAATAACACACAACCCCCTTCATCCATTAATTTCAGAGTTATTGGTGGTGTTAAGGTAATTTTGTAACCATGCTATTCCCTTTAAGGCCTGAGACATAGAAGAATTGGGCAATGACTAAATTTCCTGAAGATACAGTATTTAATTCCATGTTCAAGTAATTTGGAGGTTTATGGTAGAAGTTGGTGAAAAAGCTTTGGTATAACCACAAGGGAGTTGCTATTGGAACTGGGGAAAAGTTGGAGGAAGTAAGTCGTCAGATGTTTCCAGCTTAGAGGGCAGGTTGTGTTTGCATCAGCTGTTTTTCAAGTAATCTGTTGCTGATATACACAAGCTAATTTCCCCTTTTGTGGTTTTAAAGTGATTTGAAAGTAAATATCTACAAACCATTGGTGAGCTATTCACCTGCCTGCTTTATTTTTCTATATTCATTTAAATCTACTGGCTATTAAGATTTTTCGCTTCTTCCTTTACTTTTCTAGCTCCTTGTATCCAAGATGCCTCATCTTGAATTACTCTTGGTGTAATGCACGCAAGTTAGCACTTAATCCCAGTACATATTTTCTTCTCTCCCTCCATCCCATAGTGAGATTTGTACCTCAAAGAACCTGCTCTGACCTTTCTGCAGCAAGCTTAAGTTCAGACTCTGATTGACTCATAGATGGGTCAAGATTTGGAATCTTCCATGATAGTTGCCTTGTAGAAGCTAGTCATTCTATTGTGTGGGATTCAGCTAGCAAGTCCTGCAAGCGGAAGCCAGCACGGGCTCCTGCTAGCACAACAGGGCTTCCTCCCCAATCTCCTCCTGCATGCCCCCTTTGAGTGTGTGAGAGAACCTCCTGAACAGCGCATGGGAAGAGGAAGATGTTCTGTTTGGCAATCTGGAAAGCTTGCACTGACAGAACTATTGCCATAGCACTACATTGAATTTCTCCCACTGAAGTAGGAGAAGCATATGAAACCAGCTCTATGTATGTCCATTCTTCTGTGTGGGGCTTCAGCATTTCACTTTGCTCTTTTAACAGAGTATTAAGTTATATGATCTAAGTAAGTGCATCCATTTATCTCTCTCCAAGTCCCATCTTATAAAACTGGGCTTTGCTCCACTGTATTTCCTGCCAGGTGAAATCATCTTCATATTTCTGTCTATGTACCAGATGTAAGAGGCTCTTGGCCTTCAGAGGCTCAAAATGTAAATCAATCAATTTCTCTTTAAGGTGCCATAGTTTGGTTTGTTAGTTTACCACAGGAAAGACAGTACAGCATCTTTTATGGAATTTGTAAGGTTCACTGGCTTCAAAGCAAGGATAATTTAACATGCAAAATGAGTGGCAAATTTTTAGGTAGCATTAGGGTATACTAGGGGTTGCAAGCTGATAATGGTGGGCTTCAACTCCTATCATCTCTGATCACTACTCAAGGTGGCTGGGAGTGATTAAAGTTGTAGTCCACAATATTTAGAGAGTGCTAGATTGGCCACCACCTAGACTTTCTTGGATTTTAAGTGCCCGGTACACCCATGAAAACTGTTTGCTCATTGTGGATGCCAATATAGCTGCACTGTTTGATGTAGTGCTTATCTCTATAGTGTCTGCTATGCTCTGCTTAATTGCACATAAGTGCAGAGTGCATATTCCAGTGTGTGTGGATTCTAAACTCGGTGCTGGAAAATATCTTAAACAGATCTTGCCTCAAGGCTTTGAAGCCTCTGTCCTTAGCAATCACAAATTGTAGCAGATTGCTTGTGTCCCCTGCAGCTCTGAAGCGCTTAGTTATTCATCACTGAAAGGGCAAGGGGAAAAGAAACCACACGTCCCATAAATCAGCACATACGCGCACGTCTGTGACATAGTTGCCTTTCAAGCTATCTTGTGTGCTGTTCAACTTGCCCCTAACAATAGCTGTTCTCTTCTAACCTAACAGTGATTCAGAATGCTCAAGGGACTTCTACAACACATTAAAATTCATAGTTCATTGCAGTTCTGAGGCTAGAAGGGACATAATAGCTGGCTGACTGACTTACTCCCCCAATTTGCTATGTGAGGTTAATTATTTCTTTTTTTATTGCACATTTCTGTTCATTTAAAGAGGACTGAGCATATTATATATATGAGTGTTGGGAAATACATATATCCACGTTTTACCAGTGAAGAAAATGAGCTATATAAATCTTACTGCATTGGATGTCTCCTTGAAACTAGAAACTAGACATTTGGATATTTAGAGCTCTGTTGTAAACGTAGTTAAATCCTCTCTGTGTTACCTTGTCCCCTTTCAGGAGTACTTTTTAAGTTATTCCCATGCAAGGAATACTTGTGGAAAACATTGGAATTGAAATTCCAAGTTGATTTATGACGTAGTGCTGGTGAATTTATTGTCCTTAAGATATCTCCTTAAAAAAGAATCTCATTGCTTTGCGGTTCTAATATGCGAATGCTGTGTATTCCTTCTACATGATGAGTCTGGAAGCATTCTCTTAGATTATGGTGATGTGCAGCAACCCACTGTTTCTTGTCTATCAGGCCCTATTATTTTGTTTATATAATTTTCTAGCTTAACTCCATTTGTGAAATTGTCTGAGAAACTAGTGATGTAAGAGTGTCAGATTATGACTTGGGGAGATCTAGGTTCAAATCACTATTCAGCTGTGAAGTGCACAATTTCTTAGCTTAACCTATTTCACAGGCTTGTTGTAAGGACAAAGTTCTGTGTGTATGGAACTGATCGAACACTATGAAGAGCCAAACAACGTGCTGTCTTGAGGGACTTTGGAGCCACAGTATCAGATATCCTCATGATCATGACAGCGGTCTGCCACTGCCAAAGAGAAGAGAGCAGGATTTGCACTTTGTGTTATTCCATCCTTTGGGCTGAAGCTATTTGTTTGATGGTTTAATTTCCATTGCAGAAGGATGTAGTGCAAATTAATGTATCTGTAGGAGTCATATGAAATGTACGTGGCAGCTTTAGGAAGAGTTAGAACACTATAGAAAGGGATAGGAGGATATTCTTAATTATAAAGATTGGTCAGATTCTCAGTGCAGGTTCCACAGCTGCTGCACCTGTTGGGGACATCATCAAAAAAACTTGGCAAGACACTGTGAAGCTTTTCTAATCTACAAATGGCAATTGAAATGCTTGAACTGCCATGGGATAATTAGGCAGAAATGCTGGTATGTTTGGTGTTTTTAATCCCCTCATTAGCTAGATGACTGGCTTCATCAGACTGAAGCTTATAAATAAATAGAAAATTTGATCTGAGATTTCTCTTTGCAGCTGCAGGGGTTATGTTGTCTTAGAGCGCAAGATATTTAAAGAATAAAAATTCTGAAGAAAAATGCCCTGCTTGTTTGGCTGCAGATACTCAAAGCTTTGATGAGACCACTGAATTCATAGTGTATCCTCTTATATTTGGTGCATACAGACTAAGCATGTGCTTGGGTACCATCAAAGAAGGGGCACAAAAAACAGATTTTTTAAAATAAAGAATTTGACATTTGACATATTTTTTTTAAAAGGTAGACATCATGGGAAAAATCAGACATTTATTAGACTTTCTTGCATCCACTCCACATTCTTACCCCATTTTTCTGTTTTATTTTTTATTCCTTATCACCACCTAAACCAGGGGGCATAACAAAGATCAAAATAATGCAAGGAAATAAGATCCCATCATATGTTGCAATAAATCTATGTTTTATTTTTGATGTTTTTTGAGTTCTATGTACTTGATAATTTTTTTTTCTTACAGACACACACACGTGGGTGGGGGTATGGTTTAGTATTCTTATGTTGAGATACATATGGGGGCACTATTTTTTTCAGTGCATAGGGTCTCTAACGGTTTTAATCCAGCCCTGCTTGTATTGCCTAACCTTACCCATGGAAAGCAGTTACTGAATTGTAATTGAACTTAGAACTGGTTTCAAATTTCAGCTCACTATGAACTCCTTTGATCTTAGGCAAATAATACTTTTTTACCTTCTGCTTCTCATTTGACAAAGATGAGAAGAACTTTGGAGGTACCAATAGCAGTTCATATGAATATGTCACCGGTGTATGTTTTCTCTGCAAGCCTGTTTTGTTTCAAACCTATATTTAGTTCATTTTTTTAAAATAAGTTGAAATTGAGCCTACTAAAGCCTAAAAATAAGCAACAAGAAATTCTTTGGAAAGAATGCTTAAATATTGTAATACTAAGTGGCAGTATCGATATCTGAGCCTGTGAACACGGATGTCTCTCTGAAAGACTGGGCATGCTACAAGATAGTAGTTTAAATTATATTGGCAGAATGCCTCACCTCATGCAAAGGCATGATTCTACCTAGCAAAAGCATTACAATAAGTTACAAACAATGAGCATCTTCAGAACAGAATATTAAGGTTTTAGTATTCGGCTTTATAGCTTTGGAAACATGACCTTGCTCCAGTGAACTTCTATTGCTAGTGTTTGAAGTCGTGTATATGTGATGTTGGCACAATCCACATCCAACCTGTAGCTTCCTGAGGAATGCTGCTGTTTGATGCCTCCATTCAAACCAGCTTCCATCTGTCCAATTTGGAAATGTAAGCCTTGGTTAAACTGAAATCTTTACATTTTAGACAGCCATTATGCATGTGCCGATGACAGCACACGAGCAGCTTCATGAATAGGAGTTCCGGGGTTGGGTGGGTTGCAGGCATGGGGAAGCCAAGCAGGCAGTGGGCACCAGGTGAAGACATCCCTGTCCATCTCTGGTATGTACATCAATGAGCAAGTGCAACTTGAAACACAGCAGGGCAAAGCAGCCTTGCTACATTTTAAGCCGCTAATGTGTAAATTGCCAGAGTTCATTGTTGTTTAGTCAAGACCTACTACCTGATCCTTTTAACTGAAGATGCCAGAAATTGAAGCTAAGACATTATGGATGCAAATGCCCTCTAGACTGCCACTGAATTACACACTATCCCTTCTCTGCACTGGAGTGGGATTACTGTGTAGATCTGTTAGAATATCTTTGGTTTGGATTAGATGGAATTGTTGGGGTTCATTCTTACAAAACTGAGGTTATAGCTAGAGCTGAAATAGTGTAACCTGGTTTTTGTAGTACAGCAGCAGCAGTAGTGACAATAATAATGTCCATCTCAACAGCATTATTATTTTTAATAATCCAGTATTTGCACACAGCTATAGTGCTGTGGTGCAGTGTCATACTAGGAGTGTCAAGATCCAAATTTAAATCCCCATTTTGCCATGAAGCTTACTGTGTGTGAGCCTGAGCTAGCCATTGTAAACCTAACCTACCTCATGGAATTGATGTGAAGATAAAATGAGCAGTCATGTACACCGCCTTGGGCTCCTTTGAAGAAAGACTGGGTATAAATGTCAGAAATAAAATAACACTGCCCAACTCCCCAGAGGTCCATGGTTCAATTGCCGTTTTAGTAAAGCTATCAGAACGATTTGCTTTGTGTCACAATCAACTGATAAACAACTGGAATAATAGAATTGTAGAGTTGGAAGGAATCCTGAGGATCATCTAGTCCTAACCCCTGCAATGCAGGAGTGTGTAGCTGTCCCATATGGGGATCAAACCTGCAACATTGGCAGTATCAGCACCAAGCTCTAACCAGCTGAGCTACCCAGGCTGAGAGACATGAAACACATTTGGTAGCATGAAGCTGTTGTTGTTGATAAGTAAATTTATATACCACTTAATGCCACTTAATCATAAAAATCAGTTGTTCAAGTATTAAAATACATATAAGCATTCAAAATTAAAATACACAATAAAACGATATCATTGAAACATTAAAATAAAAACATCCATAATTGAAATGCGCAATGAAACAATCCCATCTGGTCGCAAGATCAAAGACATGCCTCTGTAAACAGGTGTGTCTTTAATATATGCGCCATGATCATTTATTGCACAATCTAGTGCATGTCTGCTCAGAAGTTAGCTCCAATGGAACTGCCAGGTAAGAGTGTAAAGTAGGATTACAGCCTTGGGCACCTAATCCTAAATAATTCAGCAATTAGTGGTGTCAAAAGTTTATATTTACAGTTTCTCTTGCTTCTATTTCTGGTAGAGACCAAGGAATGAATAACATTTAGTCCTTAAACCATAGCTCCACCCAGAAGTGGCTTAACTCCATAGAATAGAATGAGATGGTAATACTCATCAAAAGAGCATAAGTGTATGAAACTTGCAACCAGGAGCCACCTAGACTCTGGATGATAACAAAGCATTGTCTTAGGGATTAGCACCTTGCCCTATTCATCTGCATTTAGTTGGGTGGGCCTCATTCTTTTCCTCTGCAACACCAGTACAGAGCATAGCGAAAAACAGTGTTGCAAACTGAAATTGCTAGCAAAGCTATTATTACTGCAAATTCAGATCCTTGTTTTACAGTTTATGACCACTTTTGATTTGTTTTGGGAACTGAATATCATGGCATAGAGATCATGGTAAGAGGATAAAGGTGTATAATATTGATGAATTTCTCACTACATATTGTAGTTGAAGTCTTAAGTATCACACTTATATGGTACTGTGATAAATATTATTAATGCTTAAAGACAGTAGCTCAAAAGGTTTTTCTAGATGAATCAATCTCTATGATTAAAGATTTTCTGATTGCATTATATGCCTGCTGTATTGTATAAAAACCCGTTAAATCTCTCAGATGACTTAACGTTCACCTCTGCTATTGGGTCTTTTTAAACAATTGGATTTAATCTGCCTAGATACGAACCAGAAATTGCAGCTATAACTCTCCGTTTCAGAGTTGGAATAGATGCAAAGTCCCTCTAGTCCTACTCAGAAAGTTTCCTCTTTTTTCATTTTAATGAGGCTGCATATGTGGAAAAGGTTAACCAAATGTATGACATTCTTGCTGGCTCGTGGGAGGGCACACAGCCAGCAACCTCTTGCAATATGATTAAGCCCACAGGTGAGCATTTCCCCCACTGAGGGACAATAACAGTTTCAGTGCCATAAATGATAATCGTAAAATAAATACTTGCTGTGAGTTCATCCTGCTTGAATAACATTTAAATCTCTGTATTGCACCACAAAGCTTAGAAATAATATGGGTCGTCGTTCAGAGCAGTAAAACCTTGAACCTGAGGCAGACCCCTTTAAAAAAAAACCCCTGCAAACATTGCGGTGGCCAACTTCTGCAAAAATCTTCTTTTTGTCTTCTGTGTTTTTAGCTGCCGTTGAGTATGGGATAAAACAGACCTCTTACCCTGTTACAATTTCGAAGGGTGGCAGCTCCTCCAGCTCCTGTGGCTTTTCGGCCTCCTCTGCATTCTCTGCGTTTTCTGCGTTCTCTGCGTTCTCTGCATTTTCAGCCTTTTCGCCATTCTGGGAGACTTGCGGCTGCTCCTGCTTCTCAGCCATCCTGTTGCAGTGGATGTCCAAAGGCGACAGCAGGGGCCAAGAGCTGTGCTTAGGCTTCAGATGCAGAAATGTGACAGGAGGTGGTGGTGGGGAGAGCTGGAAGTTCCAGCCCTAGACACAGTTGTCAGGAGCTATATATGGAATGGCAGCAACGACAGGGTTGGGTGCAGGCTAGGATGACTCCAGCACTCTCGGATGTCACCTCTTCACTTTCACTCTGGCTGTGGCCTCTCCCTTGCCTCCCTTTTATATTTTAAGTATGAAGTGACGAGTTCAGTGTGGGCGGATGATGGATGGAAAATCCTGAATGCAGAAGTAACCTATTTATCCACAGCCATGACGGAAAACTGGCTTCAAGCAAGGCTGGTCACTGACCAATGTCCCTGGACAGTACGCCCTCCTCCTGCCCTTGAGGGACCACCTTCCAGACTAGACAGGAGGAGGAAGGCACGATGCCATTGTTAGCTTTTTTTAGAAAATGGACTGGTTGTTGAGCCAAAGGTTGATGGGGCCTTTTGTTGAAACCTTTACATACATATGAAAATTGTATCCTTTAAAATGCTTGTTTCATAGGACAGGGATGTGGCCCCTCATACATTATTGGACTGCAACTCCCATTAGCTCAAGGCAGCATGGCCAGTAGTGAGGAATGAAGGGAGACGTAACCCTACAGATGCTGTTAGACTATAAGTTAGCTACCTCTGCCCTAGGGAATATACTGAAAAACAGACTGAAAGTTGTTTGGAATCAGCACCACAAACCGAAAGTATGTTGGGGGAGATGTTCTGCTAGTGCAAAATAATATGAATGATTGAAGTTGTTCTTGAACCTGAGAGTAAACCCAACAGGGTCTGCCTTTTGTTGAGGATCTATGAAGTTTCCAACACACTGGAATATGATAGCATTAGTTAATAAGGAATATATAGGAGAAGTATTATGTCTTTTAGGTGGCTGATTTGTCTTCTCCACAGTCAGTCTATCTGGAGATGTTTTGCTCAGGTGGAATTGCAGTGAGAGGACTAGGACCAATACTGCCTTGGTGCAATTTGATATTTAGAAAATGAATGCAGATTGGGGCAAAGGGAAATGATACTGATGATGATGAGTTGAGAATAGGAGCCTGCTTGAGGCAGGGAATACACAGCTGGTTTTGAACAAGTATAAAAATGGCTAATTTTTTGGAACCCAGTGGTTTTAGGTCCAGATCAGGAGGCAGTGATGTGAAATGTGCAGATTTTGCCTATTGGAGCTCAGTAAGCTGTACATGCATTCTGAAAAAATATATAGCTTGCCTACAAGCTAGTTTGACCTGCAAAAGTTTGGGATGTCTGCATTGCTCTGCCCTGAGCTATCCAAAACTTCCTGAGGATGGAGATTGCCTTGAATACCTTTCATGTAGACTTTAGACTATAAAGATTGAAAAATTCCAACATGCATTTTTATAATAACACATGCAAGACAATATTTGAAATAAGTTCATGCTGGATTTTATTTAACAGTTAACTATACATTTCGCTCTCTTACGTTTTTATTTCTCC
Source organism: Podarcis gaigeae (assembly GCF_964106915.1). NCBI lineage: Eukaryota > Metazoa > Chordata > Lepidosauria > Squamata > Lacertidae > Podarcis > Podarcis gaigeae. The sequence continues at coordinate 46,130,094 of NC_139682.1, read as the reverse complement.
CTACCCCCCGGTATGTTTTGTTGGGAACCACACAGTAGCTCCCCAGTGTCCAGAACCCTTTTCAACTCCCCAGTGTTTTTACAAATGTCCTTCAACAAATCAAGTTTTCCTGCACAGTATAAGTATTTGAGAATATGTATTCCTCACATTCACACTTCACAATTTATGAACATAGTATGAAAAGTGGAGTTATCGACAGGTAGCAGCTTTGCACTAGCAGAAAGCATTTCTGCTCTTGCAAGGCTAGGCATTCTGTTTTCACTGACCTGTCCCTATCTACTGCAGTCACTTCTCTCCCTGCTCCAAGCTGCTCCTGAGAGGTGGGGGGGTCCTCCAGAACAATATGTATCATGATGCAGAGTGTTGCAGAAGATCGGAGGATTCGTGAAAATTGGGTGGATGCACAGAAGTGCTTTCTACTTGCACAAAGCAGTCAAAGGCATTATTGGACATATGATATAGAATCCAGTAACTTTAGAGATTTTTGCTGCTTTAAAAAGTTGAGCTGCTTCTTTAAGAACAACAAAATTCCATTCACACCTATATGAGATTTCCGCCCATTCCTTTTAACTGTTTTTAAAAAGACCACTTACATAGAAACTTACACACCAATTGGTCTGTGGCATAAGCAGCAGTGATTTCATTGGGCCTCTGTAGCAAGCAGATGTTGTGCACCTGACAACTGCCTCTTGGACTGGGTTTTATTATAAAAATGAGACAGAGACAACAGGGGCTATAATGCAATCTATGATCAGCTTTTTCAATGTTATGGAATACTTTCCATAGGAAGCGTATTGTTTTTCTCCCCTCCCTGGTTACTATGCACCCCAGACCAATCACTGTCACCTTTGACATTTTAGGGAGGAATTGTGGGGATGGGAATCCTGAGCTGATGAGTGATAACTCTTCCATACCCCTTCTCGTGTCCCTCTGACCCACTTTATTTTTGGAAGCTCTTGACTGCTGGATTAACCAGGGTCCCATCATTCTTGCCGCTTTAACTTTCACTGGAGCCAGCCAAGCTGCACGAATCAATGCTGAGCTTTAATCTAATCTTTGGAATGTGGTGCTGGGATTGTGGCTCCATCTCTTTCCCAGCTGCTGCTGAACTCCTTCTAGGGCAGTACTCAGCCTCTGTGCAGGCAGACACTGCACAGGAAGACAACAGAAATTGTGCAGTGTGCAGAGCACACAGTGGTGGTATGCTTTGGATTTGGAGTAGAAATCCTCATTGTGTTTGGTTCATTTATTTGAGTATGCATCAGTGACGAACTGAACCCCCCCCCCTGCAAAATAGAAGGATGCCTCTGCAGAACCTTTATCATTCCATGAAGGCAGTCCAGGCAATGGGCATGTGGCATGTAGTTAACAGGAGACTATGCTATGGACATGTTTCAAACTAAATTCTTCCTTGTGGAGATTTTACGTCATAAACACGAACAACACTATAGATCAGAGCATTGGAGGAATCTCAAAAGTTATCTAGTTCAACCCCCTATGAATGCAGGGAATCCAATACTACAGCATCCCTGAAATGTTGCCCTGCAACCTCTGCTCAGGAACCTCTAATGAATGAGGCATTTGCATTGTGAATCCAACTAATTTACATTTCAGCAAGCTGTTACAGAAAACAAACAAACAGATTTTTTTTAAAGTCTATCCATTTCTGAAACAATTTTCAAAATAAATTTAAGCCTTATGTTTTTATGTTTCAATATTGCTTATCCTGACAAAATACTGCTTTACTTTACTGTATTATACAAAGGTTGTGTTCTCACTCCCATTTGCTGTGCACTCACTGCGTTTCCAGTGCTGGGTTTGTAATCCATGTTCACATGAAGTTCTCCAAATGCACATGTATCCTGTACTTCCCTATAAACATACCCCTAAACATTTTATGAGTCTAAGTTTGGCCTCATTGAGGGGCAGTATGTCAATATGAGTAGGAAAATGAGAGTACCCCTAAACATTTTTTTTAAAGAAAAAAAAGCCCTGAATCTGACACTACTGAAGTAGAGCTGGTGTAGCAATTGTAATGCACTGTGCTAGATGCTGTATGTTTTAAAATTGTATTTGTACTGTATTGCTGCTTTCATTTATTTTATTGTATTGCAATTTGCATTCCACAGGATTCAGATTGTAACAGAGTAAAATGCAACTTGAGAAATAAAAAGCAATACAGATACAGTTGGAGGTTGATATGAATATGGAATGCAGACATGCTGCAGACCACCCCTGAATGAAGCTCAGTTTGGGAACCCCTGCTGTACCACTTCATGGCTTGTTTGTCGCAGTTTGCAATTAATCTTAACTGTGTCTGCTGTAGATAAGGCTACTTTAAAAATCACTGTCTTATTAGTGTCTTGCAGCAGTCCAAACTCTCCCCAGCTCTGCCTGCTGGCAGAGTGTCTAAAAACCACAAGTACAAGTCTAATATTCTCCGATGGTCTGTTTATAAGAGTTGCCCTTTTGTCAATGTGTGTGTTTATATCCTCTGCTCATCTGGGTCTACCCCCTAGGATATTTTCTAATTATAAAGGTGCCTACAGAGGACAGCGCCTTGCAATCCAGGCTCAGGAAATATTTATTTGGCCAGAAGCAAAGATGAAATAAGACACTGTCTGTATTGGACAGGGTTGGGATGTGCTCTTTAGAATAAAAAGGACAGCTTGTTATCAAAACAAAACGGATCCCTGGATACGTTGTTGGGCAGTGATTCCTCTGCTCCCCTCCTGTAACTACTGCAAGACAAATAAACAATAAACAAGCACACTTAGTAGCAGTAGCAACCAGAGGGTATCTTCCTTTGCAGCAGCCCACCCACCCAGTCTCTTTATTTTCAAGTGATTTCAGGGACAGATTGGCATGTACAGATTTGCTACATGCTATAGAACCATACCCAGGACTACAGCAATACAAAGAAGCTGTCAGGAGAGCAATGCTGGCACTCTTGTCTCAGGCTGACTTGGATTGTCTTAATTAGTAGGTATCAGTTAATTTTTCTGTGGCACATCAAAGCTACCGCTTATGGGCACCCTTGTTAAGATACCTAGAAGGCAAACAAAAGTGTTAATCTAGTGGAATCTACCACTATGTATATTCTTCAACAACCTGATGACTAGGTATTATTTTACAGAGAGGGAAAAGCACACACAACCTGTTAGCCCTTCAAAGAGCTTAGAGAGCTGTGACATTGACATTCGCTTATGCTAGTCCATGAAAAATAAGACTGGGAAATAGCAGTTTAAGGAATGCTGGCATTCATCATTCTTTCCATTTCTGCTTGACCTTAGACCACTGTAGCCAAATGACATTGAACATTGCAAATAAAAGGAGCCCCATGGGGTGTTGTATATCTAAGATGTAACCACCCTGAGATCTATGGGTATAGGGTGGTATATAAATTTAATAAACAACAACAATGATTTTAAACCATTTATATATAAAACTGTATTGGGTAAGTGCACAAATGTGATTTCAACTGTGTGTATGAGCATCAGGGCTTTGAGATAAGCTACGACTCCAAGCAAATTCTATTCCAGATGTAAGAGCCATGTTCCTCACCCTCCTAGTTCTATATAACATTTTTTTCCCACCTTGTGACAGGTGAGGAAGCATTGCAGCTTAATGGCAGAGCATGTTGTTTTGCATGCTAAATATTCCACCAGGTACAATCCCTGACATTTCCAAGTAGGACTGAGAAAGGTCCTTCTTGGAAAAGCTTGGAGAGTTACTGAAAGTGTAGACAGTATTAAGCTTGATGAACCAATGGCTTAGCATAAGACATTCTCTCTCCAAATAATAATAATAATAATAATAATAATAATAATAATAATAATAATAATAATGGCTCAGTGGAATTTCCCTTTTTGCATAGTTTTACAGAAATTTATAAATAAGTATATCTGCTATCTAACCACCCATCTTCATAAGCTCTGTGGAAGCCTTCTTGATTAAAAGGAGGGGTGTAGAATGCTTAAAAATAAGTAAATGAAACAAATTTATTTTACATATATGGCTTAATGATTTGACTCAGTGCAAGACTCCATGGTTCTTAAGCAGGAAACCCAAGTGAAGAACTGAGTAAGCTTGAAATAGCATGAAACTGCCTTTAATTTTGGAACAGAGCCAACTGGATTGTTCAGTCACAAAGTCATGTATGCTTGACAGCTTATTAGAACTCTTCAGATTTCAGCATATAAAATGCAGGTCCTTAACATAAGGAAAGCATGCAGTTTCATATACACTTGAAACATTGAGGGGATCGGAAACTGCCTGGGTTGACACTGGTGTTGAGGCTGTTTACATGTAAAAGTATCTTGGCAGGTAGTAAATGTGGATGTGGTCTTTCAATAAGATCAGCCAAAGCATTAACTTGGCATGGAGTACATTATCTCCCTGAAGGCTGGGGGAATTGAAAAGGTGTCTTTGTTTGTGGTGGCGCCAGTGGTGTATGAATATCTCAGTTGTATGCCAGCGTCAGATGACTTGTCTAGCTTCAGGGCTCGACAGAAACAAAATAAATACAGTGCTCATAAGCTTCCATGTAACACAATGTTAAATGATACAGATATTTTATTACCTGTTTCGAAATGCCTCTGAACCACAACAGGAGAGTAATGGTGTGCACATCTCCTGATTTTAGGCTTCCCAGAGGCACCACCTGGTTAACCACTCTGGAAAAGAGGATGCTGGACTAGATGAGACTTTGGTCTGATCCAGCAGGACTCTTCTTTATGTTGTTTATTTTAAAATGTCTCCCCTGTTCCCCACTCCAACTATGGTGGTAACTCAGAACAGCTAACAACATAGAAAATCATCAAGACAATATTAAAAGCAACAAGAGATTCTTGTTTCAGCCTCCTAAAAAGACCTGAAGTAGACATGAAGCCACAGGCAACTGTGCTGTAACCAAAAATACTCTGATCCTTGTGCCTGTAGTATTGAATGACAGTCACTGGAGTTACCTGAAGCAGAATTTTGGAAATCAAGTGGAGTATATAGCAGGGCAGGTGCTTAGAATCTACAGGAATCAAGTGGTTTAGGGCAGGCATGGGCAAACTTGGCCCTCCAGATGTTTTGGGACAATTCCCATCATCCCTGACCACTTGTCCTGTTAGCTAGGGATGATGGGAGTTGTAGTCCCAAAACATCTGGAGGGCTGTTTGCCTATGCCTGGTTTAGGGCTATAAAGTTGAGAACTAGCAAGCTGCGTTAAGGCCAGAACAGGTGATCAAGACAGATTGAATGGGACTGCAGTTATAGGCTCTGTCCATCCCATTCCCAGGCATTAGCTTGGCCAGCAGCATTTTGAACCAATTTACATTTCTGAACACTTTTCAAATGCAGCCCTGTGTAAAGTTCATTGCAGTAGTCCAGTTTTGATGTTCTTGGTACATGAATAACCATGGCCAAGTCCATCTAGAAATAGTGCTGGATCAAGAAACCCTCTGAAGCCTCAACTCCATCCAGCACAGTCTTTACCTCAAGCCCTGGACTAACTGATCTACCAGCAAATAGTACTTCTGTGATCTGGATTAAATTTCACTTTATTCCCCATATCCATTACCTTACTGCCGTTCAGCATTGCTTCAAGATTACTATTTGCTCCTTAGATTCTGTAAAAATGAGAGAGATACTTGATTATGGTTATAGCTATCTGTTCATGATACAGGTCAGAGTGGTGTTTGAATGCTGATGTTGCAAACTAAATTTGTTTCGTATAATTTACCCCTTAAACTCTTACCAACAGATAAGAAAAACTCCAAAATCTGTATTAGGGCAATACCTTATCACAGGTCAACAAAAACATAAATAGCGTGGAAGCATGCATGTTCTCCAGAACCCTTCTGTAGGTAAGCAGAGCAAGGGGTGGGGGCCGGAGAGGGAAACACATCTTGTCTGGCACCAAACCCATGGAGTTTGCATCTGGTCAGAGATTTCTGATACAGGGGCAGCCCACCCATGAGGCAAGGTGAGATGACTGCCTCAGGCGGCAGGATCCACAGGGGCAGCAGATCTGGCCTCCAAGGAATGCATTGCCTGTTGTTGTTGCTGCTGCTGTGGTGGGAGCAACAGCTGCAGTACACTTCTTGGAGGCCGGATCTGCTGACAGCACCACCACATGCACCCCTACCTCTACAGTGGCCTCTTGGCAAATGGGAGGCACTGGTCGTCTCCTCTCACCCTTGTTCCCGATGCAGATCATTATTCCTCACTTGATCCTTCCCTGGTGGTGGGGTTGGACGCCATTTTGTCATTCTCCTCAGGTGCCAAAATGTCTGGGGCCAGCACTTAAGATGGAATTGGAGAGGGTAGAGCAGGGAGTTGAATGAGGCTTCTTTTTGGTGCCATGTTCCAAACTGGTCTTGGTACAACCTAATAGCTATATAGCACCTAAAAAGAGTCACGTTTGAATGTCTGCTACCTCCCCATCATTCTGCTTTAAAACTCTGACCAGAGGCAGACCCCAGGCCTTAACATCAGCCAAAATAGTTTTCCTCCCCTTTCCCTTCTGCTCTGCTTACCATCCAGTCTGATGAAAGGTTATGGAGAACTTAAAAACTTGCACACTGTTTTGTGATACCTTGGCTAGCCTAATAAAGGTACTGCCCTGATAAGGATTCTGTAACAGAATAAACATAGCATTTGTGTGCCTTATTTTGTCTCAGAACAGTAATCACTAGGTGGCGCTCTGGCTCTCTAAATAATCATTGTGCACCAGGACTGGGCAGATTACATGAAGTAAGTTCTTTGGATAAGACCAGCTGATCTTTTAAGGGACCGTTTCAGTGTAACATCAGCCACTCTTTCTTATTTTCCCCTTCCCAAGTAAAATGTAAATTCACATATTTGTGTCACCTTTGCCAAACTATAACTGTAAGCACTGTGTTGTCAGTCATTCTTGGGAAAGATTTCAAATCCAGATACTTTATTTAATTTACAATATTTATGACCTGCACAAGGCAGTATACTGACTAAATTCAAGTTATCAGGTGCTCAGAACAGATGGGGTAGTTCAGCTTATTAATTTGTAAAGGGACCCCTGACCATTAGGTCCAGTCGTGGCCGACTCTGGGGTTGCGGCGTTCATCTCGCTTTATTGGCCGAGGGAGCCGGTGTACAGCTTCCGGGTCATGTGGCCAGCATGACTAAGCCACTTCTGGCAAATCAGAGCAGTGCATGGAAACGCCGTTTACCTTTCCGCAGGAGCGGTACCTATTTATCTACTTGCACTTTGATGTGCTTTCAGACTGCTAGGTTGGCAGGAGCAGGGACCGAGCAATGGAAGCTCACCCCGTCGCGGGGATTCAAACTGCCGACCTTCTGATTAGCAAGTCCTAGGCTCTGTGGTTTAACCCACAGTGCCACCCGCGTCCCTCTGTTGGATCTTTAGTCTGACCCAATAGTGGCAATGCTTTTATTCTTACGGTAGAGTGTGTTGCAATGTGAGCTTCTGAGATACAATGCATGGAATTTGAGATCTTGCTATTTTGGCAGATCTTCTTTAGCAATGTGTTTCTATTATTTTTACAAAGTTAAATCACGTACACCTTTGCCAATTGTTTGATTCTGTTAAAGAATGAGTGCAAAGTTCACAATGCTCTACCATTCTCTGAGCCATCCTGCTCTCTAGTTGACTCACACCTTTGTTTAAAAACAAACTTGGATGGATGGCCATGAGTCACCACTGAAAAGCTAAAGAAAACAGGCTCACTTCATCAAGCACGTATACTGCTGCACAAAACTGTTTACATAATTTGCATCCAGTTCAAACTGGGTTGGAAATGTTCCCAGTCAGAGGCATACCTAGTGTCCCTTGCACCCATGGCAAGGAACTGTATTGCTGCCCCCACCCCCCAAAAATCTGAGAAGCAGTAGAGGTTGCCTGGACATCAGGAAGGATGGGCCTCCTCTGGGCTGGATGGGACACCCACACTGCTCTCTACCAGGAAGCTGCTCTGAGGACCCCTTTCTGTTCCCCCCAGCAGCAGCAGCAGCAGCAGCAGCAGCTTTTCCTGCTAGAGATCTCAGCAGATTCCTCCTGTGGGCAAAGCAGGGGCTGGAGTGCTGAGCCAGGGCGTGTGTGCTCTCGAGGTGTCATGGGAGGACTTGTGCCCAATACGTGATTGGGGGGCAGGCCAGCACCCCTGTTTCACCAATGCCCTATTTCCCTCTGTTCTTGAGTGTCAAGAAAGGATACACGGAGTTGGCCTTTGACCATCAGTCATGTTTTCACAGCAATATTAATAGTAGTATAAAATACAAATCATTGCACTGATTATGAAAACCTACTTACTTCTAGATTCTGGAATAAGGCAGGTTTTTAAAATTAGGACTCCAGAATCCTGTCTCCCCCAGAAGCTTTCCAGAGCACCATTCAATATTCCATGGAGGAGTCTCCATCACAGAGCAGATGCATTGGACTTGCCAGTCAATGTAATTCCTGTGATCACTTGTGAACAGTGTCAGAGAAGAGATGTTGCTCTGTGGTTGTGCACATGAGAAGGTCCATGGTTCAAACCACAGAATCTCCAGGTAGGTCTGAAACTGTGGAGAGCTGCTAAATCAACATCTATGAGTACTGATCTAGATTGATCAGTGGTCTGGCTAGGTATGAGACAAATTCATATGTTCCTACCCACATGGTGGCCCTCAAAAGGCATTTCAAGGCAGTTTCCAGTTTAAAACACAAGCTCTATATGTGGGTGGGTGAAGGAGTTGGTGTTTATGCATTGACCTCCAGATGTCCTGAAAACCAGCCGGCCTACTCTGATTAAAGACTGTGTTGCCCATTAGGGGAAAAAATCTAAAAGCCACAGTAGGACAATACCTTTATTAGGACAAAGCAAAATTCACAAAGTCATGAGCAAGCTTATGTTCCCCAGAAACGGTTTTTTTTCCAGCCAGAACTTGACGGAACTCAGTTCCGGCGCCTCTCAGGTGGGCGTCATTGCCATTATAAGGGAACAAAGGAGCCATTCATGGTGAGTTCTGGTGCCTCTTCTAGAAAAATACATTGCCTGAAACACTTAGTCAGGCTGGATGTTCAACAAAACAATGCAAAGGGGAGAAAAAGCAGAATATGATGTCAAAGCCCCAAAGTCTGCAGTTTGTAGCAGTGTTAAGAGGGTATTGGGCAAACTTCATTAAGTAAGCCTCTGCTGGATGCTAAACAGATTTCAGGTTGCACCAAGGGCTACTGGGAGAAAGAAGCAATAATAGCAGCTCCCCCACTTAACCCCCCCCACACACAACTTATTAAATCTATTTCCAAATGGCTGGCCATGTTAATCTCAAGCAGCAAAAGCAAATATATTATAGTATAACTTTTGGGGGACCCATTTCCAGCAGTTGCTCGGTTCTGTCCCCAGCACTAGAACTGAATTCTTTTACTTTAAACAAATGAAAACACAGCTTGTGAAATAGCTCATCATGGTGCATTCATGTGTAACCATCTGCCCATCTGACTTGGAAAAACAGAGCAAACCCTCCTGTCGGGTGAAAATAATTCCTGTTCCATTCTCAGCATCTGAGCCTTTTCATACATTCACCCAGCTATGCCACTGAGTATCCACCTAATAGAGTGCCTGAGGCTATTCCCAACTCCACAAAAAACCCCAAAACCAGTGCTTAAACATCCACACTTTACATGTTTAGGTGTAGAAAGACTTGCACCTTAGTCCTGTACACACTTTCCTGGGAGTAGGCCCTACTGAATTCAATAAAGCTTACTCGCAAATAGACATATGTAGGATTGCACTGTTTATATGCTATTGGAATGAAGCCAACAAAAAAAATAGGTCCTTGCCCCAATGTGTTACAATCTAAATTATGGCACTTGGGGAAAAGAATGAAGAGGGGAGGAAATGGGAGAGGAAAAGATAATGTATGCACCTAAAAAGCAAGAATGTGTGAAGCAACCCTCATTAGTACAAATGGGTGTTCAACTCTTAATGAGTCTAGTGCGCCTCCAGATTTTTCTGAAGTAGTCTAACTACAATTCAATGAAACAAAACAAAGCTAATCCAAAGTTTTAAGAAGGGCTTATCTATATAAATGTTACCTGACAACATCATCTCATTAGAATACTAAGGCTTCAATTAATTCAGTGAGACTTCTCTGAGTAAACATGTATAAAATAGTGCTTTGAATGAGGATGGGAACTGTGGTTTTCAAACTCAGAATGTATAACAGTCTTCTTAATATGTGCCATTGCATTTCGTAAAGGATTCCCCATCTCCCAACCCTTAAATGCTAAATGCTTTTGTGCCAGTTAAATTAACTTCCTTCATAGTACCAGATCTCAGTGTCAAAGGGTTTCGCCAAATATGTCCATTTCCCCAGTTCCTTCCTTATTCTTTCTTCTTTCCCTTTTCAGGATTGTCTTTCCAGATACGGTAGGTAAGAGAAGAAGCTAAGGTCAGCCAGGCAAGGTAAGGCAGCATCAGCAGTGTTGCTGTTTTGTTAATAGGGTACCAGGAATACATCGTGGCCAGCACTAACCCATAAAGACCCACAATGTCGATCAGGGCCTGGAAAAGAGAAACAGCAATGTCTAAATGATTGACACACTGGACAGAATGCAAAAGACGCAATCTCTTCTTTTACCACAAGGATGAGAATGATCCTACACAAAGCAAGTGGCTGAGCACTCCAGGACTGCCCCATCTGCTCCCATATACCTCTCAGGCTTTTCACGCCAGAGCTTTTTGTCAGTGGAAGCATTGCTCCATTGGCAACTGGAACAAGTTGCTGGTCCCCTCATTTCCCTGCCTCCCTTGCAAAGATCTTTGCACGATGTTCTTCTGCAGGAATCAGGACAGAAGCTTTTATTTAGCAGGCACTAGTGGTAGCTCAGTGCACAGGGTCGATCCAGATCAAAGTGGTAGAGCAAGGTTTTCCCAGGTGTCAACTATAGAATCCTTTCTCCAGATACTATGCTTTCGTGCCAGTAGACAGCAGAGCATAGGATTGGGCTGGGTGGCCCATATTCCTTTTAGCAGAGCAGAATAAGAGTTATTACCCTTATTACCAAATTTTCCAAGTTGTAATGTCACTTCCATCTGTGCTTAGAAATGTTGGCATTCTTCCTCAGTTCCCTAGAGGCTGGAATTTAGCCATCTGAACACTCCAGGCTCTCCTTTTCTTCATCTCTAATGCAGCGCTAAGTGTCTAAATGTGCTAATCCAAACAACTCCTATCATACATATTCTCTTATTAACACTTTGGCATTTTACAGTTTAATAAGGCACATATGAATAATGAGCGCACTGAAGCTCTGGCCTTTGCTAGCTGATTAGGTCAAGGTGTGGTGCTCAGAGCTGCTTATCTCAAGACACACCATTCTCAACTGAAAAATATGGATCACCCTGATCATAACGGTGCTAGCTTCACACCCTTCTCGAGGCAGCCAGCTGCTTTAATTTTGAAGGCAGTAAACAGAACTGCAAGGGGCTGATATCACTGGTGGGAGCGAGCTGCAAAGTGGATACAAGCCATGCAAGCCTTTTGCCCCAGTTCATCAAATTCTCCTTGTAACTAAATGCCAGCTACAAACATTATGGAGGACCTCGCTTGAAGACTCATGTATTGTGTGCCCAGGAAACTTTAATTGCCCCTAAAACACATTAACCTATCTGCCTGCTTTGTTCTGTAGCAGGTTGTTTTGCCCTCTTTTTCTGCTTTACCCTTTGGGAACATGGACAGAAAATCAAGGGCTTGGGGCCAGAGAGAGCAAAGAACAAAGCCGTAAAGGAAGTAGTTCTAGTTCGTTTGTTACATTTATATCCTGTTTTTCTTACTGGGAACTTTGCCCCTATTTTCTCTCCACAACAACCCTGTGGGGTAGCTTAAGATGAGAGCTTATGACTGGCCCAAGTTCACCCAGTGAGCTTCATGGCAGAGTGGGTCTCTCCACAGTTCTGGTCTAACATTTGAAGCACTGTCCCACTGGCTCAACAACTGAAAGCCTCACTCTGGACCTTCCTAGTTTTGACATTTCTCACAAAAACTCAGTATATTTTGAGGCCCAGAAATAGTGTGTGCGTTTACATAAACATGCCTGCTAGAGGATTTTTTTTTAAAGAGTCTGCACATTCCACTGAACAATTTTAGCCCAGCAGTTTCCTAGTCAGCCTCGTTGGAGGTCCCAAAAAGGTAACTGCAATACAGGCAACATAATGGTACAGCAAATGTTTGGGATACATTACCAGCTTTAGGTTGTGAGCGCCAAAGAATATAGGAGTCCATGCCCAGTTCAGTGCAAGCTGAGCTCCATAGAGGCCCAGTGGGACAACTGCTTGACTGTTGAAGCCATCAAGGTCCTTCCACACCAAATATGAAGCATACCTGCAGAAAAGGAAACCAGACAATGCATTGCTTTTGAATGCCACATTATCAGCTGTGCTTCAGTAGGATTACTACTCTGAGCAACCCTTCCCGTGTAAGCCTTAACACCAGTGAAATGCAGCTTAGATGATGGCTTAGTACCTTTGAAGCTTTTTCAGTAGAAATCTCAAAGATAAGACATAACAAATCTATGGTGCCACTGCACAAGCACTTAGTTTATAAATATAGCTAGAATCTCACTACAGAAAGCCTGCAACTTACATAGGGGTTACATTCTGGGGATCGCACCTAAAGCCAAAATTTTGTATAGTCGAAACCCATTGGGTTCAATGGTGGGTCGGATTGCCAATGTCATTTCCCCAGGAACCCAGCCCCCTTTCCACCCCTTTTTAGTTTTTTGCTACACGTGTAAAGCTAAATGTGCACAATATAAATGTGTGTAAGTTGTGGGCTTACTCTATTTCCCAGAGCTAGTTTAATGTTGCATCATTTTCGTTTATCACTAGCAATCTAGCAGGAGTTCTGAGCCCCCAAGGAATCTGCATTAAAGAAGTAGTGCAGAAGGGTCTAAGATATTAAGTGCAATTCTGCACCTGTCTACTCAGAAGGAAGACCCACTTTCAATGGTACTTTGGACTTAACTCTTAAGATAGTGTGTTTGGGATTGCAACCTAAGAGTCGCAACTTCTGTCCTCCTGGATGGAGACAGTAGACTGGAACATCCTCATTAAAGGCAGCATCCTGACACTACTTAATCCATTGCAGGGGGCTCTAGGATAGCCATTCCCAACATGAAATGCAAGAAGGGAGACGGAAGCAAGGAGCCACTGGGTCAGGATTAATTGCAACAGGTAGCACCCAACTGAAACCTACTGAAATGAAGGTACCCGAGTTAGTTGTGTCTATTCCATGGATCTATGTTGAGTGTGACTAACTGGATAAATCCCACCGCGAAGAGGAAATCAGCCAACTAGTTGCTACAATGGAAGCAGCAGAGGCAAATGGAATTGCTGTCAGTCTGATCCCATGTATTTTTTCTTGGACCTAAGTTCCACTGAATTCAGTTGGGCTTGCTTTCTAGCATGTGCTTAGGACTGGAGCCTTGAGTGAAGAGGAAGGGGCTGCCCAGGAAGCCTTACCCCATGCTTGTATACAGTGTCGTCCAAGCAACTGGGAACATTTTATTGGGTGGACGCCATGACGGTTTCTTCAGATCTTCAAACCACGTGGGCACTTCCTTCCGAGTGAAGAACCAGCCCAGGAATCCACCAAGATGGGGCAAGGCTGTGAAGCCAAGAGCATGGACCCACATCCTCAGCCAGACAGTTCTAGCAAATACGGATTGCGCCTGTGCCTTTGAAACTGAAAATTGGTAATTGTACACCGTTAGTTATTTTCACATTGGGAGGTACTTACTCTCAACTTGAGATGTGTTTCCTTCTGTAGGTTAAAGGAAAGAAAGCAAAGATCTTTTTTCTTGTGTTGATTAAAATGAGGGACAGATGTAGATGCTCCTTTTCCAATGATCTTTCCTTCGAGGATGCTGTTATTAGCATTTTAAAGTTAGAGTAAGCCTTTTACTATATCAAGAATACTTTTAAGACCATGGCAATCTAATTTGGCAAATTTATCTCCCCTTAGCAGTCTGCTGCTGTTCTTCAGGTAGGCCACTTATGACCCGTTAGAAGCTTCATGTTCAGAATTAGCATATATGTCTTGCGTATGGGTTGCTGGAGACAAAGAATAGGGGATGCTCATCATCTGCTGTAGGAGACAAGATGCTGTAGTAGATAGGCCTTGATCATAGAATTGGAAGGGATCTTAGAGGCCATCAAGTATCAATTCACTGTTCAATGCAGGATGTGCAATGCTGGTTGTGACTACAGCATCCCTGCCAGAAAGTCACTCAAGCTTTATTTAAGGCAAAGCAATTCTCATGTTTTATTTTTTCATCTGGCAGACCCTTACCTACATAATTACACTTCACAGCTGTGTACCAGACAGCAGATTCTCTAGTAGGCAGTCAGGGATAATGATCAGAAAACAGATTTAGTGTGCTTCCCCATACCCTAAAGTACAGTATGTCCCATTCATTTCAAGTAGTTTTAGGATTATAACTAAAGACTTTTTAGTCCCATTGAGAGCCTGGTGTTAAACTAGAGTTTGCTGAGGAACAGATTTCTTATCAAACAGAAAATTCTGATACTGTTCGCCTTAATGGGACATCAGGAAAAAAATATTTCACACGCCCTGCAGCCTGAATGCTCTGTTAAAGATAGGTGGAATAAACAAGTTATTTTTGATCGCTTCATTTAATTCCATTGGGAATTTCCCATAGGCAAGATGTTTTTTCTTGACTGAAGTATTTCCTGTTTTCAGTTTTGTTTTGTAAAAAAATTACTTCCAGCGCCACAGACAACAGGAATCTTGATTCCCATTCTGAAGTTCTAATACGTATTCATAGTCTCAATTTGTAACACTATGATGAACAGATGAGGAGAATAGGTAACACTGTAGGGAGGATCATTGTACATTTATAGAATTACAGTATTATTTTTTTAAAAAAACTCAGCAACAGCAAGAGAGCCCTGCTGCTGCAGCCTGCGAAAACGCTTCTCACAGACGGCATATGATACAAGCTTTCGCGGACTAGAGTCGCGCAGGAAAGCTCTCCCGCCACAATCCAAGGGCGTTCGGTTGGTCACGCTTCAGGGTGACACGGGTCTTTGCTGTTAACATTTCTAGAAAGACGGAGAGGTGCCTTGGCTTGACCTTCCGCCTCGAGGCAGCCCAGCGTGGCTTAATTGGCTGCATGCTGTATGTGTTCTGGGGAGGGGGGGGGAGCCATTGCGCCCGCTTTGCTTCTTTGAGAGGCATTCCGTTGTCCGAGCGGATGGAACGTCCCGCTTTGCAACAGAACGCGACCACCCTGGCAAAGTTGCGCGGCTCGGGCGCCCCCCACGCGCCGCCTTTTGTTTCTCTTACCTTCCCGGAGCGGAACTTCGCCGTCTTGCCAGGGCGGACGCGAGGAGCGAGCCAATGGGCTTCAGCCTCTCTCGAGCTCTCGCTGTGCCCGAGCTGCGGGAGGGAGAGAGCAGGGGCGAGGCGTCGCCTTTGCGAAGAGCCTGTGTGGGTCGGGTTACACAACAGGGACTGCGGCGTGCAAGTACGATAAGGAGAGAGGAGGAGATCGCTCTCGCGCTCTCCCCGGCGGCGCACCATTTGTGTAACAGGCTGCAGAGGGCGGGGTACAGCAGCCACCCTTCTCCGAGGCCAGTCACCCGTCGGAGTTGGGCTGAACGGCTTGCGGAGCCAGGCCGGGCTGAGGAAGCATGCAGGCATCTGACGAGCTGGGGCAGTTCCTAGAAGAGATTCAGAGCTGAACCAGGAAGCTTCTCCTTTAAAAAAATATCCCATCTGCCATAATCAACTCGTCGAAGGGCCTTGGGCAGGCCATTGCTCAGTCCTCACCCAGAATATGGTGCTGATAGTAGTGTCCTACCTCCCAGGGTTGTTGTAAAACCTTGGTTAAGGCGATTCTTAAGAAGAGGATGAGGTGGTGAGCCAGCTCTCAGCCTGTACACCAGGAATAGAGCACCTCAGGCCCCATTATAACCCTCCTGGCCTCTCCCCAGGCCATCTTCTGCACCACACTCCTTACCAGCCCTTCTTTGCACCCCCGGTTTTTGACTGGCTGCAATATGACCTTGAACTGATAATGCTTATTGCTTATCTAGATAGAGGATAGAACCTAGCATCCTGTACAACGGTAACATTTACATTGTTGCTCTGCTCACATTTGCCTCTGGCCCTTCCCGCCAATGGCATGTGGAAGGTTTCACTGGAGGAAATGTGACCCTCGGGTTCCCCACCCTCCTGCTGTACACCAAAGAGAGCTGCTAGCCTAGCCTCGTATCGCTGTCAACTCCCTCCACTCATCTTTCATCCCTCTGGGTTAGCTGCTGGGCATCCGGTGGTCCTCAAAGGGCCAAATTCTTGTTGCAATGCTTACCAGCCAAGATAATGTCTACAAATCTCTTTGAATGCTCTGGTCTTCCTCAGTTCCCTTCAAACTCCATGCACCCCTTCCCATGCATTTGAAACAGGCCTTTTGAGTATTGAAACCCTTGGTGCATAAGCATCTGAGCTGTTGCGTTTGCTGTTTAATTACTGATGCTCTTTGCTGTGCAACCTTCATTAACCATATGCACTTGGGAGCACCTCTCTGCCAAAGTTAGCATAAGCTACTTGAATAAATAACAGCAACATTACAGATGCATGCTAAATGCAAATAAAAGCTAGACATCCATTTCCATTAGTGGCTTGCCTGCAACACAGAGAGCATTAAAGACTCATTCGCTTTGGCTATGGATAGTTATCTAATTTTTTATGCCTCAAAACAAGGCTCATGTGTCCAGATGGAATTTAATATTATTGCTGTTGCACATAATTAGTGTTATGTTTTATTGCACTCGAATGGTGCTAAAGAAAATTATTTGGTGGGAGACATTTGTGCTAAGGAGCAGATGTGAGCTGGTGTGATTGTGCAGAGCTTTCTGTAAGTGCTATTAACTTTCTGCATGCAGCTGTCCCTTCAAAGTAGCAAGTGAAATGCATTAATCCAAGAATGGGCATCTGGATGCCAGTACAATGCCTGTTGCGGCAAAGAGCTTGAGCAAGCAAACTATAACTAAGAAGTATTACTAAAGTCTGAGATCAGCTTTGGGCAGGACACCTTCAGCAAGCCTCCTCCTTTAATCTTATCTTCTCACTGTCATTATTGCCACCTGCTGTAAGAGATAGTGTGCTGTTCTGCTGAGTGTTTTAGGTATGGGAAGCTGGAATTAGATGTGAACGAGCATTTGCTTCAACAACACAGGGAGCAGAGATACTTTATGTTCTTCAGCATAGATAGTCACTGACAATGGACTATTTATCCCAAAGCAATTTTCTTCATAGGGCCTTTGGGAATAGCTCACTTGTGTTTTCAACTTCTTCTTGAGACAGAAGAGCAAACGCTCTTGAGATCCTTGCAACGGAGTACTTAATATTCTTCTTTGTTTGACAATAAGCAAGGAAGAACTGATGTGAAGACTGGATGACAAATAACCGTTCTGCTACATCCAAAATTGGTCTGCATTGTTGGCCTAGGAGAAATCTGGAGCTCCAAGTACTGCTTAGACCAGCTATTGTTGTTGTTTAGTTGTTTAGTCGTGTCCGACTCTTCGTGACCCCATGGACCAGAACACACCAGGCACTTCTGTCTTCCACTGCCTCCTGCAGTTTAGTCAAACTCATGCTGGTAGTTTCGAGAACACTGTCCAACCATCTCGTCCTCTGTTTTCCCCTTCTCCTTGTGCCCTCCATCTTTCCCAACCTCAGGGTCTTTTCCAGGGAGTCTTCTCTTCTCATGGGGTGGCCAAAACCCAGACATTAATTACATGTGTTTTTATCGAACACATTTACTCTAAGAGATCAGGGAGGGTGAAAATAAAACCAACACAGAAGGAATTTAGGACAACATTGCTGGTTCAGTGCTGATTCTCCTTACAAGGTGCAGTATCCCAAGTGTGTTGGTGGGAATCTGCACTTGTTATGGCTATTCTTATGTCGTATGAAGGAGCACATGTGATCCATTGTTTGGTATAGATGGTTCTCCAAGTATTGAGGATGAATATGAAAAAAATAATAATAACAGGGAGACCTGGTATTTGCACATTCTTCTGTGAACCCACCTGAAGTTATCTGCTTGGCTAGACAAGTCTCAACCAGATCCCCATGCTCCAGTTGCGCAAATTTGCTCCAGAGCCAAGATTGCAGTGTCCACAGCAGACACTTTCATAATGGAATTGCTTTGGTAATGGAAATCACACTGTAGGGCTGTAATCTTAATGCTTCTTTCTGCCTGACTGTTAAGCCAGTGTGCACCTGGGTATCTAGGGAAACAGTTGCTACTGTATTAAATGCAAACTGGAAAGAGCAAACTGTGAAGTTAATGAGAAACCCATTTTATTTACTAAGGCCATAGGAGAATGTTGTGATCAAGGAAGGATGCAATCCCTTTTGTTAGCTCCCTTCTCAGTTGTCAGATAAGTGTTTGCTATATACGTGCATCACTGGTGTTATTTGGATATATAATGGCAACCTGGTCCCCATGCCATTAGGTAAATCTGATTCTCAGTATGCAAACTGGACCAGACCCAAAGGGAACAGGCTGCATCTACAATAGTACAAGGTGTGCTGATCTCCAGTTCTAAAGTGTGGGGCACACATTTCCAGGATTCGAGTTTGGCTTTGCAAGACAAAGGTTTCAAAGACCTCCAGAACAAAATGATCTCCTTGTGCCATGGGTCATATAGCAAGCACAGCAGGAGTTGGACTTTCAGCCTGTCATAAAATATATCCGTATCTCAGGGGTAACTGCTTAGAGCTGATTTAAGTATGATGCTGGGCATGTATTAAAAACAGCAGTAAACTTACTTGTGCAAAATCGCATGCACCCAGGGCACTGTGTATCCTTCCTTGAATATACAACAAGGATGGAGACCCTGTGGCCCTCCAGACATTGTTGAACTCTATCTCTCTTCAAGCCAGCATCAACAGTGGTCAGGGACGATGGAAGAAGGAGTGCAACAACATTGGGAGGACCACAGCTTCCCAATTCCTCCTGTGCAGGTGTCATGAGTCCCAAAGCGTCACTATGCTGAAGAGTGGGGTGGGCAGGCTGGGGCAGATGAGGAAGGGGACACAAAAAGATGACATAGGGGTTCTGAGACCAGGAAAAAGAGGCTGGTTGAGGCAGGTAATTCCGCTTCCCAGGATGTGACTACTTTGGATGGGGAAGCAGGGTCTCCCTTAGTTACTATGTCATCTTAGGGCAAAAACATACTATAGGGCAAAAACATACTAAGACCAGAGGCTGCCACTGTAGAAATACCCTCAGACACATTGATGCAGAGACACTGGGGCATATAGGATTAGAAAAGTCTGAGGCACATTTTTTCTGTCCTGAGCTCACCGGCTGCCCCCATCCTGTTTTATTTTTGTTTTGGTTATGAATGTATTGGCCATTTCGGTACCAATTTCTATTTTAAAAAAAATCTCAAAGCAGCCAATAGAACATTACAAAGTATCAAAATATAACATGGCTATGAGAGTCAATTATATGCCTTCCTCTTGGGTCTCTTTCTCCCCCAGGACAGCTGCTTTAAAAAAAAATGTCCCATGAGATTAGATGAAGGAGGCTCAGATTAATTTGGTGTTAGGCCCATTATGGAGCTATTAGGCAGCAGTGAAGTCTGCTTCAAGACTTACATTCCTTCACTCCAATGCTACCTTAGGTGAAAATTTAATTAGGTCTTAACCTTGGCTGTTGTGGAGTTAATAACTACATTTGAGAAGTTTGGTTAACTACCATTATAAGGCTCTCTCTTTTTGTGGGAGGGGGATTGTTAGACAGCAGCTGCCCTTTTTATGAGGGCCATTTATCTTTTGTTATGTTTAACCTTCCACTAAACAAAGAGGGAGAGAGAATCCTACAGGAGCAAGTGCAGCTGGTAGCATTCTTGGTGTGTATCTTTTTATGGGTGTCTGCTGAACCTGCTATGAGACAGGAAGGTTAAGAATAGACTGTGATCCCGCTTAAGTTACAGTAGCACATTGCTCCCCACCTGCCAATGTAATGCACGCTCAGTAGAGTTGGACCTGGGGGTTACCAATGCACTCTTGTTTCTCTGTGGATTAACCTGGTTCCTCAAGTGATGCGGGCATCCTTGGTATCCACAGTGTTAGAATTGTTTAAATAATCATTATTGTCCCATTTCTCTGGGGTGCTTGTGAGAGCCTCTTGCAGACCCCACCTCATCAGGAGGTCCATTCCACCCAGTGTAGAAATCAGGCCTTTGGTGTTGTAGCATCTACCCTTTGGCATTCCCTTCCCTTGAATGTTAGACAGGTGCCATCTCTGCTCCCTTGCCAGCACCTGCGAAAGACCTTCCTCTTTTAACAAGCCTTCTAAGTTGAGCTCTTTCCTAGTCTGCTTCTGTACTGGAATTGTTTTGAAAGGAGGGGAATAAATTGAACAAACAAATAAATAAAATAAACTATGTAGACAGAATGAAAGGGCTTTCATGCGATGAAAGGGCTGGGACACGAGTGACAGCTGTTCCTCTGGCACTGCTTGGCTGCAGTTGCATCTCATTGGCATACCAGGGTGCCAGGAACACTTAGAAGGGAGAGATAGTCAAGGGCAATATCCAACGTGATGTGAGCAGACTCCTGCGCATGCAGCAGCACTTCCTTACCCCACCAAAACTGCACAAAACCTGCTCCACAGGGCCAGGTGACCCTCTGGAGCAGAATGGGGGGGGGCACAGGTGATTCAGGGCAAAGCCAGCTAAAGCAACAAATGCATCAGAATAAGGGAGGCATCAGTGCCAGGACTGTCCAACACTTGGTAACCACGATGAATAGATATGGCGTTAAATGAATGTACAATTTTCTGTTTGGATGCATTTTGTTACCTTTGACCCCTCGGAAGCAACATGATGTGTGGCAAACTTAGTGGGCCAACAATCAGTTTCACATGCTCCTATATGTCTCTCTGTTCAGATTCCAGCTCTGTCCTGGGCTGCCATGTTTGGACCTCTTTCATTCAGCCTGTTGTTCCTCCAGAAAAGCGACAACCTGCTTTGTAAGGTCAGTGAGATATCTAGCTATCCTCAGCCATTCAGGATAAGGCAGGTGGTATATTAAAATACAGGATTGCGCTGTGGTCTAAACCACTGAGCCTCTTGGGCTTGCTGATCAGTAGGTCAGCAGTTCAAATCCTGCAACAGGGTAATCTTCCATTGCTCTGTCCCAGCTTCTGCCAACCTAGCAGTTCGAAGGACACTAGTGCAAGTAGATAAATAGGTACCACTGCGGCGGGAAGGTAAATGGCATTTCTGTGAGCTCTGGTTTCTGTTATGGTGTTCTGTTGCACCAGAAGCGGTTCAGTCATGCTGGCCATGAGCCAGAAAGCTGTCTGTGGACAAACGCTGGCTCCCTCAGCCTGAAAGTGTGATGAGCGCCACACCCCATAGTCACCTTTGACTGGACGTAACTGCCCAGGGGCCCTTTACCTTATATTAAGATAAGGAGCATTAACAGTAATGACAATTCTATAAATCCATAAATGGAAAACCTATTTGGGAATTTTAAACTCAGGGCCTGGTTGTTAAGTCATGCAGGAACATAGAAATTTGCCTTATACTGAGTCAAACTCAATGTTTGTATCTAGCTCAATGTTGTCTACCCTAACTGGCAATCCAGAGTTTCAGACTAGTTCTCTCCCAGCCGTCCTTGGAGATGCTGGGGACTGAATCTGCATGCAAAGCAGATGCTCAATTCAGAGTAATGGCCCTTCCACAAAGCTCTACTTCCCTTTCATTTTATAGCAGGGGTGGTGAATTTGTGCCCCCCCTCCATATTTCTGGATTACAATACCCCATTCACCATTGATGATTGGTCATGCTGGCTGGGGTTGATGTAAGCTGAATCTCAACATCTGGGGGGCCACACATTCCCCATCCTTACGTTAAAGAGTATGCCTAAATTTTCTCCATTGCCTGATTGAAAACGGTCAAAACTTATGCATTTGGGGAAATGATTTCCTGTGGAAGATTAGCGGTGAAATCAAGTGGAAACTACTGGTTAGGATGGAGCAGGCAGGAAAAAGTGTCAAGGGTGCAGAACAACAGATGCCTGCAACTCCAGAGGCAGAGGCAGTGAAGGTCTTTACATCCAGTTGGATGGCTAGTTGATGTCTGGAATGACATGGAGATGCATTTTTGGGGGGTTCCAGAATCCTCCATGAGCTCTTTGAGCAGCTGCAGCTGCTGTTAGAGGCAAAGAGCATTAGTGGGAATGACTGGCACAAGCTGGCATCCAGACTTGGCATCTGTGGCATGAAAATCAGGTGACTTTTAGTTTTAGGACCGATTTCGGTGATGTTATTTGATATTGTTGTGCTTGTTTTTATTATAGCTTGTCTATTTTTATCCGGACTATAAGCCACCTTGGATATTTTACTGGAAGGTGGAATATAAATTGTGTCAATAACTTACCTACCTTGGAATGGCAGTAGATTCCACATGCACACAAAACTAGTTGGGTAAGGCAGAACAATAGTGTCTTGCCAGGACCTGTTGGTCCAGTGTGCAACAAAAACATACAAATATTAGTTTGAAATTGACCAGCCATTGTGTTTTTGTCACATTTGGGTTGACTGTTCACAAGGATGGCCATGGCAGCTTCCAGTCAAAACTCCTACAAATGCAATCCTATGCATATCTACTCAGAAGTATGTCTTATTAATTTCAATGAAGCTTACTCCCAGGCAGGTGTGCTTAGAATTAATCGTAACCTAAACCTACCTTTTTTGCCTGGGATTTTGTCAGCAAGTAGGCAATGTTGCTTTTATGGCTATTTAAGACTGTTGCCTTTTCCTGTCTTCATTAATTGCTTTTAGCTTCCACTTTCCTTTTATTGTCTTTGTTTATTAGATTGCCAGCGTGTCAAATGCAGGAGGTGAGATGAATCTCCGTGCTTCCATCTTTCATCCTACACTGCAGGTAATGTTCTTAATACCCAGGCTGTTTCCTGACAGCCATTTTATTTTGCATTCATCCTGATTTGTTTGCAGAGAGATCATATGATATCACATCAAACAATTGTTACCTTACTTATTCCAGTGCACTTTCCTGTCACTTTATATACTCTAAGGAACCTGATTGGGGGGGGGGGGTGAGGAGCTGTGCAGAGTGCAGGATCCACTTCCATTGCATAAGCCAAGCCATGGCTTGGTGTGAACGGCAGGGTCTCGGAAATGAGATTGCACTCTTTTTGCTGCTGTGCCACACTGAGCGAAGACATACTTGACTTAGAATGTTGTCCAAACCCTCTCCCAGACAAACCATAAGCTGTAAGCTATAGGGAAAATCAAGATGGCTTCTATAAACTGTACAACCTCATGCGGTAAGTGGGATAGCACAGCTTTGGAAGCATAAATCCACTTTTAAAAAAAACATGAAATATCAAAACAAAGCCACTTCCTAAACTGCTCTCCACAGCAACAAACAAAAACAGAAACACATTAAGGAAACTCCTTGTATTTTGAGCTCATGTTCATACACTTAAATAACATAAACTTAAACCCATCTGTATTTGCATATAACTTTTATTTTGACATATATATTACAGAAACTACCATTTAACATTTACTTAGTGCCAGTAGTGTGCCAGGCACTTCACAATTCAGAAGTACATAGAAGGCATAGCTCTCCAGGAAAACAACCCAGTGCATTCCCCATGAATACCCCACGCAACGGATGCTGGAGTGCTCATTTGGGGAGCGTGATAAGACGCACCTTCGCTGTATCTCCAAAGGCAGTAGCACCACCGTGCCCCCATGGAGGGGTCAGATCTTGATGGAGGTAGAAAGGCAAAATTGTTTTTTGCTTGGTGCATGATGTGATACACGCAATAAACCTTATATACCCAAATCCAATAGTAGGTCTTTCTTGGCCTTTTGAGACCAGAACAACAATCCCTGCTAGATGTCTATGTTGTATTAAAAACCGCAGAGGGACATATTTCCAAATCCCAAAGCAGTCTTGTGTCTACAGCAGGAGATATAGCTGTAGACTCATTTCCTCCAATAAACACTCAATTCAGGGTCTGCATTTAGAGCTGGAATTCTCCAAACTCCTGGCCATGCACACCACATTGCCATTAAGCAATGTGATTTGAAGAGGACAGCCCCTTTCCCTACTTGTATTTATTTCCCCGGAAGACATTCCTTCTTCTTCCTCCAGCGATTCACACGTCCAGCAGTGATTCACTTTTCGAGCGATCGCCTTGCAGGTAAGGAGGCAAGATAATGAAAAGCAATTCTGCTGGATTCACTGATATCCTGGGTACCTCTGGATTATTAGCTTCATTCCCTTTGAATCCCTGAGGACAAGGGGGCTGTTAAAGCTGGGTGTGATGCACGGAAAATAATAAGCAGCTTCTTAAATATAATACAGAACAAAGGGAGAAGATTCATAGCTACATTATGGCTTCAAGTATGTATGTAAAAACTTAACTGTCATCCCCAAAGATTTCCTTAGTGGCTCATGTAGTTTAGACTGCTGAGCAGTCTACTTGGAGAAGCATTGCCTCTACCTATTTCATGGCTATAAACCCAGAGCTGCCACAAGTGTCACCAGGAGTGTTTCCTATGCTCTAGAGGGGCAACCAATTCTATGGCACAGATGGAGACTTTAAGTTGGAAACCCTTGAAGAAATGAGTTGGACAGAATATTAGCTAAAGCCTTTAATATATGGGGGGGTGTGGGGGTGGGAGGAAATTCATTGCTAGGTAAGAGACCTAGTCAAATGCTACTGACCAGCCCCCAGGAACGGTGTTCATTTGGAACCTAAGAGGCACCTGCTGCATCAGACCAGTGGCCCATTTAGTCAGTGGTCCAACCAGATGCCTATGGGAAGCTACAACAGCACGCATCCCTCCTGTGGTTACCTGGGTGTGTACTGTCTCCGAAACTGGAGGTAGAACTTATCCATCGATAGCCTTATTCTTCATGAATTTGTCTAATCCTCTTTTGAAGCCACGCGTTCTTCAAACGTTTAAGCAGCATGTCTCAAACCAAGATGCTGGTGAAGCCTGATCTCTGCCTCTACCCAGAACTCTATGCTCTGAAATTTAAAATGCTTTATTCAGCATAAATTAGGCAAACTTGCACAAATGCTGATTTTGCAGAATTTAGACCGCACTCCTAATTCCATTTACTGGGGAGTGAGACCCACTGAATTCAATAAGATTTACTTCAAAGTAGGCATGATTAAGATTGTCTTGTTAGTCTGGTTTTCCTAATCATGGGGTGAAAAAGCTATGGAGGTCACTGGTGCCCCACTGCTAGTCATTAGATATTTTGGTTAGCCACCTCTGAGGTTTCAGCAGCATTGCCCATCATTTCAGATGTATCTTCACAGTCGAAAGAGCTTAGATTCTTGCTTATTTTGTAGAAGAATCAATGCTGAGATTCTCAAGAAATTAAATTCTGCATCCAGTACCCTAGCCTGTGTTTCTGCAGCTTCGTCGTTTACATATGCCATATCTGCATTCACTGTATCATTATTCTGTATCATCAAATATTATAAAAATATAATATTTGAGTCACTTATACAGCAGTTGCTAGCCTGGTCCCAAATGACAGAAGATATGACATGACATGTTTAAATTTGAAGCAACTCAGAATGGTGCAACCTTTTGATCTACACATAATTCTCCATCAGTAGAAACAAAAATTCCTAAAGCGATACAAAGATTTATTGGAGCAATACCTGTTCCCAACAGATTCCTTTTCTCCCACAATTTTACTTGGCTCTTCTTTGGCAGAAATGGCTATTTGTTGAAAATACATTGCTGCCACAAATCTCTGTACGCGAGTTCTCATTGCTAGAACTTTTACCATCTCTGTATCTCCATGGACACTCTGGCTGGTGAAATCCACAGTGGTTGACAGCCACTGTGTGGATCAGCTAGTACCAGGGCCTCCCGGATTTGCTTTTTTACTCAAATTGTTTGCCACCCGGTCCTTCAGCTGAGTGGCAGGATATGTACCTATGCAGCAGGGATGAGCAACCTTCTTCTTTCTTCCCTGCCAAGGGCCACATTTCCTTGGGAGAAATCTCCCAGGGCCTATATACTGGCAGCGGGCAGAGTATGAGCCAATGGTGGGTGGTGCCAAAGATCAAAGTGTTTGGCATAAACTAAACAAATAAAAACCACCCTGCTTCAATTTTCACCATGAGTAGTACCTTAGATTCCCAATCTTTTGTAGATCTACTTAGAAGTAAGCTACCATAGGCTTGATAGATTAGATCCACATAAGTGTACGATGGATTTTTTTTTTTGTACAACTGCTGTTCCAAAAAAGATTCTTTTCCTACTTTAGTATGATATACAAACACACACAGCAGAAGCCTACTGATCTGTTCTCAGACAAATCCCAGTTTTAGCATAGCCAGCGGTAAGGAATGATGAGATGTGCAGCTCGTCGCCAGACTATAGGTTCACTGGAAACAAAATGGGACTTCAGAAAAGAAAGATTGCATTGGGCAGGGATGAAGTTCAGCATGCATCAAGACATAACCACGACAAACCTTAAGGCCATGACAAAGTTAAATTATTGTTAGCCAAATAAAGCATTTTAAACAAAACAAATATTGCTGGCATGCACATTCAGAAGAAATCTAGGCGGTGTGACTTTTTTAAAAAAGCAAACAAACAATGTACAGAAAATGCATACATTGCTTCTAAGTATTTGTCTTAAGAGCTCTTGGAAACCAAGAAAGAGATGAAAGAAGCTACAAAGTAAGCGTTTGCCTCATAGCTTTGTAAAGGGAGGAACTGCAAAGCAAGGAAAAGGAATCCTTTGTGCTCAAAATCTTGGCTTCACTGCAGTCAATGCAGTTTTATCCTAGTTTAAAAGCTATACAAAACAAGAGTTAAGTAAGCAATGTGGACAGGTTGGTGGGGTGTTGTTATTATTATTATTTTTGTATTTTTTATAGCTAAGCAGGACTTTGCAGCTAAAGACTGAAAACCAGAACTCCTTCAAATGGCAAGTTCCAGCTCTGCACATTTGCTTGGAGTCAAGGACAGCTCCAATCGTGCATTTCCAAATCCCATCAATTTCAGTGGGAGACATAAGCACACGCTCAACTTTCACACTAAAACCTGTAGGAAATGCAGCCTGATCTTCTGCATATTTACTCTGATCGGATTGCATTTATTAGGGCAAAGTTAGAGAGCCTGTGGCCCTCCTTACAGCTCCCATCATCCCTGACTACTGCCCATGCTGTATGGGGCTGATGGGAGTTTGTGTCAAATAACATCTGGAGGTCTACGGGTCCCCCATCCCTCATCCCTATCTTACGTTAGGGGTACCAATTCATGTGCTGACTTTTTGACGCCATTTGCGTCAAAGGGAATTGAAGCTTTGTGCTAGTGATTGTCAAAGGGGTAAATAATTATAATGGAATCAAACAAAAAAAAAAAAGCCTTCCCAAATTCCTTCAACAACTTTTTGCCCCCCTCCCAAATTGCATACACAGACTACCTGGTCAAGGTGGACAGCAATAATGCTGACACGCAAGGAATCAAGAGATCTCTGTTGCATGAAAAGAAGCGTATTCATAACTTCTGCAGTGGCTGGCGCTCTCCACTGACAGAGAAGAATCACTGCAACTAAGTTAAAAGTAAGTGAGGACATGAGAGTGGCCAACTAATTGAGTACTGAGCTCTATGCCTGATCAAGGAATAATCTGGTGGATGACAAACAGGTCTGCATATACAGTGGAACCTTGGTTTTCGAGCATCTCGGAAGCTGAATGTTTCCGTTTTCGAACGCCGAAAACCTGGAAGTAATTTTCGAATGCGCCTTGGAAGTCAAACAGCTTCCGCTGTGTGTTTTTCAATTTTCTCAATAGATTTTGCTGACTGCCCATTGCTCCTTAGTTTTTGAACGTTTCAGAAGTTGAATGGTCTTCCGGAATGGATTATGTTCGAAAACAGAGGTTCCTCTGTAATGAAATATTTTAGACATTGTCTCACCCGGCTGTCCCTTCTGGTACAGGCTTTGTCTAGGTGTACATCTACAGATCTTAAAAGGTGCTACTCATGCTGATAACCCAGGAGTGGATCTACATGATCTCCCAATCAGCGACATGATTATTTCAGCACTAGAAAAGCATAAGGCAGTGGAAGAATTGACAGCTGTACTGAGCAAACAACAGTGCTGTGCATGCTGCTTGACCTTCTGCTTTCTTTAGGAATGGAATTGCAAAAGCTGAGATTATGCTGGCCCTGAGAACGTTCTGGAAAAGGACTTGTCCTTAAGAGATTTCAGGGAGGCTTTTCCTCTGGCAACACTGTGAATGTAACCAGCCTGTTGTTTTCTCACGCCCCCCCCCCCCCAGTGGTCTCTTGAAGTAATAAATCCTCTCCCATACTCAGTTCCACCTTTTTAAATACTATCCTGCGGATTTCTTGTGTTTGAAATCTCCATGTGGATGGTTAATAAGCTGGTGTCATATTGGAAGGTGATAAAGAACCATCTGGCTTCCTTTGGTTGTTTCCTGAATCCTCCTTGACAAGTGTCACCTCCCAGGAGTGAGTCAGTGGCTGGGATGCAAATGGCCAGTGACACTCTCCTTCCCGGTCACTGGTTGTTGAAGAAGCGCCGCATCACAAAGTGGCCCAGCAAAATCACGACGGCCACTGCCACCACATACTTCCAGTAAACGTTGCTTAAGTCCAGTGCTGCCGCCTAGAGGAGGAGGGGAAAAAATACTGTTACCTGCAGAAATGTTGGGAAGGACCCATTCCAGGGCAACCACAGCAATTTCTTGGCATGTATTTCCCCACTCCCTGAAAGAAAAGTCAGATGCCAGGAAGGTGCACCAATAGCTTAAGGGAGACAAGCCTGAGGTTGCACAGGTGCACCAACAGTGTCGACCTGGCACCTACCCCCAAGGCCCTGCACACCCCTGATCTCTCCCCCAACACCTTCTCAGTAGACAGCAATGACTCCACAGTTGGGAGGGCAGCTGCCTGCCATTGCCCTACTCCTGCCCACCCCAGATCAGCGCCAGCATGCTTTCATAGTAAAAGAAATGTGTGTGTGTCTTTTTAAAAAACCAACCCACTCATCTGGTTCACTGGTTCACTTACCCATCCTCCCTGCTGGGCAATCCACTGGGCAATGCGGTTTCTAAGCACAAAGTCAGCCATGTAGCGGGCAATCCTGCTTAGGAAGCCGGTCAACCCCTGCTGGTACACATGGATTGCCATCCTGTAGCCGAAGCCCAGCAGTGCTATCACACGACCCCAGTTGATGCCGCTCTCAAACAAACTGTGGAAGAGACCATATTATTATTATTCTTAGAAAATTCAGGCTACGTTTTATGGCCAGCTCTTTGCTACCCTCTACTGAGGCACAGCTTGTTCGCAGTCTGCTGCTGTAGCATTAAAAGCAACTTTCTGACCTGCCCCCTCACCATTCAACAGCGTGCTAGTGTCTTCCCCTGAGCAGTGCTAAGGCACAAGGCATATTTAACAAGACTTTTATATTGCCGAGGGGGGGGGGGGGAAGGCTGTGTATGTGCCTTCAGTCACTCGGATCTTGTTCAAGCTGTTCCTCCCAAGAATCCAAATGTACACAGATTACTAAAATGTAGATACTTTCTATTCAGGTACTTTTCTACAGCTGAGAAGTGTGCGTCCCGGAAGGCCAGCCACATGGGCTTCTCAAGGGCTGCAACTCCTCTGGAAGTGAGGCTTCATTCATTCATTCTGTTTCTAATCTACCCTTCATCATAAAGGGATCCCCGGGCTGTGTACAGCAAATGATAAATACAACAACACAGCAAATATATATGGGGGGCGGGGACCAGAGACCATGAAAACATCTATCTTACAGTTAAGAATCACGATGAAGAACAATTCTCAGCTCACTCCTCCCCAAACGCCTAACAGAATGAAAAGATCTTTACTTGACTACGAAAATGTGTGGCCAATCCACAGCTGGGAGGCCACAGTAGAGAAGGCCGTACCCCAAGTCACCATGTTAGGTGGGACCAGGAGTAGGGCCTCGTCCACAGACTGTAAGACTTAAGGTGGGAGATATTGGGAGAGGTGCTCCTTCTATAACATGCAATAAAAAGAGGTAGAAGCATCCCAAGACAGCAGAATGAACTGCCATTTCAGACTGCAGGTGGTGATGACTTTTTAAATATATATAATATTCATACAAATATACTAATAGTCATACAAATTAAAATGAAGAAACAACTTTGTAATAAATTTACACTTAAAAGCACACACACAAATATAGTACTCCCCACCTGTGGCTTCAAATGGTACCTCTCTCCCCTAAATTCTGCTTGAATGCACAGGCCAAGCCTGTACTGCCTTAGCTGTTTTAATTCTGAATTTTAGATTGTTGTAACCTGCCTTGGGACCTGCTGGCAAAGGGTAAGTAATAAATATTATAACAATAAGAATATAATGAGATCTGCTTTCAAAAGTCATATTGGAACAGGGTTAAGGCTCAGTCACGTAATTTCATCTAAACAGAAAACAAATTTTCTTCTGTTTGTACAGCTGCAACACCACATTATGTTCATACTGCGAAGTACAAGCACTGGTCTGTAGCAATGAAAAGCACAAAAAGTGATGGGCTGTGGCAAATCCTATCCTCAGTTGCAACCCATAGCGCCATTTACACTGGAGGTGCCCATATTCTACAGTTGAATAAATCTGACCCTGTGTTCAAGTGCTAGCAACATGGTCGAAGGAAAACAGTGTTCACTCTAGAAGCAAAGCAGCACATACTTGCCTTTGGCATCCAAGAAGAAAAGGGGAATAAATAAGACTTGTGAAAGCTGAGAATCGCTATCCACATAAACAGCAAGACACACCCCATATTATGCCTGCTCTGGCACTTAAATCTTCAGAATAGCTCTGCTCTGGGTACCACAGTCTTTAGGGGGAAGGAGTAGGGCCTTTTCTGAGGTGGCACCATCTACAGAACTATGCCACCTCTTTTTGCAGGATGCTCGGAGACGTTTGCCAGTCAACTTGGCTAATATTTAACATGCAGATAGGTAGCCGTGTTGGTCTGCCATAGTCAAAACAAAACAAAATTCCTTCCAGTAGCACCTTAAAGACCAACTAAGTCAGTTCTTGGTATGAGCTTTCGTGTGCATGCACACTTCTTCAGATACACTGAAACAGAAGTTTCCAGACCCTTCTATATAGTGAGAAGGTGGGGAGGGGTATTACTCAGAAGGGTGGTGGGAATGGGTGATTGGCAGATAGCTGTGATGAGCCTGTTGATGACTCTTAACGATTGCAATAGGTCTTACAGGAAAAAGCAAGGGTGAGAAGGTGAAAAATGGCTTTGTCATTAACATGCATTAACATGCATTTCAACTTGATTGTTAGCTGCTCAGAGAACCCCTTTGGCTGACTGGCAGAATAATAAAAAAAAATCACAACAAGATTATCATTATTTTTGTGATGGTGGTTGTTGTGTTTTTTTAAAAAAACAAAATTATAAGACAAAATGAGACTTAAACATGGAAGCATGTCTCATTAGGTTGCATAACCTTGAAGATTTGTGTGCCATTGTAAAAAGTTCAGCAGGCATAGTATGGAATGGAGAAAGTTCACACACACATCATCACTGAAAGAGAGGGAAGAGAAAGCACTGTAGGTTAATTTACCTGGTTGCAGCACACTGACCACCTCAAGGTGGCAAAGGGGTGAGAGCAACGCTGCTTGGCTTCCCAAGGAGGGGAGAGCAGGAAGAGAGGACACAAGAGACAGTTAAACAACATTCACAGGGAACGAGTATGGGTGCACCCGTCTACAGGCATGTATGCGCTGTGGGTCAGGGAGCAGAAAGAGAATTATGAGGGAGGCCTCTGACCCAAATCCTTCTTTTGGCAACTGACCACCATGGACAAGCTCAGGGCCGCAACAAAGCTGCTTGTCGCCAGACCACCTATGGTAATTTTCCTACCTGCCTGCTGGTTTAGAAAGAACTTGGCAAGAGGGAATGGGTTGATCCCTTCACTTTGCAACATGGCATGGGGAGGGTCCAGGTGTTTGGCTCACTACTTTGAGCAGAGTTTCTGCAAAATCTACCTTGCTTACACAAGTGGCGTGAACATGCAATTAAAGCTGTGTGGGTCAGAAAATGACAGTCAAGATGGAATCCTTGTAGTGGCAGCATTTTTTCCTTAAGGACCAAAAATGGGTACGAAGTCCCTTACTAAATACTGCAGTTACGTATCTAGTCCACACTTACACCCCTGTTTTAATCACCTACTTTTCTGTAATGACTTTTGTGAAATATGCTACTATTGGAATGCTTAGTAATTTATCAGCTGCAAGAACATCGTAAGACCTGGAGGACAATAGCCTGATATTTATAAATGAAACAAGTACGTTTTTAAAGTTGCTGTCCTCCAACCCCAATTGTCGTCGTCATTATCATTATTCTTTTCCCAGAGAATATGAATGCAGTGACCCACATCTTTCTCTATACGTCTTGTGTATGTTAAATTTTTGTTCAGGCATATTGTTGTCCTTTATTTATTGTTGTAGGTTATTGATGTATATGTTTTTATTTAACTAAATAAACAGATTTTTTAAAAAAGAAATAATCTCAATTAAAACCAAAACAACGTCAATAAAATCAAAGCAAACTACATTAAAGCAACAAGCCCAAAATTTGTCTCAATCTTCTCCCTCTTCTTATGAGGGAACCTAACAGAGCAACATCTGAGAACTCTTCATATCAGAAAACTGAGCCAGCCTCTCACTTTTTGGAGAGGGAAAAGTAGAGTCTGGGTGACCTACCTGGAGGCTATTTTGACGAAGTACTCATAGGCATTGTCCCTGGAGGGCTTCAGTGACTTCAGCATTGCAGAGAACTCGTTTTCATACCGTTCTTTGATGTCATCCCCTATGGAGGCCAGGCGCCTGCCCACTTGGGTGGTGATGCTGCCCAAGAGACAAATGACAGTGTTAGACATGTCTGTGGAGGCAGACTGGCATGCGGCTTGCATTTTAGGTATAGGTTTCAAATATGTGCTCTTACCTGTCACGCTCTGGCTGCATCACAGCTATTTCTGGATCTATTGGCACTTCCTGCCCAGTCTGCTCCTGCTCCTGCTCCTGTTGGTATCGATAGAAAACATAGCTCTGGAAGACCTCTTCTGTCTGCTGTGCCACCTGGTCTTCTGCAAAAGGGCAACAAGGTGGATAAGAAAACAGGTACCTCCAATGTAAAGAAATATACAATAATAAGAGTACATTCATTTGTAAAAAAGGAATATACAACGGGATAGACAGGAAGTCTAGTGTGTTGGTATGTATATGGTTTTTGGGGGGGGATTTGTTATTTTTTTGATTCATTTTCTTTCTAGGTATATAAAATTTGTATATAATTTTTGTATACATGTTGAAAATTGTATTATAGTAAGTCCTGTAATGTGACGTTTACCAATGTAATATAAGAATGTTAACAAATAAATGATATGCAAATTCCAAAAAAAAGGAAACAGGCACCTCCATCTAGAGCAGAACATGCGGGCTTCCAGAAGCTCCAGCTCCCAGGAAATGCAGCCTGGTCTTCTCCATATTTAATCTGATCGGATTGCATTTATTAGGGCAAGTTAGAGAACCTGTGGCCCTCCTACCTGACCACTGGCCACACTGGCTGGGGCTGATGGAAGATGGAGTCCAACAATGTCTGGAGGGTCACGGAGTCCCCATCCTTGCTATATATGGGAGCTGAACTCAATTGCCTTCTCCCACATGAACCTGCCACCAACAGATCTGCTTTAGAGACCCTTCCCTGGGTTTCCCCCTTTGCCCCTTTGAAGGCTAAGCAAGTAGCAGTGGGAAACAGGGCCTTTTCTGTGGTGGCATCCACCCAAGCTCCTTCCCTAAAATTCATCAGCACTTCATTTTCTATCTTTTAGGTACCAGCCCAAGCCCATCCTGTTCTCTTGTGCTTTTAATGACTTTAATAAACAGTATTTGAGGTCCTTTATAAAAAAATATTTCTGCAATTTAATAATTGCTTCATCTGGCTTGTAATATCCTAGTCTTCATGTTTGTCCATTCTGTGAAGGACTGAACTAGACATGCCATTCAATTGCCCCAATGGGAATTTCCCTTGGAATGCAAATAGCAGGTTTGGAGAAGTGATTTTTGCAGCACTGGTAGGAAGAGAAATAGGTTTAGAACAACAGCAACACTGTTTAACCCCAAGGGTCCAAGGTGCTCAGGCTTCCTTGTGGCTGCTTATTTATATAACAAAAAACTTGCACACTAAGTTGCATCTAGTTGGCCCCAAAGTGAACTACTTTGAGGCATCAGATTCCTGATCAGCTGCACCTGCTGAATTTTCTTCCTCTGCATAACTACTTAAAGGTGCAGGAGTCTTGTCTTCTGGCACAGGGCCACCCTTAACTGTTGCACATATACCAAAGCAAAATTTCACTGGAGAACGATGGCAGCGGTTGACTCACATCCGTTTTGAGGAATCCCGAATCTCAGACCTGAATCAGTTTAGCAAATTTGCACTTGGATTTCATTACTCTAATCGCTTTCGGTTTCATGGAACTGGGCTGTTTCCAGCTAAGCACCGCCTGACTCAATGTAGATTCACCCCTGGCAGAGATTCACTTCTGTTTTTGTTACAGGTAACAAGGAAAGACGGGAAACAGACAAGGTGTGGCATTCTGGAATTCTGTCTACAGATACAAAGCAGGCGGGGAAGATACTGTTGTGGTTTTTTTTTAAAAAAAAATAAGGTAGACTAACTGTTCTCTGACACTCCATCTCAGAGCTCGGTGTGGCTGTACAGACTTGGAAAAATCCAACCTTTCTAAGGTCTACTGCTTGAATTGTCACAGTTGTGAAGAAGGTCAAAGCTGAAAACGCAGTGGCTGAGAACTGAACAACTAAGTACAGTGGTACCTCGGGTTACATACACTTCAGGTTACATACGCTTCAGGGTACAGACTCCGCTAACTCAGAAATATCACCTCGGGTTAAGAACTTTGCTTCAGGATGAAAACAGAAATCGTGTTCCGGCGGCACGGCAGCAGTGGGAGGCGCCATTAGCTAAAGGGGTGCTTCAGGTTAAGAACAGTTTCAGGTTAAGAACGGACCTCTGGAACGAATTAAGTACGTAACCAGAGGTACCACTGTAAAAGAAACACAGAGAACGCCAATTTACTGATGGTGCATCCATGAAGCTCTATAAGGAATGAGGAACCTGTAGCTCTTCAGATGTTAGTGAACTACAACTCCCATCAACCCTGCCCATTGGCCATGCTGGCTGAGTTTGATGAGAGTTGTGCGTCCATCAACATTTATAGGAAGATCCCTGCGACAGCTCCCTCTTTGCTGTGCATCAGAGCCCAAGCTAGACGTTCAGCAGAGAGGCGAGTCTGGAAAGCGCTGTCTTTACTCAATTCTCATCTCAGCACTGGGCTTTCTTTAAAGCTGCAAAAATCCTGTGAAAGGCCCTAGGGACATGTCATACCGGAAATCAGGGTTTAATGCAGGCCTCTGATGCCTCAAAGTAGAAGGGAAAGAAAGACCACAATTTGACAAGAGAGAAGGTGGGGGTGGGAGGAAGGAGTCAACTCTTTCCCCTGCACTCACCCTCATCCTCCAGCTCCTATTAGCAGGCAAGCAGGAGCCTTAGAATCCCAGCTTGTGGGGCGCAAACAGCTGGCAGGGGAGTGAAATGAAGTGGGAAGGCAGGAAGAGAGATGCTTAACCCTTCCCCACTGCTGGAAATTCACTCTTCTGCCAGCTATTTTTTTTCAGATGTTCAATGGAGATCTGGGTCTACTGCCAAATGATTAGGTTTGGCTATGCACCCAGACTGCAGACACAACCAGTGAGATTAGACAAGGCACATTCCATGGATTTTGGACAAGTACAGTCAAGTGCAGAGTCTGCTCAGCAAGGATTTTACCATCTCCACTCAGTTTGACTTTCCGTATCGGGAAACACGAGTGTGCACACCTCTGTTCATTTAGTCAAATGGACAGCTTTTAGACTAGTCACATTAGCATTCCCAGCTTTAACTAGGAAGTTCCGAAAGGAAAAAGGTTCCACCCCATCTTTCAGCAAGAGCAAGCATTTCCTTTTACACTGGGGCAAGGGCAGGGAGCTACCCTCTTTGTGCCTGGGCTGTGGTGAACGGGGGAGGGGACACTGCTGGCTCTGTCTGCTTGCCTGAGAGATGTCCTGAGAGAGGGATAGGGAATACAGGGCTGAAAGCTAAGGTTAAAGATGGTGACTGGGTTGAGTGAGATGGTCTTAGGCCAGTCAACCACCAAATATTCTATATTTAACAACTTTGCTCCCTTCTGTAGTCTTGATGATTGATTTCTTGAACTAATAATAATAATAATAATAATAATTTATTTATACCCCGCCCATCTGGCTGAGTTTCCCCAGCCACTCTGGGCGGCTCCCAATCGAGTGCTAAAAACAATACAGCATTAAATATTAAAAACTTTCCTAAACAGGGCTGCCTTCTAGTATATTCTATATTAGGTAGTATTATTATGCAGGGATCTTTGGGTCCCAAAGCAAACTATAAATAAGCAACAACAAACCACTTTTTTGTACTGTGTGAACACATTTTTAAAGATTATCAGTTCCAACAGTAGGATAGGTATCACACCATGAAGTTAGAACCAGCATGTAGCATAGTACAGGCATGTCCAACTGGTCGATCGCGATCCTGGTCGATTGTGTGATACTTATCAATCTCACAATTTTTAAAAAATATTTAAAAAGCTCAACAACTTAGGTCAGGGGTAGGCCGAGCCAGCCACTTGGAGAGTCCCTGCGCACTGCGCTAAACTGGCACAGCGTGGGGACTCGCTTCCGCGGTGCTAGAAATCGCGTCTGTGCATGCTCAGATGCCAGAAATCATGTCTACGGCGATGCAGAAATCGTGTATGTGAAGACACAGGAAATTGCGGCTCATGTGTGAACTGGTCCAGGCGAGGTAAACCTTGCCAACCCCTGACTTAGGTGAAGCCTCCCCCAGTCAATCCAATGGGTAGATCACTGCCATATTTTTTTTATAGTGGGAGTAGATCGTAGTCTCTTAGGAGTTGGACATTCCTGGCACAGTAGATACAGCACTGACCTGAGGAAACCCCAGTTGAAATCTCAGCTCAACCATGAAGTTCACTAAATGACCTTATGCCAGCCACTCTTAGCCTCACCTACCTCACAAGGTTGTTGTGAGGATGTGGGGAGAGGGGACCATGTGCTCCATCTTGAGGACATCACAGGAAGGGCACCATAAAAATGTATCATCCTTACTGAAGCGTGTGAACCTCATAGGCCACTTAGCCCATGCACATCGAAGGTAGCAATCCTAGGCATGTTTCCTTGGGAGTAAGCTTTGGTGAGTATGGGACTTACTTCCTGGTAAGCATATATCGGATCCTGCTAAAAGACTTCTTAATACAGAAGAGCTGTGCCTTCCTTTGCCTTCCTGTCATGACTCTCTGATGGGGCAAGAGCCATTTGGGTCCAGAAGCAAGTTTCCTGCACAGACTGCCCTTCTAAATCCACCATCTATTAAATGGAGGTAAAACTATACAGTGCTCCTGAAATCTTGCACACATTGCTGAATACTTTGGTACTGTTGGCTCTAGCATGGCCAAGTGGAAGCTTATAAAAAGGTAAAGGTACCCCTGCCCGTACGGGCCAGTCGTGACCGACTCTAGGGTTGCGCGCTCATCTCGCTCAAGAGGCTGGGAGCTGGCGCCGTCCGAAGACACATCCGGGTCACGTGGCCAGCGTGACAAAGCTGCTCTGGCGAGCCAGCACCAGTGCTGCACACGGAAACGCCGTTTACCTTCCCGCTATAAAGCGGTACCTATTTATCTACTTGCCCTTAGGGGTGCTTTCGAACTGCTAGGTGGGCAGGAGCTGGGACCGAATGACGGGAGCTCACCCGGCCATGGGGATTCGAACCGCTGACCTTACGATCAGCAAGTCCTAGGCACTGAGGTTTTACCCACAGCGCCACCCGTGTCCCACCCAAGTGGAAGTTTATATTAGGCTGCAAATCAGGTGAAAAGTTAGCTCCTTGCTGTATGCAGTGTTATCAAATCTTTCCCCAGCACAACTTAAAACATGATCACAGCAAGCTGCACATGATTTTATTTACCACGTAGAAACTTTACAGAGGTGCACATGCTACCACAAAAGGAAACCTGGCCATTTGTAACAAGGAGTGAGAAGTGTATTTTTTACCACCAAATCTCCAAACTTCAGGGAAGCAGCTATGAAGTAGAAACTGAAACGTCATGTGACTGGATGCTACATTTCCCGAACTGTTATCTGCAAACCATGTTTAAGTTTCCAACAAGTTAAACAGTCATTTGCATCAGTTAATCAATAACTGCATTATAGTATGAAGATGCAAAGTGCCATGGAATTCTTAAGCATAACTTTAATTGAAAGAGCCCTTTCCCCCTCCCCCTGGCCTTTTTAGGGTCTAACTCATGAGATGGAGGGAGCCCAGGGGAGGGGTGGAAGATGCTTCATCAAAGAGTACATTCAGTAGGTTAGGCAGTTTAAAGTGAACATCTAAGCCAGTGTTTTTCGACCTTTTTTGGGCAAAGGCACACTTGTTTCATGAAAAAAATCACGAGGCACACCACCATTAGAAAATGTTAAAAAAATTAACTCTGTGCCTA
Source organism: Podarcis gaigeae (assembly GCF_964106915.1). NCBI lineage: Eukaryota > Metazoa > Chordata > Lepidosauria > Squamata > Lacertidae > Podarcis > Podarcis gaigeae. Next base: position 46,091,367 of record NC_139682.1, on the reverse strand, counting down.
TAGTGACTATATATAAAGTAATTCTCTTGAATAGGAATCAAATAAACACAAAGAAAGTATTTTATAATTACTTTATTATGAAATAGTAAGTAAACAGAAATATGAAAAATTATAAAATACTTTATTTTTAAATCTTTCAAATTTTTCAATTTTTCCCACGGCACACCAGGCAACATCTTGCGGCACACTAGTGTGCCGCGGAACAGTGGTTGAAAAACACTAATCTCAGCAACTGTCCGTTCAGTAAGATATTAGCCATGTTTGCCCATAATAATAAGCCACAAACCATGACTTACTGTGTATGCAATGTATCCAGTTTATTCCTTGCCGCTAGCATTGTGAGGAAACAACCCCTGATCCCTGGCTTAGCATTATACTGGAACTAAGAACTGTGGTTAACAATGATCTGTGGCCCAGGTTTGCTCTTGGCTTACCAACAGTGGTTTGCGGGAAATGAAACAAAGCAAGACCCATTTTCGACTTAATGCTAAGCCAAGGATTGTGGCTTGATTCATTCCAACATTAATGGGGAGGAGGGAAGTTGAGTGAAATTTATTCCTTTATGGTATGCCACAGCTTATGGTTTACAGCAACATGCGAAGGCAGCCATAGTATAAACTGCTCTACACTTTCCATGCTGTTGACCCAAGGCACAGATTTCACCAGAATATCTATGTGAATTACGGCTGGGCAACATCTGGTTTTCAACAACATGATATATCACCAGCTAAACTTTGTGATATACTGATAAATCACAATGTCTGAAATAAGGATGGAGCTATGTAGAGGCAATGGCTGGCTCCACAGTTTTCCCCACATTGTGATTTTTGTGTAGTACACACAAATCATTATTCAACAATATATTGCAAGGTAAAAAATATGGTATGAACTTGAAACTGGTTTTGGATGTTGTATTGATATATTGCCCAGCCCTAATGTGAATAAGGGACGTGGGTGGCGCTGTAGGTTAAACTACAAAGCCTAGGACTTGCCGATCAGAAAGTCGGTGGTTCGAATCCCTGCAATGGAGTGAGCTCCCGTTGTCTGGTCCCTGCTCCTGCCAACCTAGCAATTTGAAAGCATGTCAAAGTGCAAGTAGATAAATAGGTACTGCTGCTGCGGGAAGGTAAACGGCGTTTCCGTGCACTGCTCTGGTTCGCCAGAAGTGGCTTAGTCATGCTGGCCACATGACCCGGAAGCTGCATGCTGGCTCCCTCGGGCAATAAAGCAAGATGAGCAACCCCAGAGTCGGTCACGACTGGACCTAATGGTCAGGGATCCCTTCACCTTTACCATCACTGTGAATAAGATAAGATTGCCCATGGCTGGCAAACCATGATGGGTGTCACCTCACTCCTCTCAGGATAATGGTCAAGCAGCTCGCCAGGCCAGACTAGATAAGGCAATGCTGATCCTTGCAGAGGGCAATGCCAACACTTAAAACAGCAGGCTCCCTTTTAAGGAATAGTGATACCATGGCGTCCTAAGAGAGACATCTGGTTTTACAAACGTTAAAGCTGCATTTGAAAGCAGAAACGGGCACTGTCAATAAATCAAACAATAAAAGCCTCGCACCAGACCAGTCCTGGGTGGGGTCTTGTGAAAATGAAACCATACAGCTGACTCATCTCAGGGTACAATTTGGTTGCAAATATTCTAACCACCCACAAGTTGCAAACAATGAGAACGAAAAACACTCATGTCTTCAAATATTGTTCTTTTTTTTAAAAAAAGGATTCCTGTGTCTCCATCCTCTTCTGGAACAAGAAGCATCCAGTACATCATGGCAAACACAGCCAAATGAATGCACACTTTTCAAAAGGAAAGCAGCAGCTGAGTTCAGGGGTATGTGTGGGAGGAAGAAGCACTTGGACCACAGAGGTTAACCCTTTCACCCCTTGCCACAATCCTGATAAAAATTCTGCTCCCCGTGAACTGCTATTTCAATCTCCTGAACTCTGCAGCTGCTCACAGGGGCCAGCCACTGAATATTTGCTATAGAGAAGGGAGTTTCTAGCAACACCCAATATCCTATGTGAAGCAAAATCCAGAGGAAGAATTTATCTGCAAAGCTATCTTAGGTGTTCCTGATAATGCCCCTTTTCAAGCCAAGCTCTCTAGGGATGTCAAACCTTGCCAATACTAGAGTCACTTAAAAAACAAAACAAAACACTGATAACCTTTAAGGTTCCCAAAGAGAGATCTGTTTATACAAAGGATGACAAGCTATTATATTGTGGGATGTGACCACACACCAAAATTTAACTGTTGCAAAAGGTATACCTACAAAGGAGTTGATCTCTCACCTTAAGTGAACAGTGGTTTCCAGCCCAGCTCCCCATATTCCGGGCAGCTGCTGGGGCTGGGGCACACACTGCTCTCAAGGTAAGGCTGAACCACACATTAAGCTGCTTACAAATCAATACAAATCAATACAATTCGTATCTGAAGAAGTGTGCATGCACACGAAAGCTCATACCAAGAACTAACTTAGTTGGCCTTTAAGGTGCTACTGGAAGGAATTTTTTTATTTTGTTTTGACTATGGCAGACCAACACGGCTACCTATCTGTAACTGCTTACAAATGTTACACAACTCCAACATGGAGCTGGTGGTCAACAAAAGAGGTTTAAAGACTCTCTCAAGGTAAATCTTCAAAAAAGGAAGTACAAACACCGACAACTGGGAAAAACTGGCCTGCAAGCGCTCCAATTGGAGAACAGCCTTTACCAAAGATGTAATGGGCTTTGAAGACGCTCAAACTCAGGATGAAAGAGAGAAATGTGCTAAGAGGAAGGCATGTTTGGCAAACCCTTGCCGTGATCAGCTCCCCCCTGGAAATCTATGTCCCCACTGGGGAAGGATGTGGGGATCCAGAATTTGCCTCCACAGTCACAGACCCACTGTTAAAACTGTGTTTATGGAAAACAATCTTATTCGGCTATGAGGGATTGCCAAAGAAGAAGAAGGAGGATGCAACTCTTATGCATCAAGGATGGGGAACCTCTGTTCCGCTGGCCAAACGTGGCCCACATTTCCTGCAAACCACACCCACCGTGTGATCTCCGGCAGAGTCATGGCTGCAGAAAGCAGGACTGAACTCCCCTTTCTGCCTCCGCATATTTCCCTTTGCACAAATCTAGCTGAATTGTAACTGTTGACTCACTAACACTGATGAGTCAACTGAGCACCGAACAACAACAAATTTCATACACGGGGAAAGCAAACATCAGAGGACATAACCTGAAAAACGCCTAGGAACAAAGGATTTCAAGGAAGAGGTGGCAGCCTTCGAGTGACCAGAAGCAACCAAATGTGCTTTGGGCTCGGCTGAGTACATGAAATCATGCCTGGTTCACACAAGAAGACAGAAATCTTGCTTTGTAAACACTGGCTTTATAAACAGGACGTGGTCAAAATATAAAAGGGTTGTGGCAACCTATTATGCGAAGTTAGCAAAACCTTTGAAACAGAAAATATTTCTATTTTCAAATCATCACGAACTTTTCCTGTTTTGCTGCTCCATTTTCATTTTGTTTAAAATAAGATTTAAATAGAAAGGCACAATGCCTCAGGATGCTTTCCCACTCACATGCTATGTTGAAATGAATGAGAGCAGCCCATGAGCACACTTGTTATGCAATGTCACTGTTTTCCTGTTAGACTGCACTCTTTCAGAGCACAATCCTGTACTGAAGTTCCATATACTGTAACAAACAGCCTTTTCCAACCTGGTGCCCACCAAATTTTGCTGCTTCCAGCATGCCAGCTATTGGCCATGCTGGCTGAGGCTGATGGGAGAGATAGTCCAGAATATCTAGTGGGCACCAGGATGGGAAAGGTTGAGCTACAGGATTCGGCAGAGCACCACCACCATGCCAACAGAACTTCAGACATGCTACTGCCATGACAGATATACCCATGAAAGGGCTGAAATGGGGCAGAGTCATGGTGAGAACATGGGTGGCACAGGGAAATAGTGTCACGATTAAAATGCATTTTGCACCTCTAAACATTACTCGAGTAAGTTGGCAACCTTAATAAGCAGGACCATTAAGGCCAACTTGTGTATTTGTCAACCTGGTTTACACTTTTGATATATTCATATAGAATGCTTTTTAAAACATGCATCAAATCTGCATATTCTGTTCTATCCTTTTACTTTTTAAAGGTACAAGTAACTTGTGCTTTTGTAGTGTACTTTTTATTTCTACAAATTGGATTTGTGCACTGCCTCCACTGGAACCTCTAGGCTGCTTACAAACATAATCTCAAATACAAATTCAAAGTGCATCATTACATCTCCTCTAGTTCACAATTCTCAGCCATGCCCCGGTCAATGGTGTGACTTTATACCAGCCCTGAACATGGCACATGTATGACATGGAGGCCGTTCCCACTATATAATTATAGCCATTCCCACACTGAGGACCACTCCTCCTGCATCACCGCAACACACCAGAAGATATGATGCAATTTGAGCAGTCAATCATAACAGCATCACTCTATAAACTCTGGATCGGGAAGCAAAGTACCTGTCCTGAGGCTACATCTTCCTCTAGACCCACATTGCACACACTTAAAGCTCACTCCAGTGTTGAGACACAAGGAGAAATGGCATTTTGCACACACTAAAAGAGGAATTTGCAGATAATAGTCCGTGCACACACACATCCCAAAGAGCAGCAGTATATACCGTATTTTTCGCTCTATAACACGCACCCGACCATAACACGCACATAGTTTTTAGAGGAGGAAAATCCATAGGCATGCCACCTGTAGGCTTTCCCTCCATAACACGCACAGACATTTCCCCTTACTTTTTAGGAGGAAAAAAGTGAGTGTTATGGTGCAAAAAATACAGTAATGCAAGAGCCATAGAAAAGTGAGCCTGTCAAGGGTGGTGAAGTGGGTAGCACGCTGCAATTTGGCTTATGCACAGTTGCCTAGGAGTAAACTGTTGAGCTCAGCCACAATGCAACTTGTAGAAAAACAAACCACTGAGCTTAACACAAGCCAGCTTTCATTTTTAATTAGACGTGCCAACTGTCTTGCAAAGAAGTATTGACATCTGAACTGCTAGCGGGAAGCAGGAGCCCCATCCAAGGAAATAATTGCCTGGCTTCCACCTGATTGTTTCTTTCATTTTCTCTAACTTCCACTATATTAAATCTGTCACAAACTCTCTTACAATATTAGAACTCGGGGACATTCAACAATGCTGAATGTTGGAAGATCCAGGGCAGACAAAATAAAGTGTGGATACTGCTGTGATACAAATTATACAATGTAATCCTGTCTAAAAAGATAAAGCCAAAGCAAAGCAACATAGAATTGTACATGGGATACTATTGACAAAGCTACAACGACTCATTTGCAAGTCCACAAGTAGAACAGGTTAAAATGTGCATGAAGGCTCACCACTGAGGCAAGTCTTTGCAACTGATCTTTCCTTCCCCTGCCTGCAACAGAGCTTTGGGAGGTTCCACATACACACCTTCCAAGCTCTGGTCCTGTGCAAAGTATTTTGCTCATCAGGAGTGTGCCCAACTCAAATACAGTTGTACCTTGGATCCCGAACACCTTGCGAGTCAAATGTTTTGGCTCCCGGAACGCCACAAACCCGGAAGTGAGTTTTCCGGGTTTGCAAACGTTCTTTGGAACACGAACGTTGAACGCGGGTTCTGTGGCTTCCAATTGACTGCAGGATAACTATGGGATGATGAAACAATGTGCTGTTGACTCCTATCTTAGACACATTTACTAGGCAGTAAGCCCCACTGAATGCAGTAGCGCTTCTAAGTAAGCACAGGAAAGGGCTGTAGCTCAGTGACAGAGGATCCGCTTTGCACACAGAAGGCACCGGGTTCATTCCCAGCATCTCCAGGTAGGGCTGAGATAGTCTCCACCCTGAAATCCTGGGAAGAACCTTCCAGTCAGAGTAGACAAGACTGAGCAAGCTCCTGTGCACAAGTCTCCAAAATTCATAGGAAGCAGTAACTTTCCTGGGCCAACCCAAATATTACCAAGTAGTGAGCAAGCTTTCAGGTTCTCCAGCACTCTCAATCAGGACAGAGACCATAAAGAACATTTTAAAGGGTAGGGGAGAGAAGCTGGCTGATGTTGAACAACAGAATCTGTATTTACATTGCAGTCTATGGACAGAATGTGGGAGAAGGTAAGAGATGCTTACTCACTATTTTGTAACAGTTTGGCTTTCTTTTTTAATGAGTCTACCAGGCTACCTTCATATGTTGTGAACGAAATTGTACTATACCACAATTACCGCTCTGGAAATTAGTCTAAGGAAAAGACTGATGTTGCAGAGAAGGATCACACTTCTGAATGAGGAGATAAGGATTATCTCCCAGTCTTAATTGTGTGGGTTAATTGTCCTGGTGTAATAGTGAGTAGGGACGCAGGTGGCGCTGTGGGTTAAAGCCTCAGTGCCTAGGACTTGCCGATTGAAAGGTCGGCGGTTCGAATCCCTGCGGCGGGGTGCGCTCCCACTGCTCGGTCCCAGCGCCTGCCAACCTAGCAGTTCGAAAGCACCTCCGGGTGCAAGTAGATAAATAGGGACCGCTTACCAGCGGGAAGGTAAACGGCGTTTCCGTGTGCAGCTCTGGCTCGCCAGAGCAGCGATGTCACGCTGGCCACGTGACCCGGAAGTGTCTCCGGACAGCGCTGGCCCCTGGCCTCTTAAGTGAGATGGGCGCACAACCCCAGAGTCTGTCAAGACTGGCCCGTACGGGCAGGGGTACCTTTACCTTTACCTTTAATAGTGAGTATTGGACTAGGAACTGGGTAATTTTGGACCAGTCGCTGTCTCTTAGCCTAACCTAAGAGGGTTGTTGTGAGAACAAAATAGGGAAGGGAGAACCATGTACACCACCACTTTGAACTCATTGGAGGAAAAGTTAGTATATAAATGTAATAAACAAACAAGCAACGATAAAATTGATATCATGAACGGGGGGGGGGGGGGACAGACACTTTTTCAGTTATGTACTTTCCATTTTTTAATCTCTCTCTCGTTCTATTTAATTATGATTATTTCCCACCACAGTGACTATGTAATGATTTTTAGAACGGCTACTAAGATAGACTGCTCAAAACACATTCAGCATTTTGAATTAAGTTCAGTCTTGGCACTTTTAATTATATTGCACTGATTCCTTTATAACAGGCACATTGGAAATTTTGGAGAGGAAATAGATGACAGTTGCAGCCTGCACCTTCCACTGAATGTACTGAATCAGGGATGGGGAACCTGTGGCCCTCTAGACATAGTCGGGCTCCAACTCTCATCAGTTACTACCAGCATGGCTTCTGGTCAGAGGTGATGGGAGTTGTAGTCCAGAAACATCCAGAGGACCACATGTTCCCATGCCTGTATTACACACCTTCACCCAGTCCATTCAAATAATGTAGGGAATCTAGCCCTCTGTTTTTAAAATCTGCAGTAAGTTCTGTTTTGTTGTACTTATTTTTATTTTTAATAGCTTTATGTTTTACTTTGCATCTCAGTTGTGTTTACTTAACTATATGTTACGGGATGGCATACAAATGTCATAAATAAACAGTTGCATACTGACTTGAGTGTAGCGTTAAGTATTTAGATAATTGTTATAAATCAGTGGTTTCCTGTGCACTGTTGTTACATAGTTAAAACGAAACAGGCCTCTCTTGTATGTATCTAAGGAAAGGTTGCCTGTGAACTCCACACAAATACCAAAGGGAAATAAAATCTTTTATCCCCCATAATATTAGAATCTGGAGACATCCAATGAAGCTGAATTATTCAAGACAGACAAAAACCAGAAGTACAGAGCAGAGCTAAAGTACAATGGTATCTCTGGTTACGAACTTAATTAGTTCCGGAGGTCCGTTCTTAACCTGAAACCGTTCTTAACCTGAGGTACCACTTTAGCTAATGGGGCCTCCCGCTGCCGCCACATGATTTCTGTTCTTATCCTGAGGTAAAGTTCTTAACCCGAGGTACTACTTCTGGGTTAGCGGAGTCTGTAACTCGAAGTGTTTGTAACCTGAGGTACCACTGTATAGACTTTGCTGGCACAAGACGTGCTGGGGCCAACATCTTAGGTGGCTTTGAAATCGAATTAGACAAATCTAAGGAAAGCTAGTCAGGATGGCCATAAACTAAGCTACCTTTCATGATGAGAGGTAACCAGTTGCTGGGGAACAACAGTAGGAGAGGGCTCTCATTTCATGTACTGCTTTTGGGCTTTCCAGAGGCATCTGATTGGCTGTTGTGGGAAGCAGAAAGCTGGACTTCAGATAACGCTTTGGGCTCATCCAGCAAGACTGGTTTTATGTTCTTATAAGGTCAAGACAGATCTTAAGATCAGCAAAGGAAAGCAATGGTTGAGGATATAGTTCCACTCATCCTTTTACAGTAATCAAAGCAAAAGATCCAGATAGTCACATCTCTTACCTGAGGCAACTTCCAGGGATGATGTGCGTCTCTCTGCCCTCCTCCTGTTTGCTGGGTCACTGCTATTCCTCCTCGAAGCCATGCTGGAGGGGAGCTTTGGGAGAACAGCTTTAATCTGCAAAAATTCAAGGGTCAGAGAAACCAATTTGTTAGTGTTGAGAGTCAAAAGTTTGGAGCTGGATGCTAGAAAGAATCCGTGGGTAATGTGACTCACTGTGTGATTGCAGCAGCTTCCTCTTCCCTGAAGAGCCTTTTAGCTCCACCTCTCAGTAATTTGACTCTCTGCTTTTCTTACTCACCTCCAACTCCCCTCAGTCCTGTGTCTCCTCTTCCACTCCTTAGAAAACATTCTGTCTCTCTCTGTGTCACTATCCAAGCCTTGTTCCTTAACCTTAACTGTCTGGCAATACTCCCTTATCGGCGGAAAGTCTGTTGTCAATTAAACCTTGAGGTCCCACTAACGTACTTGTAAAACATTTCATATACACTCAGGATGATTTTACAAATGCCAGAAATAGCATCTTTATAAGATTCAACTCTAATTGCTAAACACCTGGCTGCTGATGGGAGAATCTGCTGGGACAATAGTGAATAGAATGAGGACATTGGGCTTATTTCAATCATAGCTGTTTGCCTTCAAGTAAGCTATTAGAATCCTCCACTTACTATTCATAAATTCTGAGACAGGCACTCAAAGTGTGCCTCAACAAGGCTTTTGAAAAGCAGATCAGGAATCCAAGATTCCTATGGACACCTGTAATTTAAAAATGCAGGGAAGCTGGATTTCTTTTCAATGCAGGTGTCCAAAGGAGAACAACAAAATAGTTCTATGTTGAAATAGCATGAAGAAAATATGCTTTAGCAGAAGATCTAAATGGATGTAACGAAGCAAAAAACTACAGTTGCAATATATGAATTTAAAAACAGATGGCTAACTGCCAACATTTTGGAACAAGCATTCATGCAGAGAAAACTACCATAAAGTCCACAAGTATCATGCCTAGATAGCTCAGTTGGTTAGGGCGTGGTGCTGATAACATCAAGGTTGCAGGTTTGATTCCCATATGGGACAGCTGTGTATTCCTTCATTGCAGTGGGTTGGACTAGATGATCCTTGGGATCCCTTCCAACTATACAATTCTATGATTGCGGATTAAAATTTCAAACTGTCAAATGCATTTCAGCCACACTAGTATTCTTCAGTGACTTGAAAACAATCAGGAACCTCAGTATCCTCAACTCCAGGAGCTGAAGTATCAGATACAGGATGCCAGTCAAGTAATACCAGAGCTACTGGAGAATGCTGCTGAAATCCATGCCTTGCTCATCATGCCCATAGTCTCATTTAAGTCAATGCCATTTTAACCAAACAAGGATTTGAAGTCATTTGAGCAAACCAGAAGTGGCTGAATGTTATTTCATGCCCGCTATTCAAAATTGCATTATATTACCTTTAAAAAAACCAGTACAGGACGGTGTAGTAAAGGTAAAGGACCCCAGTCAAAGGCGACTATGGGGTTGCGGCACTCATCTTGCTTTCAGGCCAAGGGAGCTGGCGTTTGTCCACAGACAGCTTTCCAGGTCATGTGGCCAGCATGACTAAACCGCTACTGGCACAACAGAACACCGTGACAGAAACCAGAGTGCACAGAAACACTGTTTACCTTCTTGCCACAGCAGTACCTATTTATCTACTTGCACTGGCATGCTTTTGAACTGCTAGGTTGGCAGGAGCAGGGAGAGAGTAACAGGAGCTCACTCCATTGTGGGGATTCGAACTACCAACCTTCTGATTGGCAAGCGCAAGAGGCTCAGTGGTTTAGACCACAGTGCCACCTGTGTCCCTAGGATGGTGTAGTATCAAGGAAAGAGTACATAACAACCAACATAGCTAATTGTCAACATTAGTTTGATAGCACAAGATGCTTTACACATATGTCATATTTTTCCGTCTATAATATGCCCCCTATTTTGGGGGACTCAGATTTAAGAAAATGGGGGGAGATGTATCTGTGTATAAGATGCCCCCTAATTATTTTTAGGGGGGAAACCTAGACTTATACATGGAAAATACAGTACTTTAAATGAAATAAAAACCCAATACATGTGTCCCCTTATCATGAAGGGGTCACAGACAAACCTGTGCATTTTCACCAACGTTTTGAAAACCTTCTACTCTCACATCCCCAGTTTAAAGCAGAAAAGCCACTGTTTCTATGCTATCCACAAGTATCAATGTGTGTGGAACAGCTTCCATTGTCTGAGTGTCCAGATAGAAAGAAGCCAGGGAAATGGGAACCAAAAATGCAGAAACCAAGAGTGAGTACACGGAATACTATATGCATATGCTTCAAGGAGAAGTAAAAAATATTTAAGACCAGAAGTATTCATAGTGGGAAAACAAGCAGTAGTAAAGAGCTTGACAAGTGCTGCATTTATAAAGGGAGTGTAGCCACCTCCCACCTCTTTTGCTAACTTACAGCACAATCTCATACATATCTAGTCAGAAGTAAATCCCACTGATTTCAATGCCTGGGTGTACTCCAAGGTAACTGTATATGAGACCATATATGCGTATGCAAAAAGTCCACCCCCAAGATATGTAAGGAAAATGCATCAGCTAATGTAATGTTACATGTTTAGCTCTAAGACTATCCTTTGAATACATCAAAATACAAAGTGACACTGAAGACAGCCTATTCCTTTCTGTGATGCTAGTGTCCTGAATAAATCCTCTAAAATGCTTGAAATTGCACTCACGGATAATTTCAAAATTCAGTTACCTGCAGCAGAAATAGAAGCAGACCATCTCTCATAACTAATGCTTCTCAGATGGGTGGCTCATTGATGATGGTGCCCAAATCCTCAAAATGAAATCGTTTTGTCTGACTCAAAGTAAGTTCATTTTTGGAACGCAAACAGCATCTTCAAAATGAGTTCATTTTGTCTGACTCAAAATAAGTTCATTGTGGGGACCCAAAGAGCATCAGTGAGCCAATTTCATAAAAGGAGAAATCTAACCCACTTGGGAGCAAAACAGAGAAATATTGCCATATCCAGGAGCTTTCAGGACCTCAAATAAAGCAGCTCATGTTGCAGGGGGAAGATATGAGAATTTCTTCCATTAGCTCCTATGCAGCAAGAACCTTAGCACATAGATAGAAGTTGTCAATATCAATGAAAGGCAAAGGACCCACATTTCTGCATCATATTTAGCATTAAAGAGGCCATTCCATTCCTCAGTTACCAAGAGTAAACCTCTCTAATGAATAGTATGGTTAAACTGTAGCCACCTACTCTTGGCAAGGCATTTTATGGTTGCCAGAAAACAAACAAACTGCAGGCTCCCTGCTAATTTTACATAAATTCAATACATATGACTCAGCAAGGGCAGCCCTTCAAGGCACTGGAGAGAAACATTGTCACCTGCTGACATTTGTGGCTCAGATTGCTTTTAAAGACACAAAGGCTGGAGCAGGGGTGAGGAAAAATGTAGCCTTCCAGATTCTGCTCGAGTCCAATTGCCATCTGTCCAGTTTGCATGACCAATGGGCAGGGGTGATGGGAGTTGTAGTTCAACAACATCAGGAGGGCCATAGGTTCATTGTTGTTGGTTTAGTGTTGAACTAGGACTGGGGAACATGCAACAGTTGGCTGTAAACAGGTCCACTTCCTACAAGATGCACTTCCCTCATGGAAGCCATTTTAGTTGAGGAAACTGTGTCCATCTTGTTTGAATGCTATAGTTGACAACTTAATCTTGCCATGTGCACGGGCAGCAAAATAGACACGTGATGAATATGCAACTTCCACATAGGAAATGTCAGTTTGTGTGAAGCAGCCATAAACCAAATGAAAGTGGTTCATTAATGTCTAGTTGTCTTCAGTTTGGTTTGACATACTGAGATCAACCTTTGACCAACCTAAGTCTGGGATCAAGTAGCTCCATAGTGAATCATCTTTCCTGTGGAGGCATCAAGCAGCAGTACTAAAACCCACGTTGTGGGTGGGGGTGGGGAAACACACTTAATGGCTAATTGTGCCTATCTACATGATAAAGGGGAAAGAGTGAACTCCACTGTATGTTTTGAAAAACTCACAATGGCCAGAGGTGGTGGTGGGAGCCATAAAATAAGGGAAATTATCTCTTGTGTAAGAAGAGTTAATGTTCTGATTGCCAGAAGCATGAGCATTTTCTTCAGGGATAGGCACTGTGGGCAAAACTATTGCAAAATGTGTTTGTGCTGAAAGGTCATGCTATTCTGCCTGGTACATGAGGCTGCTACCTTCTCTTTCTGGCAGAGTTTTCATGGATGGCAAACAGAAATCAACAGAGGAGAGGAGAAATGATGGGTAATGCTTGACCTGTTGAATTTCATGCAATTGGAAAGTACTAATTCCGCTTCTAACAAATACCGTAGTTTTCACATCATAGGGCGCTCCGGACCATAGGGCGCACCTAGTTTTTAGACGGGGAAATCAATAAAAAAAATCTCCCCCCCCCCCAGCCCCAAAGAGCAGCATACAGGCTGCGCAGAACCTCTCCCTGCCGGAGAGGTTGCGCGTGGCTATGGCACAAGCCAAGGCAGCCAGTGGGATGGATCCCGCTGGTTGTTTTGGCTTCCTCCCTGCTGGGAGAGGCTGCATGGAGCTAAAGAAGCCATAGCCCCGTGCAGCCTCTCCCTGCCGGAGGGGTTGCGCGCGGCCATGGACCAAGCCAAGGCAGCGAGCGGGATGGATCCCACTGGCTGCTTTGGCTTCCTCTTTATCCCCGCGCAATCTCTCCCTGTTGCTTTGGCTTCCTCTTTATCCCCGCACAATCTCTCCCTGCGGGGAGAGGCTGCGTGGAGCTAAAAAAGCCATAGCCCTATGCAGCCTCTCCCTGCTGGAGGGGTTGTGCGTGTCTATGGAACAAGCCAAGGCAGCGAGCGGGATGGATCCCACTGGCTGCTCTGGCTCCTCTTTAGCCCTGTGCAATCTCTCCCTGCTGGGAGAGGCTGCATGGAGCTAAAGAAGGCATAGCCCCGTGCAGCCTCTCTCTGCCGGAGGGTTTGCGCGCGACTATGGCACAAGCCTGCATTTGCTCCACAGGACGCACACACATTTGCCCTCAATTTTTGGAGGGGAAAAACTGCGTCCAATGGAGCGAAAAATACGGTAATACTGAAGCACAGAATCAGTGTTTGGCTATTATGGAATTAAGACTGCTGTGTCTTTAAGAGCTCTGCAGCAGGGAGAAATTAAAATAGATGTGCAGATTCCCCTATGATTTCAACTCCATGCAAATTTTTTTTGGCTGCCCATTGAATTTGCTTGTCATTAAGTTTTTAATGAAGGGGTGGAGAAGCGGTAACCCTCCAAGCATTGCTGGCCTACAACTCCCTTCATCCCTGACTACTGGTCACTCTGGCTGGGGCCGATGGGAGCTGAAGTCCAACAACTTCTAGAGAGCTTCAGCTTCCCCTATTGTAACAACAGAGAGAAATGAACAAGGAATTGCTGAGTGGCTATTTCCTGGAAAATGTCTCTCTTCCTCTTTCACCCATTCCCGCAGCTTAAATAAATAAATCAGATGATTAAGAGAGAGACGGGGAAACACTGGAGGTAATGAAAGAAAGCTCCAATACTTTGGCCACCTCATGAGAAGAGAGGACTCCCTGGAAAAGACCCTGATGTTGGGAAAGATTGAGGGCACAAGGAGAAGGGGACGGCAGAGGACAAGATGGTTGGACAGTGTTCTTGAAGCTACCAGAATGAGTTTGACCAAACTGTGGGAGGCAGTGGAAGACAGGAGTGCCTGGCGTGCTGTGGTCCATGGGGTCATGAAGAGTCGAACACGACTAAATGACTAAACAACAATGAAAGAAGGTCAAAGAACAGAGTGATGATACCTTATTTTCACTCAACAATCTAACGCCGTTACTTTCATTCTGACAGGATCTCTGTGCAAATATATTTTAAGCTGGAAAGAGAACAACCTGGTGGATTATGTACCTCTTAGCTTGATTTTAAAACACGAGAAGTTGTAAAACAAATCACCAAGCAAACAGCCTGCAGAGGAAAATGGAAAGTAATCAGCATGGACTTGGGTGTGATTAAATGATGACACACCAAACTCCTGCTGCAGCAACACGCAAAAGTCATAACGGACTTCTGAAAGGTTTGTTGTTTTTTGTTATTATTATTCCCACCTGGCCTTCACCAGCAGGTCCCAGGACATGATACAGTATTTTTAAAAAATCAGTGTTTAAAAGTCAAAACTAATAACAGTCACAGGAGAAGGACAGGTCCTGAAAATACATAATTCAGGGGTCAAAGGCTGGAGCAAACAGGTATGTTTTCAGCATACATCAAAAACTATAACGAAGGTGTAAAATGCATCTCTGTGCTGACGGAATTCCACAATCTAGGAACTGCCACAGAGAATGTCCTAGCCTAGGCCACCACCTTCAAACTTCTGTAGGCAGGGGAGCTATCAAGAGGACCAAGAAGGAGGGCAAGCAGTCTTTCAGATATGGGGGGAGGGGGATGACAAAAAGGACAATGGGCTCCAACTGGTTCAGACCCACCTCTGACTCCCAACATGCTTAATAATGCAAATAATGCACATTATTAATGCTAACAATGTCAATTCAGGGTAATATACATTATGTTACTGTAGCATTATGACTAAATGAAAAGCAGTGATTTTCACACTTGATGTTAGGCAAAAGGCTGAGAAGCTATTGAAAACCATCAATATTTTCCATTTAAAGACTTACAATTTCAATGAAACACCTGGGGTATGTTTGAATTTTCAGATTTCATTCTAGTGAGGGATGTTATCAGAAAGATTACCTCATAAGGTAGATGATCCTGAGGTTCATCTAGTCCAACCCCCCCCCCCCCAATGCAGGAATCTCAACTAAAGTATCCACGACAACCTCTGCTTAAATAACTCCAATGAAGGAGAGAGTTCATAACTTCCCTAGGGAGACCGTTCCACTTTCTAACAGTTCTTACAATCAGAAAGTTCTTCCTGGCGTTTAGTCAGAATTGCCTTCCTTTTAAGTTGAAGCCATTGATTTGAGTCCTACTTTCTGGAGCAGGAGAAAACAAGCTTGCTCCATCCTGCATGTGACAGCCCTTTAGAAATTTGAAGGCGGCCATTATACCTCCTCTGCCTCCACTTTTGAAGGCTAAACATATACCTAGCTGCCTCAGCCATTCCTCATAAGACTTGGTTTCCAGACCCCTGATTATCTTTGTCGCCCTCCTAATACTTCTACAGCTGTGTCACAACAGTGTTCAAGGAATAGTGTCTGCAATGAATCATTCTACATGTTGCATAACACCTCCTTTGACAGACATAACATGTACTTTTTGATCTTCCTAAAAAAAATACACAAAAAACCATGCAACACGTGAAAACATGTCTGTGGAATTTCCGTATTAATGTTTTGACCATTTCAGCATTTTTTAAATGCCTTTATTATTTAATATAGTAAAAAATGTTGTAACCCGTCCTGGGACCTTAAGAGTGAAATATAGAGGGGGGGGGGGACAAAAGGAATAATACCCTCTACATGAGTTTTGTGCTACAGATTTTCTGTAACTTGTGTCTTCCCTTCCCCTGGCACTCCAAAACACTGGTAGTTAAAATACATCCATCACTATTCTAGTTATAACTTGTGCTGTTAATCAGAATCTTAATCACTGGAAGTTAATCCAAGTTTTAACTTGGTGTTGCAATTTTTGTTAGCAAATGAATCTTGCATATGCCAAATACAGTATTCTGTGCTGCTGAATTAGCTGACTAAATCTTTTCTGGTACAGGAACTGGTCATACACAGATTTTCTTTATTAGTAAACTCATAACTGTTGCCTGCTCAATTATGACTGATGATTATTTGCCTAACGTCATCACCATGCATTGTACTTTAGACAGTATACAAGGACAGGGCCCTGCCCCCTCTGTAAATCATTTTGAATAATGCTAATTATAATAAGCACCTGTATATCACATTTCAAGGACTCAGAAACTTATTCACGGACATAAAAAGGGGGCACACAGAAATGAAAATAATAGGGAGAGAAAATGTTCCCACCAAGAACTCTTCAGGTTTGTGTAACTAAGATAAGACCCTTATTTGCATAATACTTCAGATCACTTTGCATGGATTTAACATGCTGTCAAACGCAGTGAGGAGGGCTAGGCAATGGGAAGCAGTGGGATTTCCCCACTCTTTCCAGAATTCTAACATGCCTCAGCGACTGTGTGTTGGAAAACAAGACCTTGTAGTTATTTTAGTTTAATTAAAGTGGACCACAAGGTTGTAACTATATGTATGGAATCAGAAGGCGGCCAGTCATAAGAGCAAATAGAGGACTGAGGGCATTCTCATTTTATGTATATTCATTTAAAATATTTTATATGCTGCCCCTCCCTTATAAAGCCACACTCTGGGCAGCTGGTATCAAATTAAAACAATCCAAAGAACACATTACATATTATCAAGAACCCACAATCAAACTGGACTCAAGCACTCAGACAGCACAAGTTCTAATGTTAACCAGCTGGGAATGGGTTAATCTAGGGAACACCAGTGATATTTGTTTCCACAGAGGAAATCAAAAGAGTCAGTTGCCAGAAACTAGAAGCTGGTAGAATGGATGTGGATGCAGCAGCAATGCCAGGAGATTGCAGACATTCTGATCTTATCAGAAAGTGCGTGCCATGTAGGCACTCTGCCTACTCGGTCCCAACTATAAAACAGACCTTTGCCCTATCTATGTTTCCATTTCCCACAGTATGTATTTATTACACACACACGCACATACAGGGGCATGGCTTTGCAAACTCTTCCTTCTGCATCCAAACCCCTTAGGCGAAATTTTCTTTTGTCAAAATATGTAAGCTCTTACATAAGTGATCCATTAAAAAAAAAAGCAATATGGAAACAAGAAGCAAATTTGGAGCACATTTGGAATCTAACAAGCCTTGTAATAACCAGTATTTTTCTAAAAAGAGAATAGATCTCTAAAACAATATAGCACAGATCAATCAGCGTTAGCACCTTAAATTGGACCTGGAAATAAACCGGCAACCTCTACAGCTGTTTTAAAATGAGGCGCAAAGCCTAAGCATACGTAACTGAAAAAAGCTGTATATTGCTTCTCTGTTTACCCTTGCCCCCACTTCTCTTCCAGTCCTCTGTTATTTCATCTGTATCAAAATTTAGCTTGTAAGCTGCTCAGGGCAGGGACCTAACCTTCTGTGCTCTGAGAAGCAGCATGCATGACAATAGCATAATAGTGGTAATATATGAAGCTGCTATGTGATGTAACCCAGAGCAGATGTGAGTTCCAGCAGCTCAGGGTGATTCATTTTTCCAATATGCAGAAGGCTCACAATTGTCAGGTCACTGACATGACAAGAGACAGCCACTGAGGCATCCATCAATACCTCAAGTTAGCCACATTCAAATCCATTTCCTGCAAGCAGAAGTTCAGTCTGTGGGGTCTGTGTTTGCAGAGAATGACAAATCACCTCTGGTGGGTAATCCTTTTCTAAGAAATGCATATATGCTTCCTTAAAACAAGCAAGCAGGCCATTGGGCCACCCCAATCAATAAAAATACATAGCAAACTGAGGTTCTGCCCCCCTCCAACAAAAGGCCTGGTACCCCAGCAAAAATCCTGGTTACGCCTCTGTATTATCCTGCCCCCTTCCTCTACTTTATCACAGTATATCACAGGTTCTATCAATGGTTTGCTACAAATTGCAAGGAAATTATATGGAGAAGACAAGCAGGTCAAATAGGATTCTCAAAAGAGCTTGGAACTCAAATTGAATGCTGCTTTAAAAAAAAAGAATTCCAGTTTTCTCAGGCCATACAGCTAGCCAGACAATCTCAGAAGTTAAGTGTGTGTTTGGAATGTCCCAAGTCTTGGCTACGCACATAAAATTATTTATTGCATTGAAGGGACTGAATGTCGATCCCAAACAGTCCTTTATAAAGGAGCAATATTTCTCGTGGATGAAATGTAGTAAGGCAGATAACCAGAAAATTATCTCTTCAAGGGAAAGGTTAAATGTGGGTCCCAACTTGTGCCATGTTGAACTGCTTGCCATATGCATTATCAGATCACCGCAAACCTAACAAAACCTGAGTTTGGGAAAGTGGCACATCAGACAGTCTAGTTTTGCAAAGTGGTGGCTCATGCTGGGAGCTGCTGTACAGTCAAAAGTTATGCCACCATTGGGTTTACTGTACTTTTTGATCTGTTTCCTTTTCTTGTGTGTTCATCTGCAGCAGGAACACATCTCATGGTCCTTCCCCTCTGCTCTGTTAGGGCTTTTAGTCTGTAGTGTTGACATGCAACAAAACGACACCACCACAAACTGGCTTATAAGTGTAAAACCAAATTTACTAGAATAATAGCTAGACTAGAGATAGACTTGTAACCATCCAAACAACAAACATACTAAGGTGCCATGTGCAAAACAAAGCCTGGAGATACTGTAAACATGGAGTGGATAAATGTACAACTGTATCTTATCATGTTACATGTGCAATAAATGTTACACAGACTGGATAAATGAACCGTTCAACAAGTCTTGAGTTGGAAACACAAAGCCGTATGCATGGATCAATTACAGGAAGGCAAATCAAAGCCACCACCCTGGTGAGAATAACACAAGTGGGCAAAAGTTCTCCAGATGTATTACAGGTTTCGCTACACGCTTCATCAGTCCGAAAAACCAGTCATACAAAACGGTTTGCTCAGGATAAAGAAACTATTCACAGGCCAACTCAAGACCTATTGAAGAACATCTCATCCAGTTCAATCTTTGAAAAACAGCTTTGAAAAACTTTTTCATATTCTCCAGTGTGCTACCCTTGCCATTGTGGCGGCACGGGGTTGCCGTTCTGTGATTGGACTTACGCTACTTGTTGAACGGTCTACTGTATGAGGGCAAGAATCACACCTCTTGCTCCAGCCCTGCCCATCACTGCTATGTGGCCCCTAGGAGGTTGGCCATGAGAGACTGCAGGACTAGGGAATAGACCCTATTGAATTCAGCAAAGCTTACTTCTGAGTGAGCTTGGTTTACCTAGGGCTACAAGCCTTGGTAGCTGTACACAGAGGACATTTACATTCACAGAGTCTTGAAAGGGGTGCACAGCTTTCACCCCTTTAGCCCTGCCTTCACTTCCATTTCCTTTCTCTGTTATTTCACCCACTTTAAATGAGCCCCTTGGGACAGAAAATTGTCTTCATACACCATACACACAGATGACACGACGTCAATAAGGTCATGTCACAATATCCCAAAGACCACCTCCTTCCCCACGGACCCTCTTGGGTGTTAAGATCAGCAGGACTCCTCTTGGCAGTTCCACCACCCTCAGAAGCTGAAAGAGGGCATTCTCTGTGGGAGCTCATAGGTTGTGGAATTCCTGCCCAAAGAGCTGCATTAGCACAGGGGTAGGCAACCTAGGGCCAGATGTGGCCCAATTGCCTTCTCAATCCGGCCCACGGACGGTCCGGGAATCAGCGTGTTTTTACATGAGTAGAATGTGTGCTTTGATTTAAAATGCATCTCTGGGTTATTTGTGGGGCATAGGAATTCGTTCGTGGTTTTTTTTCCAAAATATAGTCCGGTCTGAGGGATGGTGGACAGTTGCTGACCCCTTCTACCACCTTCAATATACAGCTTTGATGCTGTGCTAAAGATGTACCTCTTTGCCCTGGCCTTTGATACCAGAGATATGTGTTTTGGGGAATCATCCTATTCCTGTGACTTGCTTCAACTGCTTTTAATACTGAATTTTAGATTGCTGCAATCTGCCCTGAAGCCTGCTGGTGAACGCCAAGTAACACATTTAGTAATGATAATGTATTTCAATTACAGTGATATGTAGAGAAGAGAACATGAACCTTCTCACTGATTTTCATGGCCACTTCTGCTAGGTGCTCTTACCTTTGACTAAATTATGAAAAACCATGCACCACTAAAAAGAGGGCTGGGAAACTGTTAAAACATGTCAACTTCAGAGTTATGAAGAAACATTACACTGGCATCCTAGAAGGTGATGTAACAGTGGGCGCCTTCTGTGCCAATTTGTCAACACCTGCTGAAAATCCTTCTATTCCACCAGGCCTATGCAGGCAATTAAGACTACATCCCTCACAATGGTGTTTGTTTTTAATTTCTTTTTGTTTTTAACTTTTTAGGGCTTGGTTTTCTGTTTCTATATTGTTGTAAATGGCTGTGATATATTTTTATGATACCTTGGCATATAAATATTTTCATAAATCGATAAACTATTTCAGAACCTTGCAATAACCTGCCCACCCTTGACCCAGTCCTGATAGCAAAATGCATTATTTCATTGTAACAGTTTCCAGTGAGGTAGACATGTTTGTAGCCAAACATAACAACGAGGCCTTGTTGCTTCATCAGATGCATAAAGTTGTTATCTTCAGTTGGCAGGTACTTGGGTATACAAAGAAGAAAGTAAACAGTGAGATCAAGTGGTAATGAAATGCAAAAAAAGCATGTGACAATTATATTAAAGCTTAAATGCAAGTTACATGAAAGGCACACATCAAGGATTCATTGACCACACTCATCTTCCAACTTGATATATGCTATAATGTCATCCCCGCCGTTCTGCATTCTACATGGACAAATAGGCCAGTCTCTACACATAAGAGTACCCTGGCACAAATCTTACATTCAGCAAGAAGTAGAATACAGTGGTACCTCGGTTTGAGAACAGTCCTGTTTAAGAACGATTCGGTTTACAAACTCCGCAAAACAGGAAATAGTGTCCTGGTTTGAGAACTTTAAAGGTAAAGGTAAAGGGACCCCTAAACATAATTTAACGTGCTATTGAACTGCTAGGTTGGCAGGAGCAGGGACCAAGCAATGGGAGCTCACCCCGTTGCGGGGATTCGAACCGCCGACCTTCTGATCGGCAAGTCCTAGGCTCTGTGGTTTAACCTACAGTGCCACCAGTCTAAAAACGGAATCCCAACAGTGGAAGGGCACCAGCGGTGGGAGGCCTCATTAGGAAAAGCATTCCTCGGTCTAAGAATGGTTTCGGTTTAAGAATGGACCTCCGGAACAGATTAAGTTTGTAAACCAAGGTACCACTGTATTTCAACTGCTCAGGGCATTTTGCTGCTGTTTTTAAACAAAGAGAGACTCCGGCATGAAACTGACTACAAGTTATGGAGAAGTTCTGTTCTATTATATTTTGCTTTAATAGGGATTGGGGCTTTCTGTCCCACTATGAATATCCATGATTGCATTATTACTGCTGATGTGAATTATCACTACTCTTATTTGGCATACATTTACTCTGAAGTGGAATTGTCATAGATAGTACTGTTTGCATTTCATTGCCATTTGATCTCACTGTTTACATTTTTTTCACAACATCTTCTAGCCCATGAAAGTTTTTGCCATAATACACTGTAGTACTGTGAGATCTCATCTCTGTTTTATGCAAATACACGTGACTGAGATTCTTGCAAAATCAAAACAGAAACTGGAGAGATGAGGTCTATAATGGTTCAGTCCTATATAGGTCTACTCAGAAGTGAACCCCATTGAGTTCCTGGGAAATTCCTCCCAATATTTCACTATAAATAACATTAACAAGGTAAACAAAAAACATCAGACGTGATCACTATCAAATGACAATACAGTGGTACCTCGGGTTAAGTACTTAATTCGTTCCAGAGGTCCATTCTTAACCTGAAGCGTATGTAACCTGAAGCGTATGTAACCCGAGGTACCACTGTATGTGTTATTTTTCCATCAAAAATGACCGGCTTGGCATCTATACAGACTGTGAGAGATACATGCTGAAGTTTAGGGAACAAATGTAACTTACCAAAGTTCATTAAGGAACATTTGAGGAATTTGAGGAATGTCAATCCTCTCCATCCCACCAGTGCACTAACTCCTAGAGGACACCGCAGTTACCACATGGGAAGATTAAGATTGCATAAATACCATACATTTAAAACACATTACCCCACACAAGAATCCTGGGAACTGCAGTTTACCCCTTCAATAAACTACAGTTCCCAGGATTCCTGGGGAGTGTGTGCATGCTTTAAATGGATGGTGTGTATGCAGCCTAAGGCACTGGTAAAGTCGTGGGTGGGTGGGTGTGTTATTTGCTACTATGCAATTACAATGTATCTATAAACATAAAAAACCCTTTAGAAAAATGCAAGCCTCTATATACAATTAAGAGTCATATAAAAGCATCCTTAATGCACTATATAAAAAAAATGCATTTTAGTTTTGAAGTAATATTACAATTTGAATACAGTGGTACCTCGGGTTACATACGCTTCAGGTTACATACGCTTCAGGTTACAGACTCCGCTAACCCAGAAATAGTACCTCAGGTTAAGAACTTTGCTTCCGGTGGCGCGGCAGCAGCAGGAGGCCCCATTAGCTAAAGTGGTGCTTCAGGTTAAGAACAGTTTCAGGTTAAGTACGGACCTCCAGAACAAATTAAGTACTTAACCCGAGGTACCACTGTGTATATATCTATCTATCCCATTTCCCTATATCCCAACTTCTCTTGGAATTTCTGCTCATTTGAATGGTCAATTTCTTCTTTGGTTTTTCCAACAACTTCAATGTTCCCCCAATTCAAATAGGATTTTCCCCACTACCTTTTTTGGTACAGAAAGTTAGGACTACTTTATACCATAGTTAACACAGCATCTTTATCTGACATTATAACTCAAAATGCCTACTAGAGCAGAACGCCCTTCTCAAGTGCAAACTGTGTGTTAAACTGGAAGAAGAAGAAGAAGAAGAAGAAGAAGAAGAAGAAGAAGAAGAAGAAGAAGAAGAAGAAAAAGAAGAAGAAGAAAGTGGTTATCATTTGTACCCCAGCCACTCTGGGTGGCTGTGTTTTGTTGTTCCTAAAAAATCCAGTAGCAGCTATGCACATTCCAAAGAAGTCACCTTGTTACCGTCTAGGAAGCAAGTACCACCGAAACCAAAAGGACCAATTATAAACACATTTATCACCTATGAACCACTTCATGAACTGTTCCGTAATCAGTGCTTTTTTCCCTTTAAAAAATATTTAGGGGTACTCTCATTTTGACTCAAGAAAATCACCATATTATAGTTCAAATCGGGGGAAATAAATACAGTAAATGGAAAAAAAGTACAAAGATTCACAGAATGTTTAGGGGTATGCGTACCACTGTGTCCCCCCAGAAAAAACACTGTCCGTAATCAATATGCATAGGAGCCAGTTCCAGAAGGGTCTGAATGTGCAACTTTTTCAAGTTCTTGGTCAAGAGAGTCAGCCATTTAAAACATGAAAAGGACAACCTTGGGGACCTTTTTCTTCACTTTATTACTACATATCCACACAATAAAAGTGCCACTGTTAAGACATGAGTTAGGGTCAGACTGAGCTGTGGGTCCTGCCCCACCAGCTGCAGATCAATGGGGGGGGGACACCGGAGAAAGCTTAATCCACCTCACAATTCAAACCCCCCAGTTGTAGCCGTGGAGCAAGAGAAGCATTTGTTCCTCTTGCACGTTGACAGTGCTGCGCAAAGCAATCACATAGCTGCCACGGAAGCACATTAATATAATGGCATTAGAAAAATGGGGAGGATGCACCCTCTCCTAGATCCTGCATCCTCAGGATCACACCCTGGCACTTAGTGGTTACAAGTGTCAGACCTGGAAGGCCAGGGCTCAAATCCCCACTTGATCATTACTCTGGAATAACTTGAGGTGCTGTGGTTTGCCAGCAGGGACAGATTTAGGTTTGATGAGGCCCTACGCTACTGAAGGTAATGGGGCCCTTTATATGTCCAGCTGTCCTTTGTCAACTACAAATTGTTGCTGTTTTTTGTGTTGAATATATGCTATATCGTAATTTATGGATCTAATAGGTATCTAAATAAGGTTACCAGACGTCCCCATTTCCCAGGGACAGTCCCTGGATTTACAAATCAGTACCCTGAGAAAAAAAGGGATGCGGGTGGCGCTGTGGGGTAAACCACAGAGCCTAGGACTTGCTGATCAGAAGGTCAGCGGTTCAAATCCCCACGACGGGGTGAGCTCCCGTTGCTCGGTCCCAGCTCCGGCCAACCTAGCAGTGCAAAAGCACGTCAAAGTGCAAGTAGATAAATAGGTAAGGTAAGGTAAATGGCATTTCCATGCACTGCTCTGGTTTGCCAAAAGTGGCTTAGTCATGCTGGCCACATGACCTGGAAGCTGTACGTTGGCTCCCTCGGCCAATAAAGCAAGATGAGCGCTGCAACCCCAGAGTCGGTCACGACTGGACCTAATGGTCAGGGGTCCCTTTACCTTTACCCTACCCTGACAAAATCCTATGATTCCTACTGAAGTTGAAAAGTGTCCCCAGATTCATTGGAAAAAAATCTGGTAACCTTAATCTAAAGCCATTTGCACATCTCAAAATATGTATTTTATCAAAGTAATTGTTGAACAGCAATACAATTAAGAAGAAGTATATTAATATTGAAATAATTATGACGCTCTTAACTTAAAATGATTGGGGGCCCATTACTTACATCACAGGAGCCTACACAACACGAAACACTGTTGCTGTATGTAGGTTTTATTTTATTTGTTTTTTATCTTATATTTTGGAAATATACATCTAGTTGTTTTTTTCCTTTAAATTTTTTTGGGGCTCCCAAAAGAATGGGGCCCTAAGCTACAGCTTGTTTAACTCCAAATAGTACTAGTAATAATGATAGCCCACATGCATGCGGTGGATGAACAACCACACACACCCGCGCGCGAGAGAGAGAGATCGTATTCCGGATGTTTAAACCTTGCCAGATCTCAAGTAGCCGCGTCTAGGAGGTGAAAGGGGAAAAAAAGCCTGGCGGAGAAGCCAGCTCTATTTCCCTGCAGTTGCAGCAGCACTCCCCGAGGCGCTGCTGACTCCGCATTTTCCGCTCAGCTCCATGCGCGCACGCGCGCCCCGCTAGCCGGCCGCAGCCGAGCCCGCCGGTCGCTTCCTCGCGTCGGCGTGGCGCGCCCAGCAGCGCGGCTCCCGAGAAGCGACCTGGCTGGCCTGAGAGCGCGGGGTCCCTTTCCCCTCGCGGCCCCTCGCCACTGCCGGGTCCCCCGGCATGGCGTGGGCGGCGGCCTCGTCCCTCGCTCTCCGGCCTCTCGGGGACCTTTGGAGAGTTATGTCCTTCCGCTGGGCTGAGGCGCGGCGAATAAACGCCTCCGGCTCCGAGGAGGAGCAGGCGCCCAGCGCCAGCAGCACCCGCCGGACCCTTTTGCCGCCCCGTCCATCCAGCAGCCCCCGATATGTCCCCCGCCGCCCCGGACTCGCTTCCACTCACCCGCCTCTCCGCCGCGCCCCTTCCTTCCGGCGAGCTGTCCCTGGGGTTGCGCGGCGAGCTGGGGATGCGGCGCCGCTGCTAGCGCATCCTTCTCTGGCCGCCTTCCTGCTGCTTCTCGGCCGCTTCCTCCGCTGCGAGGAGGGGCGAGGCGAGAGGAGAGAAGGCGAAAGGAAGGCGGCAGGCAGCCGGCAAAGAGGCCGATACGCAGCTCCCTCTAGGGTTGCAGCCTGGTAGCCGCGAGATGTAATATGTACAGTATTATTAGAGAGAGAGGGGGGGGGGGTAGAAAGGTCCGGAAAGAGTTTATTCCCACCCACCCCCTCCGCCAGATTTCCTGCAAAACCCCCTCTGTGAAGGTTGATGTGAAATATTTGTTATAGGTGCGTCAGATGTTACGCAACGGGAGTTGCAATGTGATCTGACACAGGATTCCAACATTTGGTATTTGACATCCTCATCCTCATCATGCCGTTTAGCATTCATTCATTCATTTCATTTATAGTCCACTTTTCCTTCAAAAAGGGATGCGGGTGGCGCTGTGGGTTAAACCACAGAACCTATGACTTTCCGATCAGAAGGTCGGCAGTTTGAATCCCCAGGACGGGGTGAGCTCCCGTTGCTCGGTCCCTGCTCCTGCCAACCTAGCAGTTCGAAAGCATGTCAAAGTGCAAGTAGATAAATAGGTACTGCTCTGGTGGGAAGGTAAACAGTGTTTCCGTGCGCCGCTCTGGTTCGCCAGAAGTGGCTTATTCATGCTGGTCACATGACCCGGAAGCTGTACGCCGGCTCCCTCGGCCAATAAAGCAAGATGAGCACCGTAACCCCAGAGTCGGTCATGACTGGACCTAATGGTCAGGGGTCCCTTTACCTTTCCTTCAAAGAGCTGAAGCTTGCACACGTGAGTCTCCCCCTCCTCACAACAAGCTTGTGAGGTAGGTTAGGCTGAGAGGGAGTGACTGGTCCAAGGTCAGGCAGTGAGCTTCATGGATGCCCTGTGATTTGGACCCTATGCACACTCACCACCTGAAACCCCTAAAACAGCAATTTAACATGAATTTTACTATCTAACGAGGTGATGGGATCATGGCCACTGGTCCCATCACCTCCTGGCAAATAGAAGGGGAAGAAATGGAGGCAGTGAGACATTTTATTTTCTTGGGGTCCATGATCACTGAAGATGGTGACAGCAGCCATGAAATTAAAAGACGCCTGCTTCTTGGGAGAAAAGCAATGACAAACCTAGACAGCATCTTAAAAAGTAGAGACATCACCTTGCCAACAAAGGTCCGTATAGTAAAAGCTATGGTTTTCCCAGTAGTGAAGTATGGAAGTGAAAGCTGGACCATAAAGAAGGCTGATCGCCGAAGAATTGATGCTTTTGAATTATGGAGGAGACTCTTGAGAGTCCCATGGACTGCAAGAAGATCAAACCTATCCATTCTTAAGGAAATCAGCCCTGAGTGCTCACTGGAAGGACAGATTGTGAAGCGGAGGCTCCAATACTTTGGCCACCTCATGAGAAGAGAAGACTCCCTGGAGAAGACCCTGATGTTGGGAAAAATGGAGGACACAAGGAGAAGGGGACAACAGAGGACGAGATGGTTGGATAGTGTTCTCGAAGCTACCAGCATGAGTTTGACCAAACAGCGGGAGGCAGTGGAAGACAGACGTGCCTGGCGTGCTCTGGTCCATGGGGTCACGAAGAGTCGGACACAACTAAACGACAACAACTAACAAGACGACTGAGCCATAAAACGAAAGCAATAATCAATGTACAGTGGTACCTCAGGTTACATACGCTTCAGGTTACAGACTCCGCTAACCCAGAAATATTACCTTGGGTTAAGAACTTTGCTTCAGGATAAGAACAGAAATTGTGCTCCGGTGGCGTGGTGGCAGCAGGAGGCCCCATTAGCTAAAGTGGTGCTTCAGGTTAAGAACAGTTTCAGGTTAAGAACGGACCTCCGGAATGAATTAAGTACATAACCAGAGGTACCACTGTGCTGTACAATAAAATAAAACAGTATTGTAGATCAGGCATGTTCAACTTCAGGTAGGCTGCTTCCCTTGAGGGGGCAGGGTGGGCGGGCGCACAGCTCTCTCTCCCCCCCAAGTCAGACCTTTCTCTCCACCCCCCCACCCAAAGCAGCTCTCTCTCCTCAAACCAGCTAGGCTGCAGAGCTCTCCTCATAA
Source organism: Podarcis gaigeae (assembly GCF_964106915.1). Taxonomy (NCBI): domain Eukaryota; kingdom Metazoa; phylum Chordata; class Lepidosauria; order Squamata; family Lacertidae; genus Podarcis; species Podarcis gaigeae. The sequence continues at coordinate 46,063,343 of NC_139682.1, read as the reverse complement.
CACTGCAATTACAATGGGGGGTGGCACTGTGGGTTAAACCACAGAGCCTAGGACTTGCCAATCAGAAGGATCAGAAGGTCGGCGGTTTGAATCCTGGCGACAGGGTGAGCTCCTGTTGCTCGGTCCCTGCCTCCCAACCTAGCAGTTCGAAAGCACGTCAAAGTGCAAGTAGATAAATAGGTATCGCTCCAGTGGGAAGGTAAACTGTTTCCATGTGCTGCTCTGGTTCGCCAGAAACGGCTTAGTCATGCTGGCCACATGACCCGGAAGCTATACTCCCTCGGTCAATAAAGCGAGATGAGTGCTTCAACCCCAGAGTCCCCTTTACCTTTAAATTAGGAACACAACAGTAAAAATGGAAGCTCAGGACACAAAATGCAGCATGTTCAATTTCTGAGGCAAAGTTCACAAAACGGAACACCTACTTCTGAGTTTGCAGCGTTTAAATTCCATGATGTTTGTGAACTAAGCTGTTCAAAAACTGAGGTACCATTGTATAGGTGAATATAAAAAGCCTGGGACACAAATTTTCACAGACCTCTAGCAGCTATGATGGCTAATTTAACAGTAGTAATGTATTTAGCATAGCATTAACTCTGGAAGTGTATACTCGTTTCTAACCAAAGTAAGCATTTTAGAGCAAAATATACAGGTTAAAAAGAACTATTTTTCATCTGTGGGATGAAAGCAGAAGGTCCTGGGTTCAATCCCTGACATTTCCTAGTAGGGTTGGGAGACACTCCTCTCTGAAATTCTGGAGAAGTGCTGCCAGTCCGTGTAGACAATACTGAGCCAGGTGGACCAATAGTCTGACTTGTTATAGAGCAGTTTTCTATGTTCTAATGCACCTTTTCCAGAAAACACAATTATAAATTATTCTTGTCCTAGTTGAAAGTGTGAGTCGTGTTATTGTTTTGCATAGGAGACAAAATATTTTGTACCCAGCACTGTTTGGTCTTGGCTACAAAATGAAATTCTGTTTTAACCATGTTTGAACACCGGAAATGGATCGAAGCACATTGATCTTTGCAAAACACGCACACGCTCAGCATAATTTAACATGCATAGCATGTGTATTCACAGTCAGCGCGAGCCACTGCCAGTAAGAACGGACACTATTAGGCTAGATGGACAAACAGCCTCATCTGGTATAAGGCAGGTTCCTCTGTTTCAATTGAACCACCTTTCCCTGATTGTAGCGTTGTTCAAATGTTACTGGTCTGCTCTGAGAGTTATAACTTGGGCCCAGTGCCCTGAGACTTTTTACAGATAATAAAGATATTTGGAGCTGTAGACCTGCACAGATATCCCCAAAGAGCTTTTATTCCATTCCTGGCCATCTTTTAATCTGTTAATTTGTTGTTGTTAGCTGAGCCAGAAGAGCAAACGGTGAACTCCGGATTGCAAAACCATCTCTCTTGTGGCTCCACCCCCTCCAAGAATTCTAGAATCCTCAGAAGATTCTGAGCAGTTGGTTTTTCAATTTGAAGCTCTGATTCCAATCTGTTGAGACGAGCAGCCACCTTTGGGTGCCAGAGCAAAGTTAGCCTGCAGAAGACCAAAAACCGATGGATACTCTCACAGCCTCTTCTGTTTCCAGCAGGCCCTGGGTGCTCCAGTTCTTCAGAAACCTCTTTGGGAGCGGCAGGCATGTCACACAAGAGGGGCAGAGACCCAAGGCGAAAGACGAAGATAATGCCAAGAGTGAACTCCTGGACTCTCCTCTGCCCGAAAATGGGCTTGAAACAACCCTGCCAGGCCAAGAGCCTGATGCCACCAAGACTTCTCCCAGTGAGATCTGTGGGGGGTTGATGGGCAGCTGCCCTGAAGAGCTATCGTTGCTGAAGGAATTAAGTCCGGGAGACACTACCCCTACGAATGAGAACAAACTGCCTGCTTCATTTCACTCGGCTAGGATGGAGATGGGAGACTCAGATGGCTTTGCTAACCCCATGATAAGTGGCTTGGCCAAGGACCCATGTGAGAAAGTTCCTGTTACAGGAGAGAAGGAAGAAGAATCTGATGACAGGGAGGCGGTGGGAAAGTGAGTGTCACCAACGTTGAGGCCAAGTCTCAGCACACAGAACAGTGTTTAAAACTAATTCAGCTAAGTTTTTCTCAGAGTAGACCCACTGAAATGAATGAACATGACTAAAATCCACTTTGAGTAAAACTCAGTTATTTCTAATAGGATTTAATATCCGTTCAGATTGCTTCCCATACAGGAATGTGTGAAAATAGATGGGCAAATATTGCAAAGCCCTTCACAAAAACCACTTGTGTTAATTGGCTTCTGGCTGTATTACATGGGTACTAATTAGGAATGGAATTGCTCATTGACTGTTCCGGCTGTTCTTGGCTTCAAAAGGCCGAACACTTAATTTTGTGCTAAACTTTCCATGAGGTTGATTATCACACACTGAGTTGAGATACGTGGGGCTTTTCCTTGCTAACTGAAGTTCGCTGTATGAGATATTAACCATAAAAATGCATGTGGAAGGAAGGGTTACTACATTTGGCAGCCAACCAGAATTTCACAAGCCTGACTTGTTATCATTTAGACTGGCTGCCAACAGCAGAGGATGCAAAGTCAGAAAAAATGCAGCAGAACTTGATTTAGCACATCTGTGTGTCTGCAGGCACAATAATATGAATGCATGTGCACTCTGTTGTTAGATGGAGATCTGCTTTTGCTGCCTTGCAGACGAACTCAATACTCTTCCCCTCAACCAAGCGATTGCCTGCTACCTTCTTCCAGGTTGCTCAAATCCTATGGAGACAGACTGAAAGTGAGGCCTTTGGACCGAAAAAGGAATATCCCTGTTACAAAAAACCCCACTTTGCACATGCTCCACCTCCAACACATTTTACCCTGAAGTTATTTTTAGGGGAAAGCCCTTTCATCATCTTAAGAGGAAAATGGAGATCTGGACATGCTCAGAAGCGCTTGGCTGGAGGTGTCTGGATTTTTGAGAACAAAATTTGCAATCCTAGAGTTGCACTTAAAACCTCCCATCCGTGTATAATGAATAATCATTAACGGTTAATAATTCAATTTTAAGTAGAGGAATTTGCATAAGCAGTGCTGCCATGAATAATTCTTAATGTAAGATTTCCATGTGAAGAGGTTTCCATAATCTGTTATTACAAACCACAGATTATCATGGAGACTAACTACCTGGGTCTTTTAGATACAGACTGAAGGCTTTGTTCATGCAGTCAACTAAAGGGGTTGACTTAGAGACAGGCCTCATCCAAGGAAATTCTCTCTTAAAATTTTAATCCCCATCAACATCATTGCTTTTATTCACTACAGTAAATCCACCTGTCTGTGGCAATGTAGCAGTTATCATTGCTGATAAAGATGTGGCGTTTGGGTGTAGATATTAGGGTGGGAAGAAAAAAAGTGATGAATGAAGCACTGATGTGGATGTCCCCTTCTTCTATGCAATAATTGTGTGTTTGACTTTAGGGATGAATTTCCCCAGGTCCTGTGTGCAGATGATGGAGTTGCCATGTCTGCTGGATCCATGACTGATGTTAAAGGCTGTAGCGCTGAAGAGGAAAGAGAGCATCTACTGAAAGGTGAGGGCTGGAAGAAGATTCCCACTCACCCATATGGCAGCTGCTGTCCAACAGTACCTTTACCCCTCCCCCCAAGCTGCTATGACTTAATTGTTTTCATCCTATTCAATACCAGATGTCAGAGGTTTGAGACATGTATTTCAAGCAAGCAGGAGGCAAACCTTACAATCAAGAACACCCAGTATTATGTCAGATGGCCCATTAAAGATGGGTAAGAACTACAGCTGCAGTTCTAATTAGGTGATTCCATTGAATTATATTGTGCAGAGGCTGTATTCACACCAGTAGATGCTGGTCCAGTGCCAGATCCCACAGTGAAAGCAGCAAGGTGACTAAGTGGGTCAAACATTGCAGGTGTCCAGATAGCTCTGAGTGAGAAGATTTCACTGACAAAGGTTGAGAGCAGGCTGAAGCCTTTTATGCAGGTATAGGTCAACTCGGCCCTCCAGATGTTTTGGGACTACAACTCCCATGATCCCTAGCTAACAGGACCAGTGGTCATGGATGGTGGGAATTGTAGTCCCAAAACATCTGGAGGGCCAAGTTGGCCTATGCCTGTCTCCAAACTACCTCCTCCAGGCTCTCCTCACTTGTGGGGAAATTCAGTCAATCATTCTATATGTATGCCGCCTTTCCTAAGTTAAAACGGTGCCCAGGGTGGCTTACAACACATCAAAAGTTAAATAACTACAAGTGTAACAAAAGTAATGATAAAGATCCGAAATAAAGTTACAAAAAATTAACTTCAACAACAGTAAGAATCCCCCACAACAACCCCCCCTCCACCCCAGCGTACTGTATCTTATTTTACACCACTGATCTGGAGAGGTACTATGGGAGGCAGTTGTTTTCTCAAACTCACGGGAAGTTGGCTGTGAGGATTTGGGCCCTGACCCTCCAGGCTTTAGTAGACTAAGAGATTCTTCTGGAGACTCCTGTCTCACAGCCTCAAGCACAGTGGTCTCCTGATCTGCAGCAGCCAGTTCAGAGCCCTGCTCCTTGACCCGATTCCTTAGCTGGTGCCTGTGCAGCCTCAAGCTCTGTGGCTGAATTGCTGCTGGATTTAGAGGGCATTACAACCCACCCTGGTTATACGGAGAGACTTCATGAGTTGGTGACATCGCTTTTCTTTTAAACAGAAGATGTACAAGAAGGGGAACCTCCAAAAGCAGACCTCTCTCCATGGAACAGACTCCTCAATATGTACAAGCAGCGCCGGTGGCTTCCTGCTTCTAAAGGGGTAAATATGCGACAGGGAGTTGTTTTGGGGGTTTTCCCCTCCCTCTCTGCAAGTGGCATTTTTATATCATAAGCAAGGATAAATATGTGATTTCCATCAGAAGAGTGACGGTAACGAAATTACATTGTGAGCTGGCCTCTAGAATCCCCTCTAGAACACAATGTAAATTGGCTTTGCTTAAAAATCAAAAGATAGGTGGGATTTGAGAGTATCTATGCTAGCTGCCAGTGCCACATATTTATTTTTATTATTTGTTTAAATATAACACCCCACCTTTTCATCTATCAGCCCACAAGCTAGCTCACAATAGCTATTATCATCCAGTGAAAATGTTAAGAATGAAAAAGGAACAACACAGCAGTAGGAATCAGTAGATCTAGTAGCAATCAAGACAATAATCAGCAAAATGGCAAGCAACAATACTTGACTTGCAAATGGAAAATATCAAGGAGTCTTGATATTACAAGTGGTAGTTCCTCCATCAAGAAACTGTGTCGAGATAGGGACAGTTGTCATGCCTGTGATCTTGTGGTGCTCAATAAATGTTAAATTATAACAGCAGACGTCTTAGAGATACTTAAGAAACCCTTGAAATAGGGTATGGCAAAATAATTCAGGGCCAGCAGTCATAGCCCTTCAGCTATAGCCCAGTTCATCAGCTGCATTAAAGGTAAAGGTAAAGGTACCCCTGCCCGTAGGGGCCAGTCTTGACAGACTCTGGGGTTGTGCGCCCATCTCACTTAAGAGGCCAGGGGCCAGCGCTGTCCGGAGACACTTCCGGGTCACGTGGCCAGCGTGACAAAGCTGCATCTGGCGAGCCAGAGCCGCACACGGAAACGCCGTTTACCTTCCCGCTGGTAAGCGGTCCCTATTTATCTACTTGCACCCGGAGGTGCTTTCGAACTGCTAGGTTGGCAGGCGCTGGGACCGAGCAGCGGGAGCGCACCCCGCCGCAGGGATTCGAACCGCCGACCTTTCGATCGGCAAGTCCTAGGTGCTGAGGCTTTAACCCACAGCGCCACCTGCGTCCCATCAGCTGCATTAAGTACTATTATTTGTTGGCAAAAAAATACCCGGGTGTGGGGGGGACGGGGGACGACTGATTAACAGTGGAAGTAAAAGACCATGAAATGCAAGAGATGTACAGCATGTGACATTTCAATGCAGAGCTCAAATGTATGGATGTAATCCCAGTGACCTCATTTTAGCAGTGCTAATTTAACACCCATATTGGAAGGGAGACCTTGATTCAGACTGAGTCATAAACAAATACAATCAAATACGCTGATTAGCTCAGCATTAATTGAAATTCTAGTTTCATACTGGAGACTCGTTTTAAAGTTGCTGTTGTTGACATATCAGCAGCCGAGGGTCCTAAAAACTAAGATAGAGACCTAACAGCATCTGACTTCCTTGGGTAGCTGCTGCTAAAGTCTGCCTTTCTTGGGCTCCCTCAAGAGCAGTGCTCTGGTAACTGCAGTTTGGTTGCCATCGATGGCGGGTTTATGAGCTCAACTGGTTTGCCCACACTAGGCACTGAACCGAGAGGGCACTGGAGGGGGCACCACAACAATGAGTTAGTACAGAAGGTGAGAGGCAATGAGGTGCATGTGCCAAATTTTGGTGTTGCATTGGGCGGCACTGAAATTTGAAAGCCCAAAGTCCACCACTGGTGACATCCCTTATATTACTTTTCCCACAATGCCCTGGACATGTTTCAGTCCAAGCAAGCAAAAATCAAGAGTGGAAACTATTTCCCATTGCTCCCATCACCATGCTTGGAAAATCTATTCTGTCAGTTTCTGCCTGTGAGTCAGCTGTTACATGCCAGCATCACATGACAATAAACCTAAATAGCACTTTTAAGCATTAAGCTTTGTATACATTATCTCAGTAAGCTTACAATAACGCTGAAAAGTAGGGCAACCTTTATGCCCTCGTATTATGGGTGTGGAGGGCAAGATCTGAAAGACAGTAGCATGCCTAAGGCCACCTCAGAGCTGAGGTGAAGACGGGGGATTTCCCAACTGCCTGTTTTCTTAACCACTGTACCAGCACAACACCTCTGCCCATAAAAACAGCAAGTAGCTCCAGCCAAAGCAATGGGTTTTGCACATGTTTCTCTCTCAGTCCTTACCACACAGATAAGCAAGCGCTTGTGCAAAGGGCTTAATCATGCCTATTTTTAGTAACATGTTTTGCAGCCACATGGAAATGGCTTCATAAGCATCTTTTTGCACCATATACATTGCCCTCAACACCGTTAGTGCCTAATGATTGGGAGTGCTTACATAGCTGGGTATTGCAGCAGAATTACAGTAAGTAGTAGTCAGTTACCATAATTAGTCGTAATTTTAACTATTCTGTTGCTTGGCGCATTGGCTTTCCAATCAGAGGGAAAGGGGAAGTTTCATATAACAGCCCACAAGACTTAGCACAAGCCTAACCAGGTCTACTCAGAGGAACTGGGCATGGAGGAAAGGGTTAATTTCCTTCATGGGCACAAATCAACTTGTGTATGAGATAAGCAAGCAGGTGCAAGGTCAGCATAGCTATGGCTATGACCCAGTGCTGTCTAAATAATAATAATAATAATAATAATAATAATAATAATAATAATAATAATAATAATTTTTTATTTATACCCCGCCCTCCCCAGCCAAGGCCGGGCTCAGAGCGGCTTACAAGCAATAATAAAGGCAAAATGAATGATTACAACTTAAAAACAAAAATAAAATACAACATTAAAATAATGGAATATTAAAATATTAAAATGTAGCCTCAACGCAGGAGAAGGAAAAGAAAGGAAAAAAAGAGAGGGAGGGAATCAAATTGGCTCCAAGCCAAAGGCCAGGCGGAACAACTCTGTCTTACAGGCCCTACGGAAAGAAATCAGATCCTGCAAGACCCTGGTCTCATGAGGCAGAGCGTTCCACCAGGCCGGAGCCAGAGTCGAAAAGGCCCTGGCTCTGGTTGAAGCCAATCTAACTTCCTTAGGGCCTGGGACCACTAGGGTGTTGTTATTTATGGACCTTGAGGCTCTCTGTGGGGCATACCAGGAGAGGCGGTCCCGTAGGTACGAGGGTCCTAGGCCGTGAAGGGCTTTAAAGGTCAAAAGCAGCACCTTAAATCTGACCCTGTACTCCACCGGGAGCCAGTGCAGCTTGAAAAGCACTGGGTGAATATGCTCCCATGGCAGAGACCCCGTGAGGAGCCTCGCTGCAGCATTCTGTACCCGCTGGAGTTTCTGGGACAGCTTCAAGGGCAGCCCCGCATAGAGCGAATTACAGTAGTCAAGCCTGGAGATGACCGTCGCATGGATCACTGTGGCCAGGTCGGGGCGGGAAAGGTAAGGGACCAACTGCTTGATGTGGCGAAGGTGGAAAAATGTCGCCTTGGCTGTTGCTGTAACTTGCGCCTCCATGGAAAGGGAGGCGTCAAGGATTACACCCAAACTCTTAACGGAAGGCAATGGCACTAATTGGGCCCCCGCAAGAGAAGGGAGTTGGTCCCTCATCCCCATGCCATCCCGACCTAGCCATAGGACCTCTGTCTTCGAAGGATTTAGTTTCAATCGGCTCCCACGAAACCATCCAGCCACAGCTTCCAAGCATCTGGTCAGTGTGTTCGGGGCCGAGTCAGTGTGGCCATCCATCAGCAGATAGAGCTGAGTGTCATCAGCATATTGGTGACAGCCCAGCCCAAAGCTCCGGATAATCTGGGCAAGGGGGCGCATAAAGATGTTAAAAAGCATTGCGCCCTGCGACACTCCACACACCAAGGAGTGGTGCGACGACATTTCACTCCCTAGTGCCACCCTCTGTCCCCGACCAGAGATAAAAGAGCACAACCAGTTACGGGCTATGCCCTGTATCCCCACGTCTGCAAGGCGGTGGTCCAGAAGATCATGATCGACCATGTCAAAGGCTGCTGACAAATCTAAAAGGATCAGCAGTCCTGACCCGCCTCGATCCAGTTGTCTACGGAGATCATCTGTTAGGGCAACCAGAGCCGTCTCCGTCCCAAAACCAGGACGGAAACCGGACTGAAATGGATCTAATGCTGATGTTTCCTCCAGAAACCTACCAAGCTGTTCAGCAACCGCTCTCTCAATTACCTTACCCAGGTATGGAAGATTTGAAACTGGGCGGTAATTGGATAGGTCTAAGGGATCTAATGAAGTTTTTTTTAAGAGTGGACACACCACTGCTTCCTTCAATTCCCCTGGGAATGTCCCCGTGTCAAGGGACAAATTGATAATTTCAACCAGGGGGGTCCGCACAACATCTGGACACTCCCTAATCAGCCAAGACGGGCACGGATCAAGGAGGCAGGTGGTGGGCCTACCAACTTGGAGGAATCTATCCACATCAGTAGGGAGTATCCGATCGAAATGGTCCAACACTGGACCTGAAGTCAGTTGAGGGGCCTCCAGTTCAGTCACTGTATGTAAATTGGCAGGGAGGTCACGGCGGAGCAACAGGACTTTCTCCGCAAAAAAACTCGCGAATGCCTCACAACTGTGGGTCGAATTTGTGCTTAAATTTGGTTGTCCTCCTAAGGACGTTATTGACCTAATTATTTTTAAACGTTGTGCCGGGTGAGAGCTAGCAGATGCAATGGAAGCTGCAAAGTAAGATTTCTTAGCAGCTTTCATAGCCATCTCATAGACTTTCATAAGCGTCCTATAAGATGTTCTTGAGGCTCCGTCACGAGTCCATCGCCATACTCGCTCTAGCCGTCTGAGATCCCGCTTCATTTTCCGGAGCTCCTCAGTAAACCAAGGGGCCCGGTTTCGACGGGGTCGCAGAGGGCGCTTAGGCGCAATCTCATCAATGGCTGCCAAGAGCCGGTTATTCCAGTCCGCAACAAGGTCATCTAATGAGTCACCAGGAGGAGCAGGGTTCCGCAAGGCTTGTCGGAATCTATCAGGATCCATCAGTTTTCGTGGACGAGCCCAAATAGGTTCGCCACCTGAGCCGGGGAGGAGCGGGAAGTCTATCTTGGCTTTCAGAGCGTAGTGATGAGACCATGGCACTTCCACAGCAGGGAGCATGATCACATCTATGCCAGCCCCAAAAATCAGATCCAGCGTGTGGCCTGCTTGATGAGTGGGGCCCAAAACAACCTGGGAGAGCCCTAGTGTTGCCATGGAAGTCACTAGGTCCAGGGCCTGTGAGGAGGGAGCAGCATCGGCATGGACGTTGAAATCTCCCAAAACCAGTAGGTTTGGGAACTCCAAGGCCCAGCCCACCACCACCTCCAGCAGGTCTGACAGGGTGGCTGCAGGTGTGCTGGGTGGTCGGTACACCAGCCAGACAGCCAAGCTCTCCTTGGTGCCCCACACGAGACCAACACATTCAATGCCGGAGATCGCCGGTGATGGCAGAGCTCTGAAAGAGCAATCCTCCCGGAATAACAACGCTACTCCTCCCCCCCGACCCACGGTCCGCGATTGATGGAGGACAGAGAAACCTGGGGGTGTTATCTCATGTAGGGAGACTACTTCGCCTTCCCGTACCCAGGTCTCCGTCACGCAAGCCAGGTCAATCCCCTGCGAGACAAAAAAGTCACGCATGTTGGCGGTTTTGTTGCCTATGGACCTGGCATTGCACAGCACCAATGACGGAGGTGTGTAATCCTTGCTCTCCCTACCCTCATCCCTTGGGATGGGGTGTAAATTGGAAGGGGTTCGAGGATCACTGCATCTCGAAACCCTTCGCCGATAGAGATATCTAGCCCCACCGCCATTCCTCCCTAGCCCTTCAGTTGTGGAAATCCCAGATCCCATACTAGCCTCCCCAATAGATGGGTAACATCCCCTCAATAACAAGTCATCCTTGGGCCAGGACTCATGGGTCAAAGTGGTATGGGAAAGAGGTGGAGGTCTGATAGGGTAAGTATCCCTAGAACAGTGTTTCCCAACCTTGTGCCTCCAGATGTTTTTGGCCTACAACTCCCATCATCCCTGACCACTGGTCTTGCTAGCTAGGGATGATGGGAGTTGTAGGCCAAAAACATCTGGAGGCACAAGGTTGGGAAACACTGCCCTAGAAGATAAAACCCAACCAACCACACCCCAAGCGGGGGGGGGGGGGACGACAGTCCCATGGTGTTTCATTAACTGTCAATCCCCCTCTCCCTCCTGGGTTAATTGGAGGATTGTTGGTTCTATCTGTGGCTGTGGAAGTATTAATGAGGTATGTGTTATAAAATGTGGATCACTGGCCAACAAAGAGCCAGATTCGAATTCGGAAGATCTGTCCATCCTGTCTCGCCAGGAGTACAGTGGAGAAGGCTGATCATTCTGGTAAGTTTTTGGAACATTAGGCAAAGGTCCAGATGTAGATTTGGTGCTGGATATCTCCAGATTGTCAGCAACATAAGAGTTCTTTATGTGTTGTTGCCATAGAAATGTTGGAGGCGCCAAATTCCTCATCTAATTTGGTGTCGTTTGAAAAGGGAACAGGGAGTTGCACTGATGTCTTTCGATGGGATAAAGAGCTGTTGGACGTCTTTAAATATTGTGCTCTAGGCTCTACTGTCCTTATATTTTGGGTAGAAATCTCAGTCTTTATACTCATTAGCCTCTTCTTCAGGTCTTGTAATTCTAGGCTTACAGAGTTCTTTTCTTCCTTTGGGCAATTAGTATTTCTAGTGTTGAGCTTGGTTTCCTTTATCCGCAAGGGACCAATTGCCTCCTAGTTTCGTCCTTAAATACCCTCACTGGGCGGAGAGAATGGAACCACCATAGGGTATCCTTTATCTCCATGATTGAGATGGGAGGGTTGATGACCTAAAGGTCATATAAGTGAGCAAGGCACGCCAGCTCATTAGTCAGTCAGTGAGCCTTTCTGTGAGTTGGAGTCTGTGTTATTTCTTAAAGCTGGAGCAACAGAGATACTTTGTCCTTATATGTATCTGTATCTGTATCTGTATCTGTTTCTGTATCTGTACAGTGGTACCTCAGGTTAAGAATTTAATTCGTTCTGGAGGTCTGTTCTTAACCTGAAACTGTTCTTAACCTGAAGCACCACTTTAGCTAATGGGGTCTCCTGCTGCAGTTGCGTCGCCACTGCGCGGTTTCTGTTCTCATCCTGAAACGAAGTTCTTAACCCGAGGTACTATTTCTGGGTTAGCGGAGTCTGTAACCTGAAGCGTCTGTAATCTGAGGTACTACTGTATCTGTATCTGTATCACCACCAACTGTATTGCCACCAAGGACTGTATTCCTGAAGTCTAATCTTCTACAGCAGTAAACTATTTTTGCATCTTAACATGCCTCTGTGAGGTGAATAGAACTGGGAACAACTTCCAGTACATGGGTCTCTCACCTCAGATTCCCACCAGAAAGCTGGCCTTCTGGTAGTGAAGTTGTTGAAACTTACTGGAAGTGGGAGGGGCAAGGTGAAAGGGGGTGCTGTGTGCCAGTACAGTGGTGGAGCCAATCTGGTACTCCCACCAGTGCAGCCACACAGGGTGTCTGTCTGCTCTTTTTATCCTGTTTTATATTTTCTGGCTGTTTACTTCCCCCTCCCCTTCTGGGTTGAACACATGTAGGATATATTGGTGGCCATTCTTCTGGCAGAGCAGTGGCACATCTTCTTCCTCAGCATACAGTGGTACCTCGGGTTACAGACACTTCAGGTTACAGACGCTTCAGATTACAGACTCCGCTAATCCAGAAATAGTATCTCGGGTTAAGAACTTTGCTTCAGGATAAGAACAGAAATTGCACGGCAGCGGGAGTGGGAGGCCCCATTAGCTAAAGTGGTACCTCAAGTTAAGAACAGTTTCAGGTTAAGAACGGGCCTCCAGAACAAATTAAGTTCTTAACCTGAGGTACCATTGTAATAGGTGCATAGGGTTGCCGTGTTAGGCTGCAATCCTAAACATACTTACTAAACATACATACTAAACACAGTGGTCTTCCATAGAAATGTGCAGAGCAGTCCTAAGCATGTTTATTCAGAAATAATTCTCACCAATTTCGATGGAGCTTCTTTCCACAAGAAGGATTTCCTTCTTATGCAGGCATGTCTTTCTGTCAGATGCTTGTTTCTTTCTGTTTTAATCTTGTAAGTTTTTGGTCATTTCATTTTTGCAACAGTCCATGACTAATATCAATAAAATTGAACTGCACTCATGCAGTCCCAATAGAACCAGATTTCAAACATCCATAATTGTTCAAAATCAAAATTACATTCTTGGTCCACTTGTGAAATAATATAATACAGGTATTTATGCAATTTCAGAAACCTTGCTATAATTGGATAATTAAAACTAAATTCCATTTTATCTGGCCACACCTTCTGAATATGTTTTTTTTAAATATATATATATATGCACCATCTTCAGGATATTCCAGTACAACCAGTTGTTGAAGATGATCTAATGGTATATGGAATTGCAACACCCAGACCTCATGTCACCCTATCAAATTCCTCTGCAGTTTGCAGTGCTTGTGGGTAAGTTTTTTGTGGTGCTCTTCATCCCCCAAATTCTGAAACATTGAGTAGATGGTCCCAAAATACCAAAATTTGTGCAATGTGATGTTGAAATGTAGAATGTAACCAATGAGAATGAGCAACAAAAGATTGTGGGGTGCCTCTGGCCCCTAAGCAGAGGTTCCAGCTAGGACAATGATGGACCACCAGATTTGTATTGTAAAGAGGGTTCTTCAGCTCTTCACTAAGCCTACTGGAATTGATAAATGAAAATGAATTGTCAGGTGGAGTGCTGGGAACAACTTTGGATAGTACCATATGTGACCACTAGATGCCACAGTCCAATTTAGAACAAATTTACCGGGCTAAAGTGTGTACTGTATCCAAGAGTGGCTGTAAAGGCATTAAAATGCATTACAGTACTGTACTTGGATTAAAAGAAAACACCCTGGTTTAAGGGGCAATAATTTGGAATGGGGAATTTATAGTGAGTCACCCTGATACAGAGTCTTTAATTTACGGATGTATTTAAAAATACTTACTCTTTCTTAATCTGCTGTAAGGATTATAATTTGATATATACGATTGTACATTTTAAATCTGCAATTTGTTGGTGTTGAATATATAAGTGTAAATGTGTATGAACGTGAAAGAAATCTTAGTAAAAACCAACCCTGGTGGTGGCAAATCTTTTTGACAAATATGCCATAGGTGAAGTCCAAAGTCTTAGAGAGTGCCACCCTAGTATGTACACATTCCATATTCATCATCCTGTGCCTTTGTGTGAGTCTGCTGAGCTGGGGAACAGGGAGCAGTTGGCTGTGTAGCAGGGGGGCTCATAATTAATATGCTATAGCCCTAAGCCTCTCTTATTTGTGCTGCCTATAACACCAGTGCCAAAGGGTGGCTATCCATGATATATTATAGACCCACAGAAAAAGTAAAGGACTTAATAGGACATCCTCAGGCCTTCCTAAAATTATTTTCTTACACAGAATATGCACAGTTATTGCTGAGGATCCAATTGACCTATTCAAAACCATCCCACGTGTATTAAAGGCATCACCACCCTCCTCTTACCCATAGCAATGACTTACCATTTTGTAAATCTTAAAAAACTATTTCCTTTTAAGTATAACATTGATCTACACCAACAGTAGAATTCATAAATGCTCTGTTTCTGTTAAAAAGCAAACAGATGGCCGTCTCACAAACTTGGGGTCCACCTTTTGTGCAATTAAAAAAATATGGTTAGATCACTGTGATCATTGGATAAATAGTGGTACAGAAATTTAAGAACAGGAACAACAACTGATCACTGATCACCCGGATAAACTTTAATCTGCCTTTAATTGGCCTCTAGAAGTGCTACAGATGTGATGAACAGATGATTACCTTGAACTCTCATTACATCTCTGTTTTAATGAGCATTGAAATACCTACTGATAAGGTACTGTGCTGGATCCTTTTGAGGGCAATTCATAATAGTATAACAGTTGTCCTTTAGAGATCAGTGCAGTAAATTAATTTGAAAGCTGCACATGAAGTTTAATCTGTTATAAACTTCTTGTTGTTTTTAAAATAAAGCCAGTGATAGTTGGAGCCCTGAGACTGACTTTTGCTTGGTATACTTTGTAGAAGCTATTTTATTTATAGCATTCAGATTTTAGAGAAAGGAATGAGAATGGCTATTCAGATTCTGACACTGAACCAAGCTATGACCTTAGGGCAGTCACATTTGTTTATTTAAATAAGAGCATTTATAAAGAACTTAATATTTTATAAAAATCCCTGAGTGGTGTACAACATAAAAACAATAAACAATATCATGAAAACAAAAATAGAACACAAACCCAATAAAACAATGTATAAAAGCAGGAATTTTGGAGATTGAAGCAAATAGAAACAGGATCCTCTCTTAAGGGTCCATGAAAACCTAGGCAGGAAGATGTCTTTATGAGACATTTAAAGCAACTGATGGTTGCAAGATCAATTTTGGGGTCACTGCCATTGGCTATTCTGTAGCTTGTAGAATTTCCCCAGCTCTCTCTACTTAAGGCCTAACTGGTAAAATGAGAACAGTCAAGATATTACAAGGTTCCATCAGTGCTAGCAACGCTTCTAATCTAACTCTGTCTCTCCCTGGCCCAATGCAATCTAGGCTTCCTGAGAATGAAGATGGAGAAGGGGCTGGTGACTGTGAGACGGCACTCAGAGGTCCAGGAAGAAATGATGCTGGAAGTCTGGAGCACCCTAAGGTGTTGTAGATGCTAATATAGTCTGGGAGGGAATGGAGGCTCATAGCACTTTCCAACATTCCTAACTTTTTGTCTTTAAAGTGCTATAGGATTGTCTTTTTTGCTGAAACAGCGAAAGAGAGGGCTCTCCTCTTCTAGTTCTCTAGTGAGAATGACAGGATCATGGTACTCACAGGCGAACCAGGAATCGCCTCCATTTCCCTCCTGACAGAGGCTCTGAGCTTTTAACTACTACATGATGGGCAGAAATTCAACAGTTGCAGCTTCTGAGCACTACTTCATTGCCATGCCAGCAAGGATGGCACCTGTTGAATTTCTGCATGCAACACAGCTGTTGCAGACAAATAACCTTTGTTGGGGAGGGGGAAAGTCCACAACCCCAACCTCATCAACTGTAACTGTGAATGTAGACAACAACTTTACTTGCACATGGTAAATTGAATCCCTGAAAGGGCCATGCCTTGATCTTCATGGATGCTGAATTCACTGGGGTTTTCTTTCAATCAGCAATCAGGACAATGGACTGAGCTCCTTGAGATTTTTCTTGGCTATTAATTAATGGAGCCTCATCCTACATGTCTGCATTAGCAGGGAGAAGAGGTAGGGTAAGATAAAGGACCAGTGTGGAACAGTGGCTAGTGTGTGGAAAACCGAAGTTTAAATTACTGCTAGGCTATAAAACTGTCTGGGTGAACATGGACTGGCATTAGCACATGGCATCCTCAGGCATCTGGCCAGCTACTGATGCTCACCATCTTTTTGTCTGCTGCTCTGATCAGCACCAGGTGGCTGGGATTGAGAGCCACCATTTAAATTTCCCACAATGCCCCACAGCAATTGGGTATATTTTGGAAATCAAAATGGCAGCTTCCAGCTGCACAGCACTGATTGAAGTACTGCTACTGCTGCGCACCATGGCTGTTGTTTCCAGAGCTCACCAACATTGAAGGAGACCTGCCACTGACAGAGGAAGGGACCACCAAAGGGCCCTTTACCAGGGGGCCTTTCAAACTTAGAGCTGGCTCTGCTTTTGACAAGTATTCTCAAATATTCTTCAGGATGACTGTGAGCTCACAACACCACTTTGAAGGAGAAAGTAGGATTCAAATGTAGGATATCAGTGACAATGGAACTTCAGAGTGATCATTGGTATGCCTTTGTAACATTATTCTTTCTTTCCACCCTTGTTAGAATGTGCACTGAGGAAACACTGTCGGAGTCACTTAGAGTCTGCCAACTGCACCCTTCTCCACTTTGCTTGCTGGAAGGAAGATGGTCTGCTAAGGATTGTTATTTGTAACCCACCAAGACTGTTTCAAATTTCTTTCTTTCTTTCTTTCTTTCTTTCTTTCTTTCTTTCTTTCTTTCTTTCTTTCTTTCTTTCTTTTGTATAGCTGTTGCCCACTTTCCCCTGTGCTCCCCTTACAAATCCACCAGATGTGTTCGTAGTATATATTTCAGGTTGATGAACTGCTCTTCCACCTCCTCATTAAAGTTTTCCTGTGAATTCATATCTTTTTTGTGTGCTTTTAATGTCACACATGACAAAGCGAGACATCTCTTGAGGCTTCATGAAACACAGAAGGCTCATTCAGACATCTGCTTGTCTCACCACTTTCACCTTGGAAAACCCAATACTAACTGCTGAATCAGAACAAATGTCAAGCGGGTTGTCTGTGGACTGATGTTTACTCTGATACAGTGTTAAAGAGCTGGTTTTCCCAGGGAAATCAGTGGGGCAAACAGAAAACCACTTGGATCTGTGCTTTCTAGGCACAGGACAAGCTGAAGGGTGAACTATGTATGGGAACTCAACATAGATATTGACCTCAACATCCAGCAAAATCTGAGTTTTTAGACCTATGCTTTCTCTTGCTCACTGTTTCTGCAAGGTGTAAAACATCAAATGCCATAAGCTGTTGTTAACTATCAGTGATAGATACTGACAAACATAAAACATTCAAATAAATAATTGGAAACTAATATTAAGATCAAATATTAGAATATATAAAATACTGATGCCAAATTGAATATCTACCAAATATTTGGCATTCACATATGCAGAGAAAAACCTTTGAAGATCGTTAGGGAAAGGGCAAATTATCCTCAGCTCCACTTATTCCATCATTTCTAGTATTTTAACTTTTTGGGTTAGGCAGTTGAGGTCTTATACTTCAATGTACTCTGGGTCCCTCCAGACCTTTTCATTATGCATTCATGATGATTCCTGCTCATGAGGATATCAAGGTGGTCATACACAATCCCAAATTCAATATTGTTTGTGTGTGCAAAAATGTTGGATGGTCACACGCATATCCCATAACGTCCTGGTGAAATCCCGTAATTATATATACCACAAATGTTCTGGTTTATCTTTTCCCCATTTTTGTTTCACGATAGCCCCTCCAGACAGCAATAATGTGGCAGCGTTAGAGATGCAACATGGAACAAACTAAGAACAAATTCACCATAAACGCACTATTATTGAGTCAAGAACAGATTGCAGAAAAAACAATAAAACACTAGTCTGGAGGGGCTTTCTATTATTCAGCTCTTGATTGGCAGCTACCCTCCAGAGTCACAGAAAGACATCTTTCCTAGTTCTAAAACCTGAAAACCTTTGTTCCTGCCTCTGTTTCAGAGTGTGGATTTGGACTAGGAAGTGGATCTTGCTTCTCTCTTTATACCTTCAGCCTCTTGTAAGAGGTGAACTGTAGGCTAGCCCTTGGCATTTTTAACCACAGGCTGTGAGAATTGAGCCGGAATAGTTCTGGCAGCCCAAGGCCCCTGCTAATCTGGGAATTCTATGAGAGGAAACCCACACCCTGCAAACCTGCCAGACGACAAAGCCTTCTTCATACATGTTGACTCCCAGGGGATTGCAAAATAGAGCAGTTACTATTTTTGTACAGGTTTTATTGATTACTTTTCAGGATCTGCAGTTGCTTTGCCCCTAGCTTTGCAGCATAAGTATGGTTGGCATCCAGAATATGGCTAATGTGTCTATTTCACAAAAACACATAGTTTGTGGGCTAATCATCTTAGGTGCCATCACTTGTCTCCAAGATATATGCAAAAGCCTCTGACTACTACTGCTACCTATTTGGATTATTGTGCCTCAGTTAGAAGACTCTCCTCAATATTGTACATGGTTTCTTTAGTTAGACACCAGGCTCAAAAATAAGAATTTAAGGAATTATGGAATATTCTTTTCTATATTTGTTATATATGGGGTGTGTGGGGTGTTAGGGGAGGTAAGGTAAAGATAAAGGACCCCTAGATGGTTAAGCCCAGTCAAATTTGACTATGGGGTGCTGTGCTCATCTCCCCTTTCAGGCTGAGGGAGCTGGTGTTTGTCTGTAGACAAGTTTATGGATCATGACTAAACTGAGTCATACCTCTGCTGAGGGACCTGTTGTGCTCCTTCTTGTGTAGTTTGTCTACCTTTGGTCTCCACCATATGTGACGAGTGCGACGGCACTTTTTCTTCTCATGCCATTGGGCCCCCTCTCACTTAGAGAATTTGCCCTCACCTCACTGAACAACCCTTTACTTGAAGGTTTCCTTTCCTCTTAAAATTCTAACCCAGAGTATCCTGTGGGGGACCTTTGTGAGGGGATATTTAGTAAGTTGGAGTCTCAGACAAGTTTTCTTTAAATAAAGATTTATTTAAGGTAAGATAGCATGTAACAAAAATGGATTAAACTTGGGCTGCTTCAGGCATACAGTACAATTACACTTTAATTCATCCTCAGTTGTTTTTGCGTTATAGATTGGGTTCCTTTATACAGTGATTCTTTCAGTTATCCTCCCCCTTGAACAATCCTGCTCCTGAGGTACCTTAAGCAATAGACCCAAGGGCTCTCCATACCTCCTTCCCTTCACTGGGTTTGGGAGTTTCTTCTTTTCCTTAGAAGAATCTCCCCTCCAGACTAGATTTGAGTCCCAAGTAGGCTGTTCCTTTCCAGCTCCTACTTCTCCTGGCTCAACCTCTGCCTCCCAGTAAAATTCCGGTCTATTCCTCCTACAGGACACCACACTCCGTCCTTCACAATACATTAAGAGTGGAAGTTGTTTTCCCCCAGAACGAACTCTCAAATTCACTTTCTACCTCAAATTCACTTTCTACCTACCTATCTCCTAACCTCTCAAACCTCTATTCCAACCCACTCACCCAACCTTACTCTACCTAACCATCTCTCAAATCCTCTCCTTTTAAACTCTCCCTCCTGGAACAATGGCCAGTTGGAGGCTGCTGTTCATTAACCATTTGCTGGCAGGGAAAAACAAAACAAAAGAAACACTTTTTGATCCAACCGGTCCAGCAAAACCAACTTTTTCATCACAACCTGCACTCAGCTCTCTGCTGTGCCTCCTAGAAGCCATCAGCATGCAACAGCAGCCACACCCTGGGAACAGTTTCAACTGGCCAGCTAAACCAGGTGAGGGTAGCAGATGAGTCTCAGTTAGGGACTTCCCCTACATGCAAAGACAGGCTCTGGCAGATGGTGCAGATGAGACCAATAATGGGTCTAACATAGGGTTGCCATATGTCCGGAATTTCCCAGACATAGCCAGGATTTGGCCGTTGAAAACAGTGTCCGGGCGGAAATTGCTTAAATGTCAGAAGTGTAGAAAAAAAGCTCAAAAAACTTTGCCAAAATGTCTGGATTTTCACTTTTTGAAATAAGGCAACCCTAGAGTCAAGAAGGTGGTTTCTGTACAAGCTGTAGAGGGAAGTGAGGGGCAGATGGAGCTTGTCAACCTGGGAAAGAAGCCCATCTAGGAGAAGGATAACTCTGATCCTACACTTCTGCTGCCTTGTGGGACATCCTACATAAATCTGGAGTGGGGTCCCTAACATGGTTGGATGGAGTCTTGTATGCCTGGTATACCTCCTTCTGGCAACTCATGCAGCCAAGCCGGTGCCAAATATATTGCTCTGCTTTCCTTTGAACTACAGTTGTACCTCAGGTTACATACGCTTCAGGTAACATATGCTTCAGGTTACAGACTCTGCTAACCCAGAAATATTACCTTGGGTTAAGAACTTTGCTTCAGGATGAGAACAGAAATTGTGCTCCTGCGGCGCAGCAGCAGCAGGAAGTCCCATTAGCTAAAGTGGTGCTTCAGGTTAAGAACAGTTTCAGGTTAAGAACAGACCTCCAGAACGAATTAAGTTCTTAACCCAAGGTACCAATGTATGTCAGTGAGGCTGGGGTGGGGGTCTTGTCATCCGGGCAGCCCAGGACCTCCATATCTTATTGCCCAGGCTCATGCCCCAAGGAGGTCACTTCAGTGCTGCTAACACAGTGGTTAGACTTTACCCCCAGAAGCACACTCTATTTTCTCTTGAGATAGACGGATGCTACCAAAATCTCTCAGCCTGAAATATTCTATTTCTGTTTCTATTTAAGCTATAGGTGAGTCAGTGTCTACTATTTTGAGTGGAGCAGGAACCCTATGATTATCACCAAATATGGTGAAACCAAGGAGACGCCTTACAATACTTCATAGTTTAAAAAATTATGTATTCTAATGAGTTTACTTGGTTTCACCATAGGTGGTTCCCACTCCACTCAGAATAGTGGAGAACTGGCTCTCATCGTCATCAACCTCCCAATATTCTGGCAATAATTAAACTTTAGTCACTGAAACCACTGGTGTTTCTTCTTGGCATTGCACAAAATGACTGTACTCAGGTCAGGAAAGTTCATCACACAGAGGCCCGTATTACTTTTGTGAAGAGATGAAATTCTTGCACGCCTTATTCCCCAAATACTAAAACCTTGTGAGAGCCAGACAGGGCCGGATTTAGGTTTGATGAAGCCCTAAGCTACTGAAGGTAATGGGGCCTTTTATATGTCCAGCTGTCCTTTGTCAACAACAAATTGCCACTGTTGTTTGTGTTGAATATATGCTATATGGTAATTTATGGACCTAATAGGTATCTAAAGCCATTTGCACATAACAAATAGGAGCCTACACAACACAAAACACTTGCTGTATGTAGGTTTTATTTTATTTGTTTTTTATTCCTTTAATTTTTGGGGGCCTCCAAGAGAGTGGGGCCCTAAGCTATAGCTTGTTTAGCTTATACGTAAATCCGGCACTAGACCCAGATGTGGAATCAGGGGCAATTCATTCAGCACTTCTGCCTTGTTCAAAACTACATTTGCGGTGCTTGAGATATTTCCCAAATTTGTGGCCAAGCAGTTGCCTGCCTGATTCACCACAAGTATGGCTCACCATGCTGATTCACCATGTCCGTACCATGTCATTGCAAGCCTTTAGAAAGTGAGCTGAGCAAAGGAATGTTGCAAGCCCTAATTTGTGGTTATGTTGAAGCAAGTAGATGAATGCTTTACCATGAATTTGGTATCACTGTGAGCACAGTACTCTAGCTGGTAGTGGGGTGGAATGGTCCTAGGAAGCCATATATTTACTGGCCAAATATATGTATGGGCAACCACAATGCCAGTCTCAAACACATTTCCTTGGGAGTGAGACTGGATTCCCAAGTTCTTTTTAGATGTGATAGAACCATTGACAGGTGACTCGTTCCCATCATTTTTGCAGAGTGAGAATTTCTTCTGATCCTGTCCCTAACATGAGGAGATGTTAATGAAATTATTGGAAGTTCTCATAAGATGGTTTTAACAGGCTGAGAACACATTTTTTTCCATAATGGACATTTTAAAAAATCCTTCCTTTGCTCTAGGACTTTGTGATCATGATATAGCTTCCAGCCTTGCTTTTAATATCTCTGTCCTTGACTGGTACATCATAAACTGATGGAAGCACTAACTATCATTTAACATGACCCAGAGAAAAGGTTTAAAATTTAATCTGAGGAAAAGGTGCCAGGTTCTTTGGTGATTCATGGGCACATTTCTCATATTGTGTTTGGAACAAACCATAAAACAGATTTAAGAAATGAGCTACAAAATGGATTAGCTGCTCTTCAGGAACAGTTTAGCTGAACTATAATGTAAATAGGCAAGCTGTCAGTTTTGTTCCAGTAGCTGAAAGGTGATAATGACCTTTTTGTGCTGCTTGTTGCTGTTGGAGCAACCTCTTTATCAGAAGCAGTAGACAATTTAACTTTCACTTCCCCTCAAAGAACCCTGAGAATGGTATTTCTCCCAGAGGTGGATTAGGGATCTTTGCTAGAGAAATCACACTGATACAACCATAATTCCCAGAGTTCCTTGGGAGAAGCCATGACACTTGCCATTTTCCAGACTGCTTTAACTTTGTAGTACAGATGTGGCTGTAGACACAATCAACAGAATTCAAGTAAAGGAGTTGCCAGTTCTTGATTTTCTCTAAGCATCTGTTATGTACTAAGCTTGGATCCTAGAAAAATAGGCAGGTAGGATCCTAGAATGCAACAACTGATTGGCAGCCCAATCAGGCTCCAGGAGGGAAGCAGAATCAACCAATCAGATGGGACTCATTGTGTAAATAATGTATATAAAGCCTGAGGTTTGGGGGGAAATTCACTCACTGTTTTACGAGCTGCAATAAAGAGCATGAAATCACTACATGACTCCAAGTATATTTCAGCATCCATTCATACCTAACGCTGCATCCAAAGGACATCATTCCCCAGCAACTATAGTCTTTAAAATGTAGAATTTTAGAGTTGATAGTCTGCACCAGGCATAGGCAAACTCGGCACCTCCAGATGTTTTGGGACTACAACTCCCATTATCCCTAGCTAACAGGACCATTGGTCAGGGATGATGGGAGTTGTAGTCACAAAACATCTGGAGGGCTGAGTTTGCCTATGCCTGGTTTGCACAGTGCCAGTTGTACTGATCCTGCTGGTTTATCTGGACTTAACCAGTCAGCCAGGATCGGGCAGGTTTCATCCCTGCCACATGTGGCTTGTGGGATTCAGGTGCACTGATTCAGTATTCATTGTGCCACTTTCTGCTGCTTAGATTTAAGGAACCTTCAGAGCTGTTTCACACATTCTGATAAGCAACGAAAAGCACTATTTCACAGAATTGTGTGCAAAAGGGAACTTGCATGTCTCTTCCTTGGTAAGTTTCAAATACATGTGGGACTCATGCGCTTTGCCATGCCTCCTCCCTTTCCACATGTCTTAGAGATCTATGGAAATTTTGCAAGTACTCAGGTGCTTCAAATCCAAAATTAGATTTTAAACAGTGTGCAGTGTCCCTTCTAAGAGTTACAAGAAAAAATGGATTACTTACTATCCGTGGGTACTGTAATCTGTTTCCTAGATCCCCATTGAGTGCATCTTACAGAAGTGACTCCAAAAAACTTAGCATGGTCACAGCTCATTCTGATGTATCCTTTCCATACATGTGTGTTTGTTTTGTGGGTTTACTTCAAGTTGTGGTCCTGAGAGTACCATACATGTTGGAATCAGAAACGTTTAGGTGGTTCAGTGTTGTCCATCTGCAACTGATGTCTGGTTTCCAAGGAGCTCAGCCCCAAGTAATATACTAAACAATGGTTTACATGTCTGAAGAAGCTTCGTACCTGGAAGCAGCTGCAATTGCCATAATGAATTGAATCCCACAGCAGGATATTTGTTGAATGTTCTCAGGATTCATGCTTGTGGCTTTTTTGCAGTGTGATGTGAGCCTTCCCAGGGTCTTCATAGTCCCATTTGACATATATATATATATATATGGAAATCTCTTTGAACATTCTAATCAAATTGCATTTCAGTGATGATTGAAAAATGATACCAAGGACTTTTAAATCCTCTGGGATTAAAGGTGCCGTATGAAATATATGTTACCTTCAAGGCATTTTGTTAAAAGGAAGTGTCATGATCCTGTAAACAAAATTCACTAAACACTCATTTTTATAGGCGATAAACTGCAAAGTGCTACTCATTCTTCAGTTTTCTCTTATAGTTTACATCTTCGTCAGAACTTTCTGATTGATTTACTGACAAGCAAGCAAAGCAGAGTTTGAAGGCTTCATCATAATGTATAATTCCACTCAAGCAATTATGGAGGCTGAATGAGTCAGCGGATGTTCAGGAGCGGCATTGTCCAGTTACTCAAATGGGCTTTGTCAACAACAGGCTTTTATAGTAGGGTCAAATTTCAGACCAAACCTAGTTGACTCACCTGGAGGAAGTATTTCTCATAGTCAGAAAAATAGGTGGGTTTGCAATCTCAGCTGTTCAGGTACATATAATTCGAATCCAAAGGCAGGCTGCTGTCTTGGTCAATTTATATATATATATACATCATATCATTTCATGCTTCCACTTTCAGAGAAGTGGGCAATTCAAGGTATCCCCTCTTCCTTTGGAGAGTGCTGGAAATGTAAAGGGTATTTGTATGTACAGATGTATCACTTGAGTTGGTTGGGGGTGTGTGCAATCCAGCATAGCTGCAATCGGGCCCAGCCAGGATTTTGTCACCCCCCTCAGGGATGGCACCCAGTGCGTGCCACCCCCACCACCCCCACCACACTCCACCTCTGTGGTCCAGCCCCTTGCTAATGTAGGAAGTCCACTACTGCAGCATCCTTGATATTTGGCCACCCAGTCTTTAAGACCTCCAGTGAAGGAGGACCCAACAGCTCATACTATCATGAACTTCTTGATGTAGGGGAAACCTAGAAAGGTAGCCTTTTTGTGTCACAGAATAGTATGGCTGTCTTGCAGTAAATTATGCCAAGCAGTTGTCCCGATTCATAAAACTACACCAAGTAGCGCAATTACAACTTCCTAGAGCATGCACATGGATAAATACGGCCGAAACGAGCATTTATTATGTGTGCATAAGTTTCATAGTAAATTGTACATCACATTTTCCAGGCCAGAACTTCATAACAGATGAAGCAGCCCCCAATCCACATTATGGACATTCTCTGTTTCCTTATATTTAAATAACCTCTTTTGATCTAGCCATTTTCTAAAGAGCGGAATGTGATGCTGCCGTGATTCAGCAGAACAAGTGATGAAGGAATAGCATCCCCCAAATCTAAAGCTTTAAAAACCAGTCTGTCTGTTGTTTTGCCTGGAGGGAAGGAAATTGATTTCCTGTGGGAGCCAAGTGGAGATATGGTTCCCTGATTACTTAGCAGCTAGGGAGCTTGCATTTTCCAGACCCTTGTCCAGCTAGTAGTAACATCAGCAGAAAAAACAAACCCTTAATCTCCAAGGTCCCTCTTCTTTTGAAGTATATGTAGTAGATGAATGAAGCATACTAGGGCTTCTGGCTGTGAAGAAAATGGTCTTATTCACATCTTCTAGTAGAGGTTATAAGGCGGTTCGAATCCCCGCAACGGGGTGAACTCCCGTTGCTCGGTCCCTGCTCCTACCAACCTAGCAGTTCAAAAGCACATCAAGTGCAAGTAGATCAATAGGTACCACTCCAACGGGAAGGTAAATGGCGTTTCCGTGCGCTGCTCTGGTTTGCCAGAAGCGGCTTAGTCATGCTGGCCACATGACCTGGAAGCTGTATGCCGGCTCCCTCGGCCAATAAAGCGAGATGAGCACCGCAACCCCAGAGTCAGTCACGACTGGACCTAACAGTCAGGGGTCCCTTTACCTTTAGTAGAGGTTATAATAGGGGTGGGAAATCTTTTTAAGGGCCACATTCCCTTCTGATCAGCTTTCTGAGGGCCAAGAGGCAAAAGTGGATGCATGCAGATTTTCATACCAATGTCAAAATTGGGATGCTCATTTTTTGGTCCGGTGCTCTGTTGTGAGCCAGCTGATTCATGTCAGAGTGTGTGGCCCCAAACCAGCGTCTTTTGGGCCTGAGCTCTTGTGGGAACCAGCTGATTCATGCAAGAGTGAGACCAAAAAACAAGCACCTTTTGGTCTTGCGCTCTGCTACAAGCCAACTGACTCAAATGCCATTGTGCTGGACCAAAAACTGGGACATACCAGGATGCAATCGGAAGCTGAGATGGCTTCGGTAATTCTGGGATGTCCTGCTTGAATCAGGACAGTTGAACGGTATGAATTTTATCTTTGTACAGTAGGCTAGTTTCTATACACACCCATCTCTGTCCTCCATCCAGACAAGCAACAGGTATTGTCAGAGGTCCAGGGCACCTTCCAGGCAGCCAAAGACTTCAGGTGTGAAACAGTGGCAGGGAGTGTATGGCCTGGGGAGAATTCCAAGGGCTAGAGAATGAAGCTTGGAGAGCCACAGCCTGGAGTTATATCACTGGGAAAGATATTGGTAATAATATAAATACTGAACATGGGGTGGTTAGCGATCCCATTACATTTCACACAGGAACTTCATTCCCTCTTTCTTCTCTACCACTGTTACTGTTCCTTTTATCCCTCCACTCTTCTTACGAGAGGCCAGGACAACTACCAACAGAACTAGAGCTTTAGTTCTAGAACTAAAAGCAAAAGTAGAACCACCTTACAGAATCAAATGTAAATAATCACCAACTTTCATTGTACAAATGGCGTCACTCCTGTTATGCCCCCAAAGCCGGCAGGAACAAAGCGGTCTTAAGCTGCTTCCTGAATGATTGTGCTGTGGGGGACAATCCAATACATATGAGAGGGGTTATGGGGGCTGAACAACAGCAGTTTGAGGTTATTTTGCAAACTCACTAACAGAGTTTCAGGGCAGAGGTTGGCATTCTACCACCTCTGTAAGGGAGCCTGTATTGAAAGTTGCAATCTTATAATTGCATATTAGGAGATGGAGTTATAATTTATTTTGGAAATGCATATGAAACCAGTGAAGCGTGCCACATAATACCCATTCCGCATTTCTAAGAACTCAATCAATGAGTGTGGCAGCACCTGCACTTTGCAATTCTCTGCCTACTGAGATCAATAGTACTGTTTTTGGCCCCTGCTGAAAACATTCTTGTTTAGACAAGTCTACCCAGATGTTGCTTTTTTATTTTTAAAAAGCAGAGACATCACCTTGCCAACAAAGGTCAGTATAGTTAAAGCTATGGTTTTCCCAGTAGTGATGTATGTAAGTGAGAATTAGACCATAAAGAAGGTTGATCACCGAAGAATTGATACTTTTGAATTCTGGTCTGGAGGAGACTCTTGAGAGTCCCATGGACTGCAAGAAGATCAAACCTATCCATTCTGAAGGAAATCAGCCCTGAGTGCTCACTGGAAGGACAGATCCTGAAGCTGAGGCTCCAATACTTAGGCCACCTCATGAGAAGAGAAGACTCCCTGGAAAAGACCCTGATGCTGGGAAAGAGAAGGGGACGACAGAGGACGAGATGGTTGGACAGTGTTCTCGAAGCTACCAGCATGAGTTTGATCAAACTGCGGGAGACAGTGGAAGACAGGCGTGCCTGGTATGCTCTGGTCCATGGGATCACAAAGAGTTGGACATGACTAAACGACTAAACAATAACAACAGCAACAACCCGGATGTTGAGAAAGTTGATGTTATTTTAATCTGCTTTAGTATTTTAAATTTTGTAAAAGTAAGGTTGTGATTTTTTCCCTCTGTTTGTTTTACCTTTTTGCAAACCGCTTTGAGGTTGTCTTGCTTTTTTCTTTTTTCCAGCCCCTGTCTGCCTCCTCCTGCCCTGCCGGCAGTGCCTTCCTCCCTAAAAAAGGTCAACAACTCTGGGAAACAGTGTGTCTGTGTGTCTGTGTGTGTGCTGGAGGGAGCTTTGCACCACGGCGCCCGATATGCTTAAGACAGCCCTGATCAAGAGGCGTATAAATTTTATGAAATAAAGAAATAAAACCACAACACCCTGCTACTTAACGTTATTTCCCCAGTAGTGATAGTGTTTGGCCATGTATATGGAACTGGTGTGACCTTCGCCCTACAATCAATTCATCTTTCAAGGAAGTAGGAAGCACAAGGAAACTATTAAGGGTGTATGTTTACTTCTGATTAAATGAAGGCAAGAGACTTGCGTGTTTAGTGTGGTCCTGACCACGCTGCCACTGGAGTCGCTAGGCATTCGGAATCTAGCTGCTGAAACTTCTATGCCAGACGAAGCTGGTTAGGTTTTCCAATCACTACCGGATAATGCCTGTCTGCTTCCCCGGCCAGCCTCCCTTTCCATCCGGCTGCGGCCTCTGTCCCACTGCTGGTCGGTCCAGTGGCTGCTAATGGCAGCTGTTAATTGTTCTTCTGTTCCGTGCTATATTTAATTCCTCACTAATTTTTACCCTCCTTAATCGTATTAAAAAGACAGAATTTCCCGAGGGAAGGTTATTGCCTCAACTATGGAAATTTACCTGCAAGTCACACAGAGTTATGCCAAGAGGGGATTGAATGTATTTTAAAACCAGAACTCAAAGTGACTTCATTTCTGAATTTGTTTAACTCTTTATCAAAAAAGAAAAGGAGGATTTGGTACCATATCTACCCTGCCCCCCTGCTACTGACAATAGTTGTCTAATTTCTAAAAAGCCATGCGGTTAGGATTAATTTTATCCAGAAGACAGACTCTAATCCCAAATGTGTTTGCATGTGGCTGTTTGCTCAATGACATGAGAAATACACTCCTTACATGCTCAGAGTTTCTTTTGCCTTATTTCTTCACAGTGTCTGGGATTATTGTGCCTGGGGCTCACAGCTAATTTTCTGAGGGCCAAACTATATGTATGCAGGTACGCCTCTTTCCCTCCCTTTAATTAATGACTGGTGGGATGTGTACACACACACACACACACACACACACACACACACACACACACAAATTGTTATCAAGATTGTGGCATGAGGAGAGGGAGGTTTATCCCTTTCTTTCCCACCCACAATCAGAATGAAAACCAGAGCGCCTCACCCACCAAGCAGCCTTGAGATTAGAAAACAGTTTATGAATTTAACAAGTCATTCTGAAAATTCAGCAGCGTTTGAGTGTGAATTTCTCACAACAGACAGATATTTGTAAGCAATTTGTCCTTATATATACATTTTGGGAGAGCAATACTTCCTACAGCATTTGTGTCTGCTATTTTAAATAAAAGATGCTTTTTATGCACACTTTAGCATGTTCATTTTTGTACGAATTACTTGCCTAGAAAACTGTGTTGCAAATTTCGATGGATGACTGTGTTTTGGTTTGCATCTTGTTTTGGAAGAGTGAATTGGGTAAATTTGCCTTTAAATGTGGAATGAACTGAATTTCTCTCCCCCCACCCCCGCTCTCATCCCACCATTTACTGGACTTGTGGCTGTCAATAGCAGTTGGATTCCCTTGCATGTGCCCTGCATTCGTAGCAACATGCACATTTTATATTGTCTGTGGGAGACAATGCACTGCTATTGCTGCCTCCCAATGGAATCAAGTTGCCAACGGCTGTGCTATGCTTGCAAGTGGGCTAGGCTGCCAACCCCTGATAAGGATTGTTCTCCATTGAAGAGTGAGCAGATAATAATTCAGACCAGCCAGCGTGCAAGACTGGGGCAGGAAAACCTCTTGGGAATGGGAGGTTCCTGCACAACATCCTTTTGTCTGGTAACCTCCTCAATAGCTGCCCTGTTTCCTAAAGATTAGCGAGTGGTTGCAATGAAAGTTAGGTCAAGTGCAGCCGTCTGTTGGCCTTGCTGAAAAGAAAGAACTTCAGTGAAAAATACCAGGCCTTGACAGTGGCATAGCAAGGTCAGGTGGTACCCGGTGCGAAAAATTTCTTCTCACCTCCCACCCCTCGCTCGAGTACAAACTGCAGAGACAGACTTCGGCGGAAAGAAATACACACACAGTTCCTTATCCATACACTCTCCACTACACAGCATTGAGTTCAGCCATATTATGTTGACTTGTTGAGGTTAATTAATTGTCAGACGATATTATTAAACTCGTTTTTAATAAAAAAATTAAAAAGTGTCATGAGCCCCACCCAATTTTTTTTATTTTAAAAACACATATTTTTGCTATTTTGTCACCCCCCTAAGAGATGACACCTGGGGCAACCCACACCCACCACACACCCCTTCGTACACCACCGGGCCTTGATAACACACAAGGCTGTCCCTCTGTATCTCTGTGTGCTTTGTGCCTGATTCTCTCACTACCTGACAGGAATGGCCTGTCCTGTTTTACCACCTGAGCCGAAACCTCCTGCCTCCTTGCCCCACACCTGCCTCCTTGCCCCACATTCCACTTCCGCCATGGCAGGGCTCCATCTCTCACCAAACTCAGCGGCAGCCAGGGCACTCCTCCAAGTGTTGCCAATTGGCTTACCTCGGATAGGGGGCTGACCAGCAATGTGGCAGGCAGGAATGCTCCAGGTTTCACTGAACTCAGGGGAGCTGGGGTGCCCCACAAATTGTTGCTACTTGCTTGGCTTCTGTTCCTGGAGGCAGAGAAGACAAGCGGCAATGTCGCGTACCAGAACCCCTCTCTGTCAGTGGTGGAAGCAGTGGGGCAGGTGGGCGAAGTGCCTCTGCTTGCACTTCCACTGCCTGAGGCATTCACTTAACCAGACATAATGGGCAGGCCAGTTCTGCTACCTGCTTATCAACATGCAGGTGAAATGTCTACAGCAGTGGCGTAGCGTGGGGGGTGCAGGGGGGGCCAGCCGCACCGGGCGCAACATCTGGAGGTTAGGGTTAGGGGGCGCAAATCCATGGGTTAGGGGGCGCAAATTACTAGCCTTGCCCCGGGTGCTGTCAACCCTCGCTATGCCACTGGTCTACAGGCACCTCTCCCTTAGGCCGGTGATTTAAAAACCACCTAGTTCCATGGAATGCTTGGCACATTGACTTCTCTGTCACAGAACCCCTGAGTGCTGAAGAGGGTAGTAACACCGCAGGCCAACCCCAATGCCCCTTATGCAGGGGATTTATTAGCAAAGGGGCCCCCATGACAGTTCAAACTTCAGGGCCCCTGAAATGTAGGTCCGCCACTGACATCAGGTGGCACCCCAACCAATGGCAGGCAGGGCAACTCAATTAGAGTTTTGTCCCATGTTTTACAAGGACAGCACCAAGATTGATGTTATATGACACCCCACGGACTGGCTGTAAGAAAGAAAGAAAGAAAGAAAGAAAGAAAGAAAGAAAGGAGGCAGGTCACTGGGGGTTGGCTGAGGACAAACTAAGATTGGTGGGGCAGCGCCCCATTTGTCTTAATGGAACAGCTTTCACCGCAGCTATGAGTGCCTGAGAGTGAAGCCTCATAATCTCTGCTGACCTTACAAGGAATTCTGTAATACGTGTCAAATTGGTGGCAAAATCCATTGGGCAGGTAGTCCTTTCTCTCTGCTTTCAAGGACTTGCTGCACCCCTCCCTCTCCGATTGACTGCCTTCATCCCTGCATGAGAACCTTCTCCTTTGCATCTCCTCCTATGCAGCACAATATCCCCTGTTACCTGCACTTTTTTTATTGCCATTCCAAACTTTATTTGGGAACTACAAATGTCACAAAGTGCGGATCTCATCTGGTGGCCATTTCCCTTCTCTCTCTTTTTTTGTCGGATGATAGATTATCACGCTGTACGACTTCTAGGGGGAGGGTGTGTATGGCATGAGAGATGCTACGGAGAACTCATCCTTCTGAGACTGCATTGTACTTCTGGGTTAACAGCTGAGGGCATTGGGGTGGGAGAAGATTTGTCTCACAGGCCAAGAATTCCTCCTTTTATATTTTCTCTCCCTGGAGAATTCCTTCTCTCCCTGACTTGGCTGTGAAAACAAAGCGTCCAGTGTCTCTTCTGCTCCTTCTAACACAAAGGCAGTTAGAGTCATTTTCACTTTCACATTGCCAGCTACTTCTTCCTCAAATGCTTGCTGGGCAGTGGCTGGCTTACTGATGGCCAGATAACATTGCAGTGCAGAAATACTTGGCTGCACACACTCACTCTCCTCACATGACTGGCTAGGCTGTGTGGTTGCAGTTGTGGCACCCATGGGTGCAGCTGCATCCTCTACAACTTCCCTGGTGCCCATGAAGTCTCTGACTGCCACCAACCCTCCACTCACTGCACCCTTTCCTTAGGAGGTGGCAAGGCTGGTTCCATTTCCCCCACTTGAAAAGTTTGTCAATTGGAAGAACTTCCAATTCCATGAGCTTTTACAAGGCTCGCATCAGCAGCTGATCAGGAAAGCAGAGCAACTGGGGATAGGAGGGAAAGAGAAATGATCTGAGAGAATGGGAAGCAGGGGAGGGACACAGAGTAGCTGGGGGGGGGGCAGGGAGACAGGAGGAGAAATCAAATCACCAGCATGAACTGGGAAGAAAGACTTCTTTCTGAAAAGGGGGAGAACTGCTGCCAGTTAGAATAGACAATGCTGAGCTCAGCTAGATGGATTAAAGGTATAATTCAGTACAAGACAGCACCCCCACATGCAGGTGCTGATATTATGGCCTTCAAAAAGCCCATCTTGTATTTCTAGGACCCACCTTCCAAGAATGTAGTGCCTCTCTGGGGTGTTTGTTTGACCTCTGCTATGCCTTTCTCAAGCATGTTTTGCAATGTTGATGCTCGTTCAAGAGAAATCCAGGGTAGGTCTGTTCCACTCACATGGTTAGAACAATTTGCACCCCATTTTCTTTTCCACCTGTCATTTGTTCCACCCCCAAGAAACTGCTCTCTTTTGTCACTGCCTCTGTTGACATCCGCCCACACTTCTACCCTAGTTGTTATTTGGAGTCTAACCCAGTTTCCAGCGGCTGTGAAAGGAGCCTTGCTTTGATGTGGTCCTGCATGACAGCCATGGTGGGCATCATTCCTTCCTATGTGACATCATCCTGCCAGAGGGAGGGTATCTGTGCCTGAGCATATTGGTGGTCTGTGAAGCTGAGGGAGGACATCTGTTTAAATGCAACGGTGTGAAAAACATGCCGAAACCTAAACTGATCCAAGGAAGGGTGTGCGCGCAAGAGGAGTGGGTGGAGAGGCTCTGGTGCCAGAGGAAACTCCAATGTGCTGGGATGGGGAATCCGCAGCTTGAAAAGCTTCCCGTTGATGAACTGCAGCATGGAAAAAGAAGGCAAGCTGGCCAAGAAGAGAGACTGTGCCATGGAGACAGATGACTCTGCTGCCTTAACCACACTGAGTCACACCCAGAAGCCTCTTGCAATCACTTCCTTTTCAAAGTTTTCCTGGATCCCCTGGTTAATATACACTGAGAAAGGATGCACATTTATAGTTAGATCCTTTTTCCTTGAATGGTGGGACTGGAGGTAGAGATAGCAGAATGCATGGGGAAAAGAGAAGACGGATGGGAGCAGAAAGGCAGCATAATGATGACTAACTTGAGGAATCACCTCACAGCAACGCCCTTCCACGCACCACTTTTTGGAGATGATATCTCAGCCTCCCCCTCCCCCAAGTTCTCTTTGGGTCACCAAGCCTTTCTGCAACTGTGGTGCGTGTTGTTTTCAAGACACCAAGAAGGCATGTCATGCTATGGCTTCTCCTTCCTCTGACATTGGTTCTTCTGTAATCTCCATATACTGTACTCTCATTAATTGACTTGACTTAATTAATTAACCCTTGACTTGAGGATTCACTAAGGTCTCCCCCCACCCCAAAACAGGTCTTATTATTATTATTATTATTATTGGGTTTTATAACCCAAAACAGGTCTTTTAAAACAAATTAGCCCACCAGTTTAAGTTATCCTGAAGCTATAGCTCTTAGTCTCTTTAATTTCTGGCTGGTAAACTTCCAAGATTCAATGGGCTAACCGGAGGTGATGTGGATTAAATGGCAAGGAAAGTGGTACTGGTTAATGAGTAGCTCCTCAGTATTAGAATTCCCTCCACAAATTCATAACTGTGTCCTCAAAGGTCTATTTGTAAATGGCCATTATGTTATACATTCCAAGGGGCATGGATTTAAAACTTCAGTGCAGGCATCGTGCAAATGACCAAAGGCAAAGAGCAGTGATTCATGGTTGAAATATCGTGGGATTTCTTGTCCATGTTAATGAGAGTTGCTAATTCAGCATAAGAAACCTGAATCAATGATTTCTGAAGCAAGATGTGGTATCAAATTCCAGAGGGGATAATCTGCTGCAGCAGCAGACATAGCAGAAAGTCTTGTGGCACCTTCAATGCTTACAGGCTGATTGTGTTGTCACCTTTTGTGGACTAGATGCCATGTTGGCAGACGGATGAAGCGTTATTCTGTTGGAAGACACACACACGATGGTAGGGAGGGAGAAAATATTGGCAGCAAAAAACACAAAATGCAAGAAATCTGTCTCATGTCTAAGCAAAACTCAAATATGCACAAGCTAAG
Source organism: Podarcis gaigeae (assembly GCF_964106915.1). Taxonomy (NCBI): domain Eukaryota; kingdom Metazoa; phylum Chordata; class Lepidosauria; order Squamata; family Lacertidae; genus Podarcis; species Podarcis gaigeae. Next base: position 46,028,650 of record NC_139682.1, on the reverse strand, counting down.
CACAGTGACAATCAATGCAGTGGTAGTTGGTAACAACACTGTATTCCTAGCGTTGAAGTGCTAATTCAGGAGAGAGCAATGTTTTTCAGACCAAGGGCCATCTTTTATTTTGGACAAGCTTTCAAGGGCCACATGCAAAAGGGGAAAAGCGGGCATAGCAACTGATGTAATATCTGTCTTTGTGCAAGAGGCACAACCCCTCTTGGCACACTATCTAGAACAGGGCGGTTCAACTTTTCCTACCAGGTGGGTAGGTTTCCAGCAACTGGTATTCGGAAGCATGACTGCCTTCAGTTGTGGAAGCAGAGCAGAGCCCCCATGGCTCTGCCTTCTGCATGCACAGCTTGTGAGATAAAATGTCGGAGTTGGTTGTGGTGTACAAAATGGAAACATGTCTACTCACTCCATCAGGGCCCCCCCCCAGATCCTTAAAAATCTTCAGGCCTGGACCACGAATTTGCATAAAAACCCACATGCAAATTTAGGGTGACTTTAGGAGGAAAGCCACCATGTAAGCAACATTTTAAAAAGTAGAATAAAAAAGGGGATAAGGGGCAAAGGCCGTGAAGTCCTTGTCAAAAGGCTAGGAGATAAATGTGATAGCTGGGGAGAAGAGAGTGTTCAGTGCAGCTCTTAAAAGCGAGACCTAGTTTCAAGAGCAGTGTGGCAGCTAAAAAAGCAGTGAGTTAATTTCTGACTGATTATTCTCCATCTGGGATAAAAGTTTCTAAATTTGCCCTGCTCTAAAAATGCAGCATTTCCTGACAGACCTGAATTTGTAGTACCCCTGCAAAATCAGCATTACATGGTCTCCTAGCTCTGCCATATGTGTTGGTGTGTAATAGATCCCTGAATTATATCAAAAACTAAAAATTGTTTGCATTCTGGAAGAGAACAGAAGGAAATAGATTTCTATTTTTAAACGTATTTGTTATTACAACAAAGGCAATAGGTAAATTTAAAAGGCAGCACATGGAAATGCAGAGCCATCTGCTGAAGATATTGTGCCTTCCACATCCACCTGGTGCTGATTTTAATGCCTGGAACCACTCATTTTAAGGCCTGGAATCTGCTCAGAGGTTCAATGACAGAGGCTGGATGACCATCTGTCAAGGACTCTTTAGCTCTGATTCCTGCATGGTAGGGGGTTGAACTAGATGACTCTGGAGATACTTTCCAACACACCAACTCAATAATTTTATGGTGTGTGCAGTCTCCTTCGAAAGATCCACTGTTAATCAACACTGTGGACTATACAAATCAGCAATTCACAGGGCTGAGCCAATCTGGCAATTTCTGCCCCTGTGTACTGCCAAGAGGTAATTCCTATTTTTTATAAGCTTCCTATGTAGGGATTTTTAGATAGGTTCAATGTTATGCTCAGGGCATCCTTATACCTCCAAAATTCCAGACACGGCAATAACCATAGGCAACAGTTTTCTAATCGGCTATAACAAGAGGACTTGCAACAAAATGTTGCAGTGCCTCCTCCCTCCTAAAATGAGTAATCCTTTTCAGGCAGGAAGGAAGCCAGCCAGCCATTCCCTCCCCTCCCCTCCCTACCCCACCCCACCCCACCCCACTTTCCCCTTTTCTTTTTCTAGATCACTCTAAATACCATGTCTTACTGAGCGTATTCAGTCCTCATTGGGCTGTTTTAAGTTTTGTTGCCACTTGGGATTTTTGTAAAGCCCCTACCCTTCTGCAAAACTTGTTTTATTTTTTCTACAACCCCTACATTGAATGGCAATGACCATCAACTTTTTTTGAGGGGTGGGGCAGCCCTCTAAAATACTTTATTGGGGCAGGGCCAAAGACCTCTTGGCCCTTAGGAACTGGCTTCTATGCAAGTGAGGTGTGCTGTATTTTGCCTGGTGGGGTTCAGGTGCCTTTAGGGGTTGCAAGGCAGGCAAAAATTTTGATGGTGAAACTTTCTTCATCATTGTATCTCCACACTTGGTAAAGCTGCGCAGGTGGAGTTTCTAGCTGTTAAAGACACAGGAGCCAAAACATATTTTTATATGCTGGGGTTTGTGGGTGCAGGTCACCCATAATTCTTAGGCAAAAGTTAGAATTAATCAAGGTGTGATTAAACTGCCAAACATGGACTTTCCTGGGTTTAGTTCGTTTTAACAAGCCAGGCTAGCTTGACAGGTCTTGCTAAGTGGTTCTCAAACTTTTTTCTTTGGGCCACACTTTCAGAATAAAAATTTGCTCATGTCACACCAGTTTTTTTTATTGGTAGGAAATAAATCGCAAAACAAAAAGAAACAACTTCTAGCAATGTTTGATGCATAACATAGAACACAACTACTTTATAATATGATTATGGGACATCCAGAAAGTATAAAAACAATGTAGCTACAGAAGAGCATGAATTATACTGTTTCTGGTTGTGTCTGTGTGCCTATATATAAATATATAATTTTGATACTACACTACACCAGGCTGAAATGTTTATGTTTCTTTGATTGTCCTTGAGTTTTCCCACCACACTTGCTCTCTCTCCTGCCACACCCTTTCAGAACCGATGGTGTAAGCCATTAAGACACAAAGACTAGTGGCAGCTCATCAAGGAAACCATCAAGCAAACACTGCCAGACAAGCTGTGTGTTGGTGGGCAGAGACCAAAGGGGTGTAGGATTTCAGGGGGGATGATGTAAGTGAACAGGGAAAAGGTGTCAGTTTTTGCAAATGGCTTGGCAAGCGGGTGGGTGGGTTAGTGGTGGGGGGCAACTTGATGTGGGCTGTCTGGGAGAAGCTGTAACAAAGAGACACGGAGGGTGGCCTTTTGCTGTTCTTTAAATCCAAAGCTGTGTTTATGGAGGAAGCCAGGCCTGCTTGGGAAGTGAATGATCTGCAAACCTTTCATCTAAGTTCAGGTTTGTATATATGTGTGTAAATAAACCATATACAGTGGTACTTTGGAAGCCGAACGGAATCCTTTCCGGAAGTCCGTTTGACTTCCAAGACATTCGGAAACCGACGTGCGGCTTCCGATTGGCTGTAGGAAGTTCCTGCAGCCAATCAGAAGCCGTGGAAGTTGTGTTGGACGTTTGGGTTCCAAAGAACGTTTGATAACTGGAACAATCACTCCCGGTTTTCGATTGTTTGGGAGCCAAATCCTTTTACTCCCAAAGTGTTTGAAAACCAACGACTGTATCATAAGGACACTACAGTCTCTGTTGTGCCTCGTTGTCCCAAAAGGGATCACAGACTCTGGCAGGTGCACCTGAAACACCTGGAATCTCACACCACTTGTGATGATTGTTGTGGTGTGCAACAGCATCTAGCAAGCAACATGAGCATCAGTGTGGTATATTGATTAGAGTGCCTGACTAGGACCTGGGAGAGCAGGGTTCAAATCCCGACTCAGCCATGAAGCTCACTGGGTGACCTTGGACTGGTGGTCACACACTCTCAGCCTAACCTACCTCACAGGGTTGCTGTGAGGATAAAATGGAGAGGAGGAGAAGCCTGTAAGCTACTTTGAGCTCCCTGGAGGAAAGACGGGATATAAATGTAATAAATAAACTTTGAAAGGAAGCCAGAACTCCTGGCACTACCTAGATGTTTTGGTACAACTCCCTCTCTTTCTGAAAGTGGTAAATACTGTTGTTTCAAAGAAGTTCTTTTGCGTGTGTCAGATACGGGGATCTGTTAGGTTTTTGTTTTTTTTACAGGGTTAAACTGATGTCAGGTTCCCCTTTTATCTCCGCCCTTCCTTCTTTCCCTGGGTCGAGCAGATTCTGAGAATAAAGGGCCGCGGCCGCTTTAAAAACAACTACCGTAGCTACTCTACAGCCAAGCGAAACAAAAGGGAGAGTTAGCCCGAGCGAGTCTTGGCTTTCTGCTCTTTCTCTCTCTCGCTTTCAGCGTGTCGCCGGAGGCTGAGCTGCAGCGCCTACCTCGACAGGAAGCCCGCGCGGCCGCTTGTCCGGACCGCGGCGAGAGCACTGTCGAGCGCAACTCCCGGCTTCACCGCCACCAACTTTGTCCCCACGTGAATCGGCGGCGACGAAAGCCTACGAAGCACGGGTGTGGAGTGGGCTTGTGCGTCTATACACGTGTGCGCATATGCACACGTGCGCTCATTGATGCGCGAATTAAGAGCATTTCTCCTCGGATCGGATTCAAAAGCCCAAGAGAGCGCGTGGTAGGACTGTGAATGGAGAAGATTGGTGTAAGGAGGAAAAAAAGAGGGGTGTGTGTGTGTCTGTTTGTTTTCATTCTTCTTTGTCTTTGGCAGGAGCCTCGCGCCGTAATCGTGGGCAGTTCCGGCAAGAACAATCAGATAATGTTCCTTTTTGAAGCTCACCAAACGCACACATACTTCGGGCGAGGGCGGGGAGGTGGAGCGCAGGAAACAATTCATTTCCCTCCCCACCCACCTCCTTAAGTTTCTTGTTCCCTCCACATGCAAGAGAGACGCTTCTTCAGAAGCAAAAGACTTTTTTTTTCTTGCTTTCTCAATGCTGGAAAAGTTTCTTCCGTGGGTGGGAGGGGGCGTGGCCATCAGGGGTGTGGCTTTTCCGCCGCCACCCCCCCCCCCAGCTCGCAGTCCCAATTTGCATCGAATGTTTCATCAGGACTTCCTGATCGCTTTCTATTGGCTGCAGGTAGAGAGCTGGACGAAAAAGAGAGAGTGTCTCGCTGGGAACTCATGCAAATCTCTGGCCGATCTCCGCCGCCCCCCCCCTCCACCGCGCGCCAGCCCCAACTACACAGCCGCGCTTCTTTCCCTGCTCGTTTGCTGCCGAGCCCAGCCGCGCCGCGTCCCGGCGGATAAGCACAAGCACGTGTGAACGGAGGGCGATCCCTTGCCCGGACGCCCCTCTTGGGCGGAGGAGCCTTTGGACCATTGCATCCTGTTGCCCCGCCGGCCACATGGTGGATTGCCTGGGTGGGAGGTGAACAGCTCGAGAGAGGAGAAGGGGGGCGGCGGGAAAGGCGGCGGGACACCAGCCGAGTTGGAATCATGAATGAGATGTCCAGCTTCCTGCACATTGGGGACATCGTCTCCTTGTACGCCGAAGGGTCGGTCAATGGCTTCATCAGCACTTTGGGGTGAGTTTGCAGCGCCCTTTCCTGCGGGGTTGAGGAGGGTGGGAAGAAAGAGAGCCAGTCCCTGCGGGGAAAGGAGCTCGGCGGCGGCGCTGAGAAGGAAGCGAAGCTGTTTCTAAAGGCTGCGATGGCTTCACGGGTCTCATCGAGGGCGATGCGCGAGTCTTTCGTTAGCCTGAAGTTGAACTGAAGTTCCGGAGAGCGCCTGAGTCGCACACACCCCACGGCCCGTGGTTTTTTTTTGAGAGTGTTTGGAGCACAGACGCGGGCATGCAAGCACTGCTGAGTGGCAGCGGGGATCTTTTTCTGTAGGGCCTGGATCTAGGGTGAAGTGGTTTGTCGTTCGCTTGTTTTGTCCTGCAAGGATCTGCTTGCCGAGCGTGGTCAAAAGCTCGGCTGGTGTGGAGCTCGAGATGTCTTCCTGGTTTGGGCTGTAATTTAGTCCCTAGCCAGCAGGGGTCCGGGCTCGATGACAAGGGCAACTCAGCCTCAGAATCGCAGAGTGGGAAGGTACCACGAAAGTCATCCTCCAGTTCACCCCCCCCCCCATATTACAGGAATCTTTTACCCAAAGTAGGGCTCGAAACCTGAGTCTCTACGGACTGAGCCGACAGTGGGCTTCCTTGAGCCTCTTGAGTTTTTGGGAAATACAGTTGCTTTGGGCATAAAAGTCAGTGCCTTCTCCGTCAATGAGAACACCAGGAATAAAATTGCTCTGGCCTCTGGGCCAATTTACACAATATATTTTTAAGCCACCCAGTTCTTTTTGGGTTTGCACTTGCCTGGGCGGATGTAACTGGTAATAAGTTATCATGCACATTGTCTCTAGAGAGCACCATGACTGTGGCAATGGGGTGGGGGGAGTATCTGAACAATCCTGGGGATTGTTGCCGCCCCCATATATGTGATTGCCTGATCAACACATCAAGTGTATGCTTGAAACTGTGGGCATAGCCAAGGAGGAGGCAGGGAGGCAGCAGCCCCCCCAAATCAATACAAATCGGAGGTTCTGCCCCCACTAACAAAAACCTGCCTCCCCTAAGAAAAATCCTGGCTATGCTTGTCCTTGAGAGCCCCGTTTATCCAGAACTATTTGCTAGGACATAAGATGTACTGAAGAGCTAGCCCTAAGTGGCATTTTGATCCACGAAGTGGCAGGGATTTACTTTTCTCCTGCTCATCCCTGCCCCTCCTAAAGTTTTCAACAGTGATGTTGACAGATCCTGTTACTTTGGTTCTCACTTGTGAACAACAACACCCGCTCCAAAAAAAAAAGTGTGACCCAATGCCATTAATGCAATTAATACTGTCAGTGTTGTACAGATGAATGCTAATCTGCAGCAAACAGAATTCCTGCTTTTGCCTTTATTTTAGAAAAACAAACTGTATCACGAACTGTAGACGCCTTTTCCTGAATCACCCTGGCCTTTCCTTGCTAGTGCTCTCTGCTCCCAGCTCACCCTCCCACCCTTGTTCCTCCTCTCTCCAAATCTCTCCCTTCACTTTTGTCCTGTCTTCTGCTTAATATTGTGAGCCTGCTGGGCAGGGACTTTGTCACTTCTGCCTTGTGTGCAGCACCTAGTGCAGGGCTGGCGCTCCATAGCCGCTAATTAACAGCCATGAATCAGTGCCTGTAAACTGTGACATAACCTGCCAAGTAGCTTGTCAGTGCACAGTACTCAGTAGCTGCTAAGACTGTGCCGTCCAGCTGTGCTAATTTATTCTTTGCTCTGGTGGGTCGTTTGTATCCTCAGCAGACCCTGTAAGCGTTCCCCGGGAGAAGAAAGGGAACAAAGTAATGTTAGTGGCTGGATGTGGGTAGATTCTTGCTTGCTGTCTGCCAGCCAAGGATCTTGCTTAGAGTTGTGCTGTTTGTAAAAACCATGCAGGATGCCTGCAAATCCAGAGTAGGAGTCAACAGCGATGGCGCTGCCCCCACAACTGCCAGACCCAGGCACTTTTTTAATGGGCCTAGCAGTCTGATTGTGCCTAGATGGCAGACTCCTATGTTGATTGCTCTGTGTGGGGATTTATACATGGGTGCTATGTAGTCAGTGGCTGAGGACAAGAAGAATTCCCTTCCTGTCTGAAATGGAAGTGTTGAAGGGGGAGCACTGTGTTAACATTCCAGCAGCTGCCATGCAGGCTGTAAACTGCGTTGTGCTTCTTGCAATCTTCTGTAGTTGGGAGGAGGTGTGGCACAAGGCCCAACGAAGACTATGCAAGTTGGATACACTTCAGAGAAAATGCCCATTAGATGCATTTGGACTGGTGCAAACAGAAGGTGAATGACAAAAGTCACTTTATCCTCCTCTGGAAACAGGCAGGGGGGTTCTGTTATTGCTCTTCACTTGGTTTGAAGAACGGACTATAGAATTCCTTTAAGGGCCTGCAGCACTGTAACCCAGGAAGTTAGGACCAACTTTTAGGAAGCAACTGCTTGGGTCCTGTATAGCTGAGCATTACGTTACCTATACAACAGCCATTGTGGTCTTTGTGGGACACCACAGGATGAAATCAGCTGATACCTTTGTCTTTTCAAGATTCAACTTAATTTATTTGTCCACACCCACCTTGTCTCTGCCTCCAAACTTGGGTTGTCATGTGTCTCTTTTTCCAGGACACGTCCTCTTTTTCAGGGGTAAAATTTGAGACAAATGGCATTTATTTGCTTTGAATGGCTGTCACAGTGTTTTTTCTTTTTCAAAATATGGCAACCCTACTCCAAGCACCTTTTCTGGCACCTCAACTGCCTCTCCCAATTCAGATGAAACAGAGAGATAGAGCGAGGTGTCACCTGCTTATTGGTTTCATTTCACTCAGCAACTCATTATGACCGCTCCCAGATCATTCAGGAATTCATCAGATTCCAGAGATCCGTCTCAATTGGTCCCCCATCCCAGCAGTGTCAAATAAAGGCATTCAGCCCATACCTCACCAGGAAATGTGGTGGTTGCTCTTATATATCTATTGTCATTTGAAGTACAGAGTTACCACTTAGACACTGCAATATTAAGCAGCATACAAATTATTAAAATGAAAAAAATAGGATTTGCAAATGTGAATTGCTTTGATGGTCCCAGGTAGGGTGGCAACGTACTCACCCCCAAGAAAACCAATCAGGACACATATTTGCACAAAACATGCATGGAGATTTAGAAATGCTTGCTTTTATTGATGCATTAATACAGTTCCCCAGACTGTCGTGGTTAGGTAACTTGTGTGCCTGCAAGTATGGTATCTAGGCGCTAACTGATAGGCATCTTCAGGGCCCTTCCTGCTTTCCCTTCTAAAGGTTCTTAGGCTTTAAATCAGACAACCCTTCAAATAGAGGACTGTTCTCTTTAAAATAGGACACATGACCACCCTAGCCCTATTGCATGGGTAGGCAAACTAAGGCCCGGGGCCGGATCCGGCCCAATCACCTTCTAAATCCGGCCTGCGGACGGTCCGGTAATCAGCGTGTTTTTACATGAATAGAATGTGTCCTTTTATTTAAAATGTATCTCTGGGTTATTTGTGGGGCATAAGAATTTGTTCATATTCCCCCCCCCAAATATAGTCCAGCCCCCCACAAGGTCTGAGGGACAGTGGACCGGCCCCCTGCTGAAACAGTTTGCTGACCCCTGCCCTATTGGAAAGGAGTGGTTCACTGCCTTTGCCATTGCAGTAATGCAGATCAGTGAGAAATGGAATGAACTTTCAGTTGCTCATTTTTTGAAATACTGTAGTTACTTTCTCTCATTGAACTCATTGTTTAAGTGTAGTTGGACTGTGTGTGTGCTCTTTGTGCAGAAATTTCAATCGCAGCTCAAGCTTTTTGCTAAGGTTGGTATTGAAAGCCTGCCAAAACACTAAAATTGCATGAAATGACAAGGTTGGAATGAATGCAGGAGACAATTAAAGACTTCTTGCAGAAATGAAAGGCTTGCTCTCCTGCCTGTAACAGAAGAACCCGTTGGTGACCAAACATGTCAAATTACCCTAAGGCTAAATAAAGCTGCCAGTTACACCCTTCCCAATGCGTACTTAGTTCTGAAGGCTTTGCCTTAATCTCATCAAAGGTGGAGGGGGGTGGGGAATCTACCAATGATGCGGGATTAAAGCAGCAAACATGAGCACAACTGTGATCACAAGGACAGTTATTAAAGGGGGGCTTATTTCTATTAGCAGATGCAAGCCCTTATTTTGCTCATTCCTGTGTCTCACTGAGGAGTTACTGGTATGTCTGCCCAGATAGCGAACCATTATTGTATAATTACAGTGACAGTAGCTTGGCTGTTGCCATGGCTAAGGAAATGACACTCAGTTGCCACGGAGGTCACAGTTCTACATCACATGTGCCTTGCCATGAAAGGTCTTGCAATAACGTCGCTTTTAATTTGCTTATCTAACAGAATCTTTATTTAGGAAATGTTCCTGATATTTTTTTTCTATGTTCAGTTCAAACTCCATACATCCATATTGGCATAATAATTATACCAACAATAGTAAGGGGTTGGGGGGCTAGAGCCTGGAAATACAGGCTGAATAGCTTAATGTCTGTTCCAGAAAAAACTGATGGAAATTATTGTTAAAGACAGAATTACTGAGCCTATAGAAGGACAAGTCTTGCTGAAGCAGAACTAGCATGGCTTCTGCATGAGTAGGGCCCGTCTCACTAGCCTTCCCAAGTTCTAGGAGAGTGTCAACAAGCATATTGATAGAGGGGTTCCTCTTGCCACGGTGTACTTAGACTTCAAAAAAGAATGTTTAGCAGTGATGGAGTGAGAAAAGTCATATTGTTGATTAGTAACTGATTAACAAACATGACGCAGAAAGAAGGAATAACTGGATAGTTCTCCTAATGGAGAGATGTGGAGAATGAAATCCACAAGGATCAATATACCCAGCTTCATGCTCTGGCACCGGGGGGGGGGGGGGCAAAGAGCAGGTGGGAGTGGGGCTGGTGTGTGTCCCGGTGGTGTGGTGCGCTGCCCGTAGGGGCGTGGTGCACATCCTGGGGGTGGGGCGCCCAGTGCGGGCAGGGGGACAGCCGCGATGGCACCCCACCGGGATTGCGCTGCTGGGGGCGGGGCGCTCCCCCTGCACTCCTCTTCCTCCCCCAGTGAATATACCTGTACCTTTTAACTTTCTATAAGAAGGGAAGATTGTGGACCTAGGGACTGCTTCTGTGTTTGCTCTTTACTAAATTAGGACAGTGGTCTGTGCAGTCCACTTCTGTCTGCCCTGATTGACAACTCCTCTTAGGATGCAGGTCTTTGCGAACCCTCCTGATGGTGATGGACCCCAAGACGTTCTGCATGCTAGGACTGGGCTCTGTCAATGAGTCATGCACATTGTAATCATTTTCAGCCATTTTCAGATAAAGGCACATTCTAATCATTGCCCTGTACAGATGGTCAACTAGGGCATGGAAAGATTGACTTATTTTCAGAGTGTGACTGGACAACAGATTTGCTTTCAGCTCTTAGTCCTTTGTCCTAATTGTTGCTTCCTTCCTTGCTGCTTAGCCTTGAGCTAAACACACAAAGCTACCTTACATTGAATCTGTCCCATTAAACCCAGTGCTGTCCATAGGCAGTGGCTCTCCAAGATGACTTACTTCCCAAATTTGCTACCTGAGGCCCTTTTTAACTAATGATGCCAGGGACTGAATCTGGGGATCCTCTGCCAGCAGCAAAAGGCAGCCCTGCTCTCCAGTGTGGAATTGGGCAAAGGGATCTATACCAGGCATAGGCAAACTCGGCCCTCTAGATGTTTTGGGGCTACAACTCCCATCATCCCTAGCTAACAGGACCAGTGGTCAGGGATGATGGGAATTGTAGTCTCAAAACATCTGGAGGGCTGAGTTTGCCTATGCTTGATCTATACCATTGGTGGTGGTGTGCATGTTTCTTTCCTGACATGCATTGCTAGTGCTGTAATGATGCCAACCATGGCTTGGATCTCATACTTAGCATAGACCCATTAAAATCAATGGGACTTAAATTTGCTCTAGATATGACAAGGCTGGATCTAGTCCTATAACTCTGGATGGGTATCCAGTGAATCATGAGAATTTGGTGAGGGAACTGAGCTAGATCTTTCCTACTGTTACAGTTCCCAGAGTACCTTGGGGAAAGCAAATTACTGTTAAACCTGCAGTGTCAAGACACCTCAAAGCTGACAGGGATAAATATGGCAGAAGGGTGGGCAGAAGCTAAATTGTGACCTATTACCCTGTTTCTGGTGAACCATTTTGTAATGTCTGTGGTGGATCTATTCCTTCATCTAGACCAGGATTCCAGAATATAGACTACCGGTAGTCCATCCCAGGACTTGCAGATAATTCTGGGAGGAAGAACACCAGTCCGCATGTAACTGTGAACAAGGAAAACACTCAGAAAGAAACCCATTCATTTAACTTCCATAGTCTCAGTCCATGTTCTGATTTCTAAGGGTCCCAGACCTCTGAATTCAGCACTCCTAAATCCCTTCTGGTTGCAAAAAGTGCTGAACTATGTGAACCTTGAATGGCTCCACAGGACACTACTTATGTCTTTTAGCAAGAATTCTTAGTCATAATTCTCTAACATGATGCCTTAAAAGTTGAGGGAACTCCAACTTAAATAAAGAAATAATTTATGCTTTAACAGTAAATTTGTACATCCATTTCACAATATTCTTCACTATCCTCCTCTCACTTTGAACAGGCAGCTAGTGTTCGTAAATGTTAGTAAAGAAGAAGAAGAAAAAGAAGGTAAAGTCAGTGTAGAGCATAGGGAGTTACCGTAAACCAACACCTGTTAAAATGTGTTTGGGGCAACACACACGTAGTTTCAGCCAATATTGTAGACACAAATGCAATTATTTGAATTAATAATTCTTTACACCACAAACCACAAACTTGCATTCCATCAATGTAGAACTACTTCTGCTTATTGTGAAGAATGGAGCATGCAAACAGTATGTCAGAAAAGAGAGTATGACTATGTGCTGGGTTTGCACTCTGACCTGGTTGAAGAGGAAGGGCTTTGAGTAAACATGGCTGTATAAGTGACTGCTATTTAGTTTTCAATCACACCTTCAGATAACTATTATTGTGGTTGCATGTGGATTTGCAGGGTGGGGCTCCATGGAACAGGATTTAGTACACAGGAAAGCAGCAGCAGCAGCAGCAGCAAGTCTACATGGTGTGAAATATCGTTTTGTCTGCAACAATTAAACAGGCACAATAACATGGCTTTGGCAGTTATTATCTCATGCTATTCCAGTGTTAAGAAAGAAGGGGGTCCATTTCAATTGGCTGGTAGGGAGGTAAATGCTCAGAGGGCACAGAAGACTCTTTTATAATGCAAATATTTCCTTCTTATGAGTGGTCAATATTGTCACGAGCCCTGCAGTGCGCAGTCAGAATTTGGTTGGATTGGCAGGCTCTGACTCAGAGGCATAGGCAAACTTGGCCCTCCAGATGTTTTGGGACTACAACTCCCATCATCCCTAGCTAACAGGACCAGTGGTCAGGGATGATGGGAGTTGTAGTCCCAAAACATCTGGAGGGCCGAGTTTGCCTATGCCTGCTCTGACTCAAGAGAAAGGAGGAAGAAAAGTGTGTGTGGGGGCCCTGAATAGTGGGAACACAAGTTGGAGGAGGTAGGATCTCCCCTTTCCACCTTGACTTCAGATGCTTAGGGAAGAGAGAGCAGGGATGCTAGCTTCTCCTCATTTTCCTGTAGAGTGGAGAGTTTCAGTCGATGCTGGGGAGGGCTTGGAGCAGCCAAGTGGGGAGGCAGAACCAGAGGTAGCAGCAACTGAACAGGAACCCGAGCCGAAGAGTGCAGTCTTGAATCAGGTGCTACCTTCACAGGTGGGAGTAACAGACCCACCCACCCGAAAGGTGGGTGGGTCCGACATTCCTGCAAGGCAAAGGTGTTTTGCAAAGGAGAGTGCCACACCTTGTCTTTCAAAGCTTGGTGGGTGAGGCGTGGAAACTTGTTAGGGCATCTTCATTGCTTTCATCCAGTTCTGAACTTCTTGTCCTGCTCTTCAGCTCCTGAGCCATGACTCCTGTTTCTTGTGCCTGCTGTTGAACCTGGACCATTGTTTGCCTGGATAAATATCTCTTTCTTACTTACAAGCAAGAGCCTCTGCTTGGGTGTGTCAGGGTGGCAGCCAGGGCGGATAGCCAATGTTCTCTGGTGCCAGCTTCTTGAGGCACACATGTTTATTAAGCATATGTTGGCTGGTTTGGCTGCAAAGTAGGAATTGGAGGTTGGCTTCTAACATTAAACATAGTGCATGAATTATAGAAACAAAACCCACATCCTTCCTCTCACCCCTCTCCTACTCTAAAATGGTTTCTCCCACCTCGTTGCAGATACCCAATGTGAGCCAAGGGAAACCACCTTACAGCTGTGGAGCATGGGAAATTATGAGAGAGGGAGAAACAGGTTTCATTCCAGTCCTCTATGCACATCATTTAATTTTAAAGTTAACTCCTCCTTACCCACCCACCCCAAGCTGATGTGTTAGAATCTAATCAAATTCTTTCCAGGCTTTAAACATGTACACAAATGCTTTTTGGACTATGTGTGTTCTGTGAAAGAAAGTTTTATATATGCAGATAGTTAAAGAAGGCATCAATAGCTACACACATTGTTTGGGTAAGTTCACATTTTTGGCACCAATATGTGATCTTCTTCAGACATAAAACAATATTTGTTGCAATCAGTACTTCTCATAAGATCATTGAAATAGACTTAATCAGGTCAGGGTCCTTTGTTCATTTGGACACTGTCTGCAGAGGAAGAATGTCTATTTGAATCTGAACCTTGCTCGCATATGGACTTAAGGGGTTCACTGTAACTAATAATCAGCACATTTAGCCCCTTTGAACATGGACAGGGGTGTGGCCAGGCAGACCAAGTCAGCCCACTGGGCAATGAGGAATGACTGACTTTGCCCACTGGCCAGATCCAGTTCCATAGGTCTGATTTTTCTGATGGTGTCTTATGTCAAAGTGTAAGAAAAGCCATAGAACATCACCGTGTACTTAATGGAACACAACAGTCCTTGAAAATTGCTCATAGCAATTTAAAGCGAATCTGCACACCTAATTGCACACCTAATTGCGGCAATGGCTTGCTAATTTGCATGTGCAAAATTGCCATCTCCTGATGAGTGATGATGATGGTTCATTTGTTCTTACCGCCTCAGGCAATTATTCAACAGGGGCCCCTTCCCTCTCCCCATATCTGCCGTCATCAAATACTCATGGGAAGGGAAGATGGAATCAGGCTTGCTGTCATCGCTCCAGACCTCTGTGCACTTGGTCAAAGGTGTGGTTAGAGCATCTGCGTGTACAAATAGACACACACAGGCTGTGTATACAGGGACCTTGCCTTTTGCAGAATTCACAGTTGCATGGAGAGAGCCTGTGCTTGTTTAGATGCTGCAGGCCCTATTCAAGGAACACTCACAGGTTGGAAGTGGGGGCAGAAAGTACAATCCCATTCCTGTCTTCAGAGAATGCATGAAAACAGCTAGGAAGGAGCAACATTGAAAGGAAAATAAGTGTGTGTCACAGCTTGCCTTAGACTGGATTAGACTGAATTATCCATTGAAAACCCAACAACCAAGATGAGAGGTGCCTTTCAGGATCTCAATCAGTGATCTGTTGACAGCAGTGGTTGGTTGGGTGCCTTTGGCTGTTCACAAGCAGGGTGCACAGAAATGACAGTCTGTGCTTGCCCTCAGCGCCTGGTTTTTTTTGTATCCACTGCTGCAGAATGTAATGCTGGCTGGTTGAGCCACTAGTTTCAAAGGACTAGACCTGCTTTCTCCAATACGGTGCCCCCTAGACGTTATTGGATTACAACTCCCATCAGTTCCAGCCAGCATGGCCAGCAGTTAGGTATGATGGGAGTTGTAGTTCAACAGCATCTGGAGGACACCAGGATGAGAAAACTAGGACTAAGTCTGACACCTCTGTGGTGTTTGGTTTTTTTAAAGGCTGAGATCACAAATGCATTCCCATCACTTTATGCTTGCAGCACCGAAAAATGATTTGAATGGAGCTTCATGTTGCATTTGTTTTTGAAGTGTGTCTTAGGCTAGGGCAAAATAAAACAGATTATAGATGAATGTTGATCAAATGGTGGAGAAGCAGGAATTCTGGTGGCAGATGTGTCAGTAAGAAAAGTGCTAAAACCACAGCTTCTATGTTTCCCTTTAGGGATTTTTTTTTCCAGGACTGTGTGGTTCATGGTGTGTTACAAGGCTGCATTTGCAATTTCCATGTCACAGTTCCATTCAAGTGAAAGCTCTTTAGCTAGCTGCCTTAGACACCTAGAGTGGCCAGATGGTGAAGAGGAGAGGACTGCTCTACCTTGAGTAATTGTATAGAAGAAGGCACTTCAGCAGTTATAGGTCTACTCTGCAAAGTCAGCACCGCTGAAATGCAATGTCTGCCACATATGGATAGCTTGAAGGGGCAAAATCAAAGGGCAGGGCCACACTTTAGTGTTGTGATGTGGGCAAGGGTGCCGGCCTTCAAACTGAACTACTATTTTTTGTGAAGTCCCTGTTTTGTGGACTAGAAATGTCTGAGGGCATCATTGATGAGAGAAAGGAGTACCAGGGAGTGGAGTGCAGTCCCAGAACCATCCTTGGCTGAGAGTCTTGGGTGGGAAATAGCAACCTGGGTGAGAGCCAGAAAGCTGCCCAGAACAACACATGTGTGTGATTGATGGGTGGCAATATCTTAAATATTTTATACGCTTCTGCCAATGCTTTTACTGTTTGATGTTTTGCTGCAGACTAGATTGAGAGATTGGTGATTAAGAAGGAAGTGTTGGAGAGATTGGGTGGATGGTGCATTTGTGAGTATTGGTGGAGGTGTGGGAGTAATATGGCATGAGTGATAATGGATGGGGTGTGTGCTCTGTGATTTGTGTTTATGCAGTGTGAATGGTCTGAGTAAGGAAATCACTTGGGAGTAGGTGGAAGACAGAACTGGGTGTGATGTGCGTGTGTTAGTGGGGCGAATGCTGCAAATTGCAAGTCTGACTGTGCTTTGGCAAGATGGAGGGTAAAGAGAGAAGGGATGGTGCTCCTATCCAAGTGGTTATAGGCAGGAGACAGCATGGTGAGCAAGGAGGTGGATAAGGTTGGAGGGCTTGAGGGCAGGGTCAGAATAGCTGCAGACGATACCTCTTTCCTGTTCTCCATTCACCTTACTGACACTTGATGGCCAGGCTACTGAGCCATTCCCCCGATTCCTAAAAAGTTTTCTAAGAGTGTTGCTACATTTTGGGTTTATTAAAAAAATAAAATTGTTTCATCTGTAATTGCAGTCTTAGTTGTATATTGTTATTTCTATTTTGTCTGTCTGTCATCTGCCCCCCCCCACTTGTTATCTTTTTGTAAACTGCTTTGAGCAGGGGTCAGCAAACTTTTTCAGCAGGGGGCTGGTCTACTGTCTCTCAGACCTTGTGGGGGGCTGGACTATATTTTGGGAAAAAATTAAAAATGAACGAATTCCTATGCCCCACAAATAACCCAGAAATGCATTTTAAATAAAAGGACACTTTCTACTCATGTAAAAACATGCTGATTCCTGGACCATCCGCGGGATGGATTGAGAAGGCAATTGAGCTGCATCTGGCCCCCAGACCTTAGTTTGCCTACCCCTGGTTTAGATAGTGTTCTAGTATTAAGTAGCATATTAATATATGAAATAAATAAATAGAATAACAGACATTTCAAGTGACCCTATTTTCCAGGGACGTCCTGGTTTCTGATTTGATCCTGGAATATCCCGCTTTTCCTTAGCACGTCCCCCTATTTTCATCGGAGAAATGCTGAAGGGTATGGAATAACACTTGCATTTCGAATCCTAAGCCCAGTGCCTTGCTATCTGGATTGTCCTAGATTAACATCCTGTAGATTCATCCCAGCCCTCTGCTCTGTAACTGTACAACAAATGCAGGATTTCTATTTTGGCGAGTTCCCTACTGGGACAATGCAGCGTGAATGCAAGTGCAGCAATGGCCCAGGCTGGACCTGTGCTAATTAAACACTGGTTCAGCTTCCTTAGATCATGATGCACTAATTGCCTGATTCTATCATCTAGATAAGGAACCCTGAATGGCCTAATTACAATACGGTTCTGTGTGCCTCACCTCCTTGCTGAATCTACTCTTGTATTAAATTTCATGTGTTAACTGTTTCACGTCAGCAACACTTGGGCATGCAATGCGCTGCAGCTAATCCTTGAAGGACATTTCAAGGGAAAGCAGAAAGGAAAGCAGAAAATGTGTTCGGTTCTCTTCTGACCCTGCTGCCTTTTCATTTCAGGATGCCTTAAAACAACTGCAAATTAACATGAATTTTGTTCTGTTCATTCATTGTGCTGACCACAGCAGTGACATAACAAGATTATGAAATCAATGTACTACATACATAACATAGAATTGGGGACCACCAAATTCATTACAAAGTAAAAAAAAGGACCCAAGGAAATAAAACAGTTGCCCACTTTAAAAGCAGTCATTGACACAGCCTCCCTTTGTCCTCATGAGGCTTTGAGTATCCACAAATTATTGTCACTCAATGGGCTTAAACAGCACAGCGGGTGCCAGAAAATTGGATAGATACATACTGCGCAAACAGAAGTTACACAACTTCTCTTTGAGCATGTGTAGATCCAAACTTTCTTCATGGTGCAATCCTTTACATGCCTCCTTAGAGTTGGTCCTATTGAGTTCAATGGGTTTATTCCTAGGTAATTTGGTATAGAATGGCAGTCTAAGTGTCCAGTGATTTTCTTCGTTGCTTATTTATGGCATTCAAAGATCAGCAACTTTTAGTAACAGATATTTATGCTCAGTAATTTTAAATATACACAATAATGTCAGATACCATGTGAAATGCACCCTTTAGCTTTTGTTTAACAATAACCTCTTGAAAACCTTTCATTGAAATTACTGTAAAAGGTTATTAAATTAAATGTTCTAATGTGCTTGTGATGATGCTTTGATTCGCTCACCTTTGATTTGCAAAGGCAACAAGAGTCAGGATAAGTGAGAACCAATGTAGAGTGTCACTCTTGAGTTAGAAGACCTGGGTTCAGATCCACACTAGGCCGTGAAGCTTACTAGCCAACATTGGACCACCAGTCAGTACCTCTCAACCTAACCTACCTCACAGGGTTGTCGTAAGGAGAAAATGCTTGTAGAATGAGTGAGTGAACGAACCAGGTATAATCTTTGGAGGAAAAGTGGTTTAGAAATGCAATAAGTACAGTGGTACCTCGGGTTACATACGCTTCAGGTTACAGACTCTGCTAACCCAGAAATAGTACCTCGGGTTAAGAATTTTGCTTCAGGATGAGAACAGAAATTGTGCTCTGGCGGCGCGGCGGCAGCAGCAGTAGGCCTCATTAGCTAAAGTGGTGCTTCAGGTTAAGAACAGTTTCAGGTCAGGAATGGACCTCTGAAACGAATTAAGTACTTAACCCAAGGTACCACTGTAAATCCTTCTTCCCAGTGAACTCTGGGAAGTGAAAGGCAAGCCAAACACGGAAAGGAGAGAGAGCAGGTTAGTTCCTTACCTGAAAAAAATGAGAAGAATGGTATCTGTGCATTTTATCCCATATCTCGGATTCTACAAATGCTAGATATTTATTCTTTTTTAAAATAATGAAAGCTGGCAATCTGGGGATTATTGTTCATCCAATCCAGTGAATGCAGCTGCCCTCCTCTTGCTTGCCTTCCCCATGTGGATGACCATGGTGTGGAAATCAGGATTATGAAGTTGCCCCCTGGGGAATTAAATATCAGGAGAGGAAATAGACTATAAACAATGTGTCAGGCACACCTTAGTCATCACTGTTTTTGTCTTTGCAAAGTGAATATTGATGACTAATATCCCTGGCATCAAATATGTCTTTGTTTTGTACGCTTGTATCATTGAAGATTGTTCTCTTCTGTCATTATCATAAAATAAGAAAATAAAACCGACCATGTTTGCCTTTTTCCAGAGAGGGGAAGTGTCTGGCACTAGCCCCCAATTCCTAAATAATTGTGCGTACTCTTTGGAGGTGGGCATGGTATAAGTGAGATAATAAGACATGACAATTATTCTACAGCACTTTGAAAACTTAAAGTCTTTTGCATGCATTATCACAATGTCTTGATGACAAACCCCGTAAGGTAGATCTAATAAACGATGAGCAAAGAGTTTTGTTGCTTCTGAGTCAGACTGGGATTTGGGAGAGGGTGGAAATTCAGAAGTTTCTAGAATGCAAGCTTCATTTCTTAGTCTTTATCTTTCTCTCTAGAGGACTCAGATAGATTGGGAAAGAAAAAGTGATTTATATGCGTTGTACATGTGATATAACATTGTGACACCAGATGGTGCTGTGGAGTCCGATTTTTCTCTACCCGTTTTCCCTCTTTAAATTTACAACACGTTTAACTGAAATACTTCTTTGATGTGTCTAGATCCAGCCTCTGTGTGCTAGTATTCACGGTCACTCACTGTGCTATTGAGTTAACAGTGCACTTCTGAAGGGCAATTAAGATTCTCTGTTTGGTGGAGGCAACTCCCAACATTCACCCACCCCTCAATAAAATCAATAGGATTTATGCCCAAATATGAAGAATCATAGAATCACAGAGTTGGAAGGGACCCTGAGGGTCATTTAGTCCAACCCCCTGCAGTGCAGGAAGTTTGCCCCCAGCCATCCCTGGATGGACTCAAACCACCAGCCTTCCGGTTAACAGCCAGACACACTAGCCCATTGCGCCACAGGAGAAGTCTGTGATGGTTTCAGGACAAGTAGAACTTTGAAGCTCAGCACACATTAGCAGCTTGAAACGCAGCAAAGTCCAGTCCTGGCTGCTGTGTTTCAAGACGCTTTTTAATATTGCTGTTCAAACCAGAGAAGGAGTGGAGGTGTCTTCACCCAATCTCTGTTACCTGATTTGTTTCCCCTGCACCAAACTCCAAATCAGGGAAGCTGTCATAGGTGCATACGCTATGATCTGTGCAGGCACAACAGCTGCCTGAAATGTACTCACCTGGGTTTACCTGTGGCTTCTGTTTTCTAATCCGATGGAAACTGGCGTGAGAGAAAGAGCATCAAGCAGAAGTATTTCTCAAGAATCAACAGGACGCTTATGGATTATGGCTAAAGTAATAGAATCATAGGACTGTAGCTTTGTGTACCTGGGGCTTTAAACTCTGCATTGATTACTGCAATGTGTTATATGTAGGGCTGCCTCGGAAAACGGTTTGGAAACTTCAGCTGCTGCAGAATTCAGCAATCAGGTTGCTCACTGGAGAAAGATGGTTTGAGCATATTACACCAATCCTGGTCCAACTGTACTGGCTACTGATTAGTTTCCAGGCCCAATTCAAAGTGCTGTTTTTGACCTATAAAGCCTTAAATGGCTCAGGACCGCAATACCTCAAGGACCGCCTCTTTCCATATGAACCTACTTGGACCCTGAGATCATCTTCTAAGGTCCTCCAGCATATATCTTCTCCTTGAGAGGTCCAGAGGGTGTCAACACAAAAACGAGCCTTTTCTGTGGTGGTTCCCTGCTTGTGGAATGTTATCCCCAGGGAAGTTCGTCTGGTACCTTCATTATGCACCCGGCAAAAAGGTTCCTTTTTAACTAGGCCTTTGGTTGAGCTGATCAACATCCCATACCCTTTTAAAATGTGGCTCTTTTGGGGGGGGTATTATTGGGTTATTGAATTTATTTTTGACTTGTATCTTTTCTGTGAACCACCCTGAGAGCTCTGGGTATACGGCAGTATATAAATTGAGTCAGTCCATCCATCCATCCATCCATCCATCCATCCATCCATCCATCCATCCATACTGTGGTGGTAGGAGCATACTAGAGCCAGAGTAAGTGTTAATGTGTACACAGTTGGAGTTTTGATGTAGGTTAAAAGCAAGCACAGCACATTTGCATTTATCCTTCCCTGCCCCATATCTAATTATTTCCTCTTCCTTCCCCTGCTACAGATGGGCAGCAGAAAGAAGGGGTTGAAGGAAATGTTTGTGCATTAGAAACCTGGGGAATAGCTGATAAGGTTGGGAGGGGACACGCCCCGTGTAGTCCATTTAGTTTCATTTTCATGGAGCGTTTATGCCATCCTATCTCTTAAAACAGATAAGATTAGAGATACTGCCTTTTAATAAATAAGAATCAAACAAACCACAAATCAATGAATAAATATGCGAATAGAGCCTGGATGTTAAACTTATGGCTGGGTGGGTTAACAACTGGCCACGTGGCGACCCTAACTTAAAGGCATGTTATATAGCTGCACTGCGGGCTTTCAGAAGTAGGTCTTGGTTCTTGATATATGAACAGAAGCAGCACAGGCTATGGAGGTCCGGTGTCATATAAATCCAGGCTGTGTTTCCAGAGCATCTACTACCTTTTTGTTGTGTTAATTAGGTTACACATTGAAATGAATGCTGCAGGAAGCCCATTCGAAAGGAACAGATCCATTAGCCCGTTTGGGAAATGAAACCCCACTAGTCATTGCAGGTCCCATTATGTGGCTGTGAAAGAATGTGATAAGCTGTGTAACCGGGGTGGGAAGAGGTGGTGGAACAATGTGGAAAGACCAGGAAGAGTGAATGGAAAGGTGAACTGACAGCAAGGAAGTTGTGCACGTCAGCAAAAACTGATTGGATGGAAGCCTGATAAATAGAAATAACAAATAGTTTCAGGGTGAAGCATGTGACTGATAGGAATACATGGGGAAGACTATTGTTGTTCTAGTTGGTCTGCTTCTCTGTGTCTCTTTTCCACTCCATATTTCCTCCTTTCTAATCCATCTCCTGCCTCTATTTTATCATTCCAAAAGTGGATCCTGGGATAGCAATCTCTTCCCTGATTGAACCTTAGGAACTTAATCCTTCTCTGCACATTGTAGACAGAGTTTCATAATCTCCCCATTGCCCTCATTCACAAGTCAAGATGTCTTCAAAGCCAGGCTGCTGAACACACCCGGTTACTCTTCCTACAAAAGTATATTTTTGTTATTTTCCTTATTCTTTAGGTTTACATCCTGCCCTTCATCACTTTCGTGATCCCAGAGCGGATTGAAGCGATTTAAAATCTGCACCAAAATTAAAACAAGCCGTTTGCTGTGTAAAGCACAATTGTAAATCAGCAGCCAACAGCAACTTACCCCAACAAAGCGCAGCAGCAAATATATCAGATCTTCTCCAGCTGCATTACAGCAGCAGGCACATCCATCAAAGTATCTCTCATTAGCCCCTACCAAAAGCCAGGGAGAATAAATATATTTTTAATTGGTGTTGAGAAATGCTCAGAGACAACCCTGAGTCTTGTGTGGAAGGGAGGGAGCTCCACAGCCAGGATGCTATGACAGAGAAGTGGCCCTATTTTGGCGTCACCACCCCTTGGTAGAATCCAAAGAAGGGTCTCTCTGGCAGATCTTAACACCCAGGCAGGATAATATTGGAAGAGGCCTTGCTGCAACCTGACACCTGCATAAGCAGCATCACTTGAAATATGCTGCATCCTTCCCTATTCCATTGCAGGACTGTGGCCAGAGATAGACTCCATAGCCAACTCTTCTCATCCTCTACTCTTTAAAAAATATATTTATTTATTTGGTTTTTCAGATTAAAGTTTTACAGCCAATTATCTAACATACAACATAAAAACAAGATTCCAAAGAATCTCCTGGACTTCCCTCCTCCACTTTGTGGGTCCTATTTTTAACCATTTCCTCCTGCATCTTTTGTAATTATCCAAATCTTTTACATCTCCATTATGTCCAAAATTCAACATTAATCTACAAGTGTTATTCCAGTCCTACTTATCCACCACATCTTTGATTGCTGTTTACTATATAGTCCAGGGTCAAGGAGCTTTTCAGAAGGCTTTGGAGCTGGGTTTCAGAACAGCTGTTCCCTGTCTTCATCAGGACCTCCTGCTGTTCCCCAAGGCTGCCATTTTAATTATGATTGATAATTGTTGGTTATTTATATTTCCAGACATTATTTCATTTACTTTCCTAAGAATTTGGGCTGGAGTTGATGACAACTTTATATGCTCATTGAGGTGCTTTATTATGTTTTAATTAATAAAGATGTGGTCCGAATATGGATTTTGGGATCCATCTCCCCCTGATGGAACGATGCAGCTAACTTTACTTTTTGAGTTTTCTTCCTGTAATTCTATCTGTCCTTCCTTCTCCTGACTTTCTACTCGATACCATACTTTCACAGGGTTACAGTGTGGCAATTAGTGACAAAGCTGCCAAATGCTCAAATAAACATAACATCTGCCTTTTTGGAACAACTTCTTTTTTTTTGCAGAGGCCCAACCTCTCTTATTTTTACAACAAGTTTTATTTTCTAACTGTGAACATTACAATCATGGATTTTACCAGTTAGGCACCTAAATCAAACCATACAAACACGTCCCATGAAATGGCCCAAACCATTTTGATGCCTTGAAGCAGACTGCTCCCTCCAGTAGTGGTTGATGGGGGAAGTGTTGCTTACCTGGTTTCCCAATGCCAGGCTCACTATGGTTACCAAGAGGGAGACAGGTGAGGCAGCAGGGAGGTTGGTGTAGGAGTATTGCGAGCATCATCAGATTGGCTGCACCTGCATCTCAACAACCTTCCTGCCGCCTTGCCCCCCTCTCTCTCAGTAACCAGCATCAACTGGTTTGACATTTATAACCTCATGCAAATCAATGCTTTAATTCTGATGGTTTTAAACATATCTTCCCTAATACAAGTGGTAGTCCATGCACCAAAAAGCTTTTATGGAATGCTTGAAAACAACTTTTAGGTCTTAAGATAACCAGTGCCTACTGTATAATATTGCTTGCTGACTGTCTCAGCTGAATGGAAATTTGTCTCATCAAGAAAAGACCAAGGGCACATCAATTAAGGGCTTGGTAATGACGCTGAAGCACATTCTGATTTCAGCAACCTTGATGTCAGATCAAAGCTGCTATGTTAGCTTCACAGGGATTACACTAGGTGCCAGAAATGAGAATATGTCACCTTTTGCTACATCATATCTGTAGCTCAATCACGTGAAATGACTTCTTGTCAAGGTTGTCAGTTTGAGCCCCACATTGGGCAAAAAGATTCCTGCATTGCAGTGGGTTAGACTAGATGGCCCTTGTGGTCCCTTCCAACTCTACAATTCTATGATTCTTTGCTTCCTTGCACCTCTGATTTCCAGGATGGTTGCCTAATTTTTTTTTGTTACATCCAGGTCTTGGGGATCCAAATGAATTAGAGAATCTAAATACAAAATCCAGTTGGCAGGGCAACAGAAGAGAACGCTCTTCTCAGATTGTGAGAACAGTTCAGGGGATGGAAAAGGCTTCTTGTACAATCTTCATAATTTGAAGTAGCTTGAAAACACTGAACTGAGAGACGTTAGGCCGTCTATTTCTCTCACTTAAGAACAGAGGCAAACAATGTTTGGTTTCTGGGTTTGTTCCAAAGTACTCAAGAGGCCTCTTGCTGCTTAAGTGTTTGCATCTATTTCCCAGCTCTTCGTTGTTCTCAAAGCCCTTGGGATAAAAGACTGGCTGGTCCTTTGCATGTCAGAGAGGTGAGCAGATTTTCAGTTAGTCGGTCAATTACACATATCTTTTAGGGAACTCAAGGTGGTAGATGCAGGATTGCCTTTGAAGACAGCTGAGAAACTTCAGCTGGTGCAAAGTTCAACAGCAAAAATATTCAATTGTGCAACTGCCAGAATCATATAACAACACTCCTAGAAGATCTACAGAACGCTGGTTAATTCTTTGTTTCGTGTTCAAAACAGTATTACTGTTTTGTTTTTTAACCTTTAAAGTGCAATGCATCCTAGGTCTTGCCCTGGATTATATTGAGATTGTCAGAAAAGGTATTTGAAGTACTGTTGGTCACTATGAGATCTATTCTTGAGCCTTTGGAGTCAGATCTTTGCTCCATCTAGCTCACTATTGTCTACATTGGCTGGTAGCACTTCTCCAGGATTTCAGACTGGGGACATCTGAACACGTGTCAGACTGGGGACACGTGTCGACAGCTGAACCAGTGACTTTCTGCATGCAAAGGAGATGCTCTGCCACTGAGCTAAAACTTTCTGGATGCTGGTACCTTGGCTCCAGTAATCCCTGCCCAAGGAACATAGGAAGCTGCCTTCTATAGAGTCAGGCCATTGGTCCATCTACTTCATTATGGTCTACACTGACTGGGAGGAGCCTTCCAGGGCTTCAAGGAGGGGACATTTCAACCTGGAGATGCTGGGAATTGAGCCTGGTACCTTCTGTAAGCAAGGCAAATGCTCTACCACTGAGCCTTTACCCAAGTTGATGTATATTCCCATGGTTTGCTTTCTACTGACTTTCAGGTGGCAGATGAACTTCATATTTCTGAAAGCTCTTAATTGACATAGGGTTTTTTGGCTGGAATCTGCCAAACTTGGTTTCCTAACTTCTTTAATAAGAGAGTTCCCCACCACTCCATAAAATCACTTTGCCTTTGTTTGGGACATAGGGTTGTATCCAATCACGTTAGTCCTTTTCAGAGTAAACCCATTAAAATTTCAGGACATGACAAACTTAGGTCTGTTCCATTTACTCTGAGTACAACTTGAGATACAACTCATGCTATCTAACTAGGGATGTTTACACCCATACCTTTTAGGGTGTTTTCACAAGTTGCTGCCTGCCCTTTTCTTTCCTGCATTAGCAGACACTTCCCTCCACAAGATTAAAAGCTCTTCTCAATGTCACTTGTGAAAATGCCCCATACATTTTCACTTGGGCTGTTGGGTGGTAGTGATGGTAGGAAATGCTTTTGAGTAGTGAAACAGCCAGAGGTGAAAAGGTTAAGTGAATCTTCCTCCTTTTGTAGTCATTTTGTCTGCTTATGTTTTAAAAAAGAAAGTTGGGGAGGAGAGATGTTTGTGAATGAGCATCACATGTAGTTGGGGTCACAGTGTCAGTAGTGAAAACCCTTCTCTGGATTCTTCTACTTCTTATTCACCAAGGTTCACTGCTGAAGTGTCCACTGTTAGATAATAGTTCAGCAAACAAAAAGAATTGCATTTGAAATGGAAGAAAATAACCCTTAAATTTGGATAAGTGTGCAGTATCATTTCACAGAATGCTAATGTCAACATGAATCTGGTGACCCAATGTACATTTTTTATGGTTAGCTGGCACACCCAAAAATGATGACCTAGTACTGGCAGTGCCAGTAGCCTTGGGATCTACCATAACCTAGTAATGGATCCTGATCAGCCATGTTAGAATTGCTTGTTGAAGACCATCTCAGTCACAAAGAGAAAGGATTACCGCTTTGGGACCCAACCTTCACCCTGAGCCTTCCTGCTGAGGACATCTTGGCAATGTTTGAATGCATTGAGTAAAAACTGGTGTATGTTTAAATTTTGGCTTCCTGGTTAATGTGCTTCCCTAAGTGCCAGGAGCAGCTAGCTGTTTGCTTCACTACCATAGGAAGAGCTGGAAAGGAGACAGATGGAATGAAGTGCTCTAGCAGGCAGAGCCTGATTCTCTGGAGCAACAGGGTCCCCCAATATACAAGCAACAGGTTGTTCAACACACAGCTGATCTCAGATCCTGCTGGAATCCCCATTGCCTTCTTTTGCAACATTCTTCCCAGCATAATGTATTGACAGCCTGTAATATGGCACCGTATTGTTTCTGCGAAGGCAATGGGGGGATTATTGTTGTTTAATCACCTTCCACATATGCCCCAAGGTGATGTACAAAATCTAAAAATAAAAGCTAAAGAACAGTACACAATTAACAGAAGTTGAGTTTAAAAACAATGCAAAATAGACACCTGTGGCACAGTCGTATTCATCTAAGTGGGAAATGTGCTTTATTAGTAATCTGGGGGGTCCTAAAATAAGCTTATCACTTAAACCCTGGTCATGTTTTCACTTGTACACTGTTGTGTCTGCTGCTCTGGCTCTGACTTACATGGCACGACTAACCTTCATCTCTCTGGCCCAAGGTGTGGTGGCTGGTGCCAATTGGTAGTGTGGCAAGTCAGGGAAGCCAAGCCAATGATGCACAGAATGATCCCTGAGTTTTGTCAATAAGAAGGCAAGCTGGTGGGGGTTTGGCTGAGTCAGACTGAGATTGGTCAGCCAGTGCCCCCTTTGCCCTAATGGACCTGCCTCCCTTGCCTCTGACTCTGAGGACTGTAGCTCAGAAATCCTCATGCAAGAATGGGGAACCTTTGGTCCTCCAGGTTGCTGAACTACAGCTCTCATCATCCCAGGCCATTGACCATTCTTGCTGTGGCTGATGGGAATTGCAGTTCAGCAACATCCAGGGGGCCACAAGGGTTTCTCTCCCCTGTCCGAGTGGAACCACAGGCCCTTCCACTCTGTTGAAGCTTATGACTGCTCAACCAAGGTGGTCTCCTTTCTCATAGAAGGCAGAGGGAGCTAGTCAGACCTGCAGCTTCTTAGTCTGAGGCTGGCTGCTACTGGAACATGTGGACTCTGTTCATATGGATTTTCCAGCCTGGGCACTTCATGGAGCTGTCCAGTCACTGTCGCTGGAGACTAAGTTGCCTCAGAAGTTATGAGGGCCTTTTCCCAGCTTGGGCTGGTGCAGCAACTGCAACTGCTCCTGGATCAGGATAATTTGCCTGCAGTGATCCATGAGTTGGTAATAATCTCAAGACTGGATTACTGTAACACACTCAATGCTGGGCATGCTTATATGGTCTCCATATCAATGTGCCCTTCCTCCTTGGCTCCACTGTTTAAACAGTGACACATTCAAATGATTAAACATTCAGTTACGTGTTTTATCGTTTAAAGCTTGCAGCCATAGTCAAGATAGAAATAAACTTCAAAAAAAGGGCAAGATGCATCAGCGTTATTGTGGCTCCTGAAATGAGGGGGGTGGGAGCCCTAGGTTTGAGGAGGTACAACCCCAGCACCTGTGTTATACTACTGGCCTCTATTGATTTATGATGACAGTGTTTTGCACTATATTGCAACTGGAAGCATACATGCCAAAATACACGGAGGAGTTATGTTATTTTATATACTGAGAGGGATGATGGCAAGTTACCAAACCACCTTCCTCATTAGCATAGTGCAGAGGGGTTTCTGTTGACAAATAGGAAATAGCTTTATAATTGCACAGAATGTTTATGTATTAGGTACTGTTGACTAAGCAGGCTGAATTAATTATCAAAGTCCCAGGTTTAACCCCTGGTATCTCCAGCTAAATGGATCTTGGGTAGCAGGCAGAAGAGAGGCCTGGTCTTTCTGTCCTGTCTAAGACTGCCTCATATGTTTCATATCCAAGCACTCACTGAGTTCTTATATTAGCCAACGTCAAGAAAGTCTCCAATGTGGAGGAAGAGTATGTAGAGAGACAAAAAGCTTCTTCAACATTTAAGATCATATTGAAAAGCGTTAAAAAACATGAAAGGTTATCACTGCTGATGTTGTGTTATTTCCAAAATGAAACAAAAAGGAATTGTAATTCTTAGGTTATTGTGGAAATGATTATGCTTAATAGAGAAGTTGGTTGACACTTAGAATGAAAGCGATTGTTCTCAAATATATGGGCTGTCAGAAAGATGTACCAAATTATGTCTTTTGAGTAACTCAGTAGTCTGGCATGAGTAACCCTAGATGTTCAAAATCATGAATTGGCTTCCTCAGAGTCACAAGATTAGTCTTAAATTATTCTGCAATTTCAACACATAATACATTTTGAAGCTTTTGCATTAGCTGTCTGTTTTAGAACATCTTGGGAAATGATAATTTTCAAGTTTCGCTGCACTGCTACAGAATGTTCAACATTTATTTTTATTCATTTTTAAAAAAGGGAAATTTTAATTTATTTATTTTTCAAAGCATATGTGGTTCTGGTGTGTGTGTGTGTGTGTGCGTGCGTGCACGTGTGTGCAAAGAAAACAAACAAACCAGATGCCTGATTGTTTGGATACCCCACCCCAAGGTGCTTCTGGTGTACCATGAAATAATGATCCTGTATCCCCAAAATTTAAGACTAGGTTTAGGAATCTGTGTTATTGCTTTAAATTATTTTTGCAGCTTTGGCAAACACAAAGCAGGACGTGTCTCCTGTTCTCTGTTCTCTGTGATAAAGGTAAAGGACCCCTGGATGGTTAAGTTCAGTCAAACTTAAATATGGGGTGTGGCACTCATCTCGCTTCAGGCTGAGGGAGCTGGCAGAGCAAGGAGACAGTAGAACAGATAACTTTTCAGACCATTGAAATCACTGAGTTCAAAGTCAAATACCATAACTGAATATTTTCTTGCTTGTTTTTCAGGCTGGTGGATGACCGGTGTGTGGTGGAACCAACAGCTGGTGATTTGGATAACCCACCCAAGAAATTTCGAGGTAAGAGACTAATGAAGCAGTAAAGTCAACACTTTTGCTGGATCAACTGCTTTGAGATTCCCCCAAAACAATTCTCTGTTTCGGTACTGATTTGCAATTGGCTTTAGCAGTGAGTGGCACAGCTATCACTGTTACAAGTCTAGCATCATGGGCAGTAATTTGGTTGTTATTCACAGCCCTCTCACAGAAAGACATTTTGTTGGGATAACCACTAAACTTAAAAATCCTTTCCTTGTCAGCTCTGTCAAAGACAAAACACATTTCAAGCTTTTTATATTTTGGTGCCTTCAGTTTTGCACTCTTTGAGATAGTCAGTGATATCTTATTGATATCTTTAATTTTTTATCACATCACATTTATTCACTACATTAGCCCCCCAGGAAACCCTATTATTAATTATTTTATATTTTTATTATCTTTATTTTGGTTTATTACAGTCTTCACATTAAGGTCGCTGGATAGGTCCCAACAATTTAAAATACAACATTCAAAACAGTTTAAACAAATCACAAGAACAGGGTGGGTCCCAAAAACATATAACTGTCAAAAGCCGGGGTAAAGGGGTGTATCTTCAACACAGACAAAAAGGTGCCAGATATATTTTTGTAGGGAGGGAACTCCACAACCTAGGATCCCTCTCCTGGGCCACCACTCCTTGAGTTTTTCTGAGGGTGGTGGAATGACCAAGAAGACCATATCTGCTGATGACATCCAGTAAGGTTTGTAGGGAATGAAACTGCCTTGCAAGTATTTGGAGCAAGGTCATTAAGGCCTTAAAAGTTAGTGTGAGCATCCTGAACTGGACCAGGAAACAAACCGACAACCAGTGCAGTTGTTCTATAACAAGGGTTGTGTGGGTTCTAAACCAAATGCCAGCCAGTAACCTGACGATTGCATTTTTGGATGACTTCTTCTTCTTCCAAACTTCATTGACAATTTTAAAAACAATTACCAAGCACAAAGTGTTGTCTTTCAGGACAAATGCAGGTACAGATATTGAAACAGACTTAGAAAATCTTTTACTTTGGAGATTAAGCTCATGTCCACAGGGTATACTTCAATCTAGAGTGTTACGACAATTTCTCCATAGTGACTGCTGTGACTGAGACAGAAGGGAAATCACTGTACTATTGTTAATCGTTTCTGAGTTCAAGGGCAGTCCCATGTTGAGCACATGGCAATAATCCAGTCTGGAAATTACCAGAGCATGGAGGGCTGAAGTGTAAGAGTACAGTATAAACAAATAGAAGTGAACGAAATGTTTTTGTTTTTGTAAAAGGTCAATAAAAATATTATTAAAAAACAAACAAATACAAGTGAATAACAACAAATCTTGACAAGGGTTTACAGCACAGGAGCCAATGCCTAGGGGCTGAGGTCCCTTTGCCCCCCCCCCCAGTTGATGGGCATTACCATTCAAATGGTGTGTGCGCGCTGTGTCACGTGAATAATTATGTGGGACAGGGTTTTCCTCCCACAATATTCTATCCAAGTTGGCACCCCTGGTTCACAGTGTATTGTAGTTCTAATCTTACTTTTAAGTTTTGGATTGGAGCCGATTGGGATTGTAACAAATGGAAGTATAATCTATTTATGCTGTATCGAACCAATTGGATAATTGTATGGATGGATGGGAGGAAGCAAGCAGACAATGACTGCATTTCTTCACCCCGCAACCCTGTGAAAGGAGCGAGAGTCACAGTGGGCTCTCCTAAACCACTGCAGCCATCTCCTCTCCATCCCCATCCCCAGGCAATCTCCATGCTTGGCGCTCTGCTGTTGTGTCAAATACTCCACAAGCCAAACTTTTTAAATGGAGCCCCCTCTGCATCTTGCATCCAATATCCCGCTCCACCCACTGCTCCCTAGTACACAGCTGCTTCCCCATGAAAAGCAGGAGCAGAACAAGAACAGTTTCTAAGATGAGGGCATGAAGAATACAGTGGTACCTCGGGTTACATACGCTTCAGGTTACAGACTCTACTAACCCAGAAATAGCACCTGAGGGTTAAGAACTTTGCTTCAGGATGAGAACAGAAATAGTGCTCCGGCGGTGCGGCAGCAGCAGGAGGCCCCATTAGCTAAAGTGGTGCTTCAGGTTAAGAACAGTTTCAGGTTGAGAAAGGACCTCAGGAACGAATTAAGTACATAACCAGAGGTACCACTGTATCTGGCATTGTAGGAGCTGCTGAACTACAACTCCCATCTGCCCCAGCAAGCATGTCTAAAGGCCAGGGATGATGGGAGTTGCAGCGCAGCAACATCTGAAGGACCAAAGTTTTCCCATACCTGGTTTAGAAGGATGGAGAGGGATGGGCGTTCTGACATCCAGCACACTCAGCGTGGCATTGGCTGGCATGAATGCCCAGGTACGGAAGGGGAGGCTACCTTGGCTTCTTATGAAAGGCCTTTCTGTGCCTGCTCCCCTTGTACATGGTGTAGGGTTGCAGCTTGTGTGTTTCAGCCAAACGCTGAGCAGCCAAGAAGCCACTCAAGCCAATTCCAAAGCAATAAATTTTATTGGGAGCTTGCATTGGCTCTCTAATGCCGGTTAGATGGCTGGGCTCCCAAGCACATTCAAGTCAGCTGGGATTTTCTTTTTTACTGAATGCATTCTCTGATCTCTCTGGCTGATGCATTGACTTGGTTAAAAAAAATATTTGAAGTTAAACCAAGCTGGGGTAGAGGAACATGATTTAAAGACAAAGCAAAATCTGAAACTTAAACTGATACAGCGGTAGAATGAGTTTTCATATCATATAAAACAACTCTTGGTTCTCTAGTTCCCCCCTCCCCCCAGCCAAATCCTATTGCTAATGGGAGAACAATACTGAACTTTTTTATGGTGCTTTCAAAGCTTTTTTTTGGTGTTCAAGGCATATTTTCATATATTATCAGGTTGCAATCCTTACCTGTAAGGTAAGTCAGTATTATTATTAACCTCCATTTAGCAGATGGGAGACTCAGGCTGAGAAAGTGGATATCCCAGTGCTACCCAGTGAGCTCATGGAGTTGTGAGATATGAACCTGGGATGTTCTGATTCACAGCTCGGTTTCTGAACCACCACACAACACGAGTTGTCTTCTCTGCAATTTGTTTCATTCACTCTGTTCCGGCAGTGTAAGATACTTGGAGGTATGTCAACTAAGGAAGGGCAAAGAAAGGAAGGGCACTTCAGGAATACAGTTAATTTGCTAAGCTTTGTGTATGTTACCTTAGATTATCTTCTTGAGCTCTGTTAATTTATTGGTAACAAGAATCAGTGGCGTTCTGTCAATCAAACATTAAACATTGTTGGAAATGTAAAGATGAATGTAGGATGTATACCTAGGAAGGTGAAATCAATCTTATTATATTTCAGTTCAAGGAACATTCCCCCAAGGCTATTGGTGGAGTGCCTCTTTCTCACCTCGTTCAGGGATGTTTCCATCTGAGCACTGATGAAAACAAAATTGCAGGTGTGGCTAAATAAACATGGTGCAGAATTACCTAGTCTGTTTTTCTAGTGATTTGAGGGAAACTTTGGGTCAGGGTTATCTAGCTAATGTTTCCTCCATCTTGATTTCTTTGACAGCTACTGTTGATAGGTAGCCATGCTGCCCCCCCACCCAAGAAGATAATTCGGCAGGCTGCCAACAAGATCAGAGCCACCTCATGCTAGTTGCTAGAACACACAGTGAGAGGCAGGCCCATCTAAGGATATTGGAAGTATCTCTCTCTCTCTCTCTCTCTCTCTCTCTCTCTCTCTCTCTCTCTCTCGTAATATGGGAAGGTACAGTAGGTCCTTAGTTGAGCAGGAGAGCACCTGCTTGGCATGCAAAAGAGCCCCAGTTTGGTTCCTGGCATTTCCAAAGAAGGCTGGGCAGGACCTTGGTTTGAAATGTAGATGAACCAATGGTTTCTTGGGATAACCTAAGGTCCCCCATGATGCTGAATGCTGGTAGTGTGGAAATGTTGTGGGATAATAAGAAAGGATATATTGATTAAATATTATCCTTCCCCACTCACGCTAGTTAGTCAGTAGCAGAGTACATTCTCCGGTGTATAGCAGGGAGCTAGTTGGTAGATTCCGTTGAATCTCCTTACTTAAGCAATCCCATCTGGCTTGTCCAGATTGGGTTTGTTCCTGGTAAATTTCCTTTGTTCCCTCTTAAAAAGAATAAAGATACAAAAGTCTTCTTTTAAAAGTAATGATAAAAAGTTTACTTGCATTCAGTTCACAATAGGTTCCCTGAAGGCAGGCATTAGCTGTAGTTACAGAAAAGGGTTTGAGTTAATCCCATATGGGAATGAGCCCATGTGCTGCTGGCTGAGAGCCAGCAGACAGCAAAATAATATCAGAAGAGAGTCAAAGAGGAAGATGGCTGCGTGACTAGCCCTTTTACAGGGTCTCACAGGGTCACACCCATTTACCTGGTCACATGCAGGGGGAGGATGCTCC
This sequence comes from Podarcis gaigeae, assembly GCF_964106915.1. Lineage (NCBI taxonomy): Eukaryota > Metazoa > Chordata > Lepidosauria > Squamata > Lacertidae > Podarcis > Podarcis gaigeae. The sequence continues at coordinate 45,994,716 of NC_139682.1, read as the reverse complement.
AGACAGGTGTAACAGGAAGTCCTCCTGGCTGGAGTAACATCCCCCTGTGTGTCCACTCTGGGCAAACAGGAAGTGTTGTACTTGACTGCTTATGCTACATCCCACAGGAAGAGGACAGACAAAGGGAAGAACTCTCTTCCCACTGTGCATAGTTAAACTATGGAATTCACAGCCACAAGATGAAGCAATGGTTCCCATCACCAACTTTAAAAGAGGCTTTGATAAATCCATGGACGATAAGTCTGCCAATGGCCATTGGCTGTGATGATGACTATGTCCTACCTCCAGTATCACAATAGGTGTTCCTCTGAATTCCACTTGCTCAGGAGTACAATGGTTAGAGTGCTGCTGTGTTCAGGTCCTACTTTCGGGCTGTCTGGCTGAGAGTACAGGCTGCTGGACTAGATGGGCCTTTGATCTGATGTAGTAGGACTCTGATGTTCTTAGATAACCTGAAAGGAAAAAAATAAACAGAAAAGAGCCTTATGAAACTGAAGCCTACCAACACTTGAAGCCCAATAGGCGTTCAGGGTGGATTATCTGCTAAAGGAGCACGACGTGTCACAAACCATAGTATCACGTGAACGTTGTGGACAGATATGTCACTGCTAATATTTAGGATTGGTGAGTTGCGTTTTGCCAGAGTTTAATCAGGAAACAGTCAGAGCTAGTGGCCTGGAGGGATGCAGGCAGTTCCACAGAAAGTCAAGCTGGGAGAAGCAATCAAAGCAAGGGCTCAGGCAGCAGTCAGTAGCTTTTAAGGGCCAGATGACTGACTTATTATATCTGTGCTGGGCTGGCAGCTGCATCATCATCATCATCATCATCATTATTACAGTGGTACCTCAGGTTACAGGCGCTTCAGGTTACAGGTGCTTCAGCTTACAGACTCCCCTAACCCAGAAATAGTACCTCAGGTTAAGAACTTTGCTTCAGGATGAGAACAGAAATCGCGTAGCAGTGGCGCACCAGCAGCAGGAGGCCCCATTAGCTAAAGTGGTATCTTCAGGTTAAGAATGGACCTCCAGAACGAATTAAGTTCTTAACCCGAGGTAGCACTGTATTATTATTTCTTACCTGCCCTTCACCATAAAGTCCTACGGCAGGTTACAGCAATAAAAAAATACAATATTAAAAACAGCTTATAACCAATTAGTTATGAGACTAGACTGGGAACTAAAATACTGTATGTATATCTATATCTCCAGGTATCTCTATATATCCTGGGTGTCAAATACTAGGGTAAGGGTGTGTATTTTCAGCACCTTTGGTACCACTTTCTGGCCATCTCCTGTGGTGATCTGCTTGTGCACTACCATAGTGGCATTGGGGCTGCCACCAGAGTCCTTAGTTTGCCACCTTTATGTGTTATATTAGAAGTGGGGAGGTTCCCCCCCCCCCGGTTGAGGACATCATCGGTGGTGGGGGACCTGAAAATCGGCAGTGGCTAGGGCCCAAAGTGGGTAGGTCAACCCTTCTCTCTTCTCTTCTTTCTCCCCATCCATTTTTCTTTCTTTGCCACTCTCCTTTTAGACCTCATACGTGGTGATTTTCTCCCTGGACACTAATATGCAATTCCAGCACCTGTGGAAATGGGCAAAGTGCTATTGAGGTTTTTTTGTGCTCCTGTGCCTTTGATTAAAATGCTGTATACACTTGCCTATGAGTAAGCCCCATTGAACTGGGCGGACTTACTTCTGAGTAGAACTTTAGAGAACTGCGCTGTGGAAATCTCTTTGATGATGTGGACACAGTGGCGGGAGAACTAACCTGAGCCACTCCCGTTTGGCACACTTCAGCCATGCCTTCCGTGACTCAACTTTTGCTAATTGTTTCCTATGCATGCGAGAGCCATGGATTCTCAAGCATGTCTTTGTGGTGTGTTGGCTGCCTGGTGTCCTGTTCCAAAGGGAAAAGGTGATGAGTCAGGGAAAGGGCAGGGCAACTCTTGGCCTCTGAAACAGGATGTCAGGGCCAAAGCACTGGGTTTCTTTGCTAAAACCATCCCTTCTCTTAGTCCTTGTCCATTCCAACAACCCCACTTTCTCTATAAGTATAGAGGCTCATTTCCCTTCTCAACGATTTCTCTTCTGACCTGCCTTGTTACCATACTCTGGCATAAGAATCCTCCTAAACACACCATTTGGGATAGAATTCATATGCTCCAGCTGCCCCTATGCAGCAGGGACAGCCATCAGGGCCGGCTCTACCATTAAGCAGAGTGAGGAAGCCACTTCAGGTGGCAGATTCTGGTGTACGTGGGTTGTTCGTGGCAGCATCTCTCTCAGCTGCTCCTTCTGCTCTCAGGGACAGAGCTGTGTGTGCCCCACTCGTGTTCCCTAAACTAGCCAGCTGCCTTCTTTCTTCCTTTTGAAAAAATTTACTTATCAATACATTACACAAACATACAGAAAAGAATACAAATACAAAATACAAAAAGTATGATTCTTAAAAAGGAAGTAGGAGCGGAGGACAGGTATAGAGAAAACTCGTAAGAATAGTATTTAAAACCAGTCATTCTAGAAAAACCGTTACGAAATTTATCCCCATTCTTCTGTCTCCATGTTAAGGAGAAGGCTACATTTCAGGGGGAAGGCAGCCCACAACAAACAAATGGGGAAAGCAAAACCAGAACCTGAATTCTTTTGAGACGCAGACTTCTGACCTGTTGCTCAAGCAATGGCACACATTCCAAGCTGCCTATGCATTTTGCAGCATTGTATAATGGTCATGGGTTGAAAATATCCTCCAGCTGTTTGCAAGTTTAAACAGAGTAATTGGCAGCTTGTGTCAGTTTTACTGTGGCTATTAAATTGCTTGTTGCTCTTCCACCACCATTTTATCTAATCTTTTAATCCTTGCCCTTTTGTTTCCAGGAGTATCCTGTACAAGGCAACACTATAGATATAATTGTATGTGGTAGTGATAATGTTTCCTCTATTTGAGATGGAAAGGGGTACAGTTATGCCATTGTCAGAAGTACTGGCTTTTAAACATTCGTGCATTTGTTTATTTCAAAATATATCTTCCCTGCATTTCTGTGCAAAGCCCATCTGAAATGGTTTACAGCAATAGAAGAACTATATCATTTAAATACAAAATAATAAAACCCATCCTATTCGTTAGGTTTGACTGGCTCATGGTTTTCTGTGTATATATGCATGTGTGCTATGATATTTGTGCTTCTGGAAGTGAAAAATCCCCCTTTGCTCTGCTGTCACTTGTCCTTGTCTTGTTTCCTTTGCCACAGCTCAGAATGGAAACACACAGGAAAACAAAACAGAAATACACTGTATTTGGGGTAGAATGTTTTCAGATCTGCAGACAGACTTTTCTTTTCTGGGGCTTTCTGCATCTTGCCGCATTGGCTATGCAGTGGGTTTTTGAAGCAGAATGGATCTCATATTCTCACAAGGATATGCAACAAACCTAGCATGAATCCTCAGGTGTTTACACTTTGCCATCCTGGGAATCAGCAGATTTGCCCCTGAATTCAATGCCAGCAGGGCATGCGCCACTCCAGGGCTGTTTCTTCTCTTGATGTCATAGGATTTCAACAGGAGCAGCTTCAGGTTACTGCAAGGAAACCACTGCAAGTAATAACATCGACTGGTCCAAACACTCAGAAAAATCACACTCTCTTGAAAACTGCTGGAGCTGACACACCTTTGGTGCAAAGTTCCAGCTTTCAGGAAAATTCACTCTCAATGAATTTCAGAAGGCTGGTCTATTAACTGCTCAGACAGTGGTTCAGCACTTTTGATATTCTGTGATATAATTATTTACAGCACAAGATTAAAAATGCTATCATCAGCTGCTGGCCTTTGGCACATGTTATCACATCCTTGTGGGTCTTTGAGCTTTTTTGGTCCTAGGACTGTGTAGGGACTTACTGGGCAATTTCTAGAAATAGAACTCCCCCATTTCAGGTTCAGTTTTTGAGACAAAAACGCATGGGCCTAAATTCAACAAAACAGTTGTATCAGCAGTGAGTCTGGCTAGTGCAATGTGGCTTCCCCTCATCTTCTCTCCCCATGTGCCCATGCACACCCCCAATCAACCCCAGAGGGTTTGGAGAATCCCTAGAACAGCACATGGGAGGAGCAGGAGAGCAAAAAATGGTTGTACTGGCAGAACAATAATAATAGTGTGAAATTGAATTCCTCCCATGGTTTTGTCAAAAAAGAAGAGACACAAGCAGCAGACATAGCTATAGTGGTGACCTGCACCAGACTACTTCTGAAACCTCCAAATTAAACTAAACTAAAGTGAACGAAGTATATAATTCTGAGGCATGGATTTCTTTCCTGCCCTGGTTTGGACCTTGGAATTTTGCTGACTGTATTCCTCTGATCTGCCTTAAGTCTCTTTTGTGGATTGGCCTTCAAAGATTACTGAGGATATTTCACTTCATAGTGAAACTGCCCTGATATTCCTTTTTAAACACCGCCCCCCTTGGACCCATGCAAATGTCACTTAAGGCTTTCCAATGTGCCTCTGTTTGATTGCAAATGACACACATCCATGCAAATGGAGATTTACTGAATCTGTACATTTCTAGAGAAGCAGACTTCTTAAATGGCATTTGCACACCTCTTCGGAAACAGGTTTTAAGCTGCACATGTTCAAAAAGTCATGTTGGCGGCAGCCCTTAGAATCCAGCTAAAATCACATAGTTCAGCTATGAAGTGTCTGGACTTGGCTGGGCCAACAGAAATGTCTGAGCACAGCTTGGCAGTTCCTGCTCCCCGCCCCTTTCCATGCTTTCCCCTAAGGCTCTTTTAGCAAGGCAGATCCCCATGTTTGGACACGTTGGGGGGGGGGGAAACGAAGGTATTCAAATCTTGTACTTCGTCAGAGACACGACAATAAATGCTTTAAGATTTATTTTATTTTTCAAACACACTGTGGGTGGCTGGCTGGGTTTAACAGACAACATAATTGCACATAATCCCCACCCATTGAGGACACAGCAGCAGGACAGCTGATTCCATTCATATCCTCTGGTTAGAAACAGCTCGGTGTCCAGCAGGAAGCAGGGTCATTCCAGTAATGGATTCACACCTCTGCTCTAACTCTGGTGTTCAGTCCTCAGGGAAACTTCCAGCCAAGTCACTGAACTGCTGGTGCAGTTTAACCTTGACACGACTCACTTGCAAGCACATGCATATTCCTTTGGTGATAATGGCAGAGGCAAGGAGTCGGGGACGACGACGACGACCCTGCACTAAATGATGTGGGATGCATTGTCTACACTGACTGCCGGTGGCTTGCCAGGTTTTGAGTTAGGGTTCTTTACCAGTCCTACCCAGGGACGCAGGTGGCGCTGTGGGTTAAACCACAGAGCCTAGGACTTGCCGATCAGAAGGTCGGCGGTTCAAATCCCCACGACGGGGTGAGCTCCCATTGCTCGGTCCCTGCTCCTGCCAACCTAGCAGTTTGAAAGCACATCAAGTGCAAGTAGATCAATAGGTACCGCTCTGGCAGGAAGGTAAACGGCATTTCTGTGCGCTGCTCTGGTTCACCAGAAGGGGCTTAGTCATGCTGGCCACATGACCCGGAAGCTGTATACCGGCTCCCTCGGCCAATAAAGTGAGATGAGCACTGCAACCCCAGAGTCGGCCACGACTGGACCTAATGGTTAGGAGTCCCTTTACCTACCTTTACCAGTCCTACCCAGAGATGGCAGGGATTGAACTAGAGACCTGCACACAGAGCAGATGCTCTACCACTCAGCTACATCCATTCCTTTTGCTGTATCCCTGGTGATGCCAGTGCATTGCTGTACCCTCAAGCTCCATTTATTCTCTGGGTTAACCCTTCTTTATTTAAGTGATGGTCTTTGGTGAGTGTGCAGGGTTGATTTCCAGGTAGGAATTTTGAAACTTTTTGAAGCAGCCCTTACTCTTGTCTGGCCTTCCTCAGAAGTCAAATCGACAATAGCAACGATATATGCGCTCCCAGCTTGTTACCTGGAGAAGAAAATGTATGAAAAACTAGAAATTGTACCATTAATCTCCAGCTCAGGCAACTGATGCATTGGGGCACATCAGTTTTTGTACTGAGAGACAGTAAGGACCCACAGTCCCTTCACACACTTGTTCAGTTCATGAGAGGTTGTTTTGTGTGAAGCTCCCTCTAGTTTTCTATGTACAAGCATTTGTGTGTGAGGTGTGTCTATGTGTGAATATGGAAATCTGGGCATTTGTCCATCTATGAGCACCTACCAGCAGTAGAACAGTACAGACCAGGCAGAGGTTGACCACTCAGTCTGCTGTTTGTGAGAAACTGGTCCTAATTCATGAGGAGGGGACACAACCTGCTAAAGTGGGGAGTTTCCAATATGATGTTCTCTAGATACTATTGGATTGCAGCTCCCAGCATCCCTGATGGTTAGCCATGCTGTGTGGGGACAATGAGAGTTGGGAGTCCAGCAAAACTGGGGGAGGGGGAAAGGGGGTCACCACATACATTAACCTTGTGCTAAGGAATTCCCCTGGCATGGGAGGTGAGGTGTCCTTGGTGTGGGACTTGCCAATAGCAGAAGCAGCCGTGTGGAATGAGACAACCCAAAATGGCTTCCTTCCAGAACTGGTGAGAATAATGTTTTGCGCCTGCTTATTCATCACTCTCTGATGAATAACTGACAGCAGGTTTGCCAGCAACTTGGGACGGGATCCAAGAATGGAAATTATTTTCTTCTAGTGTCTGAAGTTTCTGTGGTGCTATTTTAGGAGCAATTAAGAGCCATCAAGGACTTTGGTTCCATCCACCTGGGACTGTCTTTCTAACAAACAATGGAAATCACTGCTAGGCCAATTTTCAAAGCAATTTTCACATGTTTTGCCAGGGTGGGGCAAAAATATCACTCAAGGATTGGATTAATCTTAAAGCAGGGGAATTTAAAGAACTTTCTAGGGTAAATCTACCTTTAAATACAAGGTTCCCCCTTTTTAAAAATGGTCACAGTGCAACTCTTCCCTCTGCCCCCAATGCCCCTGAGAATGGCACTCACACATTGCAAGTCTGATTTTAATTCTTTCTCAACCCTCCTTTATTTTGATAATGCATTTTGTTCAGGGTCAAATGTGAAGAAGAATTATTCTTACTGCTTAATAGAACTTTTCCTTCCTCGCCTAAAAGCTGTACATGCCATTACATTTGCAGGAATTGCTATTGCTTCCTAAAAGATGTATGAGAATCTCTTTTCCTAGCATTTGAGAGCTACAGGAGAGATGGCGATAATGAAAAACGGCTCTCTTTTTCTAGCATCTAAAAGGTGTAGAAGGATTTGCATTATCACATCGCTCTTAGACACTAGCATTGACACAAGGGAAGGTGGACTCCCACAGCTAAGAGTCTTGTCTTTTCCAGACTTCTCAGATATGTAACATTTACATCGTATTTAACCTGAAAGTTAACGTTAGTAGAAAGAGAATAATTTGGTGAGCAGCAGCTCTTAATAATCAGTGGTGAGCGTTAGAAGAATGTAATGCTTTCAGGCTTCCCACAGGCAATTGGTTGGCCACTGTGAGAACAGGATGTGCTAGATGGGCCATAGGTCTGATCTAACAGGCTCATCTTATGTTCTTATGAATTGTGGTTTTAGCATGCTAACGGTTGCTAACTGTTATGTACTGAAGTTCTCACCCTGGGCCAGCAGGGGGATACTGTAGATAGTTTTCACTCAGGTCCACAAATGCAAATAAGGGATCGAAAGTGACGTTCAGTGATTGGATAGTTACAGAAAATGGTTACTGTTGCATTCTAGTGGCGCTCTATATAAGCAGGCTGGCTGAACCCTTCAGTTCAGTTCTGTTCTGTTCTGGCCTGTGAATAAACAAGAGCTGTTTGAAGAATCGCTGTGTCGTCTGATATGTTCACCCACAACTTAACACTAACTTCTTCTCGTTACAGATTGCCTCTTTAGAGTATGTCCCATGAACCGCTACTCCGCCCAGAAACAATACTGGAAAGCCAAACAAACCAAACAGGACAAGGACAAAATAGCCGATGTGGTACTGCTACAGAAACTTCAGGTATGACAAGCTCCAAAAAACGTATTAACCACATTTCTTTCTGATCTGGCAAGGCTGGAGGACCTTTCCATTGCTTCCTGCTTGAGACCTTGCTGTATTGTCTACCCTCAGCATCACCCTTGCTGGGCAGGAAGTGCAGTGGTGGCTGCTGCCCCCCCTGGAATTGGTAGGGTGGAAGGCAGGCAGACCAACAGTAGGGGGTGCCAGAACCAATGACAGACAGAGCCAACTCAAGAGGGGACCCTCTTGGTTTTTCTGCCACCCTCAGAAGCTCAGTGGTAAGGGATTCTCTGTGGCAAAGCCCAAGTTGTGGAATTCCCTTGCCGCAGAGGTTCATTTAGCAACTTTTATCATATCCTGGTCTCTCTCTCTCTCTCTCTTTGTGTTTGTGTGTGTGTGTGTGTGTGTGTGTGTGTGTATATATATATATATATATATGAATGAGATACCCTCTTTTCTTGTGATAGTAAATTGTTTTTTATATTGTGTTTTTAAATTGCTGTAACCCACCCTGGGAAGAAAAAAATAATAGTAGTAAAAATAATAATAGTAGCAATCCTCCAAATTTATCTTCACTGCTTTATGGCATAAAAACTTTCTTTAAAAAAGAAAGAAAGCTGAGATTCTCAGGATGCTGAATTCTGTGCTCAGAACCATTCTTGCATGTGTGCATTGTGCAGCTGGGAAATGCACACTGGCCTGACTATAGAAGGGCTTGTATTTGCACTGCCTTATTTTACCCCCCCCCCCCGTATAATGAGACCCAGCTGTTCTTCTGGTTCCCTGGATCACATCCAGTGCCTCCCCCCCCCCGCACCTTGTGTAATGAGATTCTAAGAGTGATTCACACCATCAACAATTGTGGTTAGCCTACATGGAGACAAATGAGTAAATTAATATTTGAAATATAATGGAAGTAGATTTTCTGTGCAAGGAGAGGCATAGCTTGGCTCCATTGTTCCTCACCTCTCCCAGCTAAGGCATTTATGTAATGCATTGATATGCTGCCGCTCAGCCACAATTTCTGAGGAGTGTCCCCAGCAAAACAATAAATAAAAAGAGCAAAGCAAAAATGCTAGTCCAACACCCAAACAAAATAACCCACAACAGAAAAAAAAAGATTTAAAACAGAGGCAGAAAAACCAGCTCCAACATTCCTGATTCTTCAAAAGTGCTTGTGTGTTTTGAGGCTACAATGCAGCCTTGTTGCAGACAACTTTTAAAAAATGAGGCCTGTTTTCATTTTTCAAGGACATCCTTTGCCCCCCTCCCCCACTGACCAGGTTAGGCTTATAACTGTATTTCAATCAGAGGAAATGATTTTCTAAAATAGAAACAGAAAGAAAGGAAATCCAGTCTCACTTTTTTTTTTTAGAACAATCTGAATTTTGCTGGGGCAATTCTCCCAAATATTTGAAGTTGAATGGCACCATCAGAGCCAGCCTTGCAGCAAAGTTTTGCATGTGTGTACTCAGTATCAAGTCTCAATGAGTTCAGTACACAAATCCCATTAAACTGTGTATTGGGTTGCAGTCTAATTCATTTTGGTGGCTTTGGTGAAATAGTAACTCATCTTTAAGCATCCTGATTGACTCTGTTATGGTCCATTAGGGAGACCAGAAGGAATTCCTGTCCTCCTTCCCATGTTGAGCCTAGGTGAGACCCTGCGTTCTGAGCCCTTGTTATCTGATGTTCAGGCAGGAACAGCAACATCCTTTAGAGCTTCCCCCTTTTGGGCCTTTCATATGGAACACCTTAGCTGACCAACTCCCTTCTGAGCCTTAGAAGACTTTTTTAAAAAAATTATTATTTATGAAGGCTCTTTGAATTTTTTGGCTGGTGTGGTAGGTGGGATAGAGATAGAGGCTGCTTTTATTCAATCCTTGGCTATTTCCTGATCCCTGCTGGTTATGCCATTGTTTGCTAATTTATTTATTTTGGAAAATATTTATATCCTGCTCTCTGCCCAACCATTTCAAGGCGAGGTATACAACAATCACTAAAACAACAAATACAGCTACAGATCAGGAGCAGATAAAATGCTAAAGTAACAAATAATCTTAACATGCAATACCGGTCATTGCAAAATTAAGACGAGAGATTAACGAGATTTTATTGTGGGCGCAGGTTTTTCGGTGGGTGAGGTTTTTTTAGAAATAACATGCACAAAATCCTCCTCCTTTACCATGTGGTTTGCAGGCTTCCACATGGGAAGATCGGTTCCCATGTGGGCTGCGGGTTCCCCTATGCGCTGTGCTTGCTCAGTTCAAGCTCCACTCCTAGCCTAGCCTGCTGAAAATGGGATCCCTTACCTGCTTACTTGTTGATTTGTGATTCCTTGCCACAAAGGTTATTCCTCCAGCTGTGCTCTGTCTAAGAACCAGTAAAGTTATTTAAGGTGGGTCTACCACTTAAGCATAATTTACTTACATGATCATAACCTTAGGCGCATGCCCAATGAATGGTTGATTGATCAGATTGTTGATTGAATGAATGGAGAGTGGGGAAACTGTGCCACTGAAAGAGATTTTTGAGTCCTCTGCTTTGCTGACCCAACTCTGGGAAGGGCTCTCCAGGGCTCTAGGAACCATGGCAATGCAGAGTTCCCATATGTCCAACCCTTGGAGCTGATGTAAAAGGACACCATGACCCATGGTAACGAAATCTGCCAGGTTGAGGAACCAGGTCACACTCCCCCATCTTGCTTCCAGCAAAGGTAATCAAGCAGCAAAGGAAACCAAAAGCTGTTCCAAACTGTGTACACATTTTAAGCTTAAAATGCAGCTAAGGTCATTCTTATTCTCAATTTGGAGCGAAGCTGGCTTGGGGAAAAACTCATCAAAACACTGTAATTCCTAAGAAACAACAGGACAGATCTAGATTGTAGCTGACATTGTACGTACACCACTTCCCAGACTGCATTGGATGCAGAGTAAAATTCAGACACAAATTCAATCTGGACACAGAATTCAGGCTGGAAGCCAGATTGAAATGGAACTGAAAATAGCCCTATTGGTTCAAATATATAATTGTGTCTTTTTAAAAGCTCTACCCTAGGCAGATGCTAAGGGCTGGCTTCCAATAATGCTAGCCAGGAGCTCCTGTTGTTTTTTTGTTTGGAGTGGAGATGGGTGGATGGGTTCAATTTGCACCTGTGCTGTGGCACTTCATTGTTCCTGGCAAGCCATAGTTGGTTTTAACTCTGACTTCTGTTACATGCAAACTAGGCTGTACTATACTTTCTCCAGTCATGGTGTAGAGAAAGAAGCTGCAGGTCACTGAGTTCTCTCCGCAAACAGTGGAAATACCGTATTTTTTGCTCTATAAGACTCACTTTTTCCCTCCTAAAAAGTAAGGGGAAATGTTGTGAGCGTCTTATGGAGCGAATGCAGGCTGTGCAGCAATCCCAGAAGCCAGAACAGCAAGAGGGATCACTGCTTTCGCTGCACAGTGATCCCTCTTGTTGTTCTGGCTTCTGGGATTCAGAATATTTTTTTTCTTGTTTTCCTCCTCCAAAAACTAGGTGCGTCTTATGGTCTGGTGCGTCTTATAGAGCGAAAAATACGGTAATCTGTCACGTTTTTAGTTTCTGAGACTACAAGACGTGCTTCCAAATATTTTTTTTACTACTGTTAAGGCTAAAAACTTGCATTCAAAAAGCAAGCAAACTAGTAAGAATGGAGATGCCTCTCTCTCCTCTCCTCTTTCGTTAGGTTTCCCCTTTTCTTGACTTTTCTTTTTTCTTCCTTTGTTCTATTTTAGACTACCGGTAAGTAGCTGTTTTATATTAGTATATTATAAAAAAGATAGTTTGTGATTGGTATGTATTTTTGTATATCTCCGAATAAGTATCAATAATATATATTTTTTAAAAGCAAGCAAGCAAGATGTCTCACAAAACTGAATTTTGCATCTAGTATCTAATTCTACCCTTATGTGGAATTGAGAATATGCACAGCCCTGAATACAGCCCATTGTGCCAGTTTAACCTTTATGGGCTACAGGAAGAGCAAGGACTCCACTGAAGCACAGAGAGAATTCAAAATGGTGCCTTCATTTGCTGTTGTTTCTGATTTCTTCCTAGGATCAGAAGGTTCAGTCAGGCACACTTTTCTTTGCCTTGCATACCTAGATCCGTTTCACTATCTGCTCCATCCCATATTTCCTGTACTCTGACCCAGCCCAGGAGCCTCAGGGGGTTATTTGCTTATTTTTCTTTCAGTTCCTTTTGCTGCTGGTATTTCTCCTGAGCAGCAGGCTTGTCCCAAACTGTGTGTGCTCTGCTTTCCTCCCCTTTGCTACCAGACTGGAAACCGAGTCAAATATTAATCCTGTGTTTTGGAGAGATTAGGGTTTAATTAAATAAAAAGTGCAGCAGCGTTTCTGAGGGCTTTGGATTGCCAGTGAAGCATCCGAGAAGAGCCAGCCTCTGCCAAGGTGGATTTGTGGTCAGGGCACCACCTACTTGGAAGATGGTTTTATTCCATGGCTTGAAGTGGTTGACTCATGGCTAATGGCTGTTCTCTTGCACTGCACAAGCAATTCTCTTTCCTGCAGGGCAACCTCAGAAATCCACCCTCACTGCTCCTTTATCAGATACTCATCTGACCAGCAATGTCCTTACAGTTATATCCCCAATCATCCTGAAGTGAGCTGAGAAGTAGCAAAGAGCTTAACAGGCTGAAGGGAAGTTTCCTCGAACATTTCCCCTGAACTGATTTCATTTCAACAGTTCAGTTGTATGCAAAGTGGCATGAAGCTATCACACAGGATGAAGAGTGCAGTTGTCATGGACAGCAGAGCTGGTGTGAAGGGTTGGCATGGATGGGCATCTGCCTGAGGCTTACATCCCACTGAAAAGAGCCCCCTGGTCCTGCTCTTCCTCTTCATCACTGCAAGCTGCCTGCTTGTTCACCTGCCTCTTGCTCTGGCCTCTTGCTCTGACTCTAGATTTGAAGTATTCCCTTCATTCTTTTTGTCATTCCTGGTTTGGATTCATTCTGCTATGGTCTGTGTTTCCGTACAGCATGCTGCACAGATGGAGCAGAAGCAGAACGAAACTGAGAATAAGAAGGTGCATGGGGATGTGGTGAAGTATGGAAGCGTCATACAGGTATGGAAGGCTGTCTTTCTCCTCCACTTCTGAGTGCTGGAAAAGGTGAAGGAAAGGCAACCCAAAGCTGTTGGGAGGTGGGGCGGGCAGAGCAACTGGCCTATGAGGAAAAGAAAGGTTTAGAGAAAAACGGTGATTGAGGAGGGATATGGAAAAGCATGTGGGAAAATGTGGACAGAGAGAGGTTTTTCTCCCAGTCTCATAGGCTACCCAAGGAAGCTGAATCTTGGGAGAGTCAGGAAAGAAAGAAAGAAAGAAAGAAAGAAAGAAAGAAAGAAAGAAAGAGAAAAAAATCCCTCACACAGTGCATAGTGAAATGATGGCATTCACTTCCACAATATGTGGTTAAGACCACCAATTTAGAAGGCTTGGGAAAGAGATTAGATTACTTCCTAGAGGGTAAGGCTATCAATGGCTACTAGATATGATGGCTGGTTATGAGGCGGCATTCCTCTGAATACTATTTTATTTATTGGTGAACAACAACAGTGAGAGAGAGAGCAATTGCCCTCATCTCCTGCCTTTGGACTTCCCATTGCATTGGGTTGCCTACTGCGGGAAGCAGAATTGGAGTGGTCTGATTCAGCAGGGCTCTTATATTTCTGATCCTACATTTTTGTTCTGAGTTCCCCGGGAAGAGCGATTGATTGTTAAGCCAGTCTGGGATTGTAGTTCTGGGAGGGGTGTAGGGGTCTCCTATCAACTCTCAGCACCCTTAATGAACTACAGCTCCCAGAATTATTGGGTAGGGGGGAGCCATGATGAGTTAAAGTGTTATCATAGTGCTTTTAACATATGTTGTGAGTGTGGCCTAAGTTTTTCTCAAGCGCTCTGTGTAACTGAGTACCGCACAAGGTTCCAGGTAGAAACTGGTCTGCTTCATGATTGGTTTTCCAGCTTCTCCACATGAAGAGTAATAAATACCTGACCGTTAACAAGCGCCTCCCTGCCTTATTGGAGAAGAATGCCATGAGGGTGACCCTCGATGCCACAGGCAATGAAGGCTCCTGGCTCTTCATTCAACCCTTCTGGAAACTGAGGAGCAATGGAGATAACGTGAGTGTGTTATGTGGAGGCAGAAAATAATATGTGACTCTTCCCAGTAATACTGCTATAAGCTTTAGGCCATGTGATGCCCCCGAGATGTGGCTGGACTACAACTCCCATCATCCCTATCCGTGGCCATGTTTTCTTGGGTTGATGGGAGTTGGTAGTCCAACAACATCTAGAGGTCACCTTGTTCGCTATCCCTGCTGTAAGCTATAGATCTCCAAAGGCTTTACAAGCTGAGATTGTTTTAGGATTGTCAACTTCCCGGTGGAGCAGGTGCTACTTTTAAGGAGGAGAAATATCTGAGAGGGGCAGCAACTTGACTTGAAACATGCAAGGAATTTGGCGACTGAGCTCCCAGGGTGGATTCTCAGCCCCAAACCTAATTTCCCGGAAAGACATTTGCACATTTTCTGTCCTGAAATTTATTAAAGGAGAGATTGATTTGGGGGTACTGTGTCATGGAAAGGAGTACATAATCGGGCCAAGTTCACAGATGCTTCTTTATTACTCAGTGGTTGCAGTGTCAAATGATGATTTATGTGTGCGTGGCAACAGCTGCAGACTGAGTTTTCATATCAGCTCGCACAAAGTGCTTTTTGATAGAGGCGGTTCACATTGTTGCAAGTAATTGAATGGTAAGGTATTGGCTTAAGAGCTAATGGGTGATATGCATGCATATGCGAATCAGCTCCCCCCCCCCCCCCCCCGCCATTGGAAATGTATTTGCAATTCAAACAGATAACTAAACATTTGGCAGGAAATGTGGGATTTGTTGGCTGCAATCTTACACTTAGTTACCTGGAAGTAAGCCTCATTGTGCTCCTTGGGACTTATCTTTGAGTAGACATGCATAGACTTGTGCTGCCAGTTCCTCAATTGCCATTCATGTTCACTGGAGATATTTTAGGGGACCTTCCATACTTCAGCGCTCACTAACCCTGAGGTTCTCAGACTGTGGTCCACAGACCACCAGTGGTCTGCTTCATTCAGGTTGTCCATGGTGTGTCTGAAGAACACTTGCATGTTGAATTCTACAGCGTTCCAATTGTAAGACAGTAACCTTCATACAATATAAGACATCAAAGAAGTGCTAAAAATACAATTAAAAACCCTACAGCATCTAACCCAGCGCGTTACAGCAGGCAGGAAAGAATCATTAAGTGATCTGCCAAGGTCCTCAGCAACATTTAAGTGGTCCAGGTGGGGGGAAGCTTTGGAACTGCTGTCCTAACTATTATGACATCCTTCCTCAGGTAGTTGTTGGAGACAAAGTGATTCTGAATCCTGTGAATGCTGGGCAGCCACTACATGCCAGCAACTATGAACTCGCTGATAACCCAGGATGCAAAGAGGTACCAGGAATTGGGAGAAGGGAAGTGGTGTGAATATGGGATGTTAATGACAGTGGTCTGAGCTAGATTGCTATTTTAGATTCCACCCCCCCTGCTTACAGGACTTAATTTGGGGCTAGTTGTGTGTAACGGGTGCAGGTGGTGCTGTGGTCTAAACCACTGAGCCCCTTGGGTTTGCTGATCAGAAGGTTGGCGGTTTGAATCCCTGCGATGAAGTGAGCTCCCGTTGCTCTGTCCCAGCTCCTGCCAACCTAGCAGTTCAAAAGCATGCCAGTGCAAGTAGATAAATAGGTGGGAAGGTAAACGGCGTTTCTGTGTGCTCTGGTTTCCGTCATGGTGTTCCATTGCACCAGAAGCAGTTTAGTCATGCTGGCCACACGATCTGGAAAGCTGTTTGTGGACGAACGCTGGCTTCCTCACACTGAAAGTGAGATGAGTGCTGCAACCCCCTAGTCGTCTTTGATTGGACTTAACCATCCAGGGGTCTTTTACCTTTTATCTTAGTCGTGTGTAGCATGTGGATATTCTAATAGCTTATTGTTTTCCTAGGTGAATTCTGTCAATTGCAACACCAGCTGGAAGATCAACTTGTTTATGCAGTTCCGGGACCACATGGAAGAAGTGCTTAAAGGGGTAATAATGAGCGTGTGTCCGTCAGCCTTGAGTCGCTCTGCTGAGGACATCTGCTGAGTTTAGCTTGGCTTTCAAAGAACCTTGCTTTAGTGTTTGCTACATATGTAGCAGGGCTCCTGGTTTAAAACAAAATATGGTTTGTCACTAAACAAGCTAATTTCAAACCATAGGCCATGAAGCTGGTTGGTTTAACTTATCATTGTTTTGAACCAGGAAACCTGGTTTGCACATAATGGTAACTGGAAATTGTTTGAAAGGGACACTCGGCTTGGCAGTATTCCTCCTAATCTTGTGGGAGGAGGAGAAGGAAGCGGGAAGTGTTCAAGCTTGATGTTTTACTTGTCCTTGTTGAAGCTCATCCACAGAGCTCCAAACCATGCTTTAGTGTTACTTTCGGAGTGTACTGTTATTCCCTTGCGTTGCGGTTTCCCTAGACAGCAAGGGACTATTTTTGCATATCTTTTCTGTATTTGACTGACAGGGGGACGTGGTCAGGTTGTTCCATGCAGAGCAGGAGAAATTTCTCACCTGTGATGAATACAAAGCCAAGCTGCATGTATTTCTTCGAACTACCTTGCGGCAATCAGCCACATCAGCCACAAGCTCTAATGCACTCTGGGAAGTTGAGGTGAGTGCCAGGCCTATTTGCAGGTTTTTGCTTGCAGAAAGTTCCCTTTCCCTTTCCTTATATTGTTTATTTAATCTGAATGCATTATTACCTTAGCTTACATGGCAGGTCTATGTGTTTTGGTGTCCCAGTTTTGTGTCTCCCTGATGATCAACAACAGGAATGTCCTTGGGAGACAGCATTGCATTCTGGGTTGTTTTAAATAGTGACAATGAGGGATTAATTGTGCTCACACGGGCTTAGCCTTGGCATTTACTTTCAAAGCTTTAGACCAACCTTGGAACAAAGAATTTTTAGAAATTAAGCACTGGGATAATGTGAAATTTTTCAAGTTTCGAATTATTAGCTAAAATAAAGTGGTCTAAAGATTCCTATTGGATTACTCTGCACACCAGGAGATGGCACATAACTCCTACTGAAGCCTTCGGGGAGCTAAAGAGACCGGGTCTCCTTGCTATTGATGCCTCTTTGGTGACAAAGAATAGCCTCATCACAAGAGCCAAAGCAAGGCTAGAAAAGAAGAGTGTATTCTGAGTAAATGTATAACAATAGTGTCATCAGATAATGCTTTGTTATTACTCATTGTCAGAGTTTGCCTAACATTTTAAAAGCATCTCAAAGAAGAGAAAGGCTCTTGCTTCGCTTCTCAGCAAAATAAATCTGAAGGTGTTACCAAATGTTGATGTGTCCTTTGTTTAAATCTATAAATTCCATGACCAGAGCCAATCACAAGGAGGGCTTCTGTGCAGCATTGGTGACTAATGCTTTAGTCAAGTGGCATGGACAGCTCAGGTAGCCAGGTGGCCTTGAAGAGCCAGAGGATTGAAGCATTCCTGTGCTTTGGCCAGCACTTGCAAAAAGGCAAGTATCAGACCTGCGACTTACGACACACCGATTTTGCTTTCCAGGTGGTCCATCATGATCCCTGCCGTGGTGGAGCTGGGCACTGGAATGGCTTATACCGCTTCAAGCACCTTGCCACGGGGAACTATTTGGCAGCAGAGGTGAGAGGAACTGAGTAGACTCTAGCAGGTTCTGTGTAGGCTCTAGTAGGTTGTGGTTTGGGTTCCCTCCACTAATCAGCACTACGTTAAAGCTGAACTTCAAGCTAAAACTTGGCAATATGTTAGGATGAGTCATCTTATTGGCTCCATTTAGGGCGAACTCTAGAGCCATGCCTTTTGATATAGTATCAGTTGGCCTTTCCTCTTTCTTTAGCAAAGTGTCACAAACCCTAAAGCATTATAACATTCCAGAATTGCAGGCTGCATCACTATCTCCTCTGCACATCTCCCCGCTCCTGCAGGCTAAGTTTGACTGGTGGGTAAGGACTCTCACCTGTCAATTACCTGGTGTCCACAATGCTGCCCAGTGACCTGTACTTGCTTCCTTGTTATCCAGGCCTAATTGCCAGGCCAGATCCAGGCTCATGCCAGACCTGCCTACCTCACCCCCATCTTTTGCCCTGGTTGCTGTGAATGTAGGGTTGCCGACGTGGTGATTGTTCTGCCACGTCATAAAACAGTGTTGTACAGTGGTACCTTGGGTTAAGTACTTAATTCGTTCCAGAGGTCTGTTCTTAACCTGAAACTGTTCTTAACCTGAAGCACCACTTTAGCTAATGGGGCCTCCCACTGCTGCTGTTCTCATCCTGAAGCAAAGTTCTTAACCCGAGGTACTATTTCTGGGTTAGCAGAGTCTGTAACCTGAAGCGTATGTAACCCGAGATACCACTGTACTGGGTGGGGAGTTAGCATTGCACCCAAATTCTGCAGAGTGTACTTCATATTTTCCTGATCACAAACTAGGCAGATTTTAGTTCGTGCTTTCATATAAGCACATGCAAATTGAACTAGGTACTCCTGTCATCTGACTATGCTGTACTTCTTAAGTGAATGCATTCTTAACAGTATATGTTCCATATAAGTGACATCCTATGGAGAATACCCCAGGGCTCTCCTGCACTCTCTGTAGAGGGGCCTGCCATTTTTCTTATGGTGGACAGAGACTCTGCAGACTCTTCTCTGATGCTGTTTACACGAACAGCCATTCAGAAGTAGGAGTGTGTGACTGTACTCCAAAGCGGGGTCCACGCTCCTATTTCCTCCTTGCTCAAATTCCTCTGTCAGTAAGGAAGTTATGGTGCATTGTGAGGTTTGCTGTGCTGAAGCCACTCTTTATATGAAAACAGCTTAAGGGGAGCCGTCTTCTTTGAACTGATCTTGCCTTCACTGTTCTAAATGGTTCTTGGGTGACTCTAGGCTGCTCTCATAGCTCTTTCTTGCTTACAGTGATGGACCAGGGCCATAAACAATATTATTGCTGGTCTCTGCTGCTCATGCCAGGCACTTCCCAGCAACTCAAGCCTACTGGTACAGCCTCTTCTGTTATGAAGCCTTTCATCACTTTATAGCCGTTTCCCTTTCTCGGCTTGATTAGTGGCTACAGAGGAAGGATTCTCTTTGTTTGTTCACTTTGAGCCAATATCTGCTTTCCCTTTTAGTGGATTATGCTCAGTGTTTAGTAGCTCCAAAAAATGTGGCCTGGCAGGTTGCAGCTCACTCAAACATCTCTCGTCCAAATCCTGTTTCCTTGGGCCTTTGGATAGTATGGTGATCTGGCCAAAGCAGCTGAAGCAGCTGCACAGGTGTCTGAATGTGTAGCATTATAAACTGTGTTATTCCACCTCTGGACTTTTAGTGTCATATCACGGATAAAAAAATATGCTATTTTTATTTCTTCAACTTTCCAGGAAAACCCCAGTTACAAAGGAGACACAGGAGAACCAAAGTCCACGGTAAGTTGTCTGTTGCATTTGGCTTGCTTGTGATAGTTTGGCTTAGCCAGGCATAGGCAAACTTGGCCCTCCAGATGTTTTGGGACTACAACTCCCATCATCCCTAGCTAACAGGACCAGTGGTCAGGGATGATGGGAGTTGTAGTCCCAAAACATCTGGAGGACTGAGTTTGCCTATGCCTGGGCTTAGCAGTATGTAGGAGGCAACGTTTTAGATTGGGCTTTTAAAAAGTTCCCTTTCCTTTTTAAAACTATATTAAAAATAAAATAAAAATTGTCCGGTAGCATGTTAGAGACCAACTAAGTTTGTTCTTGGTATGAACTTTTGTGTGCATGCACACTTCTTCAGATACACAGTGTGCATGTACACGAAAGCTCACGGCTACCTACCTGAATCTTTTTAAAACTTACATTCATAAAATCATTAATTTATTTTTATCAATTTATTTATTACCCACCTTTCACACTGAGGCCTGAGGTGGGTGGGTTACAGCATTAAAAACAATACTAAAAACAAAACCATGGGGAGCATGAAGCATTCCTCTTAGTAATAGTTTTCACAGCACTCTTACCTCAGTGCCTCTAACTGGGTACCCAGGTTATGACATTATCAATGAAATTTCTATGCCAGTGTATGCCACAATGAATTGGCCTGGACAGGTGCCAGTCATTAATATTTTTCTCTCTCCCACCCTCCTCTTCTCTCCCTCTCCTCTGGCTTAAATTGCTTTAGAATTTTGTATCCCAAACTCATGCCCAGCAGCTGTGGAATACGAAAACTACATTTTGTTTGCTTTATTCTTCTATTTTAGACTTTTAGGTCGTGTGTGTGTATTGAAAGGGCATGTAAAAATGGCGGAATTTTAAAATTAGGACTAAATAATCAACAGTTCACTGAAATTGCAAGAAAAACCACAACACAGAGAACAGCAGCAATTACTGCAATAACAAAAACAAAATTGACTAAATAAATTTTCATACCTGGACTGGCTTGCTGTAGGTTGGTGCCGGAAGATCCCATAGCAAGTTCATGACCATTTTTGGTGCATGAACTTTGGTGGTTTTTGCTCACACATAACTGAAAAAAACCACACACCTTATTTTGGAACAGGCCGGAACAAGTCGCTCCAGTCGGAGATACACAGGGGAAAAGATCAAATATCGACTGGTGGCTGTGCCTCACGGCAATGACATTGCTTCCCTCTTTGAACTGGATCCCACCACATTGCAGAAGACCGACTCTTTTGTGCCACGGTAAGTTGCTTTATCCAGGACGCCCAAAGAATCCAAGCCAGAATGGAGATATAGGACATAATCCAGAGAGAAAGGCATTGCTGTGTGCAAACAGGAGGCATAAGAAAAGAAAGATTAAGAAGGTCCCTGCTGGATGAGACCAAAGGCCCAGCTAATTCAGCATCTTGTTTTCATAGGGGCCAACTCAATGCCTATGGAAAGTTCACAAGCATGACTTAAATGCAGCAGAATTCTTCCTACTTGTAATCCCCAGCAATTGGTATTAAGAGGCATACAGCCTTAGTTGAGGTAGAACATCACTCCTGCAGGTAGTCATTGAGAGAGCCTTATCACCATGCATTTGTCTCATTCTCTTTGAAAACCATCGAGGTTGGTGACCATCAGTCTACATCTTGTGGGAGCGAATTTCATTGTTCAGCTATGGGCTGTGTACTTTTTTTTGTCTGTCCTGAAACTTCTGAGTTCTTGCATTATGAGAGAGGGAGGAAAAGGTTTCTCTATCCACTTTCTCTACATGGGGCATAATCTTACGCACCAGGCAGAACAGGAGTGGAGCAGGCAGAGAATGCACACAACAGAGTAAATGCAAGTATGAAATAGGATTCAGAAGTGATGAGACTGTGGCCCATGGTCTGGGCACACAGCCCAGGAAGCTGTTTTTAGTGGCCTACCACTCATTTCCAAAATGGGGCATAGCACCATTGTTGTAAAGTTGTAGAGAAGCTCAGGAAAGTGGAAGAAGGGCACCTTCGTGTTTCCTCTCTAAAACCTAACAATGATTCTGTGCCAGAAGGAAAAAGCAATGCTTTTCAAAGGGGAGGAAGGACACATGGTTTTTGGAAGGGCTTTCCTCCCCATTACATAGTTAGAGTAAGAGGCTCTTCTCCTAGCCCAGGGTGTGATGGAGAGCAAAAGTGTTCAAAAAGGTGTCAGTCCAATGAGTGCAGTTCAGAGAGGAACTGTTAATCCCATTGAAATCAATGGAATTTACGGCTTTAACTGCTTCGGTCTCATTTAAGTCAGTATTTATATACTACTATATCATTAAAAATATCAAAGCAGTTTGCAATAATATCTATAATAAAAATAGATGCGAATTTAAAAACAAAGAACATCAACTAATAATCATGGAAAGATGTATTAAGTTAAAAGCCTGGCAGAATAGAAAAGTTCTCAGCAGGTGTTTGAAATTTGAAATAGAAGGAGAGAAATATCTTCTTCATTCTTACCTTCTTGTGATTTCAGGAACTCCTATGTCCGACTGCGTCACCTCTGCACCAACACTTGGATCCAAAGTACCAATGTACCCATTGATGTGGACGAAGAGCGACCCATTCGCCTTATGGTAAGTTTATTTCTGGGCCAGTGGCTGATTCTGCTATTAACAGAGAACTGGTCTTTGGTGAAGGGAGTGCCAGCTTGCAACAGGAACCAATCTGGCATTTCCACCAGCCCTGCTAGCATCAGGAAGGTGGCCCTGTGACTCTGTCCCACCACAAAGGCTGCTACTGCTTCTGACTGCTAGAAGCCTGTATGGGCAGTTCCACAGTTCTGTTTCTTGTGAGCTATCTTGGAAGCATCCAATACTGACTGCAGCTAAGAGACAGAGTTATGAGCTAGATGGATCGGTTGGTCATATTATTGTGGCAGTATAACATCATGCTTGATTTTATTTATTAAGACATTTCTTTCTTGCCTCTCTCTAAAAAAAATTGGACATGCAAGGTAGCTCACAATACAAGGAATACAATGAAATATATATACATATAAAAATACAGTGGCACACTATGCAACACCAACCATAAGAATCAGAAGAATTAAAATGATTTAAAAACAAACCAACCCATGAGCAGATTCATCGGCTAACCCCTCCCCCTGCTCAAAAAAAAGAGTCCAGAACTTATGTCTCTCACCCAAATCAGACACTCACTTGTCCTGGGCACTTTTTGATCTGGCACTGAAAAGAAAGGCTGGGGTGGATGGCATGTGCCTCTTGGACCAACATGGTCAGGGATAATGGGAATTGTAGTCCCAAAACAGCTGGAGGGCCAAGTTTGGCCATGCCTGTTCTAGGAGGTGTAAATTGCCAAGAAGCGCAGACTTGCTTATTTGGGGGACAAAACAAACTTTCGTATTGGATGACCAGGTTCTCTTTTTCAGCTTGGCACATGCCCCACCAAGGAGGACAAAGAGGCATTTGCCATTGTCTCCGTGCCAGTGTCAGAAATCCGTGATCTGGACTTTGCCAATGATGCCAGCTACATGTTAGCCAATGTAGTGGAGAAGATGAATGAAGGATTCCTCAGCCAGAATGACCGGAGGTAAAAATACCCCAAGTATTTTGATTCACTGTGCATGGGAAGGCAATGGTGGAATGGGATTCACTGACAGATGCAATCAACATGTGTGGTTTTAGGTCTATCAACTTGAAGAACCAATAGCAGGTTGCATTTTGCAGGGAAAAAAGTTTCATGTCCATGACGTAGCCTGAGCATTTTATTTTGATTTGTATAATTTGTCTTGAACACATAATTTGATGTTTCTTGCTGTAGAATTTGAAAATGTTGGATGTGGAATTTGGTGTAGCTTTGAATTGTAAGGAAACAAGGCAAATTATTAAGTTCGTAGTTCACATCTATGTTGATTTGGTTTCTTGTGTTCTTCATATGTGGGGTGTGTATGTATGGTGTTAACAGCCCTGGTTTGAGAGAGTGGGGTGGTCATTTATTGCTGACACTCACTATAACTTGTCTGGCAGGTTTGTGATCCAACTGCTGGAAGACCTGGTTTTCTTTGTCAGTGATGTGCCCAACAATGGGCAGAATGTTTTGGATATCGTTGTTACCAAGCCCAACCGGGAGAGGCAGAAGCTCATGAGGGAGCAGAACATTCTGAAACAGGTGATTGGGTCTAGAGAGAAAGACTTAAGATGGAGGCAAGATCATTGCGGTATTAAGTGGAATGTTTTTACTACTCTTCCAGCCACAATTCTTTTCTGAGGCTGCAAGGGAGTAAAGCACCTTACTTCTGAGTAAACATGTACAGACATGTCCTGTACCTGCACCTTTCTCCAACCTTTCTCCAACATTGGAGTATGTGGTTATCCTGGAATTTGTTATTCTTCCAAGTTGTTCCAACAGGAAAAGCTTTGCTTTATAATGTTGCAACTTAGCTTTAGAAGCTTTGTCCCTGACAGTTGGAGGAGCAACTGCCTTCTTGTAGCTTCTGACTGCTTGTTCCACTGTGATAGGGCATCAGAGGAGCTCAGTCTCCATTTTCAACATTATTTTGTATTTTTTTGAGCAACAGGCAGGAACCTTTTTCTCCGCACCTGGACCTAGATTAGGTAATCATAGTAAGGTGAAGGGAGCCTGCCATTACGAATTCCTCAGAATGAAAAGTTTATTCTACTTTGTCTGTTGCCTCAGTTTAAAGAGGGAAGGGGAGGAATGACCACTTTAGAACAGCGCCTTTCTGGAAGTGCCTCTGTAAACTGTGAGATGTTTTAACTCCCTTGTATATGTACCCCTAATAACTGAAGGGAATGTAGCCCAGTGGATCAAAAAGGTCCTTAATAAAGACACAGAGGCCAAGGTGGAGCATGCCGGAGGCGGGTGCAAGATAGCCATTATCATGAGGTATCTTCCTCACCATCTCCTAGTCTTGGTCCATTTCCATGGATGTTAAAGAGCATGGGGATGGAATAGGACCCAATGGGACCCCACAGCACAGCCATCATGGGGCCTAACAGAAGTCCTCCACGGCCACTCTCCAGAACTGGTTCTGCAGGTTCTTTTCAGTTTGGTAACTTCCATTTCCATTGGGTAGATCTTTGGGATCCTGAAGGCCCCATTCAAGGACAAGGGTGGGGAAGGCCCACTCGTACGACTGGAAGAGCTGTCTGACCAGAAGAATGCTCCCTACCAGTACATGTTCCGTCTCTGCTACAGGGTGTTGCGGCACTCCCAGGAAGACTATCGCAAGAACCAGGTAGGCCTTCACCGACATGAGGACATAAGTCTGTGGGAGATAGAACTTGGGGGTTCTATTTTTCTGAGACCTTTAGGCATAATGGTGATGCATGTGGGAAACAAAGCATTCAGACAGTGAGGAATTAAGACTTGCAGTTCTAACTCGGGTGCGTTGTCCTCGTCCCACAGGAGCATATTGCCAAGCAGTTTGGCATGATGCAGTCCCAGATTGGCTACGACATCTTGGCCGAGGACACCATCACTGCCCTCTTGCACAACAACCGCAAGCTGCTTGAGAAACACATCACCAAGACGGAGGTGGAGACATTTGTGAGCTTGGTGCGAAAGAACCGGGAACCCAGGTGTGTGTCACCCCACTGGCAGGGAAGCAGCCAGAGCTGCCAACTTTAGAACCAGGCCTTTTAATCTGCAGCAGTTAGCAGGTGATAATATTTATCTCCATGGAGCTTTAGCTGCTAAATCAAGCTATTGCTAAAGACTGAAAAATGAGTCTGCCTTTTCTGGCTAGCTGGTGATCCTAGATACAGTTCAGGGTACTAATACGGAGGGAAATGTATTTCCCAATGCTTTTACTTTTTCCTTCCATGTGGTACATTCTATGGCAGCTGTATGTTGTGGCAATGCCTCTTGCATGCTTGGATGGAGGCTGGAGATTTGGGCGTGGGTATATGTGAGAACCTCTGAAGGTTGCCATATAAAGGGTCCCACACCTTTTGCTCCCCTTTTGCCTCTGCCATCACTGCCCTGCGGACCCTTGGAAAGGTTCCCCCGAGAGAACGTGGCTGAAAAAGGTTCCCTTCTCCTGCTGTATGGGAACTCTACCCTTTTTGTCAGTGTGAAAAACCACAAGCCAGTCACTCTCCTAGGTTTGTTTGACTAAAGGGAACTGAAGTGCTGTGGATATAGTGAGGCTGGCAACAGATTGTTGGAGGGTAGCTGTGTTAATCATGTAGGTGGAGGAGTTGAAGGAACTGTGGCAGTAAATGCACAGGAAAACTGTTCAAAAGGATGGTCTGAATCAGACAAGGTGGAAAAAAAACTTACACAATGAGTGTTGATGGCTGAGATAACAGATGCATCGGGTTGTCCTTAAATATAAAACCTTGCAGCAGGATTTACTTTTATGTATCCCTTTCTATGATGTTAAGAATGACGTTCTTGATGTTTGATTGCTATGTGTCATTGTGGGGTCAGGAAGATGATTGATTTCCTGTCCATAATCCAGCCAAAAGCAGCTCAGATACACCTGGGCGGAAGGTAGTCCTTGTAGGTTGTTTGGAAGATGATATGATAAAACCTCTCCTATGTCTCCTAGGTTTTTAGACTATCTGTCAGATTTGTGTGTGTCAAACCATGTGGCCATTCCCGTCACTCAGGAACTGATCTGCAAGTGTGTGCTGGACCCCAAGAACACTGACATCCTGATCCAAACTGAGTGAGTATCTAGAGAGCCCTGTTCCTTTGAACACTGGAGTTGCCTTAGTCTTCCGCTTAGAAATTACCTTATCTGAGAAGGGTCACTTTCAGCCCATTATCAGTTAAAAATGGGAAGAGCACCCCATATAAATAAAAAAACCGAGTACCTTGGATCAATGAGTAAAACAAGTTAATGAAGAAGGTATTGAGAAGAGTTCTAATCTTTGATCTTACTATATACTTGATTTAATATTTGTATGCTGCTTTTCCAACCACAAAAGGGAGCTTCCAGGAAACCTGTTTATTGAGCATTTATGCTGATTCGTTTGCATGGAGGTTAGAGGATGTGGCATCAAAGGAAGCTTCATCCCACACTTTCTAGTGCATCTCCCTATCACTTTCCTTATTTCAAAAAGTCTGATCCTTTGAGGAAGTGGATTTGTTGCCCAATTAACTTTGACTCTGCAGCCTGAATTTGCCAGATGTCATTGAATCCTATCTGAAAATCGTAACAGTCTGAAAGTGCCCTAAGTTGAGCTCTGAGTGGCTGCCAACAGTAACAAATACACACAGCAATAACAGATAAAAACAACACTTCATCAGTCTAATGATATAAACAAACACAAGAGCATTTCAGTAAGCAAAATCCAGCAATTCAGTAAAAAAGGACACAGTTCAATACAAACCTGTAATAATTCAGAAACAGTTCATTTCGGCAAATTCCAACTGTGAGTTATGATGTTATGTCCAACTCAAGTCTGAGGGTTGCCTTCCAAAACATTTCTCTGTACTGTGAGTGGACAATCAACAAAGTACAGTTTCTTCCAGATTTAGTTATTTCTCCAGCGTGAATGAGGAGAATTACAGACAAATGGTGCTGATTACGGAGGAGGCATTATATTATAGCCTCTCTGAAGGAGTCAGTGTATCCTGAAGATTAAATTACTACATCATAATGTGGCCATTATTGGAGCCTCGTTCTGTAGTCAGAAAGCAAATTAGAAAAATAATGGACAGATTAATAGAAAGACAGGAAGAGGGAGAGACAGGCTATCATTGTCTGCCAGCTGTAATGTCAGTTGCTGGAAATCACAAGCACTGTTGCATTCAGATCCTCTTTGCGGGTTTCCCAAAGTCATTTAGTTTGCCACTGTGAGAACAGGATGCAGACTCTTCGTAAGTTCTTATGGGTGGAGAGGTGTCCCTTACCAGCTTTGAACTGGCCTAGGGGTTAAATGGCATTCGGTGGGTTCCTTTTTTCCTCTTCGTTGCCATTCTACCTGTAAAGTGGTAATCTTATGAGTTGGTTCAGTGTCCCATTCTGCTCTTCCAGGTTAAGACCTGTGAAGGAGATGTCCCAGACTCATGAGTACTTGAGTATTGAATTTTCGGAGGAGGAGGTATGGCTGACTTGGAGTGACCGAAACAACGATAACCATGAAAAGAGCATCCGGCAGCTGGCCCAGGAAGCACGAGCAGGCAATGCCCACGACGAGAATGTCTTGAGCTACTATAGGTAACAAGTGGTTCTCCATTGGTATTGGTTCCGCCTGGTCCTCGACCCACCCTTTTCCTCTTTAGCAATTATTGCCTGTTACCCTAAGTCAGGCTTCCTCAACCTCACTTCTCCAAATGTTTTTGGCCTACAACTCCCATGATCCCTAGCTAGCAGGACCAGTGGTCAGGGATGATGGGAATTGTTGTCTCAAAACATCTGGAGGGCCGAGGTTGAGGAAGGCTGCCCTTAGTAGCAATCCTAAAACAGTCTTCTTAGCACGTTTGTTTTTAAATAGAATTTTAGTCACTGTGTTGTGATGATGGCATTTGTAGGCATAATTTGATTTCCCCTCTGTTGTATACATATTGGCTGCGTCATGGTGTAGTGTTAATCTTTTAGTGGCGTGGGGTAGGAGCCGTGCTTCCCCCCCTGGGGGTACTCAGAGGTAGGCATACCCCTAAACATTTTGTCAATCTTTGTACTTTTGTCCAT
The DNA here is from genome assembly GCF_964106915.1 of Podarcis gaigeae. Classification (NCBI taxonomy): domain Eukaryota; kingdom Metazoa; phylum Chordata; class Lepidosauria; order Squamata; family Lacertidae; genus Podarcis; species Podarcis gaigeae. The sequence goes on along the minus strand of NC_139682.1, from coordinate 45,966,449 downwards.
TTACTGTATTTAATTTTCCTGATTTGAACTATAAAATGGTTATTTTCTTGAGTCAAAATGAGAGTGCCTCTAAACATTTTTAAAGAAAAAGAAGCATTGGATAGGAGTCTTCCTGTTTATAATACTGCAGAATGATCACTTTTAGTAAATGTTGCTGTTTTATTCTTTTGATGTTTGTTTCAAACTTTTGCATTTGCAAGTCTTTTTGTTAAACAAGACCAAGTGAACTGCCTTGGAAGAGTCTTCGACTTTACTAATTATTAATCTGCTCTTCTTCTTCTTTTTTTACTTTCCACACATGCTCATACTTACGTGACTTTTTCTCTTTTCACTCTTTGTCTCCTCTCCACCCCGGCTTTTGCCCTTTACAGATACCAGCTGAAGTTGTTTGCCCGCATGTGCATGGATAGGCAATACTTGGCCATTAAGGAAATCTCCAAACAACTGGGAGTGGAGCTCATCTTCCTCTGCATGGCGGATGAAATGTTGCCCTTTGACCTCCGGGCATCCTTCTGTCATCTCATGCTGCATGTACATGTGGATAGGGATCCACAGGAGAAAGTGATGCCCGTGAAGTTTGCACGTCTGTGGACTGAGATTCCTACAGCCATCACCATCAAAGAGTAAGGAATATCTGGAGGACAAGGGGATGCATGTATGAGGGGGGACCATAGCAACTAGGACAGTGTTCTTCAACATTAGATCTCTGGTGTTGTTGGACTGCAACTCCCACCATCCCTAACCATTGGCTAAGCTGGCAGGGGATGATGGGATTTGTAGTCCAGCAACATTTGGAAACCAAGGTTGAATAACTCTAATCAAGGAGGTTCTAGGTGCATATCACTGGTCGCAGTAATTATTATTATTATTATTATTATTATTATTATTATTATTATTATTATTTAAATGATGCAAAAATGGTGTACATAGGGGGGAAATAAGAAATGGTTTGAAAATAGTGTGCATGGGGAAAAAGAGGGTGGGAGAGCAGGAAAAAATGGCCAGCAACCTTTGTGAGAATGTTTGGGTGTGGAAGAGGCAGTTGGAGAGGGTGATCGAAGGAGGTCAGAGAGACTTGAGGGGTTTGCAGCAGTTTTTAAAATGGGTTTTTAAATGGTTTTCTAGGGTTTTTTTTAAATGATTTTCTAGGGGGGATGGTACTGGCTTTATGCAGGTTTGCTTATATGTGCAATGGCCAGAAACTCAACCTCCCCGTAAATTACCTGTAATTCAATGTATTCAGAAAGCCTAGAGTTGATCTGTGTTGGAGATTAGGTACCTCATTCATTCATTTATTTATTCATTCATTCAATCTCCTTTGCAGCTATGATGCCAATGTGAATAGCTCAAGGGATGACAAAAAGAATAAGTTTGCCAGCACCATGGAGTTTGTGGAGGACTATCTCAACAATGTTGTCAGTGAGGCAGTGCCCTTTGCTAATGAAGAGAAGAACAAGCTCACTTTTGAGGTGAGTTTGCCTTTGCCATATTCTGGGAGTTTGGCCCTGGCATACCTTGCTGAATGTAAGCAGTTCTGGGTCTGATCAGTGCCTGGATGCGAACCCCATGTACATTGCCTTGGATTCTGTGATGGAAAAAAGATGGGATATAAATGTAAGAAAACAAATTAATAAAATAGTTGCACTTGGATGTCCTATCTTCTGTTTTTCCATAGGTTCTGTCTACACTGGGAAGAAATCCAGGTTATATTTTGCGGATCTGGGGGTTGCCTTTGTTTCCTGTCATATAATGGCAGGCTGAAAAATTGGGTTCTTTCTTGTATTTTAGACAAGCGTTTTTGGGTTCCTTTTGAGTCTATATTGTTACTACTATTTAATATCTCACATAACACTGAAATAATATAACTGTGTGTGACTGTCTCCTTCCCACAGCCCTCATGAACTGGGCATGTGAGTTTTTAGGTACACAATCAGTTCTGGTACAATTTGTCAATAACAATGTGTATCACTTCTGTGGGATTTGGTGTATTTCCATTCACATAGTGTTTTGTTGTGTGTCAAATCAGTGTCTTTTAAAAGCCGTTAAACACCATTAGCCAAGCCCCATTTTCCAGATTCCTCTCCCCACCTCTCCAGACATACCACTTCCTCCAGCACTGGGTTTAAGGTTTTTTCATGGCTTGAGCCATAATATAAAGGGGGAAAAATCCATGTGACACAGTCAGATCTTTCAAAGTTTTGCTAAAAACAGCCTCCATGGCACCAGTGGTAGTTAAAACAAAACAAAACAAAATTTCCTCTCATGCCATTTACCCACTATGACGTTACAGTGGTACCTCGGGTTACAAACGCTTTGGGTTACAAGCACTTTGGGTTACAAACTCTGCTAACCTGGAAGTAGTACCTCGGGTTGAGAACTTTGCCCCAGGATGAGAACAGAAATCACGCGGCAGCGGGGTGGCAGCGGGAGGCCCCATTAGCGAAAGCGCGCCTCAGGTTAAGAATGGTTTTGGTTAAGAACAGACCTTTGAAACGAATTAAGTTCGTAACCCGAGGTACCACTGTATTCCCCTTTTGTGAAGTTGTTATTAACCGGGGGGGGGGGGGGGGAATATACAGGTACAATGAATACCTGTATGTCCCCCCCCCAGGTAATAGCAGCTTCAAAAACGTATAATCTACCTTCCCCAATGCTGCAAGCTGAATTCAGATTTGGGCTCAAGTAGCTGTTTTTAACAAAAGTAAAAGGCACAGGGAGATCTGGTCCACAAGCTCTTTCATGTCACATGTAATTTGGCCCCAAGACCGAGGAAGAACTAGTTCTCTTTGCTGCCACCGTCAGGTGGCACTATCAGGAAAATAAATTGCCACTGGATGGCTTTTGACACCACCAGCTCTTATTGACCTCATTGGTAGTTTGGGGCATTTTTCAAGAGCGTTTTGAAGTTTAGAGTGTTTCATCTTCACTAGTTTGATAAAACCTCTCTCTCCCCAGGTTGTCAGTCTTGCCCACAATCTCATCTACTTTGGCTTCTATAGCTTTAGTGAGCTGCTGCGCTTGACACGAACTCTTCTTGGCATCATAGACTGTGTCCAGAACCCTCAGCTGATGATGCAGGCCATGTACAATGATGATATGACTGGTATGTCTAGTGAGTCTTTGTCTTATTGAGCCAAGGGCGAATGCCATCATTTAAATTAAAAATAACATCTATTTGTAAATGCTGCAGTCTAATAAAGCACTGCAAGGCTATGGTGTTAGACAAGGGTTGTTTGTCTTAGGTAGGACAGACGTGTGGCTCTCAGATGTGGCTAAACTTGAACTCCCATCATCCCTAACCATTGCCTATGCTGGCTGGGGCTGGAGGGAGTTGGTGGTCCTACAACATCTGAAGGGCCAGATTCCCCATCTCTGTTTTACGAATTACGGAAGAAGCATAATTCATTCCATGAACCTTGATAGGCCAGAAATGGTTAAAGTAAAACCCCACAATTCACCTTATACATTTCTTTTTTTTTTTTTTGGTTTGTACATCACATTGATTCACTTAATGGATATGACCATGACTCGCTCTTCATCACTGGCGGTGTAATTTGGAAAGGATCATATAATGACCTGCACAGAATATTCATACACTGGACGACAGTTCAGAAGAAATAAAGATGTCGACAGAATAATGAGGGGAAATAACTTGAAATTAGCACAGAAATAAAAATGTGCTATGCTTACCCGCCAAGGACTCAGACCAGATATTTTTCAGTTTCATAGTATTTTCCTTTGGTTTGCTTGCGGAAGTGCATTTTCTGCTGATCTCCAGCAAAAGCTCAGCAAATAGCCATTGCGAGATGTCTATGTAAGTAGGACCAGCTTTGATCATGATTTTTGTGGTTGCTCTTCCAGGGAAAAATGTCCGGAGGTCCATCCATGGTGTTGGCCAGATGATGTCAACTATGGTGCTGAGCAGGAAGCAGTCCATCTTTGGCCCCTCAAATATGAATGCCGTGGTAGTTCCTGAACCTGCGGATAGGGGAAGGAGCATAGAAAATGAAAACATTGTGGTGATGGAAACGAAGCTGAAAATTCTAGAGATTTTGCAGGTTAGGGCAAATTCCTGAGAACTTGTGACCATGTGACACCAATAGTTGCTCATGATGGACCTTTTCTTGACTTGGGGCTTAAGAAGGGAAAGTGATGATGAAAGGTTGGAAAGGTGTGCAAATTGGATTAATTGATTATCTCTCTGTTCTTCAGTTCATCCTGAATGTACGTCTGGATTACAGGATCTCCTATTTGCTCTCTGTCTTCAAGAAAGAATTTGTAGAGGTCTATCCCATGCAGGACAGTGGAGCTGATGGAACAGCTCCAGCCTTTGACTCCACAAGTAATCTCCTACACCTCCCTTGTATTTTCTACCTACTTGAACTGTGTCATTGATTCCTCTCTAACTTCATATTGCTTTAATAGACAATACAAAAGCAGGCAGGTGTTAGACTTTTACCTGCAGATCAATGGAACCCGTAACACTGCAGATGGTGTTGGATTACAACACCCATCATACATTGCCATTGATCATGCTTACTGTGATTGATAAGAATCCAGCAACATCTGGAGAGCTACAGATTCCCCATCTGCATTCTAAACAGGAAAGCAATGGTGGGGAACTATTATTATTATTATTATTATTATTATTAGGCATTTAGGGTGAATCATGCCCATCTTTCCCATGCCTGGGTGCACTTCTGATTTTCCATTTGCAACCCTAGCTTGCATCTGGTGCTTTTTGAATTAAGGCCACAGCTGCAAATATCTCCCTTTGCATGGCAACAGAAAGGGGCATCAGATTTTAAAAGTATCAGATTCAAGCTGCAGCTGTGAAGGAGGAATCCCTATTCTTCCTCTGCAGCTTGAGGTTTTCTGCACCTGATGAGGAAATGCCTGACCTCACAGGATGCATCTGATGTCATATGAAATCAGATGATTGAAAGGTGGGCCACCTGCCTGTCAAAGTGGTCCATGGAGTGTTGGCTACATTTGGGTCCTGACAAAAGTGGCTCCCCACCTTTGAGACAGAGACAGATGACAGGGTCAGAAATCTGGAGCTGATCAGATGATTAGTTTCCCCTTCCTTTCTTATTTACATTCCCCATTATCATCTCTGAGTTGTCTCCTAATGGTTCACAGCATTGCTCACTTCCTATGCATTTCCTTTTCCTGCAGCTGCAGCAATGAACCTGGACCGGATAGGCGAGCAGGCTGAAGCCATGTTTGGGGTTGGGTAAGTTCTTGTCACTTCCAGCTCTTCTATTAGTGCTCCCAATTGCCCTTTTCAAAGAGCATCTCTTTGTTCATAGCCAGAAGTGTAGGCATAGGAGAGAAGGAATCACTAGGAGCTACCATAAAAATATATTTTTTAGATAATGCAACACATCAGGATTATTGCATGCAAATCATTATTGAAACTCCAAAACTGGTGTTGGATATGATGTCCTTTTTTCAACTTGGCGGCAGGAAAACAAGCAGCATGTTAGAAGTCGATGACGAAGGAGGCCGGATGTTCCTTCGGGTGCTGATCCATTTGACCATGCACGACTACCCCCCACTTGTCTCAGGTTCCCTTCAGCTCCTCTTCAAGCATTTCAGCCAGAGGCAGGAGGTCCTGCACACCTTTAAGCAGGTAACGCTCTGTGCCATGTGACTTCTGCCAGCCAGCAAGTCCTCTACATCTGCTTCCTTTCAGTGTTGTCTTACAATTCTTCCTCAATGGAACTGGCCACTTGGTTGGCGTGTTGTGCTTATCTGTGTGTCCCCTGTTGCTTCACTTTGTTTGGACCTAGCTGTGAAGGGAACAAGCATTGCCTTGGTACTGTGTGCATCAGGTGGTGCTTGATCCAGTAAGATTCCCATCCATCTGAGATCAGTGTGGGGCCAGTGTGTGCCTCCACACATTCTATGTTACACACTAATTTCATGATTAGAGGCATCATAGCCATCTGAGGAACCCTTGAACAAACTGAGAGAGATACATGTCTCATTTGCTATCTTTTAACAGAGCTAGGCCGTCGTCCTGGTTCTTTTTTTTGACAGCCAGCAGCATCAGCAGATGTTCTTCACGGTATCTCAATGCAGGTTCAGCTGCTGATCTCGGCTCAAGATGTTGAGAACTACAAAGTGATCAAGTCAGAGCTGGATAAACTACGCATGATGGTGGAAAAGTCTGAGCTCTGGGTGGAAAAGAAGGGCAGCTCCAAGGGAGAAGACGGACAAGAAGGAGAAAAAAAGGAGAAGAAAGAGGTAGAGCTGGAGCATCTCTGGGGCAGGCAGGGAGCACCTCTGCATTGCTGGTTCAAAGTCTGGGTGTGCTTTGAATGATGAATGAATGAGAATCAAGAGCCTGGATTGAGAACATTCCATACATTATTTCATCAATAACGTTTGCTTTGCCACTGAGTGACCCCTCGACAGGGAGCTTTTGCTAATCCTGGATCTCTTGTGAGTATCTATGACAAAAAGTGGATGGGAAAAGGAGAGCACTCAATTAGGAATGGGTGTGTGTGTGTGTGTAACAACGACGCAAGGTAGTCACTTTGAATCAGGTTTGGCTTTGCTTATTACACTATAGCATAATATGTACCTAAAAGATTAGTTTGTGTACAATATAGGAAAGCCTGGTTTTTGACTGCTGTGAAGGGAGAGCAGGCTTCGCAGAAAACACGAGGGTGGATTTCTACTTCATTAGCTGCTGCAAGAGTGCCTGAATAGTTTTATTTCCTTCCCCTCCCCAGCGTACCACAGATGAGGAGCCTGGGACCCCTGGAGAAAAAAGCAGTGAGAACTACCAGCTGGTTAAAGGGGTAAGCGTTTGAACCTGACATTCCTTCTCGGAAAGTTGTGAGGAAAGAGTGGAGAACCCTGTCCTGAGCTTGTTGGAGGAAGGTTGGGGTGGCAATTAATCCATACAGACACAATATGCCTTGGGCTAAGCAGCATCCCTTGATTCTGGAGAGGCATGTGAGGGCACCTCTCATTTTGCTTCTCTAGAATCAGGGGTAAGATTGCTAGTTGCTTTCTACCACTAATTCATCTCCTGTTGGGCTGTGGTTTATGATTATGTTTTGTTTCAACTTGCTTTCCTTCAGATTCTGGAACGGCTCAATAAAATGTGTGGGGTTGGTGAGCAGATGCGAAAGAAGCAGCAGCGCTTGCTGAAGAATATGGATGCCCACAAAGTGATGCTGGACCTCCTGCAGATCCCCTATGAGAAGGTGAGGAGGAGGAGGAGATGAATGAGTGGCAGTCATGGTTAGGAGAGCAGAACGTGCTGGGCTGCTGGAGATCTCATGGGGATAATGCTGTTCTAAATCTGTGGGATTGTCAGCAGCGGCATGGGGGAGCCAGCAGTGGGGTAGAGTAGGGTGTGGCGAGGAGGTGAGAAGGGGAGAGCTCCAGGTTGGTGGTGTTGGTGTCCCACACAGGTGTCCCCTGATCTTGATGCCACTTCACCCCACTCATGGTCTACTCAAATTAAGGTATATTAAAGACTTTGCACCAGGGACCTACCTTTTATTCTCCGTGAACAGGGTGACACCAAGATGTTGGAGATCCTGAAGTTAACCCACCAGTTCTTGCAGAAGTTTTGTGCTGGCAACCAAGAAAACCAGGCCCTCCTCCATAAGCAGCTCAGCTTGTTCCTCACCCCTGGGGTAAGAGAAGGAGCAAGTGAAATAAATGGGGGGAGGGGCTAAGAAATGTTGTGTGCAGGCACCATGCAAGATATAATTTCCTGTAGATCTCCTGTTTCTGTTCAGATTCAGCCAATACAGACTTTACAACAGAGGCTTGTAGTTTCATTGCCCCACTTGGGTTGTGAGGCCATGTCTCCATGGAGCCCAAACTATCCCAGTCTAATCTCACAGGGTTGCTGTGAGGATACAGTTGGAAAACCCTGTCTAGGCCTTTCCTAAAAACTATGGGTGAAAAATGGGATCTTGTTTATTTTATGCTATTTCTTTACTTCAAAGAGCTCAAGGTGGGTTACATGGTTCTCTATCCCTCCCTTGTTTTTAACCCTGTGAGGTAAGTTAGCCTGAGGCTGTCACCGTCCTAACATCCCTCAGAAGTGGGGATATGAGCTTTGGTCTTCCCAGTCCTAATCAGACACCGAGCAGACAGAAGAAAGAAATTGGAAGATGTTCCAAGAAGCCAACGATCAAGGCCAGATATAGGTATGAGCGACATCTGCTGTGCCTCCTGAGGCCTCACCTTTCCTTCTTCTTTGTGCCAGCTTCTGGAAGCAGAGACAATGCAGCACATCTTCCTGAACAACTATCAGCTGTGTTCTGAGATCAACGAGACGGTGCTGCAGCACTTCATCCACTGTCTGGCCACCCACGGACGCCACGTGCAGTACCTGGACTTCCTGCACACCATCATCAAGGCTGAGGGCAAGTACATCAAGAAGTGCCAGGACATGATCATGACTGAGGTGAGGCTCCATCTCTCTCTCTCTCTCTCTCTCTCTCTCTCTCTCTCTCTCTCTCTCTCTTTCTCTTTCTCTTTCTCTTTCTCTCTCCCCTCTCTTCCTCTCTCTCTGGCTGAGCAAAAAGAGGGAGGAGGTGAGGTACAGATCACGACACAAGGAGATTATGGGAAGTCCTGTTCTAGCAGTAAGGAAATTGGGGTTTAAAGCTGGTAGGGTAAATCAGGCAGCCTCAAGTGTAGGCTTCCTTCAGTCCCTAACTGAATCGCCTGCCTGCAGTTCTCCCGTAATTTGAGGGGGAAAGCGTCAAGCTGCATGTTTCTGCCTGGGTTAATGAAGTACCAGGCCTGTGGCACATGCAGTTACAATCTCATAGAAGGAAAAAACCTGACTTGGCTTGGGGGGAAGGGAAGAAGCGCCATTTTGTGGTAGGAAGGTAATAACAACATCATCAGCGTCTGTAAAAATGCACAGGCCTGAATAGCTGCTGTCTGACTATAATGGGTTTTTAAAAAAGAAGTAAGGAAGGCGCTGTGGTGACCAGCATCAATGCCAGTATCAACCTTGTTGGGTTGCATGTTTGCTTGTGCAGCCCAAGTGCTGATGCAGGGACTGTTTAGCTGCCACCATCACCTACTGCTTTCTGGGTGATCATTTGGGGGCCCAGGATCTTGAGCTCCACCTCTAGCTATAGTGCTGACCCTACCTCTCAGGTATCTCTCAGACCCAAGTATATGGCTTGATCCCTATTGAGCCTGAGACTATGAGCTTTCCAGCTTGGGCTTCATTCTTCAGACTGATTGTGAAATTATACGAGAGAAAAAAACAGAACACTTAGTGTATTAGCAATGAGGAAGATGGACTTTCCCATCCAGGAGATGCCATCACAGTGACTGCTGTGCTGTAAAATTGCCATCCTCTCATTGTATCTCAGGTCCTTAGAATTATATTCTCCTTTGGATGAGGCACTCCTCTTTAGCTCTACCACAGCCTATATACAGCTGGTCAGGGGTGCAGTGGGGATGGAGAGGGGCTCAAAACTGACTATTTTTTTTTTGCAGATGTTTGCCAACCTTTCGGAGCAGGGATGGGGAACCTGTGGGCTTCAGACTCCATTGCTCCCAATCATCATGGCCCATGTTCAGGGGCGGTGGGAGTTGAAGTCCTGCAACACCTAGAGAACCACAGATTAGCCACTGTTCTTTCTAGGCTGTGTTGCTTAGCCTCCTTATCCTTTTCCCACAGCTGACCAATGCTGGGGATGACGTGGTGGTGTTTTACAACGATAAGGCCTCCCTAGCCAACATGTTGGAGATGATGACAGCAGCCCGGGACGGAGTAGAGGAGAACAGCCCCCTCATGTACCACATCTCTCTGGTGGATCTGCTGGCAGCCTGTGCTGAAGGCAAAAACGTCTACACAGAAATCAAGTGCACCTCTCTCCTCCCCTTGGAGGACGTGGTACGAGTGGTCACTCACGAAGACTGCATCACGGAGGTGAGGGCAGGATGCGGGCAGCTGCTTGAGGTGCAGGCACTGAAAGGCTGTGGCTTTGTGGTTGTTGCTGTATTCCAGGTTGCTGCCCTTCTAGGGAGAGTCCAAACAAAGAAAATCTGCTTTTCCAATGCATGTGAGATGGTTATTCCGCAGTGTGATGTGGTGGATAGTGTCAGACATGAACCATTCCCTGCTCGGCCATGATACCCACTGGGCGACCTTATAGCCAGTCACTGTAACAATAAGCAGCATACTTCTGGATCAGACCAGGGGTCCATCAAACCAGCGCCTTGCTTCCTACTGGCCAGCCAGTTGCCTCTGGGGAGCCAGCAAGCAGAGCATGAAGGCAATATTTGTCTCTTGCTATTGGTCTCCAGTAACTGCTACGCGGTGGCATAATTCATCTGATTATGGAAGCTTCATTTGGCCATCAGGAAGTCTACTCTTCATCATGGAGTTGTAAGAATGCATTTTCATCACCCTTTGCTCTTTGCAGCAGAGTGTTTAGATGCTGAAGTAGCCCCCCTTTTTTTGGTTCAAATCCCCCTTTTCCGTTTTATTGTACAGATGTGGATGGGGCTTCAGGGAAGAATTTGGGGGTAACAATATAAACAAAGATGCTCCTATGAAGTCTGAAAGGATAAGTGTGGAGGTTTCTTGCCTTGCCTCTTCTCATCCCACACCAGCAGGGGCTTCTGACCCATCCCTTCTTCTCTTTCAGGTGAAGATTGCTTACGTCAACTTTGTCAACCATTGCTACGTGGACACGGAGGTGGAGATGAAGGAGATCTATACTAGCAACCACATCTGGACGCTGTTTGAGAACTTCACTCTTGATATGGCCAGGGCAAGTGTTGGTACCTAAATAGTGAGGCTGGGATAATGGGAGGAGGGAGAGAGGTTCCCACTGCCCTTTGTGAAAAGGAAGTCCTTTTGCTCATAGCATAAGCCTGATGTTTCGCTGACGGCAGTTACATCAACAGCTAGTTAGCTGAAGAATTGGCGGAAGGAGGAAGTGTCCATCTGTAGAATTCATTGCTGAAGGTGCTTTGTTGGCCATTAGCAAAAATAGCTGTTTTATTAAAACAAAAACAAAAACGATGGGATTTAGTGACCACATGTGACGGATGGGTCTATTAGTGACGCTTAGCCATGATGAAAAAGGCAGGGTGGCATTAATGCAAGAATGAGCAGAAGGAACCTCAGAGGGGCACTAAATATAATTTATGGAACCCAATGTGTTTTTGATTACAGTTTTCATTTGGGGCGCTGTAAAACAAAACAGGGCTCTGTATTTTCTTTGTGCTCAGTTGCAAATGGATTAGCTGTAATAGCCAGCATGACTTCAGAGTTTGAAGACGGTAAACCTCTGGCTACCAAATGCCGGAGGCTGTCAGGAGGGAATAGATATCCCTGATATGCCCTGCTTGTGAACTTCCCTTTGGCATGTGGCCAGCTGGAAGGTAGAATGCTGAGCTAGATGGTCTTGGCTCTTCATTACTGTTCAGTGTGCTGGAGCTGGTATGCCGTCCTCCAAGCAGGACGCTGTTTTATTGTCCTTGTGTTTCGTCTGATGAGAAATTGCTTCCTCAAATTATACTGTGCCATTATGACTGTAGGCAATGCACATTTGTTCCTGCTTGGCAGTATGCCCCAAGGCTAGGAACTCCCAAGCCAGGGCCTACTATTACAGAATACTAGTAATTCATGGTACAGACAAACTCTGCACAGTTCCCTGACTTTGGGGTTAAGGAAGGAGATGCCAGTCTTCTGTCTCACAGATGCCACCTGGACTCATCTAACTCTGGAAATATTATCTCTATGCTCTGTTTTTTGGTCCCGTGAGCTATAATCCACTGCCTCAACAGTTCTGGTGGAATGGTGGCACTAAAAACATGAGCTGAGGAGTCTCAAACTGAGAACTTGTCTCAGCCACAAACTCATTAGGTGGCCTGAAGGAGGCCACTCAACCACAGCCTCTTATCTGCAATGGGAGGATAATAATATTGACCTACCTTATAGGGTTGTAGTTAGGATTGCTAAGATAATGTTGAAGGAGTGCTTTGAAAAGTGAAGTACTGTTTCTTCATCTCCATCTCCACAGGTGTGCAAGAAGCGTGAGAAGCGCCTGGCGGATCCCTCTTTGGAGAAGTATGTACTCACTGTGGTGCTGGACACAATCCATGCTTTCTTCAGCTCTCCTTTCTCTGAGAACAGCACCTCACTACAGGTACAAATGGGTAGCTTCGGGTTCTCGAATCCGTTCCAGCATAGAACCATAATTGTGAACTGGGAAGGATGTCACTGGTCCCAGTACTTCTAAGGAATAAGATTTGCAGTATAATTCTGTGTCTACATAGGCCAGCTGTAGCATGCCTTTCCCTTCTCTTCTGAGGGACAGATGCATTCATAAGGTGAATGCTACCTGGCTTGGCCTATACTTTGTCGGCTAAAAAGGTATTTGAGAAGCTCAATGTGACCCGCTGAAGCAGATGTAGAATATTCTCCATAGCTAAAAATTAGGATTCAGTTTGCACACTTTATATTATCATTCTTTCTTTCACTCCCACTTGAATCAGGATAGCAATCAGCAATTGAGTGGATCCTCAACTCAGGTTTAGAATCGAAAAACAAAACCACTGTAAGAGGTTGATTTGATAAGCTGCTGTTCCAAGGGTAGCTAGATGAGTCAGTGGGAGATCCATGATTGGGTACCTTGCTTTGTTTTTTAAATGTAAATACAGCTGGTGGGAGGGGAGCAAAATCAGATCAGGTCTGTGGAGAGTCGGTAGAATACCCTCCCATCAGATATCAAGGAAATAAACAACTATCTGACTTTTAGAAGACATTTGAAGGCAGCCCTGTTTAGGGAAGTTTTTTAATGTTTGATGTTTTAGCGTGTTTTTAATATTCTGTTGGGAGCCACTCAGAGTGGCTGGGGAAACCCAGCCAGATGGGCGGGGTATTAATAATAATAATAATAATAATAAAAATAATAAAAATAAATTAATTTCCCTTTTTGCCTGCACCTTTTCCCTAATCCTGTTTGTTCACCCCCCCACCTGCTGCTGCTAGCTTCGTGGGGAAAATATACTTTTATGTTTCCCTCTGTGAGTTAAACTGCTACTTTGCAATTTTGATTTGGGAAAATGGTATGGAGGGAAAGGGTTAACCCTTCCCCAGTATCACAGCCCTGATCCTGTTCAGGCCTCCCCAGCTGCTGTTACATTCTTTTAAAAACTCCAGGATCTGTGGATCACCTATAATCTAATCTCATGGTCCCCTCGTCTCATTGTATCCAAACAGAAGCTGATACAGCAGTGTAAGCAATGTGCTGAAACATTCCCCTTAAATGCCTCACCTGTCTTGCAGACCCACCAGACTATTGTGGTGCAGCTCCTCCAGTCTACCACGAGGCTCTTGGAGTGTCCTTGGCTACAGCAGCAACACAAGGGCTCAGTAGAAGCTTGCATTCGCACGCTGGCTATGGTTGGTAAGGAACTGTCTTGGGCTGAGTGAGTCAGGGGGACTGTCTGGGCTTTGTTCCCTGAAGTCAACATGAGAAAAAGCCATCAGACTTACCGTATTTTTCGCCCCATAAGACGCACTTTTCCCCCTCCAAAAATGAAGGGGAAATCTGGGTGCGTCCTATGGGGCGAATGCAGGCTTTCGCTGAAGCTTGGAGAGCGAGAGGGGTGGGTGCGCACCGACCCCTCTCGCTCTCCAGGCTTCAGGAAGACATCCGCAGCCTGGGCAGCCCTGCAGGAGGTCAGGCAGGGCTGTCTAGGCTGCGGATAGCAGCCTGCTTCCCGGAGCGTCGGGCGCCCTGAAGCAGAGCGCCCCGCGCGCCGGACAGACATCCGCAGCGTGGGGAGTCCTGCAGGGGTTCCCCGCAGGGTTCCCCACGCTACGGATAGCAGCCTGCCTCCCGGCGGGTGGGGTGCCCTGAAGCAGAGCGCCCCGCGTGCCGGACAGACATCCGCAGCGTGGGGAGTCCTGCAGGGGTTCCCTGTAGGGTTCCCCACGCTACGGATAGCAGCCTGCTGCCCGGCGGGCGGAGCACCCTGAAGCAGAGCACCCCGCGCGCCGGACAGACATCCGCAGTGTGGGGAGCCCTGCAGGGGTTCCCCGCAGGGCTCCCCACGCTGCGGATAGCAGCCTGCCGCCTGAGGCAGACATCGGCCAGCCCCACAAGCTCAGGGAGGTGCAGCGCCCTTCCTCGACCTGGTTTGGTTTCCCCGACCTGCTTTTGGGGGGGAAATAAAGGAAATTTTTTTTCCCTTTATTTCCCCCCCAAAAAACTAGGTGCGTCCTATGGGACGGAGCGTCCTATGGGACGAAAAATACGGTACATCCTTCAGTAATCTGGTTTGGATGGACTACAGATCTTCTCTCCTTGCAGTTTAGGCACCTGAGATTTTGCATGGTTGAAATTCCTATCAGTGGTGGCCAACTGTGGTCTCCAACATGGGGTCTACTAGTTCTTCAAAGAAGGCTTGGCACGGGTGATCTGCCAGAACCAGGGCTGTGGGATATCACCCAGGTTCCCTGGGTGTACCTTGAGGCGCCTTCCTTGTTTGTAAGCCTTCTCTCCTTTCAGCCAAGAGCCGCTCCATTGCGTTACCCATGGACCTTGATGCCCACGTCAGCTCCCTGCTGAACAGCGCCTCCATCAGCAATGCACAGAGGAACGCCTCTAGCTACAAGACAGCCTCACGCACTTTTCCTCGGGTATCAGCAACAACCAACCAGTGGGACTATAAAAACATCATTGAGAAGCTGCAGGTAGGGACTGAGAAGAGGTCTTGTTTGGAAGGTATCCAGGGTGTGCTTCTCCCCAAGGAAGGGCTTACGGTGCTCTTCTGTCAGAAATAAAAATCTGAACGTCACTCTGAGGAAACTCCCAATTCTGTGTACCCAAAAGGTGACAGCCTTTCTGAAGCCTGCATAAATGGGAGCTCTGATCTTTCGTATACTTGATATCCTACCCTCTGGCTGTGCCCACACATTTTCCGGTTTCTCTTTGCAGGCTTCAGAACTAGAAATTTGCATCTTCCTTTTTCTACGAAAGCCAAGATATTCAGGATGCTGAATTCTGCGCTCAGTAACAAATGTCACGCTTCTGCAGCATAATCTCATCTAGCTTTGCCCTGACGACACTGTGCTTTTCCAGGACATCATCAATTCCTTGGAGGAGCGCTTGCAGCCCCTGGTCGAAGCTGAACTTTCAGTCCTGGTGGACGTCTTGCACCGCCCAGAACTGCTTTTCATGGAAGGCACGGAAGCCTACCAGCGTTGCGAATGTGGCGGTTTCCTTTCCAAGTAAGTGGGTCTTGGAAGACAGATTCTGGAGAGTGATCTGGGACAGGTTGGTGGTGACATTGAGGTTAGGGTAGCATGTGAGTGGGGCTTTTACACTGCCTCAATCTCCCTGCTGCCCTCCCCCACTATCTTGGTACTGCCATCTTGGTGATGCTGCTGAGAGGCCAGGTCTGCAACACTGCCATGCCCTGCCGGCTACTCCTGGGAGCGGGTGGCACTGTGGTCTAAACCACTGAGCCTCTTGGGCTTGCTGATTGGAAGGTAGGTGGTTCGAATCCCCACAATGGAATGTGCTCCCGTTGCTCTGTCCCAGCTCCTGCCAACCTAGCAATTCAAAATCATGCCAGTGCAAGTAGATAAATAAGGTACTGCTGTGGCGGGAAGGTAAATGGTGTTTCATTGCACCAGAAGCAGTTTAGTCATGCTGGCCACATGACCCAGAAAGCTGTCTGTGGACAAACGCCAGCTCCCTTGGCCTGAAAGCGAGATGAGCGCCGCAACCCCATAGTTGCCTTTGACTGCCCAGGGGTCCTTTACCTTTTTTACTTTTTACTCCTGGAAGGAGAAGATAAAAAGTGCTGGCATGAAAGAATTAAAGGCTTTGAGACTTGGTTGGCAAGACGGATGTGGCCTGTGGACTTGTCTAGTTAGGAACGGGGTCCTTGGTATTTTGTAACATTCCTTGTGGGTGGGTAGTGGAAATGAGAGGAATTCTTCTTGTGTTGCTAGATTGGTCCAGCACACCAAAGACCTGATGGAAAGTGAGGAGAAGCTTTGCATTAAGGTGCTGAGGACCCTGCAGCAGATGCTGATGAAGAGGAACAAATATGGAGAGAGGGTGAGTGGCTGAGGAGGTTTGGGCTCACATATAAGGTACCTCCACAGCAAACTCACTTTTTCAGTCTGTTTTCCCTGGTAGGCTTTCTGGGCAAAGAGCCAGGCCTGTTTTACCGCGTTCTGAGAGGATCCCCCTTCTTGATAACAAGGCATTGCATCTCTTAACTACACAAAAACTGTCCAGTCACTGCTCTTTCACAGAGTGTAACTCATTCACTGAGAGTCTGAATGAAATGGATCATTAATATTAAAGACTTAGGAGGAGTTCTGCTGGCTCAGACCAAAGGTCTATGCAGTCCAGCATCTTGTTCCTTACAGTGGTCAGCTTTCTTCATACTTACCAACTGGTAAGAGGAACCTTAGGGTCCTCTTTGGAGGCCCTGCTCCAGGTGCCTCCTCTAAACAAAGTAAGGGAGTAATTCTCAGGGAGAGGGCCTTTTTGGTAGTGGCACCACTGTTATGGATCAGCTTTTCAAATGAGATTGCCTGGCATCATCTTTGTTAACTTCTGAGTGCCAGGTGGATACCTTTCTATTTACCTAAGCCTCCTAAACCAGTCATTGGGCCTCTCAGTTTTTTAATCCATGTTTTTAATCCTAGAGGGTGTTGTTTGTTCTATTTATTTTAAATACTTATTTAATTTTGACTTTGTGCTTTTATGCTTTATATTTCTTTCCTTTCTCCCCCCTCTTTTTTTTTTTACTGTAAGCCACCCAGATAACTTTGTGTTATGGTTTGAAATACAAAAGATAATGATGATCATGATGAGCAGTTCCTCCCACTTCTTTCTCATGCCAGGGAAACACATTGAGGAAAATGCTTTTGTCTAATTATCTGCAAACCAAGAGGTCTGGCTCCAAAGGGGAGATTGTTGACCCTTCTGGAACTGGTAAGTGGTCTGCAGTTCTGGCTTTCATCTTCCTCATTCTTGTGTCATTTTCTCCCCATCCCTTCTCTGAGTCCCTTAAATCCATCTTCTGCCACTCAGGTGTGCAGGACACAGATATAGGATGGGCATTTCAGATGTTCTTGAAGGTGCACATGTTGGTTGCATCCAGCTTACTGTGAGCCAGACTCCTGGTCCATCTAGCTCAGGGTTTCCTGGTGCAGACTAGCAGTGGCCCTCTCATGGTTTCAGCCCTGCCATGGCTTGGATCTGGGGCTTTCTATGTGCAGGAGATGTGCTCTACCACTGAGCCTTGGGCCGTACCTTCTGCTCTTCAAAGCTATCACTGTGAACCAGGGGGCTGTTTATTATCCCTGGCCAAGCAGAGAGAAAACTGATGGATAGAGGAGCCATGGTAGCAAATACTATTTGCAAATACAAATTATTCACCATCACCAGCTACTTAAGCTGATATGTAGCCCTTCATACAGTTTAATCGCATCAGTGGTTTTTGCATCTTTTTGTGCTTGATTGGGCCAAAGTCACATAAACCGCCCGAGGGTAGTAATTAAATGGAGCACCGTATTTTTCCATGTCTGAGGGTGACACATTAACTATTGAATTAGCCTTCTTCCCTGTATTTGTTAAGTTATGATTTTTAAGCTGTTTGGCTGCCTCCATCTCCTTCTTCCCCTAATGTTCTTTTTGCCTACAGGCCAAGATCAGGATTGGTCAGTCATTGCTGCCATTCAGTGCCGGCTGGACAGAGAAGGGGCCACCAAGCTGGTGTCTGACCTCATCATGAACACCAAGAATGAGAAGATTTTTCAGGAAAGCATCCGCCTGGCCATACGGCTGCTGGACGGGGGCAACACAGAGATACAGGTTTGTGTCTGCTGCGACAGCTTCCACCTAAGTTCAGATAACTACCCAAGTGCTCACTTTTTGCCTAGTGTAAATTCAGTTTAACTTCTAATGCCATACTGTGACTGTGGGGTACATATCTCAACTGTGGCAGGGACAGAGCTACCAAATTTGACCGTCCCATGGTGTAATGTGATCCTGCGGCAACGACTTTGGGTGCCCCAGCAAACGAGCACAAAACATGTTTGGTGGAATTAACCCTTAAAAAAATCATATTGCATCAGTTGGTTGACTATATAATTGGAAGAAGGAATGAGTTGTAAGACATCTAGCCAGATTTCTTTAAAATCGTACCCTTGAGATGCCTAACTGTAGTACAGTGGTACCTCTGCTTATGAACGCCATCCATTCGGGGTGCTGTTCACACCCTGAAAAGTCCATAAGTAGAGCGCTGCTACTGTGCATAGTGTGCAGATCGTTTCTGCGCGTGCGGCGAACCCAGAAGTAAACACTTCCGGGTTTGCCGTGTTCATAACCTGAAAGTTACGTAACCAGAGCAGTATGTAACTAGAGGTATGACTGTAATAGTTTTTCTAAAACAACTTTTGCTCCCTCTACTGTGCATCTTTAAAATAGCATGTTGTGACAACATTTGACTTTACCATTAACATTCCTTTATTTTAGAAACCTGATCTGGGCATAACTAACTTTGAAATGCGCATATCCAACTTTGTTCTAATTTAAGCTTTTCTAACAGTTTTTGAAAAGCCGATGGGATTATAATTTTCCTCCACTATAACATGAATCATAAATCTTGTAAGATTTTAAGATTTTTCCTCTGGGGGAAATTGTTGATGAAGCATGATGTCATATTATAAATCTGATGGTGCAGACCAAACCATGGACTTCCTCTGCTGGGTATCCTTCCTTTCTTTGTAGTCATTATTTTTTCCCCTTCTTGATACAATCTGGAAAATGTTAATTTAGTATGAGTCTGGCTTGTGGAAATCTGCAGGATAGGAATTTTGTGTTGTGCCCATCAGATCCCAATTGTAATATGAAACCTGAGCTGCCTGTCAGAAGACCTTGTGATTGCTAAAGGTAATCCAGATGGCCTTGGAAGAAATGGTTGGTCCTAGCAGGATAAGAACCTAACAGGAGCCCCACTGGATCAGGCCAAAGGCCCATTAATCCAACACCCTGCTCTTTTGCAACGGCTTCCCAAATGCTTATTGGAAGCCTGAACGGAGGACTAAGTGTCTAACCCCTTCCCTGTTCCTCCCACCCTTTCTGAAGAAATCATTCTATAACTTGATGACGGGTGACAAGAAGTCAGAAAAGTTCTTTAAAGTTCTGCATGATCGGATGAAGAAAGCTCAGCAGGAAGTCAAGTCTACAGTGACTGTAAATATGAGCGATATTGGCAACAAACCTCGTGAGGACAAAGACTCCCCAGACCATACCAGCAAAGGTATGTGGAAACCCAGTTTATTCTGGGCTCACCAGAGCTTGTCTAGGAAAGCAACAAATGCTCTTGGCAAGAATCTCTAAAAATGGCCACATCTCTCTCAACCCTTGGAGTCCCAAATGAAGAATAGTAACTCCCTCTTGAAAAATGTGGGATCTGTGACATCAGAGAGGAGCATATGGCTTGTGGGTCACATGTAACCCTCAACTTCATGTGGATGACAAGGAGAGAGACAGAGAGATAGAAGTGCCCCAACCACTTTTTGCTCTACCCCACTCCCCCACACGCTGACTTTGGCCCTGCCCATCACCAGCAAGCATTCCCCCATAGATTACCCCTGAAGGAATGCAGCCCTCCATGGGAAAATAAAGGTTCCTTGCACGGAGAAACAGTATGGGTACTATTTTTTTTATCTCCATCAATCTTTAAGCCAGCTCCCTCAGCATTCTGCAAGTGTAGGGTTAACTTGGTCCTTAATAAACTAAAGCTCCAGGAAACACCCAGCTTAGGTGAAAGGCTGTCTGTCATCCAGACTGGCAATAACTATATTAGGGAAACACCTAATTACTGGGGGCAGGGATCCTTGGTGTGTGTCACTGTTGCCAGCCTAAACCACATGGTATTTCAGCTTCCCTGTAGAAGCCATGCTCCACAATAGCAAATGGGTGAGCCTTCTGCCAGCACATAACAAAGTCTTCAGTGGCCAAGTCTTCCAGAGTGTCATCACTTGAGCTGCTGGGTGATGCTTACAGGAAGGGAAAGGCTCAGTGGAACAAAGGGGGATGCCTGTTGGGGGTCCTTTTTCTGAAGAGTCAGACAGACTGGCTTTAGGCCTTCCAGACAGGTTGCCACAGCTCATATGCTAAGCCAGTAACCAAGTGTTGATTTCCTTGCAGAACGAGTCACATCTTTCATGCTGCCCAGCGCCCCATCCCGTTATCCAATGGGTGTAGGGCTCCGGACTGGCCATGATGCAAGGGATAGAAGCCAAAGCAATGAAATGGGTGTGTCTGTTTTGATCATGGAGCCAATTCTTCGCTTTCTGCAGCTGCTGTGTGAGAATCACAACCGGGATCTCCAGGTGGGCATCCTGCACTGAAATGGGTCCTTTCTGCAGCATATCTCATATCCAAGTTATGTCTGCTTTTGAAAAGCTGCCCGCCACTGAGATGCCTCTTAAACTCTGCTCTTGGTTTTACAGAACTTCCTCCGCTGTCAGAACAATAAAACCAACTACAATCTGGTGTGTGAAACCCTGCAGTTTCTGGATATTATGTGTGGTAGTACCACAGGACGGCTGGGCTTGTTGGGCCTCTACATCAATGAATACAACGTGGCCCTCATCACCCAGACTCTGGAGACACTGACAGAATATTGCCAGGGACCCTGTCATGAGAACCAGGTAACCCCAACTGACTTGTGGATAAAATCGCATTGCTTCCATCATCCAGTGAAATCGTGAGTTCACCTTGATTCACACACTCAGAATATGGAGATGCTGGATAGAGCATCAATTTTTATGTCTCAGCATTTGAATAGGAGCAGAGATTTGGAGTCGGCTGTGAGCCAGTTGAGTAACTCCCTTGTATTAACCCACAGAGCTGCATTGTGACCCATGAGTCAAACGGCATAGACATCATCACAGCCCTGATCCTCAATGACATCAGCCCCCTCTGCAAGTACCGAATGGACTTGGTTCTTCAGCTAAAGGTAGATGGCTTGGCTGGAAATGTGGTGATGGGACAGGGAGGGATGGGAGATATGGGATGGCAAGAGATGCTTCATGTTGGAGGTTGACTTCCTGCATGCAATTATTTCATGGTCAGGCTAGAACGTATTTGAATGTGATCATTCTAGCTCTTTGCGCCAAAACATGGTTTTGCATGCACCAAGCTTCTTCCACTTCCTGCCTCTCAAATACTGCCCACCCAATCATATTGTGTGTTGGTTCCTCCTTGCTCTCCCTCATCCCTTTGGAGTCCTGACTTCTCTTGTAGCTTTGATGGAGGATTGATCTTCTGCAGAGTGAGTGCGCTCTGGATACATGGTGTGTTGAAACCATGTGTGTTGAAGCTTTTTTGTTTGTTTGTTATAAGGACAATGCCTCCAAGCTTTTGCTGGCCCTGATGGAGAGCAGGCATGACAGTGAGAATGCCGAGCGGATTCTCATCAGCCTTCGGCCTCAGGAATTGGTAAGAAAGTTGAGAGGGCTGGGATAGCTCTGTGTGGTCTTTCCTGCTTTTGAGAGATCTCTTGCACTTCAAATCATTATTGAAATAAAGGGGACCTGGAATTGTGTGGAGCACAATTGGGATATAGGACACCCATCCTTTAAGCAGCTTCTCACCCTCCTCTTTATCAGCTTTGCAGTTCCCTCTTGACAGAGCCTTGTAGAAATATAACCTGTTTTACTTCACGTACGTGGAATCCATTTGCTCCTAAGTAACTGGTCTCAGTCTGCACCATGTTAGATGGGTACCATCTCTGAGCACTCTTCAAACAATATGCCAGCTCTACCTTGCTCCTTGGCAAATTCAGCAGAGGGACCAAGAGAATAATAGATTATAGCAGGGGTGTGGAACATTTTTCAGCCTGAGGACTGCATTTCCTTGCTGGCAACATTCTGGAAGCCTCATGCCAATGGTGGGTAGAGTTTGAGGCAGGAGTATGCAGAGCAATGGATGTGACTCTGCATAAGTCCAAGGTTTCTGTACCCACTTATCTCCATCTTCCAACAAGACAAGCCGCACACACTGTCCCAGTTCCAAGAACACATTCCAGCCAGGCAAAAGCCCTCAAGGAGAATGAGAAGCAGGGTCTGTGAGGGACATGGCATGGGAACAGGAGAAGTGACCTGAGGAGAGTGGACATGGCCTCGGGAGATCCCTCACACTCAGTAAATAGGCCTGGAAGGGTCTTCATCAGCTCACAAACCAGAGGTTTGCTCAGAGACCATAATACAGTAGGGTCAAAATTGAGACACTAGCTCGTCAGTTGAACATTTGCCTTGCTGCCCTTTGGTTTCCATACTACTTGGAAACATTTGGCAAAGACTAGAATGGAATAAGGGGTTGGTGAGGTGGGTTGTAATTTGTGGACTCTAGGATGGGGCATCTATGTGGGAGGGGAAACGACTCAGGGCATTATTTTCAACCCTTCTGGATTCTGAGATTTTTAGTCCGTTTCTCTACAAGAGCTAGTAACAGGAAGGCTGTGCGTTTTCTTATTAAAAATGAAAGCTGTAATTCTCAGGACACCAAATTCTTCACAGAATAGCAGATTCTCTGCTCATACGGCAAGCCTACCTGTTTACTATGCTATTGCTATAGCCTTGCCTGTAGCAGATTCCTGCTTTAGTGACCAGGACTTATGTGTGAAATATTTCACAGGTTGATGTCATTAAGAAAGCCTATGTTCAAGAAGAAGAGTGTGAGAACTCTGATGTTTCTCCTCGGGAAGTTGGACACAACATCTACATTTTAGCCCTACAGGTATCCTTTGTATGAATGCTTTACTGCTTGATAAAGATTCCTTTCCCTTTTCCTAGGCCCTGGTGCCCTTGAGGATGAAGGATGGATTAGAAAGGGTTACTCTTCCCACATTCTCCCCCCAGACCAATTAAAATAGTTTCTCGAGCACAACATTGGAAGATTTCAGCCTCAGTTGATAGGTGGATGGAGCTGCAGTCTTGACCCGCTTGCAATACAACACACTTCCAATGGAAAGAAATAGACATCTGGGGTTTTGTTCTCTCTTCAAGCCCAAATCTGCTTTACCCTTCAGTTTTTATTCCTTCTTTCTCCACACAAACCCAGATCAAGGAAGTACATTGTTGTTGTTTTGTGTGTGTCTACCATACTCTCATCCCACAGCTCCATAGAAACCTTTAAATGGGGAGGAGGAAGCAATGGTATAACTGATGGGCAGAGCAATTAAAAAACCCAATCTGCTGTGCTGGAGGGAGTTTAGATGTGATGGAGGTATCCCTCCACCCAGCCCGGCTTGGCTCTCCTAACCTTTGCTGTGGAGGTTGCGCCATCATTGGTGGGAAAGCCCTGCCAGCAAGGAGCATCCCAATGTTCCTGTCCAAATGATGGGCACAAGCGCTACTTTTGGTTGAACTGGTGATGTGCATTCTGAAAGGATGCACTGATGCAAAGACTTTTTTTTTAAAATGATTGTAACTGAGTGATATTAGGCTTCAAAGCAAACAAGCTTTCACCTATCCACAAATGACTTTGTAGTCAGCTGTTAGGCTCTGGCAATTCATTGTTTGTTTTCTTTACGTTTTCAGCTGTCTCGGCACAACAAGCAGCTCCAGCATCTCTTAAAACCTGTGAAACGAATTCAGGAGGAGGAGGAGGAAGGGATCTCTTCTATGGTATGTGTATGCTCCTTATTGAAACAGGAAGGTGCTTAGGAAGTACCGCTGACATATTGCGTCAGTCCTGGTAAGGGACAGTTCTGCAGCTGTTTCCCATAATTTAATTTTTCATCTGTTTACATTTTCCCATGAGGTGAAATGTGGAGATGTTGAAGCTACACAAGCCTTCAATGATCCAAATCCATAAGGATGTTAACTAAGGACATTGCTACTTTGACAGTTTATAAAGGATTTTATTAAAACACTATTGTAATGCTTTTGAGATGTTTTGTGCTAGTGAAATCAAGGGCTGTGATCGAGAAACATTTATGCCATGGAATGTTCACAAGCATTTTTTTTTTTTTAAACTGCAGAGGTAGTGAAGCTGTCTACATCAGCATTTTGGCAAAAAGTCTGTTTGTGAGGGAAATCAAATAGTTTTCAGGGATTAAAATTGTGTACAGGCCCAAGGGCAATGTGGCTAAGGGAAGGAGGGAGAGTTGGCAGTGGACCAAAAAACAGAAACTTAAAGATAGGTAGAAGAGACAGAGGCTTTGGGAAAAGGTGGTCGAAGAAGAGAAACAGATATGAAACAGAGCTGTGGGTTGCAGGCAAACTTCAAACATCACTGAGTGGCTGGGTAGCTAGAGCATGGCAGTTGGCTCTACTTAAGAAAATTTACTCACTCTTGTGGAGGTACACCACATCAGAACAGGTTTGTGGACATATGCCTTATATTAGTGGCTATTTTTGTTGTATATATTATGATTTATATGATGTTTTTACTGTTTGATTTTACTATTTGTTTTTGCTGTTTGACCCTGTTGGATTTGTTAGCTGCCCAGAATGACCCAAGGTGCATGGTTAAGAGTCAGGGTAGCCAGAGGGCACAGGAAGGAATAGGCAATGGCTTAACAATAAAATGAAAAAAAAGGTAAAGGACCCCTGGATGGTTAAGTCCAGTCAAAGGAGACTATGGGGTGCAGCGCTCATCTCGCTTCAGGCCAAGGGAGTTGGCACTTGTCTAGCTTTCTGGGTCATGTCGCCAGCATGACTAAACTGCTTCTGGCGCAACGGAACATCGTGACGGAAACCAGAGCGCATGGAAGCACTGTTTACCTTCTCGCTGTAGTGGTACCTATTTATCTACTTGCTCTGCTATGCTTTCAAACTGCTAGGTTGGCAGGAGCTGGGGCAGAGCAACGGGAGCTCACCCCATCATGGGGATTCAAACCGCCAACCTTTTGATTGGCAAGCCCAAGAGGCTCAGTGGTTTAGACCACAGAGCCACCCACATCCCTGGGTTCACAATAGGTCATGGAGGCACAGAATGGAACAATGAAAGGGCCTTACTTCTTGGCCTTCAGATCAAGAACAAGGGGGAAAGCTTTTGAGCGATAGTATGTTACACCAGAAGAGGAAAAAAGAACCCCATACACCAAAGTAGGAAATCTACTGGATGATTGTACAGCTTTGTGTTGCTTTCCTGTGGGCATACTGGTCTCTGGATACACTTTCCCTCACCTCCCGGTAGTTCTTTATACAGCAGTGCAGGTGAGTTTTCCCTGTGGTACAACCAACGTTGCTTTTATTTTTCAGAGATAGCCACATTGACTGTTTGGCTGTGAGCTTGTTTGCTCACATTGCACAGTCTAAGACCACAATCATTACCCAGTTATAATTCAATTTCTGTGTGGGGATTTATGGGCAGTGATTTGTAATTTACAGATTAGTGGTCTTTGGCTGTTAATTAGTGTGCTGAATTGAATGGCTGTCTCCCAGGGGAAGCGCAGGCCCTGTCTACCCTGACTATATATGCTCCCCTCACCCCCCCCCCCCCGAGCTTGTCATACCTAGTAAATACAAGGAAATGTATTGCTAATACATAGCTGAAAGAGATTCCCCCCGAGCCTTTACAAGCTGAGGTTATAGTATTTTCCTCTTCTCTTTCTCACAGCTCATTCTACACAACAAACAACTGACCCAGATGCTGAAATCAACAACTCCTGTCCAAGAGGAAGAGGAAGATCCACTAGCGTATTATGAGAAGCACACATCCCAGATAGAGGTGGGGTTGATTTTTTTCATAGCTATCTCTACACGTTTTCAAATCTGTGTGTAATTAGAATTTTTTTGGGGGGGTCATGTCTGGTATCCGGATTTCTCTATCAGATGACCTAAACGGTGTAATATACAGTTCTGCATTTCATTATCTAACAGCATGTGGATGACCTGCTCCGAAATATCCATAAGAGGCTTATGAGGGGGTCTTGGATACTGTGATTCCAAGGCCTCCCCTGATTTGCCCTCACAAATGGCAAAAATGTACACCAGTTCTGAAGTTAGCATAATTGTTTTCTCTTCCATTAGTGTCAATAGTGGGAAAACTACTTTTCATGAAAGCTGAATGAAGGCAGTACACAATAGAAAACCTCCAGCTCTGGCTGGTGTGAGCCAGTAGGCTTTAGGAAATGGTGGTTTCTCCTCTACAGAATTTCTCTCCTCGTCCTCAACTTTAGGATGGCTCTATTAGCCACCAGAGCTGCTGCTTTTGCAGCTTTGAAGTTGCATAACCAATTTTTCAAGAGCTCAGGCTCCTGCCTGTCACCTGTCATCCCATTAGTTCTGCTTGAATGTAAGGAATTGTGCCGGAATACACTAATGTAGCCTCCTCCCTTGTGACTAGCAAATCTCTTTGAAAAATGCCCTTTGGTTGACTCACTCAAGATTCCACCTAGTCATGTCCTTTCTCTACCTTATCCTGAGCCATATAAAAACCTTTATGATGCCGCATCTGGTGATGCTAACTCTTGCCTGCCAATGTTGAAGCACTGGCCCATGCTGTTTGCTGGTGCAGCATCCTGGATTAGCTGCAGCTCTAGCAGACATTGTGCCCCAACCCAGATGCTTATTTCCTGGGTTTTGCTGCTGGGGGTGACTGTCACATATACAGATGCACTGGTTTTAACTGTATATTTTATACATATGGTTTTGAACTGCTTTGACCCATATTTAAGCTACCAGGAGAAAGTGGGAGAAAGACCTAGGTCCCTTCCAGGATATGAACCAAAGACTCCTCAAATCTCTGCTTTCTCCCAGATTGTGCGCCTGGACCGCAGCATGGAACAGATCATCTTCCCGGTGCCCAGCATCTGCGAGTTTGTGACCAAAGAGACGAAATACCGCCTGTTCACCACAACAGAGCAGGATGACCAGGGCAGCAAAGTCAGTGACTTCTTTGAGCAGTCATCCTTCCTCCACAACGAGATGGAATGGCAGAAGAAACTGCGCAGTAAGACTAGAACAAGGCAGGAGGCTGTTTGTACAGATAATAATTTAGAATGCCAAATTGTATGTCAGCTCCAGCCCCTGCAAGCACCTGTTGAGGAGTGTGGATAGTCAAGTGATGTTCACCGGGCTCCACTGACCCTGTCCTGAAGGTGGCACCCAATTCATTCCCTGCAGCTCCCCAGAGAATCATGGGGCCATGCAGACTCCATAGCCCTGGAGCGATCATTTCAATAGCCATTTCTGTTTCACAGTGAGACCACAGCTTTTTCAGAAGTGCCAATCACGTCAATCAGGATGATTCAATAATCCATTGAATTCTATATTTCTCTGGGGCAGACCATCTTATTTTATTTTTTTCTTTAAATTTGTATCTTGCCCTTCCTCCCAAAGCAACCCAGGGGCAGTCAACAAGTAGTAAAACAATAAAGGAAATATTGAAAACAATTCCAGTACAGGTGCAGACTGGGAAAGATTTCAATGCAAATGTCTTGTTGAAAGTGGAAGGTCTTCAGCTGTTGCCGAAAAGACAAGAGCTGGTGCCTGTTTAATATTCAGTAGTTCCACACCCTGCAGGAAGATATTACTGTTGCCAGTCCAAGTGTCAACAAGGAATGATCTACCCAGGACAATGAGCTCATTGCAAACTCTCTCTGCAGCCACTCGCTCGATAGCAAAGACCAGTTCAAGAGTGTGCCCTTCCACTTGTTTGGGGCCTGTGATGAACTGAGATAGCCCCATAGTAGTCATGAAGGCCACGGTGAGCTGAATCTGTAGAGGCAGCCTCTGCATGGACATTGACATATCCCAATGCTGCTGTGTGGGGATTCTCAGAGACTACCAGTCAGGGAGGCTGCTGGGTAGGTGACACATCTACAGCATCCCTATTCCCCTCTCATAACTTTGAGAGAGCTGACTGGATGTCCCTTTAAATCAATAGTGGCTAAGCTGTGGCTGCCCAGACTATAACTCCCATCATCCTTGCCATTGGCCATGCTGGCTGGGGCTGATGGAAGTTGGAGTCCAATAAGATATGGAGGACTGCTGTTTCACCCTCCCTTCTTACCGTGTTAGCATTCAAAATCTTAGTGAGTTTTTCTACAGAAAACAGTGGTAGAAAGAATGAAATGAGGACATGATCCCGGACCAGTTTTATGTGCTGCAGTCCACTGAAATGTGGTGAGCACAAATATTGAGGTATCATTTGAAAATTATGTCCCAGTTTCTGGCAATTGATAGTGTTTGCAACTGGGTTGGGGAAACAAGAGCACTGATCCCTGGCTCTATAAATAATTGCACTGAGATTGCTGGGTCTTTGGAGAGCTCTGTGCTACTTTCCAAAAGCATACAAGATATACTCAGCTTTGCCTTTCTTTCTTCTCATAGGCAATCCACTGATGTACTGGTTCTCCCGCAGAATGACACTCTGGGGAAGCATTTCCTTCAACCTGGCTGTCTTCATAAACATCATCATTGCTTTATTCTATCCTTATGTCGAAGCATCCTCAATGGGTATATGTTCCATCAGGCTCACTTTGATTTTTATACAACCATTGCCAGCATTCATGGATCCCTTTGCAGGGGTACTCTGCCCACTTGGTATTCATGCAAAGAAAATGCTATCTGAGGCCCTGTGGTTCTTCGGTCAATTTTGCCAGCTAGGCCCTTGCAGCCAACTCGCTAGCAGTTCTTTACCGCAAATAAGCTATCATTTCAAAAACCCTAATCACTTATCTTTTTGTGAACATTAAAAATAAACCCCCTTTGGAAAGAACCTTTCTGCAAAACCTTTGGTAAACCAGTTCCCAGTAAGAAGTTGTGTTCTGTTCGTATATTTTGAGTGTTTTTCAAAACAAACAAGCATGTAGATCAGTGGTTTTCAACCAGTGTGCCATGGCACCCTGGGGTGCCTTGAATTATGGTCAGGGGTGCCACAGGCAACACTGGCCTCTGTCCATCTTTCCTTCCCTCCTTCCTCTGACGCCCTCTTGCATCTCTGCCTCCCAAAGGCTTGCACAGCTGTTTGTTGTAGCAGTCCTGGCTATAAGCTCTGCAGGTATTCACAAGGTATTCTGCAGGTGTCAGGGGTGCTGGTTGCCAGGAGCTGAAGCGGCCTTGGAGTAAGAGAGCAAGTGGGCGAGGGAGCCCAACCAGCCAGTCCCACCAGCCCTCACTGTTAGGAATAGACAGACAAGTCCCAGGCCCCTGAGGGGCAGTGTGAGGAGGCACCTCTCTTTGGGGCTGGGCAGTTCAGAGACCAAGGGCGGCGGCAGCAGCTGCCCAGAGGACTCCCAAGGAGAGGGGAGAGGAGGCTGAGAGAGCACTCCATAAGGGAGGCTGTTTGAAAAAGGGTGAGAGGCTGCCAGCTCTGCAGGCAAGGGGCGACATAACTGGGCTCCTGATCCCCACAGGGGTGCCGCAGAAAGAATCTTGTTGGTCAAGGGAGCCATGGACTCAAAAAGGTTGAAAACCTCTGATGTAGATGACACTCATGGTAGACTGTACATACCCTGATGTGGTCTCCTAAAAGAAATGCATCCCTTTAGATCTGGGTGCTCAAATCTGGGGTTGAAAACAGATGAGGCAGAATGTTGTCCACTGAGCAGCTGTGCTGTTGGGGAATGGCTAGCAGTGCCTGTGTGAGGGGACAGGGTGATGGCATCTTTGGTTCCCACTAGGCATTGCTGGTTATGCATTAGTAGCACATCTGCACCATCCTGGGCAAGGAGGCATCTCCAGTTCTCCTCCCTGTCAGCTGCAGTTCTTTGCAGAAAATCCGACTGACGTTTGTTCCAGTTCAGCAGTAAACTGCAGATTTTCCAACGAGACCCAGGCCTAGAAATCACAAACAAAATTGTGGATGAACAGTAATGGCATTCACTGCCTTCTGCTTTGCCTCGCTGGCTGCTGCTATGCAAGTGCTTTAATGCTGTGTGCTCGCAGTTTGTTGCTTCTCACCTAATGCTGTGCGACGTGATCAGTAGCGGGGCATGCAGAGCTCCACTTCTGTCACTTGGAAGGTATTGGGTGAGACAGGACTGTGGCAAGGTCAGGGCTGGTGGGGTGTGTGTGTGCATCCAAACCTCACCCTTCCCCACCCCCGCACCTTCCAGGTAAGTCTCAGCGATGCCAGTGTCAGGAGAGCAGTTCTGCTCCATCACAGCAGCTGCTGCTGAAGGTTATGTTACAAACAAACGTCTTGGCTACTTAATGAATTAATTTGTGAATTTCCAGGGCTGTTGGATTCTCCACTGATCCCCCTGCTCTCCTGGCTTTTAATCTGCTTCTCCATCATGGCTCTCTTTACCCGACGCTATGGGATCCGACCGCTCCTTGTGGCATTGATCCTGCGATCCATCTACCACCTGGGCATTGGACTCACTCTGAACATACTGGGAGCTCTCAATGTAAGTCACTTGGCTAACCTCAGGCCAAACTCTGGCTGCAGTCTTGTACATATTTAACTGGGAATGAGTTCCACTGAACTGTGCAACCCTTTGCCTATTGAGATTAAGTAGGCGCTTTCGCTGTACTCTTTGACACCTGTTAAAAATATTATTGTTTAAATATGCCTATCTAGATGCTTAGAAAATCGAAGTAATTTTAATCTAGTTTAGTATTTTAACTTTTGTGTGCTTTTAGGTTTGGTTGTGAAATTTTCTTGATTTTACTGTTGTATCTTTTGTAAAATGCTGAGGGTTTTTTTTTTTTTTACACAATCAAGCAGTGTATAAATTTTATTAAGGAGACAAACCAACCAACCAACAAACAAAGAAGCAAGGGGTTTGAGGTACTGGCACCATGCCTAGAGCTAAGACCAGTTTCAAATCTAATGGCAATGGATTTATATCAGTGTTAACTGAAAGCAGAAGATGGCTGTCAATAAAGCTGAAGTAGCATAATAAACAGCATAAACTCACTCCAGAAAGTAACTGCTTGCCTCTTTCCCCCTCTGCTTTGTTCTTGTTCCACAGCTGACAAATAAGATTGTGTTTGTGGTGAGCTTTGTTGGAAACCGCGGAACATTCATCCGAGGATATAAGGCCATGATCATGGATATGGAATTTCTCTATCATGTTGCCTATATCTTGACCAGCGTCTTGGGACTCTTTGTGCACGAACTATTCTACAGCATCTTGGTATGCCAATTTCTTCTGTATTATCTACCTGTTGTATGCATAACATTTCACCTCTTTTTATGCCTGCTTTGTTCTCCCTAGCTGGCTAGGATTGCAATTATTCATTTTATGAAGTGGGCAAGAAAGAAATACAAATCATTGACTAGATGGGATGGTTTGGTACTGTCAAGCAACACCAAACCAATTCCTGTTCCGAGAAGTTGCTAGGCTCTTGAAGCAAGAGTCCAAAGGGCTTCTTGTTCCTTTATGGAAAAGAACGTCCGCATTTATCTGTGAGAAAAGTGGGGATATTGGTGATTAATGAATGGCAATCATTCACCTTCTAATAGATACTATGTGCCTGAAGGACTACCACAGAATGCCTGTTCTCTTCAGACTGATTCTATAGAAGCAAGTTATTATTATTTTTCTGTTTCAGCTGTTTGACTTGATCTACCGGGAGGAGACCTTATTTAATGTCATCAAAAGTGTGACACGCAACGGACGCTCCATTCTTCTGACAGCCCTTCTGGCTCTCATCCTCGTCTACCTCTTCTCCATTGTAGGCTTTCTCTTTCTGAAAGATGACTTCATCCTTGAAGTAGACCCGCTGCCCAACATTAAATCGAAAGGTTTGCTCCCCCCCCCCCCGCTATCTCTCAAGTTTGATATTTAACAATAGTGGTTTAAACAGAAGGGATTTTAAGATTTGCTGACTTCTGAAGCAACCCATTTGTCTTCACCGGGGTTCATCCAATTACACTGGAAACCTTTATGTTCCTTCCTGCGTTTATTTAAGGATTGGTTTTCACCTTGATTTTGTACTAGACCTTTCAACCAAGAATGAATAACTGGTAATGGGCAAGCTAAATCCACTCCAGCGTGTTTATGTCCTTAAGGCTTGCAATTTGGAGGCTTTGACGTTCAGCGCTACACTTAAGGGAAGTGCAATTTGAGACTCCTGGATTGGGCAACCTTTTATGAGTGTATAAATAGCAGCTTTTACCAGCAAAGTACTGCAACTGTGAAAGAACTGGCTTGTATGTGTTTTGCATGGCAGTCTCTTCCCCCAATTCAAAATACAACATATAAAGACTCTTCTGTTCAAGTGTGTAGATTTCAGTGGGTTCATATGCTTCACTTCAGGGGTTGCCAACATGGCATCTTTGGGCATCAGTGTACCTCCCATGGCACCTGCAGAAGGTCTCTGTAAATCATCTCCTCAAAACCTTCAATGCTTGAGACTTTGCTCTTCCTCCTTCATTCATATTTTCACCTGATCCACTCCTTCTAGACTGAACATGCCCCCCTGTCAGGCTTCGGGGAATCGGCTTCCTCCCCTCGTGTCAGGAGATAAAAAGATAAAAGAAAGGGACGTCTTACCAGTTAGATACTTTAATAATCACAGTGAGAGAACAAAGAACACATCTCCTAGAAATGGTGGTGCTCCTAATTAAGGATCACACACTCCTCCATCCCTATTAATCTACGTCACTCCTCCGTCTTGTAATCTGAGTTTGTACCCTCTGTGCTTTCTGTTCTGAGACTTTCTGAGCTCTTTGTGACTTTGGGGAGATCAGAGGAATGCTGTCCAAAGACTGTGAATCTGTTAACCCTCTCTCCTCCAGTGTTTCTTCTCCTAGCTGTTCCCCACCCAGTATTTCCCAGCTTCTGCCTTCTGATCTAGGCCCTTCTGCAAACCACTGTTCCAAATCTATACTGTCCTCCTGCTCCTGGGAAGATTTAGGGTCAGGGGGTCACTCCCACCATTCCTCCTCAGCATGATCCCTGACAACCCTTAAACATGTCCACATTTCATTGAGTGCTTGGACTGGACACCCTACCTCCCTTCTGTTCTGAAGAGATTCAAAGAGCTTCTATTGGTGTGTGAATTCGATGCTGGCTGATGTAGATGCATTTTCCCCTCTTCTATTGACACAATCACTTCTAAGTGCTCTCTAAAGCCATGGGGTATCTGGAAGGCTCCTTGGTTTACTGAGGAGCCCTGAGTGATGAAGTAGGCCAGACATCAGCTAGTGCAGGGAGTGCAAGTCCTGGCATGAATCTGACTGAATTGAGGTACAAGTACATAGCTGTTCGTACCACATGGCAGTGATGGGAGCAAAGATAGTGTATCTCTTGGCCTCTATTATGTACTTAGTGAATTGTGCAGCAGAGCTATTCAAAGTGGTTAGCCCAGATCAGTATGGCATCAGTAATGGACCACTCAATAGTCTCCTGTGAGAGATTTGTGAATTAGTCTGAGGGTAACATTACTTGGCTCTGTGCTGAACACAGTGTCACCATTAGTTCATGCTTGTTGGAGGTCCTTGGAGCATCATTCAAGTACAGCTTGTGGGATCGGTTACAGTTCAAGGATGTGGACAGGATGCTTGTGGTAGTGAGGCTATGTGACACTGAGTAGATAGCAACCTAGAACAACAAGAACATGATGGGAGATACTTTTTGGAATGGCTTCAGTCAAAGGAACAACTTTTCTGGACTTTGTCATTGTTATGAATTGAAAGTTGATGTTTTGACAATTCTGCTGCCTCCTGTCCTTCCAGGTACTCCTTTGGGGATGCAAGCAGACATGGACGCTTTTATGGAGACATGCAGTAGCGACAAAATGAGCTGCTCTTCTGGTGTTGCCAAGCCCAAAGTGATAGAAGGTAGGTGGGGTGGCTGAAGCAACTTTCTCTAATTCAGATGCTTGTGGGAGTGAAGAGAAACTTTGCATATTTTATCCGGCACCTTGAGAGGGCAGCTAGGATGAAATTGATCTGTGTCTCGGAAGTCAGCACAAGATATTGTAAGATCTAGTGTCCAAGTTAAGATGCAAAGTTACTTTGTTGGTACTTATCCACAGCATCTTACTGGGACTAGGGGCCACTCCATGTAAGTAAGTCAGGATGGCAGTCAACTAACTTATTTCTGCCACTGCAAGGATTTCTGCTTGTACAATGGAACTCTTCTCCTCTCTTATCCCCCTGTGCCCTCCTCAGGTCTCCTTCAGAGGACCATGAGAACTCCCAGAAAAGAATTTTGGGGCAAACACGGAAGGAGAGGAGTAGGGGAAATTTCGTTTCGCAAGTGGAGATCCTTGCACTGATGGAAAGAGTTGGATAGTGCCCTAAAAATATAATGCAGGATGAATTTTAAAAACAAGCAGAGCTGTTGCACGTGGCTATTGGAAATGTCTCTGTTATTTTCTTCCATCTTCTAAAAAGGAAGGATGAGGCAGAACAGCCAGGTATTTTCTGCATATAGTTAATGAAGCTAAGAAATATGGATTTCACAATACTAAAAGCTAATCATAGGTGCTCTGTTTGTGTTCCTGCTGAGTGCACTTTTGCTTGCATTCCAGAAGCGGAGGAAGATAATTCAGAGCGTGCCTGCGACACGTTGCTCATGTGCATAGTCACTGTCCTGAATCATGGCCTCAGAAACGGAGGTGGTGTGGGTGACATCCTCAGGAAGCCGTCCAAAGATGTGAGTTAATTTGGGGGCAACCCATGTTAGGCAACGCTGGCTAGGGGTCTAAACCAGCACAACAAAGGGTGCCTGTGCCCTACTGAAATCAGTGCATACCATTGTGGTGTGCATATTTGGATTTCCCCAATAGTTTGTCTATTGTGACATGGCGCAGGGGCACCTATGCTAAATACCAAATGCCAAACGCCACATTATATGGGTCAAATGGGGTCCCCAACCTGAGGGGTGTGACAGATCTTGTCACATTGGTTTGCTACCTTCCCTTCTCACATTTTTTACTTTTAAAATTCAGATCTTTTCTCACAATTTCACTTTTTGTGAGATCGTACAATTCTAACATTATGCACACCTAACACAATCAATCCTTCCAAATATTTTCTTCACTGTTTACAAAACAAATCTATTCAACTTGTAGCCACTGGCATGTTGGCAACTTGTCTGCCAATTTCGAGAGGGAAATGTTTGGGATTTTTCAGCAAAGCGGATAAGAGAAGCCATGCTTTCTTTTAATGGCTGTCCTTGTCTTTCTGTCCTAAAGGAGTCTCTTTTCCCTGCTCGAGTGATCTACGACCTCCTGTTCTTCTTTATTGTCATAATCATAGTCCTCAACCTCATATTTGGTGTAATCATCGACACCTTTGCAGATCTGAGGAGCGAGAAGCAGAAAAAAGAAGAAATCCTGAAGACAACGTGTTTTATATGTGGTAATTGCCCAGGGAAACTATTTATCTGGGAAATACCCCCATATATTCAGCAAACATCCAACAAGATCATTGCCTATCTGGTGGAGGAACTATCCCCTTCTCCAAAAGTAAACTAAGTATTCAGGGGGTGTTCTTCAGGCCCCTACCGAAAGGAGGGTTAGGCTTTGGGTGTTCATTTGACTGCAGCAGCTGAAACTGCCCACAATACAAACATATGTGTTGTATTTCAGATATTCATTGGCCTGCATACAGGATCCAAAACACAGCAGAAATGTATCCCATCTTAGTGCATTCAAATTTAAGTTTCCACAATTTCACTTTCAAAGCAAATTTTTATTGGTTTCTGATGGTCTGTCAGTGGGTGCAAAATGGCAGAAGTGCAATATCACTTGAGATAATATGCATAATATCTCAGCTTTCCTATTTTACACAATTAACGTTAGTGTTTAGATTTCAAGACGTCTCTTGAAGTGGTTATAAACTACTCCAGCCATCTTTTCTTTTAAGGCATGTTTTCAATTTTACAGAGATTCTTTAAGTGTCCAAAACAGGTACTGTAATTTGAAATTTAACTGCTCAGCCGGGAACATTAGGCACTAGCCATTTTCTGCTCAAGACCTGCTAAAATTAGATTGGAAGAACCCCAAAGGCTTTCTCTTCCAGTTCCCTGCTGTGAACATGACCACCCATCCATTAGCACCCCACTGACCAACTTATGCTGTTCATATTTCTGTATGCTACAAGTAGAGGTCAAGTAGAGAAAAATGTGTGCAAAATCAGTCTCTTTAATGGGACTTAGGGATGGGTGCAGCAGTTGCTAGATAACATAGCATTCTCCTTTTCTTCATTACTTCCTTAGGACTCGAAAGGGACAAGTTTGACAACAAGACTGTATCTTTTGAGGAGCACATTAAATTTGAACACAACATGTGGAATTACCTGTATTTCATAGTGCTGGTGCGAGTCAAAAACAAGACTGACTACACAGGGCCTGAGAGCTACGTAGCACAAATGATAAAGGTAAAGGCAATCAATACTCTTGCATGGTGGGAAGAGTTTCACTTTGGAAAAAGGCAGTTTTAGTGGGCAGCCTGTGTGTGATGTATATAATCTCAAATAAAATCAGATGGCCTGGGTCTACTTCCCTTCAGTTTTGCAATCTGGCCTCTGCCAGTGGCCAGACGTATGAGAGGATGTAACTTCAAGAATTGGTACCTGTACTGGCTTGTAAGCAAGGACTGTCTTGGTTTTTAATTTCTGTATAGTGCTTTTGAAGGGGTGCTATTAATACACTGGGTGCTCTAACTTTATTGCAGAATGGCTCCTCTATCAGTGGAAGGATAACACCTCTCTCTTGCTCCAACAGGCAGCACTTAGCACCAGAGTCTTTGTTCTTGACAGTTCAGTTAACTGCCCTCTCTTAGGTTCTGCCCTACCTGTTTTGCGGCGCCAGGCTACTTTTGTTCTGATTAGTTATTCCTTCCTTTAAAACACTTGTTTCCTGCAATGACTGTTCCAGAACAAGAACCTGGACTGGTTCCCTCGGATGCGAGCCATGTCACTGGTCAGCAACGAAGGTGAAGGGGAGCAGAACGAGATCCGATGTCTACAGGATAAACTGAATTCCACCATGAAATTGGTATCCCATCTCACATCACAGCTGAATGAGCTGAAGGAGCAGGTATGAGAAACTTTAAGAACGGGGTGCTTTGGAGAGGGACTAAGGGAATGAACTAAGAGAAGTAGCGCCTTTTTGGAACTTTGGGATGTCATAGAATTAGACCATGTTTGCTAACCCTTCAACTAAATAATGCTCTCTGGGGGGGAAATTCTGTTGTCTGAATGCAATTGCTTTTAGATGAAGCACAGAGCAGCCCTGGCAACATTCATAGAACTGCAAAGGTATCTTATTGCTTTGAATTTTGTGCAGGCTGTCCAGAGGGCATGGTTAATAACTGTCAAAATAAATAAGTAAAATGTTAGGATTACAATTAACAATGTGGCAAACAGCTAGCCTTTGCCAACCCTGAGATTCAAACTATTCCTCTCGTATATTCCAAGCACACAATCCAACTCGTAGCTATTGCCACAGTTAGTCTTTTCAAATGCTGTTCTGCAAAGAACTCTTATTTGGTGAAAGCTAATAGCAGGTTGCCCCAAAAAGATTAACAGTAGAGGATGCATTGTCCCAAAGATAACATCTGCCTTAACTGATCTCTTTCTACAATGGGGGTGGAGAACCTTTATGGGCCACATCTTCATCTCCCCCACCCAACAGGACCACCCATCTGTCATAGTTGGCCCACAGGCAACGGGGGAGAGAGCCACTATGGATTGAATTCTCTGTGCATCAGCTGATGAATGGGCAGCTTAATCCCCCCTGAAATTTTTGAGCATAGGCAATGCCATTCAAATAGTGTGTGCCTGCAGCGTCTTGTAATTAATCGGGGTAGGGCATACTTGCCCTTCCCCCATATTTTATTCAAGTTGGCATCCCTGGCCTGTGGCTGAAGGTTACCCCCCTCCCTGCTCTACAACATGTAGGTCAGGGAAGTGTGGGCACATTTCTACACGAGTAATGCCAGTTAGCTGAGTACACAAGCTTCAACATGCAGGGGTTTGTGGCAGAGAACACTTGTAACACTTGTAAATTTGATAAAAGAATGGTGTTGTGAATTCAACTGAAGAAATGAAAACCATCTTTTCAATCCCCCGTTTTTATATTCCAGATGACAGAGCAAAGGAAGCGAAGGCAGCGGATGGGCTTTGTGGATGTCCAGAACAGTCTGAACCACTGAGACAGCAGAATCTACTTCACCAAGCTAAAACTCTACTTTACATATGCACTTCCTGAGGAGGATATTTGGTACTAGGTTGCCAGCACAGATCTCATCCATCAAAGAAAGCCGATTCATGTCATGATGATTCATATTTTGGCATTCCGGCACCACCTTCTGTTCATCTCCAGCAGGGCTGATTGCATTTTATTCAAGAGAGAGACCTGAAGCTGACAACTAGTATGATTTGTCGCTTTGTGCGGATTCATAGTTTACCATACATTTGGGAGCTTTGCTGCTCCTTATGATAGCTCTGTTGCTATAACATGGGTTATCTGTCTCCATGCACTACATTTTGATGGCTTCGCAGCCAGGTGCAAATAGGATTGACACTGTTACTAGCAAGTAGTAGTTGCTATATTTTAACTTATTTTAACAGAGTCCATGAAATTCAACATACATGGATCTCTCTTTACAAGCTTGTCATCTCAGTTTTCCTGGAGTCACTGGCATTTTTCTTCATCTCTAGAATCCTATCTAACCCAAGAAGAAACTAAGAAAATCTACTATTAGCTTAACACTTCGACTGAAGATGAGCGGCAGATTGCATTGTTGAGAAATGCAATGGCATTTTGTTCCATGGAGAGACTTTTATCAGCGTTAGCGGAAGATTGCATGTTTGTGCTGCACTGTGAAAGAGCAATCTCTTCCCCCTCTTGCCCACACAATAGGTTAGAAGACAGTACACACTTAGGCGTTAGCCTGCTTCTGGGAAGGTTAAAAGGTGGTAGAACTGGATTATTTCAGTTGGCTAATGCAAGGTAGCAGTAATATTTCAACTATCATCAGAATGGACATTGAAGGGTCATTAGTTAGTGTAAGAAAACAAGTTTGGGGAGAAGGATGGAGAGAAAAAAAAGAGTACATTATAAAAGTCCTGAGATGTAAATTAACTACACCTCTATCAGCCCTGCTATGCTGGCTGGGGCTGGTGTGAACTGGAGGGCACCACACTGCGAAAGACTTGTTTTAGAATTTCCCTAACCAACATACACTGCCCCAGAGCGTTTCCCCAACCATTTAGAAGCATTGCAAGTTCAACTTCAACAGCCAGGCTACAACTCAAACTCAACTGTAAATAAAACAAAGTACATTAGGTACAGGTTTGTCTAACTGTGAGAGTGGCCACTAGAGGGAGATGATTAGGGAGAGTTGATGACAGTTCCTTGTTCCAGCCTCCATATGCTTTTCCATTCCTTTCTGACCCAAGCAGGGTGTTTCTCCAGGGTACATATTACAGTGCAGGTTGAAGGGGGGGGGGGAGATTTCATTAATCAAGAGTGCAGCTTTGCAATTTGTCTTGCTCTGGAATATTTTACAAATATTGTTTTAAGTTTTAATGTGGTAACTTCCTTAAGTTAACACAAACAGAACCAAATACAATAAAATGGAAGGGAGAAGGAATCACCTCTTGATATGCTTGTTGGTAAAGCTACAAACTTGTCAGACATAAATACGACTGAGCAGATTTTTTAAAAGATCTGTTGCATTAGTTGGATTCTGCTTGATGCGGAAGCTATTTAAGCAAATATTTCAGACATAGCCTTTTCGGTAGGTTTTCATGAAATGCTCTGACTAGCCCGACTAATCTTGCCACAAGATTCCAGGATGTTCCTAGGCTCACTCTAGGGTGAATTCCATGTTTGCACAGAATGCTGGAAGATCTACTGGCCCTAACTTTTTCTCATGCTAGATGAGAACAGATGCTGCTTGTACTGCAGGGGCAGATCATGGTGAACCATTTGTTTTTAGAAACTTGTCTACTGTTGCCCATTTTTTTTACAGCAAAAACTGGTATTCTACAAAACAAATAGCTTGAAAATGAGTGCTCTACTGCAACAATTTTGCACCAACATATGGCAGTTGTGCCTTCCTTGAATAAGTGGTGGCATTCCAGTAAAACACACAAGACCACACATCTATATGATATAGTGCCTGTATTTGTTTGGGAATATTCTGAATTCTAAAAAGCCATGAAATACAATTCAGTGATGTCGCCTTTCCCTAAAGAACATGCAAACACCTAGACATCCCAAAGAGTGGCAGCCATGTCAATATATTTAAAGGCTTTCTAACATCTGCCTAAAAACCAATGTAATCAAGAAGGCCTTGCTTGTCCCATTCCAGAAATAGCTTCACCCAATACTGAAGCATTGTTCCCTGAGATAGAAATGGTTCTGAGATGAGATGTCAAAACCAGATCTCTTTGCTTTAAAAAGTCTGACATCATCCTAGGTAAGCAAATGAAACAAACAAACCTCTGTTTCAAGGAAGCAAAATATAGAGCTTTAGGAAAATTGGCTAGTGTCACAAAGTTATCATTTGGAATCTTCTTCAGGATTCTTGGCAGAAAATTTCTCACGTAACTTTGTCCACTTTCCTTTCTTTGCTTCTTCCATCTGCTTCAAGCTAGCTGCATTAAGAGGAAGTCAGAAAAGACAAAAAATAATAATAGGGTTTTCATTATAAAAACAATTTTCTTTAAGAGGCTGCTTAAACAGTAACATGGTGATATATGTATGTTTGCCATCATGTATACATGTGACAGAAAGCCACAGCCAGTCCTAGTTCCCTGACGCATGTGCCTGTGCAGTTCACATGCCTGAACACTCGCATTAATCATGTCCAACCACTCCACTTAAAGTACACTCTAAAAACCATAAGGTGTGAAACAACCATTCGTTTCCATCTCAATAAGTTTATGTTTCGCTGCCCGGGGCAGACCTGCTCTCCTTAGTCAGAACAGTACATGTGGAGCCAGCAAAGACTAGCATTTTCTGCAGCCAGGACATAAGACTGCTTGCTATTTAGCTTCAGGACATTCAGGAATGTTTAAATTTACTGTTTCTATAAAGGCTGTCTCGATACAGTTAGCTTAGATAAATCATAGTGTAATAGAAAACTCTTGAACTGTAAAAAGTGAAACCAAGCAGAGAAAGCAGCTTCTACACAGGTTAATTTAGACTGTTCTTTATCGTATTTCTTGTTCCCAAACAGAAACCAGAAATGCAGGAAGAATGGAAAGCAACAAAATCAGCTGATTACTGATGTCTATTGTGGGAGTGACCGGGAGTCTTAATTTGAGGCTAATTAGCTCTGGGAACACACACTCCCTTCTTCAGACTTGTGTGTCTCAAATGAAGGGCAATTAAACGCTGAAAACCCCAATTCTGTACTGAAAGGACTGGAGGCAAAACGGGGCTGATGAGAAACAAGAGAGCAGTATTAGCATGGTCAGGTGGACCCTGAAGTATTCAACAGTACAAATTATTATTGTAAAAAAAACCAAGAGGCAGCATCCCTCCTTGGCAGCCCATGCAGCTTGCAAGAGAAGGAATGGCTGGCACCTTGAACAGCTGTTAGGGAGTGAGAAATTGCAGGTCCCACTTGCATCTATTTCCTAGACTAAGCTCAACTTTTTGGGACACAAAATCCATTTATCATAGTGTGCCACATTCCTCAAGTAACGTGTTACTCTTAGCACTAACATTAAAGACAGAATACAATTGGTGCATTACAAATAGCTTTTGCATAATGTTTTGCTCATTGGAAGGCTATTTATGGGAAGGAGGGAGGGAGGAAACTCCTGTGAACAAAGCAGGGGGGATGTAAAGAGCAGCTGAATCATTTTAGCCAACCAAATACAGAACAGTAAATGGATAAAGCATAGTTTGCCCAAATACCTGTTGCAAGGACTAGCTTGCATTCTTCAACTGTCACCCCAGTAAAGCTTGTATCTTTCAAACGTGGATACTATGCAAACAAACAGAAAAAAATATATAAATATAGCAGCCTCCTGCTTCCTCTGAGAACAATGTTCTCTTAATCTTTCTTATATGGCATCAAAATTGTATGCTGAAGTAAATTCGCTAAATGCCATAGCACGAACATGCTCACTGCTGTTTCATATATATATGCATGCATTTCTGAAATAGCAGGGATGGCTAATATGGTCCTCCAAATGCACAACTACACTCCCATCAAGCAGAGCCAGTAG
Source organism: Podarcis gaigeae (assembly GCF_964106915.1). Taxonomy (NCBI): domain Eukaryota; kingdom Metazoa; phylum Chordata; class Lepidosauria; order Squamata; family Lacertidae; genus Podarcis; species Podarcis gaigeae. Next base: position 45,924,336 of record NC_139682.1, on the reverse strand, counting down.
CGTCGGATTGGGGCAATTATAGTCTTAACACTAGGAGAGCCACAGGCTTGCCACTCCAATTTACATAGTAAAAGGTGAACTGGCTTGCTCAAGGAGGGAGAAAGGTTGTTTTCTGCTGCTCCAGAGAAGCGGACACGGAGCAATGGATCCAAACTGCAAGAAAGAAGATTCCACCTAAACATTAGGAAGAACATCCTGACAGTAAGAGCTGTTCGACAGTGGAATTTGCTGCCAAGGAGTGTGGTGGAGTCTCCTTCTTTGGAGGTCTTTAAGCAGAGGCTTGACAACCATATGTCAGGAGTGCTCTGATGGTGTTTTCTGCTTGGCAGGGGGTTGGACTCGATGGCCCTTGTGGTCTCTTCCAACTCTATGATTCTAAGATTCTAAGAAAAAACAAAGACACTGTGGTAGATAATATAGTGTCATCTGGATGTTATTGGACTTCAACTCCCATTAACCCTGATAATGGGATAATTATCAGGGGGTTGGACTAGATGACCCTTGTGGTCCCTTCCAACTTTATAATTCTATGTTTTTATTGGACATGCTGGCTAAGGCTAATGGGAGCTGGAGTCAAACAACATCTAGAAGGTGCCATGTTGGCTTCCCCTGCTAAAGATATATCAGAGGGGTCTTAGTATCAGGATTACAAAACACATCCCAGAGGCAGCTGTCAGATTCTAACACTGGGTACCTGGTCACAGTGATAGGACTTACCTTGTTTTTATAGTAATTGGTATGGATTTTGGCTAAACTCTCAAACATTTCATCGCAGGTCACTGGATCAGAAATCTGCAAGAGTACAAAAGTACAGTGAAATGATTCCTAGAGTGTAAACAACACTTCCATTGAACAGAAATTTTATATTACCAGTGTTGTAGAGGAAGACATTACATTTTAAAATGCAAACTAGTTTTGTTCTTCATATCTATTCCAACAGAGTCACTGAGTTAAAATACAATCAGAAGCCCATCCTTGAGCAAAAACCTATCTAAGCTTCAGCTCTTTCACGTATCAACCCAAAAGTCCTGAGTATACTGTGAACAAATGAAGCTTTCTGTTGAGGGAAGGGGGCATTTTCTTACATTTTTTGTCAAAAATGACAAAACCCAAATCCCATGTCAATGGCAAATTCTAAACCCAGGCCCTGCCACCATTCAGTCTCTTATTTCCTTTGAACCTTTAGCTTACCAATATTCCATAAATCTGGGGTACAGGCATGGTACAAAGCCAGTCAGATACAGATAATTAACAGAGATAATTACATTAATTTATTATACAATTATGAAGTGCAAAAGTTTTTCTGGTTACTTCAAAAATAGCACTTTATCTTTAGATTATACTTTTAAAACTTCTTACTGTCCCTTTAAATACCAATAGCTTACATCCAGCTAAGACAGCTTTAAAGGAACAGTAAATTGGATAGCTCAGTCAGTAGAGTAAGAGACTCTTAATCACAGGGATGTGGGTTCATGCCCCACAATGGGCAAAAGAGATTCTTGCATTGCAGGGGGTTGGACTAGATGACCCTCATGGTCCCTTCCAACTCTAGAGTTTATGATTAAAGCCCTTTAGCTGAACTGCTTTTGTATTCTCCCCGCCCCAGTTAACACTATAACCGAGGACTCTGTTGGAAGCCTCTTCATCCAACCCTTTACTGACCTACTGAAGAGATTTGTTTTGCTGCATTGCCCTGGAAATCTGCCCTCTCCTGCCAGTCACCAGAGACCAACGTTCAGGTTCTCCCTTTTCCTTCTCAGCCTAAGCCAAGTGGTTCAGCTACCCACAGCAAGTTATCAGGCAACAAGGCATTCTGTCCTCCCCTGACCCCCTTCCTCTGCTGTCACTGACCACCCTTAACTCCAAGTCTCAAGCCCACTCCAATTTTCAATTAACTAACAATATTGCACACATTTATTCTGGCCACTCAAGTCCAGCTCCACCCAATCCCACTGCCTAACTGAAAATTCCAAGCTTGCACCCAGCAAACTCTCCCTCCTTCCCTCCCTCCCGAATACTAAGGATTCTCTCTCGGCTGTCAGTTAAGGCCCCATTCAACAGTTAAAACTAGTTTTCACCAGACCAGACAGAAAACTTCCTACATCGAATACATTACAATGCACAGTACGATACATATGTCAGAACACATTACACAACACCCATTACAACTTAATTCAAATAAACAGGATTTCTTCACACTGCGTTACACTGATGTGCTGCAAAGAAGTGTTTGCAGAATAAACAGCTCCAAAATATGCCAAACAGATCAACAAACATGAGCAAACCTCTTCACGGGGGGGGGGGGGGGGGAATGCATTTAATCTAAGATACTGTCAATAACTGTGGCCCAGATGCACTAGATAAGAGGACAAAGCACACTTCAAGGTCATGTGGAAGGTGTGTCATCTAACTATCATATTCATTTCTAAGTTTTATTATAGTTGGTCTTCTCAGATAGAAAAAGTGATGCATAAACATATGTTTTTAATGAGAGATTGGGGGGGGGGGGAATGTGACATAAACTGCAAGAATGATATGTAGTCATGTAATGACCAAACGGCATCTTGGAAAGCAATAATCGGCTGCATGAATTATGCAAGTCAGAATAATATGACGTGTCTTTTCTTCCACAGCCCAAGATATTGGCCAGTGTTCAAATCAGAAAAATGGGGCAGGCCGCTTGTATATTACTGAGTTTTACATATTTTTGTATTCACACTGAAAAACCCTGATAGTGTTGCAGCTATCATGTGGAAAGCAGAAATAGCTTTTTAAAAAAGAAAAAATACCCCAGCACATCTCATTACACATGGATAAAACAGACATTAGACTTACAAAGTACCTTTATATCTCTGACTCTGCTCTTTATGCATCCCTCCTGCTATTTGGCAAAAAATAATAGTCTCTTTACTATATAAAGTATTTTATACATACAAATTGATATCAGCGCTGCAAGCATCAATTTAAATTTTTCAAAACCGATGACAGTTTAGGAAAATGAAGGTAGGAATCAGCTGCTCTGAGCACAAAAAGAAAGGAAAAGCACGTTCTGAAATGGATGGCGCAGACAAAAGGAACAGAACAGCCCTGCTCTGAGGATGCTCAGAAGATAGTGACTCTCTTAAAAATGAGTGTCTGCCATAGATTTATTTCTTTAATTTTTGCAAAGTATGCATTCTTCTTCCATGGAGACCATTATGTGGTGATGTACTACCACAATGCATACATACACTGATGTCCCAGGCATTAAGAACTGACTCCAAAACATTTTCAGTGCTGAACAAATCATGACTTGAAATCAAGAAAAGCTCAAGGCCATAGAAATGGTCTCTATCAGTGAAGTAACCTGGAAATAATCCAGCAAAAGCAGATACATCCTGCAAACGAAATGAACGTTTTAAACCGGCATCAACCTGGAGGGCAAGGGAACCTGACAATTTTTGGCACTTGACTGCAGCACAGAAAGAGGGCTATCAGTTCAGCTAAGAGACCAGCTGCCCTTTGGCATGTTCCTCCACTGAACTGTTTCCAATGAAACTGATGGTTATAAAAACTAAATTTAAGAACTGGTCCCTGAGTTTCCTTATTTTTCTCTTCCCTTCCTTCCCCCTTTTTTGTTTTTGTGTTGTGTCTTTTACACTGTAAGCTTGTGGGCTCAGACTGTCTTTGCTTTACTCTGTGTATAGCCTTTGGATTCTTTTAGGTACTTCAAAAATGAAAAATGAATAATTTTTGAAAGCATCAGAGCCAACAGAAAACCTAGCTCTGGCTGGAAATCAAAAAACAATAGACTTTAATGAGAAACTAGGGAACTCTTTAAGTCAGATCCAGATACCTACTATTCATTTCATCTGGCCCTAACTTCAAGTTCCTCACTGCACCAAGGTTCACAACATATACTAAATTTCTGAAAAGGAACTTCCATGTAATAATTAATATGACACCCATTTGTACAGCACTGTGATGCTTATACACATAAGAGTATATTTTACTAGTCAGTCAAAAGAGGGAATTTCAACATGTGCAGCTCTTTTCACCACTGCATGTCAAAATGTACTTGCCAAAAGTCTCTATACAGTGGTACCTCGGGTTACAGACACTTCAGGTTACAGACTCCACTAACCCAGAAATAGTACCTTGGGTTAAGAACTTTGCTTCAGGATGAGAACAGAAATTGTTCAGTGGCGGTGCAGCGGCAGCGGGAGGCCCCATTAGCTAAAGTGGTGCTTCAGGTTAAGAACAGTTTCAGGTTAAGAACGGATCTCCAGAACGAATTACCGTATTTTTCGTCCTATAACACACACCCGACCATAACACGCACGTAGTTTTTAGAGGAGGAAAATCAGTAGGCATGCCACCCATAGGCATTCCCTCCATAACACGCACAGACATTTCCCCTTTCTTTCTAGGAGGAAAAAAGTGAGTGTTATGGTGCAAAAAATACGGTAAGTTCTTAACCCGAGGTACCACTGTATATGCTATTAAAGCCACAGCCTTAACTTCTTAAGCTACCTGGAATAAGAGGTGTGTTTCTGTGATTAGGTCTTTTCAAAAATTGTGCTATAATCCAGAGAAAAGCAGAGGCAATGGACATTACACAGCAGTCATGGTAAGTGGCTTGGGGAGAAGTGAATTTATCTAAGTATTTTTATACATCACTTCAATCATTTACTCCTGCCAAGAGCAGTTTATCAGAGAATTTCATGCAACTGATATCATAATTACATTTATATCCTTCCTTGCCACATGCTGCGGTGGAGGGCAATCCCACCTTACACAGGAAAAAAAACTGAAGAACTTTCTAACTTGTCACCCCATTTCCAATGGAATCTTTTCATTCTGAAGAGTCAAAAACCCACACAGTGAAGCAACCTGCATATTAAAAGTTGTAACTCAGCCCTCACTCCTGCTGCTGGCATGGCTAATACTGCATTCGGAGCCCTGGTGCAAACAGTGACTGAGGTGGAGGGGGCAGTACAATTGCAACATGCAATTGGATTGGGCCTCATGCTGTTGCACAGCAGCAGTGAGATTGGCTCAAGCCCAGGAATACCCTATTTGGGGATCTTCTGCGCTGTTACTGGATATCCCATCAATGGCACTCCTGCCCATTTAGCTTAGCCTTCCCAGCCCATTGCAATTGGGGTACAAATTGCTCTGCCCCTTGGCACCAAGTCCCATTAAACAAAGAGTGAGGTCTCAAATAAGATATATACATATATATTAAAAGCATTTAGATAGTGACTTGAGCTCTAAAATGGAGTTCATTAATTCTCCTGGATACCTGATAGCAGAGTGGTCAGATGCACAGTGCTGGCTTCCATATTAGGCAGCACAAGAGCAGCTGATTTTGAGAGTCATGAAAGGGTACCAAACTATGATGCATTTATTATTGTATTTTACTGCCAGAACAGGGGAGAGACGCTTGTAGGATTTTCTGCCTCAGCTGCCCAAATAACAACATGACTGGCCTTGGCGTACTCCACCTCTTGACTTGGGGAGGGAAAGATTCACCTCAGGCAGCAGAATGTCTTGGACGAGGCCCATAGATATAAAAGGCAGGGTTCCTGCACCTTAAAAATTGCTTGCATGGCAGGGACACCTGCCAAAAGCACCCCTCTTCTGAACAACTATTAAAGTTGCAAGGACCCCACCCTGTGTTCGAATCTGGCTACTCTATCAGGGCTGGCCTCTAGAATGAGGCAACCACCTCAGGCAGCAGGATCCACAGGGTAGCATATACCGATGAAGAACATTCTTCTCCTGTTGTCCCTGATGTAGAACTTCACTCCCCCTTCTTGCCTGGCCTGGAAAGTGGGGGCATCATCTTAATGGTTCATCTCAGGTGCTAAAATATCTTGGGCAGCACAGGCAGGACTCACCTTAGGGCCTGCTTGATTCAGGCTAAAAGCCTGTGCACGCTTACCTGGGGAGTAAGCCTCACTGAAGACACAGAAATACCGTTGTACCGTAGAAGCCGATCGCCTTGGCACTTATACGTTTTGGCTCCCAAAAACCGCAAACCCAGAAGTGTTCCAGTTTGCAAATGTTCTTTGGAAGCCGGAATGTCCGACGTGGCTTCTGCAGCTTCCAATTGGCTGTAGGAGCTTCCTGCAGCCAATCGGAAGCCACAATTTGGTTTCTGAATGTTTTGGAAGTTGAATGGACTTCCGGAATGGGTTATGTTTGGCTTCCAAGGTACAGTGGTGCCTCACAAGACGAAATTAATTCGTTCCGTGAGTCTTTTCGTCTTGCGATGTTTTTCGTCTTGCGAAGCACGGTCCGTCGCAACTGCGCCTCTTCAAGCGGCTTTAGGAAAAAAGCGAACAAACTCACAAGACGTTTTCATCTTGCGAAGCAAGCCCATAGGGAAATTCGTCTTGCGAAGCGACGCAAAAACCGAAAAACCCTTTCGTCTTGCGCGTTTTTCATTTTGCGAGGCATTCATCTTGCGGGGCACCACTGTACGACTATATTTGGGAATAAGCACCCAGAAGCCTGTGCCAACTCTTCACCATTACGCTACGCAAACATCCAGTGCCGGATTTACGTATAAGCTAAGCAAGCTATAGCTTAGGGCCCCACCCTCTTGAGAGCCCCACCAAAATTTAAGGAAAAAAATATTGGATGTACTTTTCCAAAATATAAGATAAATAAATAAATAAAATAAAACCTACATACAGTGAGAGCTTAATAATTATTTCACTATTAAGATACTTCTTAATTGTATTTCAGTTCAACAATTACTTTGATAAAATACATATTTTGTTATGTGCAAATGGCTTTAGATACCTATTAGGTGCATAAATTACCACATAGCATATATTCAACACAAAAAACCAGTGACAATTTGTTGTTGACAAAGAACAGCTGGACATATAAAGGGCCCAATTACCTTCAGTAGCTTAGGGCCTCATCAAACCTAAATCCGGCCCTGCAAGCATCACACAGAGGCACAAACACACTCGGGTTGCCACCCCTCCTGTATAATACAGGACTGTCCCATATTTCATGCAAAATGCTACGCCCTGTATTTGAGCTCTCTCTCCCCCGAGTTACGGATCCTCTCCAAATGTTGGAAAGGGCGTGCGAAAGGTCATGTGCTTAAGCACAGACAGGTTTACAAATTCACGTGTATGTATGCACGTGTGACAAGTTCCAGAGGGGCTGTTCGTCTGAAATAGATTGTATTGCTTTGAAGTCACTTCAGCACCAGATCAAACCGCCCTGTATTTTGCCAGAACAAGGGTAGCCACCCTAAACACGCCACATAAATGTGAATTAAATAATACGGGGACCAGCTAGCCAGGGCGCCGACCTTCCCCCTCCCCCTCCGGGCGTCGCCCCCGCCCCACCTGCGTGTTCTCTCCCTCGCGGAAGGCCTGCGCCACCCTCTGCCGAAGGAAAGTGCCCAAGTCCCGCCCGCGCTTGGTCTCCTCCACGGGCCACTCCTCGCAGAGCTTCAAGAAGCGCCGGTACCGCGTCACCGCCATCTTGGCTGACGCCTGCGCGACACCATTGGCGCGTGGCTCACGTGGTCCGGGCTATGCTAATCCCGTTATTAGTTTTCTCAACGGAGGCGCGGCGATTGGCTCCTCCGACTCTCTAGTTCCTCTCTAGTTAAAGCGGAGAGAGCGGATTGGTACCTGCGCAGATGAAACCAGAGAGCTTCCCAGACCCGCGGGGCCGCAGAGATAAGAAAAATAGAGAGGCGCCTCTCTTTTTCAGGATGACAACATTCCGGGTTTACATTGGCGAAACGGATTCATGGAAATGAACGGAGAAATCTGGGATACGGTCGCTGTGATTGAGCAGCTGGGTCGTGCCCACCGAAAACTAAGAGTTAGCGGCAAAGGGACTTCATGCTCCTCCTCCTGACTCGGGACTAATTGAGCATTTGAAAAGTAGCCCTGTCAATGCAAATTCCAAATGCCGATCATCATTTCCCGAAGTTGGAATATGTGCGGTTGACACCAGCGCTTTATGACAGCTCTGCAGGGTTGCACTTTGGGGTTCAGTCTGAGACTTGCTTGGATTTTTTTTGGGGGGGGGAGGAGGAAAAGAAAAGAGAAAGATTCACGCAAAACACCCCCAAATTGCAGCCAAAGTCGATCTCCCTAAATTCCTCCAGTAGCATACAGAAGCTTGCCTGCAGAGACTTTGCATTTATAAATGTTCAGAAACTAACTGCATTCGTTTGTCACAATAAGAAACAAGGCCCGAATCACAAAGAGCACTTTGTCTTTGCTGCTATCTTTTGAAATTTCTTTGTCCGCCCAATGACAGCTGCGGTAAAATTCAGAATTTTTCTATAGGTTTCTGTGGGTTTGCGCAAGGGGATTCGGGGACGGAGTCCGTAGAAACCAGAAATCTGGCAACATGCTACATCGTTATTTTTTCCTATTTCTATGCAGATTCGTTGGATTGGGAAGACTTTAGGGATGGTGCTCATTCTTCGGTATTTACGGGTGCGCCCGTGTTGGAAGTGGAGAGAGATTGGTAGGGGCGTCGTCTTCTGCAAAGCAGCAAAGGAGACCCGTGGAAGTTTGAGTTTGATTCACACATGATTTCTCCCAAAGAATTTTGGGAATTGTAGTTTATCCTTCAAAAAGCAGCAATTCCCAGTACCCTTAACAAACTCGAATTCCCAGTATTCTTTGGGAGAAGCTACGTGATTTACATGGCTAGTTGGAGGCGATCTTTTTCTTACTCCCATCTATGAGATGCATAGTACCTTTTAGGGGTTAATTCAGAAGTGAGTCTCATTATTTCAGTGGGACTTAGTTTTTCGGAAGCAAGTTCAGGACCGCAGCTATGCTGTACAATCCTATTCATGCTTCCTTCAAAGTAAGAATTCATTGGGATTTACTGCGAAATAAATGTTGACAGAATTTCAGTCTTAATCTGCACAGCCACACATAATTTTAAGGCTCTTTTTTACAGGATGCAATCATATGGTTAACACAGAAGGGCTAGTTGGATAGCCCACAATATGTAAAATGCACAGTTGTCTGAATCTTGGCAGAAGATGAACTACATTTGCATCTGATGATGTGAGCTCAAGTCCATGAAACTCCATGCCATAATAAAATGTGTTAGGATGGTATCTGGTGGTCACAGTAGACCCATTAAGATCAATAGATATAACTTGGCTAACTTAAGTCCATGGATTTCAATGGGTTTACTCTGCAAATAAAACATTTAAAATGTGTTGTAAAGTGCAATATACAAGTGTGACACTAGATGGCGACACTGAGCTATGCAATATTCAATTTATTTTTTAAAATGTTTTTTTAAAAAGGCATTTTCACAGCGGCTTCTTAAATATATGTATGTGGATTCCATATGACTGCTCTGAGTACTACATTGCCAGATGGCACCTGTAGCTTTTAAGTCCCCACAACACTCTTGGTTGTTTTTGCAGCAACAAAAATGGCTATCCCTCTGGAAACTTCGATTTGCATTAATTACTTTTTGAAGGAGTGGGGAAGAGTGATTCTTTCCCCCCCCTCTTTTTAAGTGTAACAAGGATTTGAATTCTATGAGCAGTGCAAATGAAGACAACAGCTATTTGTGCCTGGAGACTTTGACAGCTCAAATGCTTCTGCTCCGGATGCTCGCTGTCAGTTGCATGTTAGCAATATTTGGTATCGTGAACTACTTCTTTTAGCAATTTCCTGCAGCTGGGTAGCAGTCTAAGCGGAGCATGTACTGGGCCTAATGATTTAATCTTCCTGTCACAATCTGCGGCTATTCGCAAGCCACAGGCAACACATAGGCAGCAAAAGGATTTCCCTGGAGGCCTGAAATTTAAACGAGGGGAAACGATGATTTTTACAGCAATTATGCAAATGCCAACAGATCTTTAAGAAACAGCAGAAAGGAAACACAGACTTAACCAGTTTGTTACACGGCCTATGCAATTTATTTACAGTTTGACATTCCCATTTTGGGCTTCTCTCTATTTAGACATATTCTAACAGTTTTCCCATGTGACATAGGACACAGGAAGGAATCGATTATTTGGTGGTTCCATATTCACAAAGATTCACAAAGTCTGTAAACATTTTGTCGGCGCGCACACACATGCACAGAAATGCAACACAAAACATCTAGATGACACTTGGGCCCGAACAGGGGCAGGGGACGGGGGTAGACTGCCCCAGGTGTCATCACTGAGGGGGGTGACATTCAGTGTGCGGCCTACCCGTGACTCCCAAGCCTACCCCGAGCTGTCAGGGAAGGGGCGGAGGTGCGCCACCTTGCTGGCGGCCTTCACCCTTCGTTTTGACAACTCGGGGGAGGCTTGGGAGTTGCGGGCAGGCGGAGCGCCATTGCTCCCTGCTACCAGGCTACTTCCGGGGGGGGAGCCTCCCCCAAGCTGGCAAAAGGAAGAGGGAAGGGAGGAAGGCTCCTGGCAAAGTGGCGCGGCTCCCTTCTCCCCCTGTAAGCAGCCCGCTATGGGCGGCTCGCTCCACCCCCCATGGGCAGCTCACTCTGCCCCCATGGGCATCTCTCACCTTGAGATGCTTGCCCCGCCCCCATGGCCCTGCCCCCAGGTGCACAGCATGTACGCCGCTCTGGGTGCCGGAGCAGCTAGCTCCGCCTCTGGGCCCTAACCCTGATATCTGTGCACACATGTCTTCAAGGCCTGTCTAATTCCTCAGGTGGCGTCTCTCCAATATAAAAAGCCATGACATGAATTCATTTATGACTGTTATTCCACAGATTGTGCACCCTTCTAGCTCTTCCATCAGAGAACCTTGGAAAAGGTAAAGGTAAAGGTACCCCTGCCCGTACGGGCCAGTCTTGACAGACTCTGGGGTTGTGCGCCCATCTCACTCAAGAGGCCAGGGGCCAGCGCTGTCCGGAGACACTTCCGGGTCACGTGGCCAGCGTGACAAAGCTGCATCTGGCGAGCCAGAGCTGCACACGGAAACGCCGTTTACCTTCCCGCTGGTAAGCGGTCCCTATTTATCTACTTGCACCCGGAGGTGCTTTCGAACTGCTAGGTTGGCAGGCGCTGGGACCAAGCAGCGGGAGCGCACCCCGCCACAGGGATTCGAACCGCCGACCTTTCGATCGGCAAGTCCTAGGCACTGCCTTATTCCAGGAGGGGCTATCTCGCCCCTGCCTGCTTCTGCGCCTGCTTTTTATTGCTTTACTCACTCACTCCTTTCGGCTGACACATAGATTCCTTGGAGAATACTTCCCCCCACACACTCTGGTATGGAATATAAAGAATCAAGGAATTGATCTACAGCCCATTTTTAAAGTGCCAGAGTTTGGTGGCAGCTGAGCTTGTGGAGCATGGTTGTCATCTGATTGCTTTATTGAAAGTCCTTGGCCCATCAAACAGTGAATTAAAATGTAAAGCTGGAGCTTTTTAAGGACTTGCTAAACTATCTACACCACCCTTTTCAGGAGCACAGCATGTATTTGGCCTCTGTCGGCCTTGCAAGTCTAAATGGTGCTTTATGAACAAGTCCTAAAATGATTTTCAAGTAACATTTTCTTCTAGCTGAGAAATGATATGAATGGACAACGTTAAAACAAGGAAGGGCAATAACCTTCTTATGGATCGCAGGTATGATGGCTTCTGTGTAATCCACAGTAGCATTTAGTATCTTCAGAGTTTTTCCTAATATGCCATGAGTTCACCCCCTGAAAACTCTGGCTGTGACATAGTTGCTGGGAGAGCCATTGCTCTGAAGTATGGGGTGTGCCTTTTACAACCACAAGGTCTCTTGGTAGTTCAGTCGTCGTCATTCTCCCACAGAGATACTCTGAAAAGTTTTTATTAGGTTTTCTAGACCGAAAATGTAGCCATGATCTGGTCCCTCATAGACGGTGTGATTAAACCTAGAGCCTTTGTTGGTTGTATGAGCAAAGTCAATCATACGGACATCCACTTTGGGGTGGCTGTTTCCATGTGGAACAGAGCAGCTAGTATGCTGACAGTGTCCCTGAGGGTGATTGTCTGAAGGTGTTGCTTTCTCCAGTCCCTCATAGTTTATGAGAAGTGAGCTGGAGTAGAACCGGTAAGAGTTCTGCTTTTTGATGACCGACAGCAGAGCCTTCAACTGAGACACAATGGGTTCCACAAGATCCGTTCGGAGGTGATTCCCATTATGAAGGAACTGCAAGAGGGCTTGCCTAAAGCCGTCTGGTGAGAGTTTCCGTCCATAGTACTTATCTTTGCAGAGATATTGAACGGTGTCTGCCTGGTAGACCTTGGGGGAAAAAAAACAAAGGACAACACATTAGCCATTTGAGAAGTTATTTTTGATAGGTTGTTCTTATTTTTAGGGTGTTACAGGAATCTTAATTGTTTTAGCAACAACAGCTACTCTGAGGGGATTTTGTTATTGGTTTTCAACAACATGAGGACTGTACTCTGTTTTTGCATAAAGAAGTAGGAAGTGTTTTTTTTTAAAAAAAGCTATAATATTTAGGAGGTATCTTTCACCTTTCTATACTAGACAACCTTCACAAATCAACAAATATTTCAGGTTTATTATCTCACTATTTTTTTTTACAAAGGAAATAGTCAGGCTAAAGCTGAGCTGTAAAATCAATAATGTTATTTTTTCTAACACTACATTCTCAGTTGGTATATATTATAGTTTCATTCCAATCCCTATTTCTTTGTTGAAGAATGTACTCTCTGATGGCACACCTGTGTGCTTCTTTTCTTATTCTGAAACACTAGAATGAGCTGTTCTTACCTGCATCCCACAAATACGGGCTCCAAGGGATGCTGATGTGCTCTGTTCACACTTCTTTATTTGGCGTGCTTTCTTCTCTTCTGATGCATCATCACCATGCTGTCTGGTTCCCATCTTTAAGTCCAGAATGCAAGGGCATTTATATTTGGATACCACATTTTCAAGCAACAAAAATTCTGGACACATGAGTTAAGGAAATCAATTTTTTTACTTAGGTTTACAACTGTAGCAAAACTTTGCAGTCCACCTGCGCTAGCTCCCCTGACCAGCTTTTTGTTTCCATCTCAACTTATTTATCCTGGGGATGTTCTACTGCCTCTGAGCTGTCCATCATTTTCAGTCACTGCTAAAGGCTGGTGGAGGCTTTCCAGGTATAAAGGACACCAACCAATGCATAAAGGTTGCTAGGAAGTTCTTATTACATGATTGGGCTTTGAGATGTGTATCAGGAGTTGGGTCTTACATGACTTCAGAGAGAGTTTTTGTGCATGTAGACTCTTTTTTTTCCTTTTTCACTGAGTGACATAAAGTGGAGCTGAAAGGAAAATCAGAGCAAATCCAGACTGCTTAAAACTTCCCTTTGAAACTTTTACATTTGAATGCATAGCTTTTAAATATCGTCAAAGTGATATTAGAGGAGTTCAAAACTCAGGTTTTCATATTTTGAAACTCAGCTTCCTATACATGAAACAAAACAGTGAAGCTAAAAATCTATGAGATGCAATTCTCCTCCCTCTGATTTTGTGAACATGGCACATTGTGACAGAGAACTTCTGTTATAAGGTGGACTAGAAATAATATAAATAAACATTTATTTGCATTTTTTCGATTTATTGTTTCAGTATTTTTGAGACAAGGTTCATACAGAGCTTGGGAATGTGGGCAAAATCCAGCATATATTAGTTGTGACTAACACTGTGATACTTGCCTGCTTGTAAGTATGTCTCATTGAGTTCCATGCACTTACTCCCAAGTAAGTGTTCCAGCCCTAGTCCCACTGAAACAAATACCATTACTTATTATGACTAAACTGTACGGGATTGTTCCTTATGTATTTCTATTTTATCCAGTACTGCTAGAGCCTAAAATTAGAACAGGTTATCCACAATATATATATGTATGTTGAAATGCTCATCTATTATTAAAAGTGAAAGGGATACTGGGAGTTCTGCATTGCAACCTTGGGATTATAAAAATAAAATAAAATGTAGAAAAACAGCTAGGAAAAAGATACGATGAAGTTTGTTCTCATTATACTTCGAAGACATGCGGTTTAGATGCTGTTTATGGCAGTACAGTCCCCAGGGATTATAGCTGTTCTTTTCTGGCTGGTTCCCATTGGCATCCTCCATAATTGAAGACATGTCTCTGTGGTACTGAAGGTCTGTCTGTAATACTGCTTTCCCCTGGCAGCTACACACAATTCAAAAGAAAAAGAAAAAGGAGGGGGGATATGATTAGCCTACTATCTAGAAGTAATAGCCTATCATCTGATCCTAAACATGTTTGCAGGTTAACTCACAGGGGTTACGTTCTGGAGATGGCATGTATACACAAAAGCATGTATAGTCCAAGCAACCCTTTGGAACTGCCACATGGGCAATCTTACCTTATGGAGATGGCATGCTGGTCTTACCTCCCACCCTCCCAGCAAGGCTTTTAAGCTCTCCACCTTGCCCCAGAGGCTCTCAAGTGGATTTTTATATGCACTGGGAAAACTCTGCACAGAAAGAGCTCTGAAGCTCTCTGTGTTCCATGCATTTGATTTTTGTGATTTTGACCGGTTTGTTTGCAACCATGCAAAGTTGAAATTGTGTAAGTTAAACATGCGTAAGCCCCAGTGACACCAGTAAAACTTAGTGCATATTTCTAAGCCTGGCTAGGATGTGTCCTTGAACTCTGATGGTGCCTCTTGCATGTCTGCCTTGAGAATAGAAAGGTGTGTGCAGAAACTACCCAACAAAGGTAAACTTTGCATCCATTGCCGTGTCCAATTTTCCCTCTGGTCCCAAACACTACTGCCATGTGGCCCTTTGGAAGGTTGCCCAGACAGGAATGCAGCCCTCAGACAACATGGTTCTTTATTCCTGGTTTAGTTTATGATGGAAGGAGATATGCCCCCTTACTGAAGCCAAGTGCACTAACTTCTGTTCAACATGTGATGCTTTAAACAAGGACTTTGCCACTGAAAAGAGTTACGTCCCTCAGTGTGAAAGCTGAATGTGTTTCCAATTGCTCTCAGTGCTTTTGCATCCCTTGGGATAGAATAATGTTATGTGCGGTTCCTATTTCCATGTGGAATTCCCATTTCTTGAGCTACCCTCAAGGATGAGGACAACCTGAGTTCAACCCAGGTGTGTTCACTGCTGCTTTGTGAAGCAGGGGCATTGCACAGGTGCATGTTTTGCTGGAGGTGGGCTCCTTACCTGTCTTTGGCGGTCTTTGTGAGTGGGCCATGATTCCATTTGACAAATGTGTGGTCACCACTGCTGGTGTTTGCGTGGTTGAGCTTCTGCCAAATTGTCATTGAAGATTCCTTGGAGGCATTGTCCAGAGCACTGCGGTTATCCGTTTGCGGGCAGGCTATGAGGCTCAAATTGCCCATGCTGTCTTTCTTGAGGTGTACAGAAACAATACCTTTAAAGGAAAGACAAAAATGAAAATGTGAGAGGTGTAAGTTCTCCTCCAGTACAGTATATTGGTGCTGGGAGGAGCAAATAAGTTCACAAGTACTTTTAACGAGACCGTCAGTTACCCTTGCAATTTACGTCCACTGAGAACCTCTGCAAATATTGGTTTCTTCCAAATTACTTAGGGTGGAATTCACCTAATAAACCCCATTTGCACAACAGGGATTCGCCTCCCCCAATGGACCCCCCCAAAATTAGCTCTGGGGAAATCAGGGGAACCCCTAAGAACAGCACTTGAGGTGGGGTGAGGGGGGGGGATTTGTTCCACCTGGCAAGTTGAAATGCTTGTGCAGATGGAGCATTCATCACAATGCAATGTTGGATCCCACCCTTTGTTTGTGAATTTGGTTAGTATGCCACAGTGGCGTAGCGTGGGTTGTCAGCACCCGGGGCAAGGCAAGTAATTTGCGCCCCCCAACCCGTGGATTTGCGCCCCCTAACCCGTGGATTTGTGCTCCCTAACCCTAACCCCCAGATGTTGCGCCCGGTGCGGCCGGCCCCCCTGCACCCCCCACGCTACGCCACTGGTATGCCATAGAAGCCATTACCTATGTTTCATTAGGGCAAAAATGAAATGACTGTGGCTTCTTGGGATGCTATCATACAATCACAGAATTGTAGAGTTGGAAGGGACCACAAGGGTCGAAAAATGCAGGAATCTTTTGCCCAATGTGGGGCTCAAACTCAGGACACTGAGATTAAGAATCCCATGCTCTACCAGCTGAGCTGTCCCAGCAGTATTGCGTGAAGCACACTTAGCTTTGGAGGTCACCTGGGCCTCTAGCAACAAAGATGGACCCAGAAGCACCCTCAGACTATGAACCTGCTCTTTGTGGGGAGTGTGGCTATATTGTGTGAAGAGAACTTACGAAAGCATTTGTAGTTGCATAGGAAGCTACAGACAGTTCTATGCTAGTTCTATTTAGATCTTTGACTTTCAGGAGTCAAGCATGTTCCCTGGCATGCGTCAGAAAACAGTACTTGACCTCTCTGAAATGCCCTTTCCTTTCATCTCCATTCCAACACTGTACTTCATATGAGATCTATCCTATAAACTGGAGCGTGGGGCAAATGACCTAAAGTGCAGCATGGGTGTGTGTGTGAGAGAGAAGTGGGTGCGGAACCCTCCCTTAACCTAAAGCTGCTTTTCTTATCTCTGTCTCTCTCAGTGGAAGTTACATTCAGTATTTCCACTGGGGGAAATGGCTAGGGGAAGTGTTTTAAGAGAATAAAGTATGAGTTCAGTGGTCTCTTCCTGCACTTCAAATTGATCCCAACTCCCGGTTTACAGGAATTCAGCAACAGTTTGATTTTAAGGCATGGCTCTCTTGGCATACACAACTTTCCTTCACTGTTAGTAACTGTTCCTGTGCAGAACCTGAACCTTCAAATAAGGCAATCAGATAAAAAACCAGTTCCTGAAATCTTACAAGCGTTCTTAAAGCTTGATTGTGTTGTTCTGTCCCCCCCAACCTTGGCTGCCCTCTCATCTGTAACTGGGACGAAAGCAGTGGTAAGTGGTCTTATTATCTACCCTTTAGCCTTTCCTTTATATATGAGATCTGCTGCTTTGCATGTTCTAGAATAGCACAGGCCCTACCCACATTGCTCAGATTTCACATGTGTGGCAATAGGTATTGCCCTAAAATAAAACACCATGGAAAACGAAAGCAAGGTCTGGCATACTTAAGACAGCGGATCTTGTTGTTGGAATATTTTAGAGCAGGATATTCCAAGCAAGAACAAGTGTGACGGTATCGTACCAAAATAGCCCTCATTATTGTTCATTTGTTTATTTGGGTTTTAACTTGCCATGTCCCAAAGGCTAAAAGCTCAGAATAGTCCATGGGCAGAAAGCCTGTTCTTATCCCTGATCCTTAAACCCATGAGACCCATTGTGGTGCAGTGGTTAGAGTGCTGGAGACCAGAGTTCAATTCCTCACTTGGCCATGAAGTTCCCTGGCCAGTCGCTGCCTTTAAACCTAGGCTTCCTCACAGGGTTGTTGCAAGGATTAAATGAGGAGGGGGTAGAACCATGTATGCCACCTGGAGCTCCTTGGATAAAAGATGGCATATAAATGCAATAATAATAATTAACAACAGTAATAATAGTTTGGGAGGGTAGTAGTTCCAAATTAGTTGTCTACTACACCTGTGATGCTGCAGCTGAGGTTTTCGTTGTTGTAAAAATAAATAGATGCTGTATCAATGCGGTTTTTGCATGCTTGCACAATTAAAAAGCTGCCTTGCACTAACTGCAGAGTACTTTGCGGTCCCCCCCAACCCCCCCTGCATCCACATTTTCTTTTTGTTTTATCTAGCGCCATTCAGAAGCAACATAAGCCAAAATGGCATGTCCTTTCCTCAAGGAAAAACAAAGGTGATAAAGCAAGAGAAAGAAGGAAGAAAGAGAAGAGGCACATCTAAGAAGGGCTGGTTGTAGAGATCAGATCAATTCCAGCCCAAATGCCTCTTCTCCCTCTCCCCCCCCCCCCCCGGAGGGCAGAACCTCAGGTTTGCAAGTGGTGCTATACCAGAAGAATTGTGGCCTGTATGAATGGATAAACCTTCAATATCTTACATCCAAATTGGGGCTGCAAGGCAACCACCTGCAGAGCCACGCGATGCTGTGAAAATCAGGACTAAGGTATAGGATTAAGCCACGGGTTGTGACAAGGCAGCCCCAAAGAGAGAGTCCCTGCGCCAAACTTGCACCCTGTATTTCAGCGAAGTTCCTTCCTGCTGACTTTAATGGGACTCACATGGCTGAAGTGCCAGATGGGTAACCTTTTATATATTTACTCCACTCCCAATAAAGCCTGAGTGATCACACTTGCAGCCCAGAACATCTCAAATGACAGATTGCTTTTGGGCATGGCTTGCAGAGGAGGCAGCTTTGACCTTTGGAAGAAAGGCCAGCAGCAGTTGTCCCTCTTCCTTCAGGCACAGCCACACTGCACTTTTCATCCCCAGCTCCGACTTCCGCACTGCGGGGCCAGCTGAAGAGTCTTTTGCATTGCGACTGCCCTTTGAGGATTAGTCAGGACTCCTCTGGGCCACGTGAGCTGCTCACAGCAGTTCCCAGAGGCCTCCAAATCTTCTGGTGGGAACTTGGGACAGAGCAGGGTTGCCAACTGACGCCCTTCTGCCCTGCGGCTGTGTGCTGGCAGGCATTTTACAGATGTTGCTCCACATATTAGCCCCTTCCACAGATACCGAGTGCGGGAGATTTGATGAAGCATGAGGACCTGGTTTTCTTCTCTATTCCAAAACCTGGAGATAGCCAACACCCCCGATTTTGTCAATATTTGATGAGTGGCAGAGGAATCCAAACCACGGCCAAGCAGTAGTGAGATATGATGGAGGAACAGAGCCTGGATGGCGCCTGACGCCATCAAATGGCAACAGTGAGTCTGGCTAAGGATGCAGCAGATGCCGAGCCTGCTCAGTAGCTCACCTGCCCTTCAATGCCCCATTTTGGGGCTTTCCTTAAATTGCCAGAAGCTGGAAGCCCACCGGCAGAACTTCCACCTGCCTGCGGCTTCAGCAGACAGAGCTCTTTTTGCAGATGCTGGCAGAGCTATTGTGGGCGGGGTGGATGGAGACCTCTACCCCATCCAATATCCCCCTCCAGCAGGGCACCCTAAATGTATTTTTGTAGATAATCTCCTGCACTGTTAACTCCAGGAGCTGTTATCTGTCCACTATCTTACAGGGGGAAAAATGCTCATAAAGCACAGCATCTTCTTACTCTACTAACCTAGTTCTGAATGTATTTCACATTCAAGATGCTTCCCTAGCCTGACTCAGATATCCTAAGCAGCTGTTGTCTCTTGGTGACCAGCATTAAGACTCTTGGGGCCCTCCTCTTTTTCACAGCTGCTCAGAATATAAGACCAGCACAGATATATAGCTGTGCTTGGATGGCTGCTCCCATAGCAGATACCATAGCTTCTGTGCTGCAGAGTTACACCAAAAGCAGAGACAGAACTACTGAAAGGTCTCTTATTTTCAGCAGAATTGGCCAGTGTTGGACAATCTGAGATCAGTATGATTTCCACCTCTTGATTATGGGGTGTTGGGAATGCTGAACTAACATGCTCTCAACATGTATAAATTCTTGGTCCTTACTCTGGCTATATACCCTAAGAGGTGGTGGTGGTGGGGAACACCAGATCTATTTTTGTTCATGAATCAATTAGTGTTTTGTGTGTGTCTCTGTGTGTGTGTGTGTGCCAAACAAGGAGGAGGGAATAGACACTGAATGGCTGCATAACGTAACACTTATTTTGTCCAAGACCAAGAAGTCTTAAACATAACCTAAAACTCATGCATCAGAACAGAATCATAAATTTTGGGAGGGATCTGAAGGACCATCTGAGGCAAAGCATCCTATTCTGTAGGCATCTGTAATGAATGCCAGCTCAGTTCTTCTTGAAAACCTCTGAGGTTCTGTACCCTATCTATACTTGTTAAACTTTGTTCCCAATGATCAATAAGCTAGTGGCAAAACCCTGACATATCTAAAGTGAGCTGACTTCCCTATACTTTATTTCCATGTCTCAACCGTTACATTTGGGAGCTTTGGGACCAATTGGTTGGGACCCACACTTTTTGCAAATACGACCTATTTCTCTTGACCTGATGCAATTGGTGTATACTAATTGGAATGGCCAACCAGTATTTTTATGGCAAAGTTCAGTCGAAGAATGGGCTAGCGGATTAATTGTCACATATTCCAGAGAAGGGTGGGCGGGGCAGGCGTGTTAATCTGTTGCAACAAAACTAGCCAAGAGTTTCATGGCACCTCATTTCACTGGTATGTGCAACAAAAAACCCACCAGCACATGCAACTTGGTTTCAGTGCATGAGCTTCTGCAATGGGCTTTGCTATAGTTTAGAATATATCACCGAAGGGGCAAAAGCTGTTACCAGATTTCCACATTCTGAAGGCTTGCTTTAGCCTTCATTTTGGTACCCCTGGTGATTCAGTTGGGGTATGTGTATAGCAAATTAGTCAGGCAGAGAGTATTTATAGAAGGTATCAGCATGCTAGAAGCATCTCAGCAATTCTCAGAAGCTGTTTTGCTATGTAGCTCCCTAGCTCCATTCTTGTGTGTATATTTTTAAATTAATAGGCACATTTATTTACTGCCATGTGCAATATGAATCTGGGCAGAACCTGGCCTGAAAAACAAATCTGTAATTTCACAGTAGTTCTCAGTAGGCAGCTTTGGGAAAGAGAGAGAGAGAGAGAGAGAGAAGCAAACTTGTTTCAAGGTCATTTTTTCCTGTTGGAAATGCATAAAAGGAGCTGTCGTCTCTGTAAACAGGCACTGCAATTCTATGCATGTTTACTCTGAAGTAAGTCCCACTGAACTCCTAAGTACATATGGTTGCAGCCTAGATTGTAGCAATAGTCAAGCAAAGTTTTGCAAAATGGCATTCTTACGCAATGGTCCCTAGGCCTCTGTGAAGCCTTCAGGGTGTATAAAAATAGAACCAAGGTCCAACCACACTGGTGAATCCAAGCCAGGTATTCCTTTTGACATTTAGGATACCATTTTGTCTAATGGAAAAGAGCAGAGCCAGCCCAAGATATTTCGCTGTCTGAGGCTGAACAGCTAATGGCATCCCCTCCCTCCATGTTAAGGTAAATAATAATGAAGGCTGGCCAAGTGTTTTTGGCAGCTGAGGCAGGAAATCCCAAAAGTGCCTCTCCCTGGGAGTAAAATATACCATTAAAATTTTAAAATTTGCTGCACAGTATCTTGTATTAATTTTAGAATTATTAGTACCTTACCTTTTTTATACCATTTAAAAATAATTATTGTATATTTCTCTTTTTTATATAAATATCAACATTGTTTTAAACTACACATTTAATATTATACTTAACAAATTTTATTGTGTTTTATGTGTTTTGTTTCCTTTTTATCTTCTCTACTGGGCATTGACTGAAATATTTATATCTGAAGCATCTAACTGATGGCAGACCTACTCATGAGTAAACAATCTTGCCTGCCATTTCAAGCAGCAGGCTGGGTGCAACCCATCCTGGGAGCAGACTTGCACTGTGAAAATTCCTCTACCTTCCTTGCCTCCCCCAACTCTAGAGATGGGGAATGTCAGCATGCAGACAGCAACACAAGAATACCCTGCTACAAACTAAAGAAAGAGACATGAGACAAGACAAAAATCTGCAGAGGGGTCTTGATCCTCAGACAAGGTTCATGGCTTCGTCACTGGAATTGTGGAGATGTAAAATTGTTTTTAAAGCAAAGAGATACATCCTGAGGCTGTTTCTCAAATGGCCATTGAGGGAGCATTAGTTGACTTTACTGGGTCATGAATAGGGAACACCTCGCATATCCGAGACAAAATATTGGCAAGAGGCTGAGCTAAAAGAGAAGCCTTAAAATGCAGGTGCTCTCTCTAAAACCATTATATGTTATGCTGCCATGGAAATCTGCCAGCCCAGGACATGAGGGAAATGCTTTTTATCTTGCCTCAGAGAGAGAGAGAGAGGTGGAGGCATAAGGAGTTTTGGCTGGGACAGCGTTGTCTTCTGGCTTTACTTACAGTCACTAAGGGGGAGTTAATTAACAACAGTGGAGGAAGTGTGTAAGCTGAACTGCTTTTAACGTGCTTTAGAAAAAATAATGGGGGTGAGCGAAATAATAACTTTTTGTTTAAGGCAGGCAGCAAAGCGTTTGATAGAAGAATATCAGTTTAAGAGCCTCTTATCTCATAATACATATTGATAGTTCACTTTCCTGATCCTATTTTGAAAATGTATTGATTATAGGCTCTTTTAGAACTTTAAGGCTCTCTCTTCTTTCACAGATGTTTCATTCGAAACACATTTTATCATGGGTCTGTGCAGATTAAAGTAACAAAATTTTGTTTTTAGATTTTAAGAAGCATGCTTCTAGATTCCTAATTTTTTTCTTTTTAATCTCTTAACTATGTATAAGCGTCTCTATGCTTTCCTAAGTACTTATAGGCCTCCCAATAGCCTGGTTCTCGGGGCAGCTTGTAATAGAATTAAAAACAAGCTAAAATTTCATACATTTGAATAAAACACGTGGGGCCGGTAATAGGGACTCAGAAACTAGCTGATTAAAAATCTCAGGAAAAGGTCTTTGCTTGGCACCAAAAATTCAGTGCGGTTCAACTCATCCAGTTTATGAATTGCTTCACACAGGAAAAGTCCCAAAGCAATTTACAACAACAACCCTATAAATTCCTTTAAAGCAAAACAAACACACTAAACATGTTCATCCACAGAAAACAAAGAACATAAAATCAGCCATGAAGCCCATGTAAGGATGAACACCGAAAAGCAGGTCACAGCTAAAAATCAGAAAAGATGCCAAGGCTGGCATTTCACAGCTAGGGTACCACCATTGAAAAAGCACTTCCCCCAGTAAAAACCCACTGTACCTCACTCAGCAGGGGCACCTGGAGAAAGCCCTTCAAAGAGAATTTTAAGGTTTGGGTAGCTTCAAGTGGTGATGGACAATTCTTCAAGTACCCTGGTCCCAAACTGTGTAATACTTTCAAAGGTCAACACTGCCATTTTTAATTGGTCTCAGAAACAGTTTGGGAGCCAGTGAGGACAGGGAAGCATGGGTGTGATATGCTCATTTTTCCTGTATACATTGGCGTAGCCAGGATTTATGTTGGGAGGGGGCAGGCTTCATCTTAGAGGGGGCAGAACCTCAGTTAAGTATTGGCTATGCCCATGCCTGTATATATTTGAGGTCCTCTTCAGAGGCCCAGTTCTGAGCGCCCCCACCCAGTGAAGTGAGGGAGAGGGGTCTTTTCAGGCACGAACCCCTAGCTATGGAATCGCCTCCCCTGAGAGGTTTGCCTGGTACCTTTTTAATAGTCTTTTCAGCATCAGATGAAGAACTTTTCCTTCTCCCAGGCTTAAAAAATAAGTCAGAACTTCCCCCACCTGGCACTTTAGAGCAAGCATTGCTGTTTGGTGAGCTGAGAGATAGTGGAATTTGCCTTCTGGAGCATGCGCTACCTCTCTGGGAAAGAGGAGATGACGTCAGCTCTAGACACATGATCCCCAGTGCCAGCTAGATTCAGACAAGATGCCTGGTGTCCTGTATCTTGGCTCACCTTACAATGTGACTTAGGAGAGCAGGAAACGGGCAAAGATCAATGCTGAGTGTTAATGTTGTTTAGACTGATGATGATTCCATCTGCCTGCCCTGCCCCCATGACTTTGCTTTCTAAGACCTTGGATTTCACATCTAAACAAGCACAGCCTTCCAGCAAGTTGCTAATGGAGAGGAGGGGAGATCCCACATTCACCTTTGGTTAATGATAAATACCATGTACAGTGGTACCTCGGGTTAAGAACTTAATTCGTTCTGGAGGTCCGTTCTTAACCTGAAACTGTTCTTAACCTGAGGTACCACTTTAGCTAATGGGGCCTCCCACTGCCGCTGTGCGATTTCTGTTCTCATCCTGAAGCAAAGTTCTTAACCTGAAGTACTATTTCTGGGTTAGCGGAGTCTGTAACCTGAAGCGTCTGTAACCTGAAGCGTCTGTAACCCGAGGTACCACTGGAGTATTTTAAAGCTTTACATCACATACATAGGGTTGTATCCAATGCTAGTCCTACTCAGAGCAGACCTTAGTTGGATGCAATCCATTATTATAAGTAATCCTGACAACAACCCCATGTTGCAGGCTGGGAGGAGGAGTAGCTAAATCTGACGGTGGTTGACCTGCCTAAGACCACCTAGTGAGTTAATAGAAGAGGCGTCATTTGGCCTTCCCAGGTCATACTCTTCTTAGTCACAGAAGTGAACCAGCTTATTTGAGTACAGCAAGAAGACTTCACTGATTTGGGGGGTTCCTGCCAAGAAGAGGGACTGTCAAACAAGCACCTGTTTCTCTCTAAACCAATTCAAGGTGGCAGCCTAGCTCTGTAGGGAAACCCTTGGGGTCTCATTAAAGCAAAAGATCAAATTATTGCTGAGCAAGAGGATGGAAGTGCTTCTGAAATGGTCTCAGTGTGCTTGATGAAAGGTCTGTGCCAGATCACAAAGAAATGGCAATATAACAGTGTAACTGCATAAGAACACTACAGTGGTACCTCAGTTTAGGAACTTAATCCGTTCCGGAAGTCTGTTCTTAAACCGAGGTGCACTTTCCCTAATGAGGCCTCCCGCAGCCGGTGCCCTTCCACCGTTCGGATTCCGTTCTTAGACCAAGGTAAAGTTCTCAAACCAAGACACTAATTCCGGTTTTGTGGAGTTTGTAAACCAAATCGCTCTTAAACCGAGGTATCACGGTATTCAGAAGAAAGGGATGGACAATTAAAATTGAAACCTTAAGAACAAACCAACCCACCATTGTCAACAAGTAGCACTCATTGTCAGAATTAAAACTAAAAGTGCATGTATACTGAAGGGTTGGGGTGGCTTGTAACAGTAGCTGTTGCTGTTGCAGTTTCGAAGACATTTTATCTACAAAAAGTGTGTCTATTAATGCTCAGCTATAGGCCTGTTTTTCTCATTCTCAGATGCAGTCTCATTATGAGAGGTGAAATGTGCACAGATGGCCTCCTCAAATGGAAATAAACACCATGAATCCCAGGCAGTATTACTTACAAACAGACATTGCAACAAGTGAGATATTTGCAGTGTCAACAGGGAAATTCTAAATGAGGAGGACACCAGAGGCCTCGCCTCTCAGTTGTAAATGGGTTTCCCCTCCTCTTCCTGTTTCTGTATCTTTGAAAGGAGCTTGATCCGGCCCCCTTGTCTTCCATCCTCTTTCCCTCCTGTTTTTTCATGTCTCATTCCCAGATGTACCTGTGAAGTTTCCTGACCGTCTGAGATTGCAATCCTGACAACAACCTTTTTGGGGGCTTGCAGATGTTTGTTTGCACAAAGGCACAGCTAGCCTGAAAGTAATATGGGTTGTAGCCTGACCTGATAAAACAGCAATGGGAAAACTGTGTCTCTCCAAATGCTGCTGGACTACAACTCCCATCATCCTTGACCATTGGTCAGAGGGCTACAAGTTTTCACCCCTGCTGTACAAAAAGTTGGCAACATTTTATAATGGTGAAGTCACCTCTTCTTCCTTTCACCTTCACAGCTTAATCATGGTTTTTGTTTTCAAATCAGATGGAAACTGGTTTGAGAGAAAGTGCACCAATCAGCAGTACTTCTCAGTAAACTACAGGATATAGTTGGATGGTGGCTAATGTCACATATACATGGCTTCAAACACCAGCAGCGGGAGCCCATTGAAGTCACAGTAAACAGTAATGCGTACACAACCCTAGCCTGACGAATGTTAGATCTAGCCCCATGTTTTCACTCGTGTATCAAATTTCATTTTCCTTCACAAGCAGCAAACAACAACTGGCCTACATATTTTGGCTACTTTTCAGCAGCAAATAATTTCTCCATGGCACAGGTGTTTTTGTACTGCAGAAAGCAATCGTGTAATTGTAGACCGAGCAGTTTCTAGTTCTGCTTGCACAATGTCTTCAGCTACAGGCTGTGGCTGTGAGAGTGACGCAGGCACAGCACTGACAGTGGAGTACTGAGCACTGACAATCCTGTAACCCTAATCAGTCGGCAATAAAAATTATTAGTGGTCTGATTTGCATGGGGAAGAAGGGGATGGCAAGCCTCCCTCACCAAAATTGGCAAAGTCCATCGCCACTGTTGCTGTTTCCCCACCACACTCTTTTATTTCAGCTTTGGTAACTTATGATGAAGAACATCAGATGGCACCCCTCTGGGAACCATGCAATAAACACCAGTCACTGAATGCAAACCCTCTTTCTTGCATTAACGTTGAATCTTGAGGCCTGATTTCAATTATGTTTACTCAACATTCAAAGGGACCTACTTTCCAGTAGATGGTGGGATCTTGAGCCTACCTTTGTACTGAGGTGTGAACCGTTTCATTGCTGCAGGGAGGGTCTCGTAGAACCACTGCTCCTGGGAGACGAGGGGTTTGCAGACAGTGTAGTCATCATACCTCATCATGCTCATGTGGCCTCCAACCTGGTGGATAAATGGCTCCAGCACAATCAATTTTCTAGAATCCCCAAGGTCCAGATTATTCTGCACCACCATGGTGCAGCAGAGGCACTGGAGCACCTCTCTCTGTATCTCTGCCCGTCTCTCTTAGATGCTAAGCCACGAATGGAGAAACAACCCGACTTTCGTTCTCTCTAGCTGGGAATAGAAGATGGTTTGAGGCTCTTCACGCCAGCAAGTGAGCTCAGTTGTAAAGCGCCTGTGCCTTCCGGCTGCTGAGTAATCCTCCGAGAACTTTTCTGGAACCTAAAGCATAAATTAAGCAGGTCAGAAAACAGGGACAAATTGCTTCCTCGCTCCCTATTCTCCACCGTCCAATGCAATTCCCATAAAGGTCAGACACTTCACAAGCATTATATGTGCTGATTTCTGGGCTAAGGGAAGGCTATATAGCCAGGAAATGAATGCATATTCCACATAACACACTTTTAGAGACATAGTTACGGGCCGCGTTCCAAGGCTGAGGTATGTATCCAAGGTGGACCCAATTTAGATTGCATGGATAAGGTTGGCAGAGCAGAAAGGTAAGGAAACATGACCTAGGAGAGCTATCAGGTTAATGTGGCTCCCCTGAAAACAGCTAGATCAGGGCATTCCTACTGCCAGCTAACATAAAATTATTAATAAGCACCTTCTCTCTCCTTATGGAGACTCCTGGTTGGGAGAACAATCTCCATTTGCTTACCGGGAAGCTGCTAATGAGCTTTTCTACTTTGTCTCTGGGACCCCAGGATCAGGACGTCCCCTGCCAATAAAGTGACACATTGGGGAACCCACATAGGACATGCCTCACCCATTAACATCTTGGCGTCAACAAAAAGTGGTTTTTGCCTTTCCCTCGTGGAATCACTTCACCTCCCCACACCCACATCTTCCCGAAAGAAACCTCAGATCAGGACGTTCCACATCTCCTAACACTATGACACAGGGAAAGGTTTCCTTTTTCCTTGTAAAGTCACAGGACAGTACTTTTCTTTATTTTTAACCTCCTCCTGCAAGGACAATATATTTATATATGCCCTGATGTGACTTTGTGAGGCAAGGGGGAAAGGAAAATGTTTGCTGATGACATTTTATTGACTGGTGTGGTATGTCCTGATCTGAGTTTTTTAAATAGAAAAACCGAGGAGGGCACACAGAGAGAGAGGTGGACTGTCTGTCTTCCCTTGCTCTCCTCAAGGCACCCTCCCAAGATACAGCATTCACCCCTGACCACAAGGAAGGCCCACCCCATGACCAGCAGCAGTCACTAGAGGATGTTCTTGGCTGTTCTTCCATGAGATTGCTCACCAACTTATTCTATGCAAGCTCCAGGACAGACAGTTATGCAACAGGTGAAGGTGGAGCTGGTGCCACAAGAGGCACTGAACCCACTATCCTTGCTGTCCGTTGAGCCACTGTCAAAGGTGAAAGAGCCCTGCTGGGTTGACTAGTTGGCAACCCACCCATGTATCTTTTCCATTTGAGATCTGGTTCATGTTGGATGCTGCTCAACAGATGCTTTGACTTTGTCTCGTGTGTTGTTTCTTCATTGTTAGGGATTTGTCAGAATCCTGTACTGACCACCAATATGCTCTGGCTACAGCTGGCCTTAGGGTGGGACTTCGAGTGGTGCAGGCAAGGAGCTTGCTGGATTCAGGGCTAGTGGCACCTCCACTGTCCACTGACTCTGGTAGAGGTTCTCTTGGCATTGTTCCACCAGCACCAAAAACTGGTGTGTAGGAATACTTTGCTAATGCCATAAAACATCCTCCCATTTTGGGAACAATTTTTATTTTTTAATATTTTTTTTGCAGATTTAATATTTACCTGCTTCTTGAAAACATTAACTACCCTACACATGTCTATATGTTTAGATCCATCAGATGTTATAAAGTGTTCTGTTTTAAAGTCAAGAAAGAAGCAAATGTGTCACCCAAACAGCAATGGAAAAATATATATACTAACTTTAGCCAGTAGAGGGCAAGAATGTACGCAACTGGTTCTGTACAGTCGGCCTTAAATATCAGGCACAGGGGCAGATCCACACAGTGCAATCTAGTAAAAACAGGATGAGGGTTGGGGCGCAATACTGCCATTTTAAAATGTATTATAATATATTTATTGCATCCTGATCTTTATTTGTATTTGTACTTTAAAATGTCTGCAAATCACTTGTGCGAAATGTTATGCGGTATAGACATTTTCTAAATAAATGAATTTCAGCCTGACAAACTGAAAGAAAGTCCCGCTGAAATAAAGAAGAGTTATTTTCAATTAGTTATACTAATTAAAATAGCACTGTCTGATCCTTTTTAGACTTGGCCATTAAGTAGACATGGTTTCTATCCTCCCAGAGGTTGAAGGCACAGAAAGAATAGAAATTTGGCATATTCAATCAAAATGCAAACAATCGCCCAAAGCTATTAATCACACACAAAATGGTTAAAGTTTGAAATAATTTAAGTGCTAAAATATCTACTTTTATAATCCACACATAGTCCCTAAAGATGTCAATATGTCAATATGCTTATCTTAAAAGCATTGAGAGTTGGGCTTCCACAAGCCTTACAAAATCACTTTATACAACAAAATAGTGCCTCTGGGACTCCTCAGATCCATTTCTACTTTTCCATGCACTTAAAATATGGAATTTACCACAATAAAATGTGGTGATGACCACCAATTTAGACGATGGCTTTAAATGAAGATTACACAAATCCACTGAGGATAAAGCAACCCATGGCTAGTTAGGATGACTATATATCATTCTCTACTGTCAGAAGTAGCAGGCCCTTTGAATGCCAGTCGCTGGGGCTCCACAACAGGACTTTTGTGGACTACCTGTGGGCACCTGGCTGCCCACTGTGGGAAAGAGGATGCTACACTAGAGAGACCTTTGCTTTGATCCAGCGGGGCTCTTCTTCTATTCTTACTGAGTTCCAAAATTACCGTATTTTTTGCATCATAACACTCACTTTTTTCCTCCTAGAAAGTAAGGGGAAATGTGTGTGTGTGTTATGGAAGGAATGCCTACGGGTGGCGGGAGGGGGGATCTGCTGCAGTCTGAGCAGAGGATCCATGGTTCCTCTTCCTTCCCTCCTCCGTGGCTCGCTTTGAAACAGCAAAGCGGGAGAAGAGCCGCTGAGTGGGGAGGAGAGAGGGACAGAGAGCCTGCTTCTTTAAAGGAACAAAGCGGGAAAGGAGAGGAGCCACTTACACAAGAGTAAGTGGATCCTGTCTGGTTGGTTCCTTTAAAGCAAGCAGGTCCTCTGTCCCTCTCTCCTCCCCACTCAGCTCGCTACATAGCAGCAAAGTTTTTCAGCTCGCTAAGCCGGGGATGAGCGGGGAGGAGGGAGAAAAGCAGAGCCTGCTTGCTTTAAAGGAGCAAAGTGGGAGAGGAGAGGAGCCTTCTCCCCTTATACCCCTCTTTTTCATTATTAGCAGCATCCTTCTCCACCTACCCCATGCGTGCTCCTTGTCCCTTGAGTGCTTTTCCTTCCCTGCCCACTTAAAACGTGGTTACAAAGCACAGATCCACATGGATCCTCAGGATTTTTGCACTGGGTCACCCCAAATTCACCATCAGATCACATAGCATGTCCATGGCTACAGCTTGCACCAAAAAAAGCACGCACCCACTGTTGCCTGGGGCCGCAAAAACGTGGTTACAAAGCATGGATCCACATGGATCCTCAGGATTTTTGCATTGGGCTACTCCAAACTCACTGTCAGATCACATGTCTGTGGCCACAGCATGAACCACAAAACTCATACAGCCACTGTTTCGTTTAGAATATTTTTTTCTTGTTTTCCTCCTCTAAAAACTACGTGCGTGTTATGGTCGGGTGCGTGTTATAGAGCGAAAATATGGTAATTGCTACATCAGTGGCTGGATGGGACACTATGGGCGGCTTCACCAAGAGGCAGTAAGCTAATCAGCCAGCTTAGCCTATCGTACTGTTATGAGTTTGGGTGGGAGGAACTAGGCTGTATGCAAGATCCTTCTAATGCCTGGATCCAGCAAGTGTTAAAACATAAGCCAGGCTATGTTGAGGAGATTGCTTGGGTGATGGACCATTAAGAGAACAAAGGAAAGAGAAGTGCAGCACAAAAGGAAGCCCTTAGTGAATGGCCCCATCCTTTCCCAGCCCATAAGAGCTGCAGCCTCTACTGCCTCTGAATACCAGTTATAGGAGTCACGAGTGGGGAGAGGACTCAGGTCCTGTTTGCAGGCTTTCCCATTGGATGAACAGGATGCTAAGCTAGATGGGTTTGGGTCTGATTCAGCAAGGCTTTATAATGTTCTTAACACATTGATGATGGCCCTTCCACTTGTACCATTACAGCCCATTAGGCAAATTTGCTCCTAGCTGATGAACTAAGCAAGCCACTAGCCACACATTGTAGCAAGGCACTTATTCCATACCAAAAAACTGCAAGCAAAGGAAGCCATTTCAGAACGAAGCAAGGAGACTGTAATGGGCAAAGTAAGTTGCCAATGAGTACCATGGCAAATGCAGGGTTATTTTTTGGTGAACAGCAGGGTGTTAAAGCAGTGGTCTCCATTGCTGCTAGGTGGCACAAATAGTTACACATCCAGCTTTGCAGTCATATATGTATATTAAGACTTGAAAGCAAACGTTAGTTAGCCTATTCCCAAAGGCCAGATTTGCAGCAGAACTGAGAGTGCAGAGTAAATGGAGCCCCTTTGGTAGTCCTAAAAATAGCCAACTGATTTAAATCTGCTTCCCCCATTGTGTAATTCAGTCTCTCATTGCAGCCTGAGACATTTCAGACAGACAGACAGACACATCTCTCTGTTGCTTTATTGAAAGATTGCCCTAGTATCCAATCGAAAGTTCCCGGGCAGATATTGGGGAAAGATTTGGTTGACTTCAGCTTTGTTGTTGTTGTTGTTTAGTCGTTTAGTCGTGTCCGACTCTTCGTGACCCCATGGACCAGAGAACGCCAGGCACCTCTGTCCTCCACTGCCTCCCGCAGTTTGGTCAAACTCATGCTGGTAACCTCGAAAACACTATCCAACCATCTCGTCCTCTGCTGTCCCCTTCTCCTTGTGCCCTCCATCTTTCCCAGCATCAGGGTCTTCTCCAGGGAGTCTTCTCTTCTCATGAGGTGGCCAAAGTACTGGAGCCTCAGCTTCACAATCTGTCCTTCCAGTGAGCACTCAGGGTTGATTTCCTTCAGTATGGAGAGGTTTGATCTTCTTGCAGTCCATGGGACTCTCAAGAGTCTCCTCCCAGCTAGCTCTTTGCTTATTTCCATACAGACATTTCATGCACAAAGACGGGATGTGTAGCATTAGTCCTCAATGTATTTCTAAATCTACTTTGGCTCCTTTTCCTTCATCTGAAAGAATAACTGTCTTGGGTGACAGAGTGCTGAAAATGAAAAGCTTCATTCTCTGTGAGGAGTCAAGTTCCAGCACCAAGGCCATAAATCCTTGTGTGCACAGACTCTGAGCCCTTTTAATCTTGTATTTCCTTTCCTGAAAGAATATGATGTTCATAAAGTTTATGTCTGGTCCCAGCATCCCTCATGTACAAGAAGCAAAGATATAGTTTGCTTCACTGAAGGATTTATATGGTTGCTCTGCAAAGCTGGAGGATTGCAGACAGCAAGGATGGGAGAGGCATTAGCCAGGATTGATATGCTGCTAAAATGCTGCATCTCTTTGCCTGTGATTGCTTGGGCATTTGGGATAATGGAGGAACTGCTGTTGCTTTGGCAGGTGGTTTGTGTACCTTTAGTAAATTTTCTGTAGCTGTCCCTCGGTCTCCCCCCTGCCATAAGATATATCTGAATAAGTGCCAATATTTTGGGGTGTGTGGCTATAAAAGCTTCCCCCCACTTCCTGCACCATAGTTGGCAGACACTTCTAGCTACCCTCATAAAAATGCCTCTGGCTTTCAGCTTTTTTCATTTCAATATAGATCTAGGCCAGTTTGGCACTAAGTTCTGTGATCACCCTTTGCTAATTTAGGCAAAGGGAGGGTATTTTGCAAATATGCATATGGTACAGAACCACGAATAGGAATCTCCCATGCTCTAACCTTTAGGGGGCTGAGCATATGGCCTGGAATGAACTCAAAAGGTACTGTGAAGCTGATCTCCAATTGCAAGGCTTTTCTGTGCCTTAGTCTTAACTGACTTTAATATAAGGTTACCAGATTTTTTCCCCAATGAATCAGGGGACACTTTTTAACTTCAGTAGGAATGATAGGATTTTGTCAGGGGACTGATTTGTAAATCTGGGGACTGTCTCTGGGAAACGGAGACGTCTGGTAACCTTACTTTAATAACACTTACAATCAGACCAAATTGTGATCTGAATTTGGTGGCAGCACCAGGGTGGGAAAATCACTTTTTAATGGGGGCATAGAAAGGGCAAGAAGTTTGTCCCCAGTGACTGATTTCTGAAAGAGAAAAATATATTTCACTTCAACACTCTGGTGTTAACACATTTTCCTCTGTAGTCAATCATATTGATTTTGAAGAAGCCAACTTTCAAGTAAACATGCTTACAACTGCAGCTTTATTTTAAATCCCAGTGTAATTAGTATGTGAAAAGTGACTTTCCTTCAAGTAGCGGTCCGTGGAGAACAAGTAGTGGAGATTAAGTTACTTGTCCGGTGTGTGGGTGTGTGCTTCTCCTCTTCCCTCCTCCTCCTCCTCCTCTAGCATCAGCTAGGTCTGAAATATTCTGCTATGAACTAGAGGTTACATCATGGGTTTATTGACAGTCAATACAGATTTATTAGGCTAGCTACCTCTCCTGTTATAACGCAAAACAAATTTGATCTCAAAGGCAGTGATTTTTTTAACCAGAGAGTAGCGGATTTGTCAAAATGTTCCATCACCAAGAGAGTTTTTTAATGGAATGAACTGGTCACATCATAACAAATACTCCCTCTTCACCACCACAGCAACATTAAGGTTAAGATTTGAGGAACATACCCTTCAACCTAAGAGTTTAGGGTTTCAGCCAAAGACTGCTATCATACAATCTACTCAGCTGTGCAAGCAGATCTCATGGCCTTGGGCTTTGATCTCAAAGGCCTGCTAGTTAGAGACCCTTCTATAATTTTCAATGGGAATAATACCCTTTTTGTGCATGTTATATTTATAGAAGACAAGATCTAATATTCTAAATTCTGTGCACTTAAGATTGAAATACACCTGCAGGTCAGCAAATATTTGGCAGCCTTTTCCCCACTCAGGAGCAATATGGGGATGTTGTAGAAACACTTATGCAGTGGGAACTAGAGAAGAATATTCAGAATGCCCTAAATTCTCTCTAACATGAACAGCAATGCAGTGAAGTTTTGTAGAACTGAACTTAGTAGGTTTCACTTATTCATCCCCCTTGATTCATATTCCATCCTCATTGTCTAAGTCTGACCCTGTGTGATCCAAATGAAGGAGGTATACCCAAGTTTAAAGATCAACCCCAACAGTCTACAATTTCAGAGCAAAATCAGAACCTTCCCTCTGTAGAGCTAACAGAAGACCTTGGTGAATGCACAAAATAGTTACTCACCCAGCTGTTCCTTTGATAATCACCAGTATATGCAAAGGATATGGTGGTTCACAACTATCCCAGATTCGTCCGAGATGTTGATCCGTTTGGTTTGCTTGCTCTAATGCAGCCTTGCTTGGAAGTCCAGCCTCAGTATGTGAGTTGGGCTGTAAGGGAGGGAAGCGAATTGGAACACAAGGTGTCACCTGATCTTCTTGGAAATTCTTGACAAGCATCTGTTATGTGCAGCCGACAGCTGACGCAACTGGGCTTGGAGGGGGTTAAATGGCGACAAGGAGAAGGAAGAAAAACACTTGTGACATTGATAGGGAAAAACCTGTGACTGTGGGCTGCTTTTAATATTTTGCATTTCCTACAAAGGACACTGCTCTGTCTAAGTCAGTGATACTCAAAGTGGTTGTCCATGGACTGTTGCCAGTCTGTGAGCCATTGGCTGCTGGTCCATGGCAACTGCACCACAGCCCAAGTTGGGTGGGACACTTCAGGGACCAAATATGATACTTGTCCCTGGCACATTTTTTTTTTTTGGGGGGGGGGCATTGCCAGTCTAGGACATCAGACAGCTTGAGAAGCACTGATCTTTGTGACAAAATGAACACTGCATGCAGATCGCCATATACATGTGCTCGTATGTAGTTGGCATTTGCCACAGCTTCTTAACATGTGCACAGCTCATGTGTATGAAATAACATAAAGACATGGGCATTATGGTCAAACATAATGACCCCCAGGTCCTCCACCGACTGTCATTGTTACCTGGAACTCTTCTATAATTCAAGTGAGCAATATATTTATCGTAATATTCGAACCAGATTAAGGGACATGGAAAAACGAAACACTGAGTCAGCTGTAAATAAAATTTGCTCCCCCAAGTTTTATGGTTTAAATCCAACAGATAACAAGGTCACTTAAATTGCAAAATGAATAATTCCAGTCCAATGCAGGGCCTTTATGTTACCCCATAGCTTTTGTCAAGGGCAGATATTTAAACATCCCCAGAAACGATAGACATTGCAGATTTTTTTGAATGTGCTGGACACAGTAAAACATATTCTCTTCTACTGTCCATTGTATATCCAGCTACGCAAACACATGGCATCACCTTTTCTGGGTAGTCTAAGATTACGGCACAATGAAAATACATGAGTCTATCTGTCTTACATTAACCCAGAAGTAACTGCAAGGGTGGCTGAGTTTTTATCAATAGTATCTCTTAGAGTGGTGAATGACACTATTTAGCGAGAAGAAACACCAATGAAAATCCTCGCTATTACATATTTTTACATGGCTGTTTATTTGTATATATTTTAAAATTTTATATATGGGTATTTTATGATGGCCTTTATTTGTAATGCCTAATAAAGGTTTGGAGAAGAAATAGACTGTCATTGTTACCTAGAACAGCTTGCCTTTGGGGGAAAAGCGAAGCATCTGATGCAGCTCAGAGCTGGTTAATGTAATAACTGCTGAAAGTTGCTGGTACCATGTTAGGCAGATGGATGGATAGGCTTGATTAAAATGGCACAGTCAGAATGAAGGTTCTTGCTCAGTTTCACAGTTGGCATCTCCCAGAACTTCCCTTCCTTGCTGCAGCCACAGAAGTGTAGTGTGTAGTAGCAAGTTGAATGAAAGCAGTAGCTTACACCAGACAGCAAGTGTGATCTGCATGCTTTTATAAGGGTCAGGCCTTGTCAGATGACTTGCTGTGGCCCATTGCCTTTCAAGAGTCTTCTCTGCTTGTCTTGCTGGTTACCCTGAACTTTTCTTCTTTGGACAGAGCTGGTGCTGGCACGCAGATTGAATCTGCCTGACACCCCTCAGATTCCAAATTCAGGAGTCATTGCAAACTTGAATCCTGATACTTGTCCTCCCTACCACTCTTCCAGCCAGGAATGGCTTTCAAGAACATTCTGTGCATTCCAGGTGGCTGCAAATGGTGGATACTGCCCACAAGTTTGGTGGTGCTCAAAACCTACCTTTAACAAACAAGTCCAAAGTAAAAACAAAAACCAGACTTCACATTATCACACTCATGTAGTTGAATTAGCACCCTCTAAATGCTGCACTTTCTGTCACTAAAGTGAATTAGCACATCCATTTTACCCATAAACACACATTGAAAGGATGGGGAAAACATCATACTTCTTCACAACTTTGACTGATCCTACAACAGGATAGTAAAATGGTTTTTAGAGGTAGCCTGAGGAATGCAAAACAATGTAAGGTCACATCTGCAACATTAAAGCACATTGTTTCCCTCATAGAATCCTGGGAATTGTAGCTCCATGAGGGTAATCTACAGCTCCCATGCTTATTTGGAGGAAACCATGTGCTTTAAATGTATGGCGTGGATATTTCTTATTCCTTCTCAGTCTCCAGTGAACACATTTCAAATAGTTGAGGGCTCTTAGTCCAATAATTAGTAATAGAATACTACATAAAAACTTTGAGAAGCAAAAATATCCGGATTTAATGGAGTGATTTCAATAGAAATTTTGGCCTCAGATTTTGTTGCTACTGTTGCGATGATAGAAAGGTAGGACTATAGATATATAATCCTGGTGTATCACAAGTATTGAGAGAGACAGAGAGCTCATCCACGCTTCTGCTTGTACCACCACTTCCCCCCCCCCCCCGAAAATCCCCTCCTTAATGTTGAATCGGAGCAAACATTAGCTGAGTTTTCTGCAGATTGATATTTGCTCTGATCAGGGCTGGTCCAAGACATTTTGGCACCTGAGGCAAACCACAAAATGGTGACCCACTCCCCATTAGGGAAGAAGGGGTGAGTGAAGTTCTACATCAGGAACAAGTGTGTGTGTGTGGGGGGGGGGTAAAGATCTACATTGGGATTTGCTGCTCCTCTGGATCCTGCCACCTGAGGTGGTTGCCTCACCTTGCCACATGGGTGGGCCAGCCCTGTCTCCAATTCAGCAATAAAGAGTTCATTTTCTCAGGGAAAGTGGTGGGACAAAGAGAAAACTGTCCAGATCCATGCATATGAGGCACAGGACAGGAGGAAGTGTGGATGAGCCCAGAGAGAGATTGGACTCAATTTAAATCCGAGTTTCAGTTGGGTGCTGCAGTCAAGAGTCTATTAAAGAAAGATGTTGCATCCAGCCTAGGATGCATGGATGAACAAGAGAACAAATTGCTGGAGCAGAATTCCACAGTCCTGGTCTTCATTGCCAGTTACACCCCCTTCCGGTTAGTTTCCCTGGGTAGCGCTCTACTAGCCTTCAGTTCTTTGAACTAAATATTCTTCACATATATTCTGCCTTTTTATTAAGTCCACATTGTGTTTTGGGACTCCCAGATGTTATCATAACACACGGATCACTGCTAATAATTAGCACTACACAAAGTGATTCATGTGGCAGAAGCAAATTGAGTTTTGCATGATGGGGAAGAAAAGTATTCTGTGGTGGGAGGGAGAGGTCATATATAAGCCAGGCTCTGGGAACACAGGGACAGATTAAACAGTTCTTTGAACTAGGATGCCTTGTTCGTTTGCTGGGAAATATATCAAACCCAACCCGTGTCTTCCCCTCTGCATAGCCCGAGGAACCCTGCTCATATCCAGATGTCATTTCTGATCTGACTCCTCAGTCCTTACCTTTAATGTTTTGCTTATGAATTACTTTTTAAACATTTATGTTATGTGGATCTGGAGAACTCCCTTTGAATAACTTTACCTCAGGCTACAGAGGGAGGGAGAGCAAGGTTTTTGCTTGGTTTAAATGATTCTAAAGACCCACTCTGCTGCTTGGGGTGGTGGCAGCGGCAATTTGGCTGCATAAACAGCATCGCTCATAGACTAAATATTGGAAAGAAAAGGAATGATGAGGACTCCAGGTGACATTAATACATATTTTCTGATGTTACCACATGCATCAGACTGAGATGGCAGAACAGACAGTATCTCTTCAAATGTTAGATTGGGGATACCCTTCTTGAAAGCTTTCCTAAGTTTTCAAAAAAAATCCCTACAGATAGCAAACTAGCATATGAGGGAGAAGTGTTCTAGTGTAGCCTTTTGCTTGCTTACTACTTAAAGGGAGTAACTGATTTAAAGAAACATTTAAAAATGTAATCTCCTACCTAGAAGCTGAAGTACCGCAGTCTGTTCTTCAACCACAGCATTCTATTCCTTCATTTTACTGCACAGAGCAGCCTAAGTCACAATGCACTGCGACGGGGATTCATTTAATCAATTTTATTTAATCCAGATTTATATTTGCATGCCAGTTAGCCATGGCCAAACCCAAGGGGTCTACATCTGTTTTACTGCCAAATATCACTGGTCCAAGGCCTGCCTTGAAATGACAAGAAGCAAGTAGAAATTGTTCACCTAAGTCAACATGTTCTGTCTGACTTTCCCTCTTTTTTTCTTGGGTGTGAGTGACAAAACCACTTCAATCATTGCTATAATTCAGTAAATGCAAAGGTAAAGGTACCCCTGCCCGTACGGGCCAGTCTTGACAGACTCTAGGGTTGTGCGCTCATCTCACTCTAGGGGCCGGGAGCCAGCGCTGTCCGCAGACACTTCTGGGTCACATGGCCAGTGTGACAAGCTGCATCTGGCGAGCCAGCGCAGCACATGGAACACCGTTTACCTTCCCGCTATAAAGCGGTATCTATTTATCTACTTGCACTTAAGGGTGCTTTCGAACTGCTAGGTGGGCAGGAGCTGGGACTGAACGACGGGAGCTCATCCTGCCACGGGGATTCGAACCGCTGACCATGTGATCGGTAAGTCCTAGGCGCTGAGGTTTTACCCACAGCACCATCCGCGTCCCTACCCGCTATAATTCAGTAGAGCTGCTCAATTCCCCAGGATGTTTCACAGTTAGGTAGGGCTGCTAAATTCACTGAAATGTTTCTCCTCAAACTGCTGGCTCAATTCTGCAAAATTTTAGTAGAATCAGTGTTTATCGCCAACTAGCCTGCTTTTGAGCTTGGGATCCTGTTTGTATGAAGCATGTGTTCCACCACTGTAGTATGGCCTAACTCTAAGGGTAGAGCTCTCACTTTGAGGATAAAATGTTCCACTTTAATGTCATGGCTGATGAGGTCCAATGCAGTGCTAATACGATCTTTGTAGTCCATGGATGTGGTTTTCTGTGTTGAGCTTAGGAGAGCCTTAAGGCTTCCCACCAAGTCTAGGCTCCACCAGGACCTACTGCCAGGCAGCACTGCCAAAGCCTTTGGATAGGACAATGAAGAAACCTAAATGCAGCCTACATGACCTTTTTTCAAATGAGAACCCTAATATTAAAAACAGGAACAAATCATCTATCTTTTTTGGCCACTTTTGGAATAATCTGTGAATATTCAAACTATTTGAATAGTTTGAATAATCTTGACTTCTGGTACTTGACTTCTTGACTTCCAGTATGGCAAACAGCCATATTGGAAAAGAAACTAAAAGAAGACAGAGGACAAAGTATGACTTTTTCCAATTTGGTTTTCCTTTATTT
This sequence comes from Podarcis gaigeae, assembly GCF_964106915.1. Lineage (NCBI taxonomy): Eukaryota > Metazoa > Chordata > Lepidosauria > Squamata > Lacertidae > Podarcis > Podarcis gaigeae. Next base: position 45,884,808 of record NC_139682.1, on the reverse strand, counting down.
CCTATACAAATAAATTTGAACACAACCACGTCACCCCACTCCTACGGTGTATCAAGTTATTTGGTTACAAAAAGCTTATAAAGATCGACTGCTTTGCTTTATGTACATATTTCTTTGCCACACACACATTTTTACTCTGTATTGTATAAATTTTCCTGTTATATACTATTTGTTTTATGTTTGTTATTGAAAAGCAATAGAAACTTACATTAGAAATAAATAAAGTTTACAGCAGGAGGCTCTCGGCATTAAGTTTACTGGACAGTATAACAAGGCTTCACATCTGAAAGTTGCAAAAGACGTATCGGTCCTGCATAGATAGTAGAATTATAGAATCACAGAACCGTAGAACTGCAGGGTTTTTGAGGGTCATCTAGAACAACCCCTGAAATGCAGCCAGCAGTGATTTATTTAGTCCAAATATTCAAGCCTGCCTTTTCTTTAAAAAGGAAAAAGAATGTATATCATACAATTAAAACGATCTTTAATCCCCTATTCATTTATCTTTGTTCAGAAACGTCCACTAATTTCAAGGTGACAGTGTTTTTGCTTTCCTTAATAGACTTTGCCAACTCAAGGATAATATTGCCCGACTATGGAAAGTGAGTATCTTTCCCTGCGCCAAAGTACTTTTCCTAGTGATTTCATCTCTTTTTATATCTCAGTGACCAGAATAGAGAAATGGAGATTCCAGACAGCACTTCGCGGTGTTCTCCGTGGCATTCACTTGTGTAAACCCAATGCGAGTCTCTAAATAGTTTCTAACAAAGGTTTCTGACCTCTTCTTTCACCACCACCCCTGCTTCACTGAAGGCTGGCTGTAGGATTTGTTGGTCTGGTCTCCTGGCCACACCATGATGTGTGTTGACTAGCTGTATAACATATACACTACTAGCAGGACTTAATGGAGTCCCATGTGATTCAAGGGGTCTCTGCAGATTCTGTGTGCAAAAGGTGGTCAGGATTCAATCTACACAGGCAGGAAAGGGATCCATGTGTAGATTACAATGATCTTTAAAACATGTTCTTCATAAATACAGCCAAAGGGGGAACAGACCCCTAACCCAGACTGTCGACATTCCATCTTGGACCTCAGGATTGCTTCACCTAAAAGGAAATATTTCAGAATGCAGTTGCTGTCAGGGGAACCAATATTTCCGCATCATTGCATAGCTATGTGACTGCCCTGTTCATGAGCTGAATAAAGAGCATTATGACTCTCTCATGCTAAAAAGTCACCATCTCCCATTCAGCAATGCACTGCATTCATGTCTAGCATAAATTGCTTGGTTTATGTACTCCGCTAAACGTACAGAGTATGTATTGTCGGATGGTATTTTGTATTCCCATTACTTTTTGTTCTTTCTTACACTTTGGCTTACTATTATTATGAAGCAGCCGGAGACCCATCACACTGAATGCTCAATTCCATATATATGTATCAGATACATCTAGCATGCTGCTCATGTCAAATAATGAGTAAACATCTCTAGAACCATACAGGGGTGGGGTGTTTTTTTTCTCCCACCACATTGGTATAAACATACAATGCAGCTATTTGGAATTTGTCACTAAATTTCTTTTTACATAGTCTGTTTCAGGTACAATGAAACTTCTTTTTCACTGAAGGCTGTATGCCCTTGAGGAAAATCTTCTGGCGGGTCTTATGCCAGTAGTGGGGAGCCAGAGCCCATATTGGGAGGGACACAACTGCTCCTTTTCTCTCTCTTTCTGTCACCTCCCTTTCCCCCCTATTTCCTCCCTCCATGCCACAACAAAGGCATGGCCAAACTTGGCCCTCCAGCTGTTTGGGGACTACAGCTCCCATCACCCCTAGCTAACAGGACCAGTGGTCAGGGATGATGGGAATTGTAGTCCCCAAACAGCTGGAGGGCCAGGTTTGGCCATGCTTGGATTAGGCTGAGGGCTCCAGGTTAGAAAAAGGAACCCTTCGATGGATGGAATTTTCTGCTTGCTGGTCATAGAAGCTTCCCTCTTTGTGGAGATCTAAGCCTAAGGCAATATTTAGCTGTGTGTTTGTATTTTGTATTAACCCCTGAAAGTGAAGATCCTGTCAAAATCTGTCATGTTGCAATTAAGATTTCATCAGGGTCTTCAATGTTTCTTTTTATTTCTGCTGTTGACTATGTTAGCTTGCAACTGTTACTTAACACATGTCAGTCCTCTTCTGTACTTATGCAGTGACATAACTCACATGTCTGTGATAGAAGGAAGCAGACACATTGGCAGCTGGTGGCTTATTGAAACAGCAAGGCTCAACATTCGCCACATGCTGTGGGAGGGAAGGATCCATAGGGAGACAAAGGTCCCTTTGAGAGGTGCAAACAGGTGTTAAAAGGCTTTCAGGCTCATGTCTATAGGTTTGGGGCAGGACCAGAGTTCCCCTTGCTCTTTAATGAAGCCATTGATAATTATGCAAGATAGGTGTAAAAATTACCATCATGTTTTATACTTTCTTCATAGGGCTGCAACAGATGTGTAGGCATGAGGAAAACTCAGCAACCAAAATCAGAGTTGAGGGGAAAATGCATTAAAAATACAGGATTCTCTATTACAATAAAACAATGGTCATATATACAAAAAGGCAAATAATAAAGCCTTACTAGGCCAAATCCTATGCAGTATATTTTAGAAGTATTTTAATAAATCCTTGATAGGCCAGATCCTGTGCTGCATATTGTTGAAATATGCTGCAAAGGATTTGGCCTGTTAAGAATTGATTACTGAAACAAGACTTCCGGAGGCGGCGCAAAACGGCAATGGCGGTCCTCTTTACTCTGTGAAGAGGGGCTCCACAAAAAAGGGTCGTCCGCTGCGGCAAAGCGGAGACCCATTAAGAAAAACCACAGGCAGAGCGAGCCTGTGGCCGTGGGACTCGGCGGGTGCCAAAAGTCCCTCCAGAAACGAAGAAGGAACCTCGTAAGGGGCTCCGGAACGTGAAAGGGGGAGCGGCGCTGTGAGTTCATCGCTCTTTTCGTGGAAGCAAAGCCGCGCTGCTGCTGCTGATGAGCGCTGACCTTTCTTCTTGAAAACATCGAAATTGGCTGCAACATACCCGTGAGTAAGGGGAACTAAATATTGGACTAAAATCGTGGAATTTGGCTGAAAACGGGAGGCGAGTAACAGGAAGTCCGTCTCCCGATCTTGCTAACTAGATCAAAGCAACGGCTCAGAAGTGCGCTGAAGCGTTCAAAAGGGATCGTAAAAGCAAAATAAGGGTGCATTGATAGACTTTGTATTGAAAAGACAAGTGGGAAATCTTTGTAAAATTTGTGGACTTTATTCTTGGAACTTTCTTCCTAATTTTGAGCTATGCGGAGTTAAAAGGGACAACCCAGTTGTCGGACTGTCAGTGTGCAAAAGAGAACTGTCAAACTGCTGATACTGTTATTGGAGTTTAAACTGTTACATAGACTGAGATATTAACGCTTAAACATTGTTGCTGGGACCCTTCTTGACACCTTGTGGCCTCTTTTCAAGAAATAGAAAGCCCGGGGAACCTTCCTTTTGTGCTCTGGAACTACTAAGACTTAATATAGGGAATATAAGAACTTCAATGGCGGAAAAGAGTTCTCTCCTTCCTTGAAACTTTGAAACACCCCCCCTAGAGGATTGTGGAGACATAGAGGCCTGGGAACTGTACTTTATTGTGACTTTCTGTGGTTTAATTGTTTACACTCTGGACTTGTCTGACTCATGGAATAAAAGATAATTTGACCTTGAACAGAGGCAGGTGTGGAATGAGTGGCTCAGGGAGAACAAGAGCAGCCAAAGCTAAAGAAAAAGAAAAGAAACCGGTGCAACTTGTTCAAACAACCCTAACTCATCAACGTAGATCATCTGTCCCAACTGTGCTGACAGCACAGGAGGTGGAAGTTGAAGAGCCTGCTGCAGAAGACATGGCAACTGGAGGATCTGAAACAGTCCTGAAACAAATTTTGGAACAACTGGCAATTTTAAATCAAAAAGTGGACAATCAATCATCAAAAATTGACCAAGCTACATCCTCTATTAGTAAATTATCTGATCAGGTTTCCCAGCACACTCAGGCAATTGAGAAACTGCAAGGAGCCACGGCTGAAAATTATAAACTAGCTGTGGAAGCCAGTCAAAAAGCAGAACAGGCGAACAAAAAGGTTGATGAGATTAAGGGGGAAGTAAGGCCTCTGAAAAGACAGGTAGGGGAACAACAAGCCTACCTGTCATTGGTTGAACTGAAAAGTAAGGAAAATAATCTCAGGTTAAGGGCCATCCCAGAACTGGAGGAAGGAAATTTAGAGGGATTTTTGACACTTTTGTTCTCCAAATTCTGGGGGATTGAGGAAGACAAGGATTTCAAAATTGTGACGGCTTTTAGACTGGGAAAATCGATAAAGAAAGATAAGTCCAGAGACTGTTTGGTTATTTTGAGATCAAGAGAGGAAAGAGACAAGATACTAGGCCTACATTTTAAAAAATCTTTGGAGATAGAAGGTAAAAAGGCTGAAATCTATAGAGATATACCTAAACATCTTTTGGATCTTAGGACCACTTACACAGATCTGACCAAATTGCTGAGATATAACACAATTCCTTATAGGTGGGAGTTTCCGCAAGGACTATCATTTACTTACAAAGGAAGGAAAGTAAGAATTAAAACACCTGAGGACCAGCAGAAGTTCCTACCCGACCACGAGGAGGACCTCCAGAAAGGAGCTGCAGCTTCTTGGCCACCACCACCACCGGGACCATCTCCAAAACCTACACCGTCTGGATCTGGACCAGCACTACCACCTCCGGGATCGGAGGGAAACCTAGACACCCCATTGTAGGACCCACCAATTAGACCAGGATGTCTTTGCAGCTTCTTAGTTGGAATATAAATGGCGGAAATTCTCCGGAAAAAAGAAGAAAAGTATTTCATATTTTGAAAAAAGAACAATTGGACATTATTTGCCTGCAAGAAACACATGTGACAAGGCTCCACAGAAAAGTGCTAATTAACAAAAGATTAGGCCAAGAATTTATTTCTTCGGATAAAGTCAAGAAAAGAGGAGTGGTGATATATGCAAAGGAGAGCCTGTCACCGAAATTTTTATTTAAAGATGAACACGGCAGAATTTTGGCGATTGAAATCCAGACACAAGGAGAAAAAATTTTGATATTAGGAATATATGCTCCAAATGAAGGAAAATCGGAATTTTTCAGGAAGCTGCATGAGATTATGCTGGACAACAACATCATTATGTTGGGCGACATGAATGGGGTTGTGTCTGTAAATATGGATAAGTCACAAAGCGCTAACATAACGAAAGATGGCAGACTACCTAAAACCTTTTTTGAAATGACTGACAATATGGACTTAATTGACATATGGAGGGTTAAGAACCCCCTAGCAAAAGAAGGAACTTTCTTTTCTGAAGCTCATCTGACATGGACACGAATCGACCAAATATGGATAACTAGAGGACTGGCACCCAAGACTAGAAAGGTGGAAATCTGCCCAAAAACCTGCTCCGACCATAACGCTTTGAAAATGGAACTGAGACTAAATACAACCGGATCCTTTAGATGGAAAATGAATGACACCTTACTAAGGGACGAGAAGATTGTTAAGAAGGCCCAAAAAACTTTAAAGGACTATTTTGAGATAAATTTAAATACCACTGTGGAAAAAAGAACAATCTGGGACGCAAGTAAAGCAGTCATGAGAGGGTTTCTAATACAACAAAACACGATCAAGAAAAAGCTCTGGAATGAAAAGAAGGAGAAGATATTGGAAAAAATAAGAGATGGAGAGAAAAAATTAAGATCCAGGCCCAAGTCGAAGGAAGTGCTGAGAGAAGTGAAATTTTTCCAAGCACAATATTTGAAATTGATAAATCAAGAGGTGGAATGGAAAATTAAACAAATGAAACAAAGATCTTTTGAATCAGCAAATAAGTGTGGGAAACTGCTAGCATGGCAGTTGAAAAAGAGACAAAAACTTAATACAGTTACAAATCTAGAGATTGAAGGGAGAATGGTTCAGAAACCCGAGGAAATTAGAAAGTGCTTCCAGAGATATTTCAAAGAACTTTATTCACAAGGGCCGCAGAAAGATTCGGAGGTGGACCAATTTCTTAAAACTAACAGATTACAGAAAATACCTCAGGAAATGAGAACAACCCTGAATAGTAATATCACACAGCAAGAAATTGAAAGTGCCATTCAGAACCTTCAATTAGGCAAATCTCCAGGCCCCGATGGACTTACCTCCAAATATTATAAGGCTTTGAAGGACTATTTGACACAACCTTTGTTGGAGGTCTGTAACCAGATTATGGAGGGGAGGAAGGCACCGGAAACGTGGAAAGAAGCTTTCATCACATTGATACCCAAACTAGAAACTGAAAAGACCCAGCTTAAGAACTACCGCCCCATCTCACTCCTAAATGTGGATTACAAAATTTTTGCGGACATTTTGGCAAGTAGGTTTAAAAAAGTGCTTAATGAAGTGATCCATAAGGACCAGGCTGGCTTTCTCCCTGGTAGGCATTTGTTTGATAACACAAGAAACATTATCGACATTTTGGAACTTCTACAAACAAATCTTAACACTAGAGCGGTTTTAATTTTTATTGATGCGGAGAAAGCCTTTGACAATATCTCTTGGATGTTTATGAAGAAAAACTTGGAAGGGATGGGAGTGGGGCGGGGGTTTGAAAATGGAATAGAAGCAATATATTCAGAACAAAAAGCCAAATTGATAGTAAACAATGTGGTGACAGAGGAGTTTAAAATTGAAAAAGGGACACGGCAGGGGTGCCCTCTATCCCCCCTATTTATTTCAGTTCTGGAGGTGCTATTGAACATGATTAGAAAGGACCGGTTGGTACAGGGAATTGAGGTCGGAGTGAAACAATATAAATTGAAAGCATTTGCAGATGACCTGGTATTAACATTACAGGAGCCAGTCTCTAGTACTAAAAGACTGTTAGAATTAATTTCTGACTTTGGTCGGGTGGCGGGATTTAAGCTGAACAAGCAAAAAACTAAGGTTCTAGCAAAAAATTTGACAACTATAGAAACAGATGAGTTCATGAAAGAAACAGAACTAAATGTGGTTAAAAAAGTAAAATACCTAGGGGTGTATCTGACCTCCAAAAATTTGAATTTGTTTAAAGATAATTACGAGAAATGTTGGTCAGAAATCAAAAGAGATTTGGAAACATGGTCAAGATTGAAACTTTCCTTGTTGGGCCGAATAGCAGCTATAAAGATGAATGTATTGCCGAAAATGTTATTTTTGTTTCAGGCCCTACAGATCGTGGACAAGGTGGAATGTTTTGGAAAGTGGCAGAAGGATATTTCCAAGTTTGTTTGGCAGGGCAAAAAGCCCCGAATAAAGTTTAAAATATTAACTGACGCGAAAGAAAGAGGGGGATTTGCCCTGCCAGACTTGAGGTTATATTACGAATCTGCAGCCTTCTGCTGGTTGAAAGATTGGATTTTACTGGAAAACACTGATGTCCTAGATCTGGAAGGGTTTGACAATGCTTTTGGGTGGCATGCATATTTGTGGTATGACAAGGTTAAAGTGCACAAATTGTTTAAAAACCACATTGTCAGAAGAGCAATTTTGATGGTCTGGACAAAATATAAAGACTTATTGGAGAGTAAGACTCCGAGGTGGCTCTCACCGGTGGAGGCCAAGGCACGTAAGAGACTTAACATGGAGGCCAATTGGCCTAAATATGGGGAAATAATTGAAAAAATTGGAGACAATTGGAGGTTGCAGAGCTTGGAAAAACTAAAAAACAAGGTGCGAGATTGGTTGCACTATGCACAAATTCAAGAGGTTTTTAAAGTGGACAAGAAGGTTGGATTCCAGGTGGAAAAATCGAAACTAGAGACAGAACTGTTAGAGCCAAAAAATAAACTACTTTCGAGAATGTATAACCTGCTGCTTAAATGGAATACTCAGGATGAGACAGTCAAATCTGCCATGATAAAATGGGCGCAGGATTTGGGGCATAACATTATGTTTGAAGACTGGGAAAGGTTATGGAACACCGGAATGAAATTTACGGCATGTAGTGCCTTGAAGGAAAACATTATGAAAATGATATACCGGTGGTACATGACCCCAGTCAAGCTTGCTAAGATATATCACCTGTCTGACAATAAATGTTGGAAATGTAAAGAGGCGGAAGGGACATTCTTTCACCTCTGGTGGACCTGCCCGAAAGTGAAGGCCTTTTGGGAGATGATTCATAATGAACTAAAAAAGGTACTTAGATTTACCTTACCTAAGAAACCGGAGGCCTTTCTCCTGGGCATGGTGGACCAGAGAGTGCTTAAGAAAGATAGAACTTTTTTTATGTACGCTACTACAGCAGCAAGGATCCTGATTGCAAAGCATTGGAAGACACAAGATCTACCCACGCTGGAGGAATGGCATACGCAGTTGATGGACTATATGGAACTGGCCAAAATGACTGGCAGAATCCGAGACTTGGGAGAAGAAACAATTGAGGAGGACTGGAAAAAATTTAAGGACTATTTGAAAAAACATTATAAGCTGTACGAATGTTAAAAGATGCACCTTTTAGGAAATTCTAGCTTCAGCAATGATAAATTAATGAAATGGAAATTAAGGCACAAGAAGTCAGAGGTAGAATAATGAAATAACTTTATTGTGTTTAAATGAAAATGTACATGATTTGGGTTATAACATATTTGAAATTAGGTAACATGATAAAATGAAGGATACAATAAGTATTGAAACAAGGTAACAAATTGCTGATGTTTTGTACTACAGAGAATGCAGGGTTGGGAGGATGTGGGGAAGTCCATTAGACTTGATGGAAAAAAGAACATGGAAATTTGTAATTTTTCTATTTTATTCCTATAATCTGTTTTCTATTCTTTTTTCTGTATTTCATAAACTCAATAAAAAATATTAAAAAAAAGAATTGATTACTGAAACATTTGCAGATATTATAATTATGTTACTGCAAAAAATAAAATAAAATCTGTAGTTTTTAAAATACATTTTTTTATTGACTAGGGTTTTTTGTGTGTGTTAAGGACCATTTGTGCCTCAGTTCTTTGCATATTTATGTTAAGGAGAATTCAACCCACATTCAGAGCCTGGCATGTGAACGATAAGTACCGGAGCTGCAAAACTGTAAGTACTGGATTAGTACTGGAGCTGCCAGACTTACAACTAAATAACAGAACATTGTCCTCACACATTGCCTTCTCTTGTAAAAAGCAATTGTTCCAGATTCCTGCCCTAAACCCTATTTACTGCATGAATGGAAATGTTATCCTTAAAAATCTTCTAAATGGTCAAATAATTGCTACATAGAACAGCCTGGTTTTCATTTCTTTAAGAAAAATCTTTTTAAATAGAACTTCATTCTGCATTTAGAAATTGCACAAATAATCCCCCATCATCTCCCAACCCACACCCCTGTTTCCAGCTACAGGCTGATTCATTCTAGCACACCAAGCCTTACATCCTGTATGCTGAGTCATGATCCAACCCTATAAATGCCAACACTAGTGGAAAGAGCCAGGCTGACAGCTTTCCTCTCAGAGCCAGTTCAATCATGCGTGCTTTTCCCTTTCTTTCTCTCCCTGTCCATGTGTGAGCAGTCTTAGCTATCCTGGGGCAAGAAGTCATGTGGACAAATGTAGCATGCAAATTCAGAGCTCATACTTAAGTCTGCAACAATTCCCATGGTGCAGCAGTGCAAAATTGCTATGCCTGTCTATTTCAAGTAACACGAATGCCAAGTAATGTCCAAGGATGGCCGGGACTATTCAAGTGTACACAAAAAGAGTGCCGCAATTAAGTGCAATGGGGAAGAAGTTGTTCATGGGCGAAGAGATTTACGCTTGATAAAGATAATCATTTCCTCAGGTGAAAGCAGTTTTGCCCTATTCTGGTCTGAACATACCAGGGAAATATTTGATAAATCCGCCATTGGCCAGGGAGTAAATAGCAAATTGGAATGAAATTGTGGTGATATTATGATCTAATTATAAATGCTGCACAGGGACATTCTATGCCAACAACAAAGAACAGGCTCATTTTAATAGCTCCAAGTTATCTGAAGTGTTTAGATCATTATTTCAACCAAGTGTGAAAATTACAGCATGCTTAGTACCTCTTGCTTCTATGCTTCTATTAATAACAGTGCTGTGGCTCCCCTAAAGCTATAATCTGTGACCCTATGTGTCCCTAAAATGGCTGTCATCCTTCTACTTTTGAGTCCACATTTTACCTATCACGCTTTATTTATGACTGGATTAGTTCTTATGATTTACCTATCCTACCATGTGGCTGGATGCCTTTGAAATTCCCCACAAATGGAAGCATGGTAGATGTTATGACATAGACAGAGAGGGTGGCCATTTTGTCAGCCGAGGAGAAACTGATAATATAAACAACAGGTTTAGCACAAGAGCAACGGGCATGGGCTTCATCTTATTTCACATTTCTGATATGGCATAAGTGTTTCTGTATATGTGTGCTCCCTGAGTGCCTTTGATAGATGATAGTGGCAACATAGGAACATAAAAACAGCCCTTCTGGATCCAACCAAAGGCCAGTCTGGTCCTATTTCTCACAGTAGTCAAACAGATGCCTCTCTGGGAAACCTCCTGTTGTTTCACAGCAACTGGAATTCAGGGCAGCACCTAAATGTAGTAGGACTGGTGGTGTATCAGTGCTATAACAATGTTACATGATCTTACCAGAGTCGGCTAAAGACATTTTTCTTGTGGAACAGCAAATGTCCCCCGTCAATCTCCCTGTCCCCTCAAGTCAGGATGTAGGATGTACCTCAGGCTGGTCAAGTTACTTTGAGGCAGATAACCACACCAATTCTTCACTTCTTCCTTGGCAGTGAGAAAAGAACAATAATAACTTTAACAACAACAACAACTTCACAAATTAAAAAACTAACACCTTGATACCCTTTCAGGGCATCCAAAAACAACTGCCTGAGGTGGCTGCCTCACTCTATTTAAGGACTGCTTCCTTGATTCTAGCTGGGCTATAAATTTATAATTTGACATTTTCTCTCATAGCAACTAGAATCACAGGCACCAAACAGCTTGCTTACCGTCCCCTAGTGACAGCTTCTGGGCCATTTATTTGTGCAGCTACTGCGGTGCACCAGACGATGCTGAGGTGTTGCTTACAGTGATATTTTAGCTGGTCTTTATCAAGGCCAAGAAAAAGCAACTACATAACTAGGCCAAATACTGGTGATAATCCCTGACTTGCCCATGTCAGCCACTGGGCTTTTAAAGCAGTCTTGTCAGATGGAATTGAAGGTGCTTCAGTTAGAAGGCAGTTCGGTTAGAAGGCAGCCAAAGAATGAAACATTTGCTTTCCCACCTTCCTGCCTCCAGCCTAACACCCTGGTACCTCCATGAAACTGGTGCATGCACTGCTATTGCTAACTTGAAGACTGGTCCCCTTTCCACACCAATAATGTTAAGGTTTAGATGGAGATGAACGAACAATTCCTTATTCTGCTTTCATAGCTTAATGTTAATGTTTACATATTGTAATGGTGTTATGCAATAAAAACATTTTAAACTATTATTATTTTAAAATTTTAATTTTATTAATAGCAACAACAACAGTTCTGAAGATGAATTTCTAAACAAAAGCTTGCCTCCATTACTTTCTGGACTAGCCAGTCCAGCCAAAGCTCTAATCCACTATCTCTCTTTCTCTTCCTAATATGAGGGATGTTTCTTGCAGACTAAAATGAATGACCTGTGAAATACCTGTGCCACCTGTTGGACACGGAAAGAAATAGCACAGCACCTTGTTGCATTGCAGCAAAAAGAGCGGTTGCAGCAGGTCTAGTCTTGGAAAATAAAACAAGGGGACCAGCTTCACTTTAAAGACTATTGCAGTAGAGTTGCTCATCTGGAAGAAAACCACCAGCACTTTCCTATCACCCAGCCATTAGAGATTCCCTCAGATGCAGGAGGAGGCAGGAGGGACAGCAAGCCAAATAACCATGCACAGATGTGAATTTGGGGAAATGCAAGTACTGCAGTTGCATTGGGCACAGTAGAGGAGAAGGCCTTCTCAAAGCCCAGTTAACGCTCGCTTGCCCAGCTTCGAGAAGGAGGTGTGAGGGCTCTGCCAAGGTCCTAGACTCCTCCTTTCCAAAGCGGGTCAAGCACTTACCAGGACCCTGACAGAGCCTCACGCCTCCTTCCCAAAGCACGGCTTAAAGTGGTGCCACAAGGCTGGAGGAAGTTGTCTAATGGCCTTGCACAGGGCGGCATATTACCAAGGTCTGCCCTTGCCATGCATCAAGGGAAAAGGCAGATGCCCTTGCCAGCCAGTTACCTCCATTTTCCCACTGTTCTTGAACAGCTAAATGGCAGGGAGGTGTAGGACTTATCCACCACACGCCTTATCATGTCCTGAGCCAACTGCACATATTCCAATATCCAGAGCTTTATGGCAAAACACAGGCTTCAGCCAGCCCGCTGTTGTCCCTTGAGTTTTGTCATGTCCTTAATATGGTCATGGCACCCTACAATGTGAACATGTGGTGGAGAAACCACCATAATTTTCCAGTATCTTCCTGTTCACATCATTGATGTGGCTTTGCTGCTGAGAAGTTTCACAGTGCCAGAACAGCCATCTCAGTGGCAACACCTGTAATAGTGAGCTTTACTTACAGCCTCAAAATCAAATAAAACAGTGGCTCGGGATTCAGAACCACCTGATTCATGCCTACTGGGCTGGGATCGGTATATAATCTGCATTTGCCCTGAACAGTAGTTTTTGAAGTTGGCTTACAGACATGCCCACAAACGTGCCATGGAAGGAATTTTGCTGCAGTTGGAATCTGAAAAAGTTCCTTAACAAGGCTCATTATGGTGGCTGCAGGTGCCCTGGGCTCAGAATTATGAACGCCAGAGGTTCATTTTCACCCCACATGTAACTGTCACCTCATCAGAGCCTCCTTCAACCCACCAAGCTGCCTGAATGTAATTATAGATTAACTTGACAGACTAACACTCCCTACCATAGCCTCCTGGGTAAAACAGCTGCACATCTAGGGGGGAAAAGGTCACGAGGTAACTTTCATTCTGCTGCCACTTCAGATTCTGCTGCATGCTGTGGGCTTCAGAATAACCACAGTCCCTGGCCCTGCAAGTGATAAATTAATAGCTGTAAAACTCTAACTTGCTTCAGTCAATCTCACATAAACTGGTAAAGAGAGATGATGATGAGCTTCTGTGCTCTGGCTGCCAGAGTGTCATTAGCTCTTTGTTACATCAAATAAGAACCCTGGAAAGGAGTCTGAGATGAGCTTGTGGCATTGCCATCATCTCATGTTTGTACTGATATAAGCACACATTTCTTCACTGATTGTTCTCCTACTCCCTCCACACTATGGAAGAACAAGCATAGATGTGTCACCACGTGAGTGGATGAGATTATTATTTTTTAAATGCTCCTGCTGCCTGCTATAGCGGTGACAGGCAGTTCTAACATTTCCCTTTGAGAAACAGATAGTGAGGAAGCAATGCTTTACAGCAAAAGTGCCCATGCCAACTTGATTTGGTTGCTTTGAATGGGGCGAGTCCAGACTTCTTGTTTTCACTGGGCTGTATCCAATGCACTAAGTCACACAGTGGAATACTTGCTACACTGGTGATTCTCCGCCCCCCCCCCCCCCGTGCCAGCAGAATATTGATGCATGAGGGAATGCATAAGCAGGTTTCTGGTAACCTGGTTGCACAATGGATTGTGCAATCTGCTGCCCAACGAGTTTCTGCTGGTGCAACTGTTGTGTTGGAGCCCTTCCTCCAGAGCTCAGCAAAACCACCCTGTCAGGAGTGCCAGCTTGACCCTGCAACCATGGGTGTCTGGGGCTGTGGGTGCCTTGCAGCATGCATGGCCCTGGCACCAAAATTTGTGGGTGCCCAGCCCCTTCATAGGAAATTTTGTGTGTGCTCTGGCACCCAGGGAGTTGGCACCTATGCATCCTGCCCTGCCTCTCCTTTTCTCGTTAGCTGTAAAGGTGTCACAAGAGTCTTTGTTGTTTTTAGCAGGTACATTGTTTGTTTGTTTGTGTGTGTGTGTGTGTGTGTGTGTGTGTATAAAACTGGTTTCCACCCCCACCCCCTTTTTAAAAGGGTCATAGAGATGCTTTATTGTTTGAGCCCACTATTTGCTACTTTGGAGACCAAATACTTGAAAGGTGGTGTATAGTTGGAAATAATGAATAAACACACTGTATAAAAAAATGTTGGCTTAATTATGCACTAAGAGGTATTGCAAGGGAATGTTGTGGCACCTCAGGGGTTCCATGCTCTAAATCCATGCAATGAAACAACACTCTTATGTGAGCTTGTGCATGCCTACAATCCCCTGCACAAAGTTTCAAAAGAAATACAAAGGAAAAGGGAACATCACCCCTAGAGGCTGTAAATGAATCCCAAATAAAATATAGTGTCTTTGGCATAGTTGTGCCAAGTATGGCTCAAGCACACCTCATTAGATCTGGGTCTAGCTTGTTAAGCACACCTAGTGCTGTTTCAAAATGGTTGCCTCAGAAACCCTCTGCTTTTATGAGTGATAAGCTGGCTTATTTATAGACCAAACATGCACCTGCATGAGAGCCCTGTTCAGCTAGTATTATTTGCAGACTCCTACATTTGAGGAGTGGGAAAAACACACACCTTGAAATTAGCTTTTCTTGAAGCCTACAAGATGCAAGCTGAGGTGAGCTACTGTAGTGCTGCGGAGCTGGACAGCTCCTCCTGTTTCTTCCTTGTAATTGTTAGTCCCTCTTTGCCAAACTCTGCATCTCTTTCTCTGTGTGCCATGAGCTGGCACTCTTCACCTAATTGAAATCAGCAGAGCCTCTGTGGTTTCAGTGGCATGAACTGTCAATGTGCAGATATGTGGTCTGCTGACTTGTCTAGCTCACCTTCATAACAAACGTTGTGGTGTGAGAGAGAGGACATGTAGACTTCGTGAGCCCTCTCTCCCCTACAAGAGTCCACTTCCCATTCCTTAGCAGCACCTATCACAGGAGTTTTCAGTTAGTCCAGGTCCCATTTTTACACAATGCTTTTTATTCCTTGTGAAAATCCTAGTCCATACCCTTAAACAGGTAGACAGACAGGTGGCAGACATCACAGGGACAACTAGACACCCCCTCCATTGAGATTTCACTTCTCTTATCAAGTTAGGCTTAAAAACCCGCTCAAAATTGAGAGCTTTCCATTGGCCCCATTCATAACTGAGGGCACAACCCCGCCTTGTGCTTGTGCAATTTCATGCAATTCCATTGAGCCCCATGGAGTCCCCTCTCTGGCTCTGTAACCAGCCAGGGCAGGAGTCCAGCATATTTTCTGTTTCCCATCAAACCTTTCTACTCCAACAGAGCATCCCAGCCTGGGATTTACTCAGGTTTGAAATTAATCCTGCACTGGCCCTTGCCCCTTAAAAGGGGTCTCTACTGCACCCGCTGATGGCCCCTCAGGAAGTGCAGGGCTGAACTCACAGCAGGGTGGATGGTGCTGAGTTTCAAAAGCAACACCCACCCAAGATGGAGCAGGTTCTTCTCTCAAACCACAACAGTCCATTTTATGAGTCAAGACAGAATTCCAATTGGATTTGGGCTTTCTTTTGCCCAGCCAGAACCCGTTGGAGTTTTCAAAGGACTTGTCAGAAGCCACACCAGGTTTGTTAGATTTCCATTGGCTGAGGCCTGACAACACATGGACAAAGGTCTTTAAGCACCAGTGACATTAGTATGTGCCACTGTCTAAAGGCTTTGGTGCAGACTCCATCTCACATGGAGGCTACAGAGTGGCAGCACTGGTGGTGGTTCGGTGTGTGTGCAGAAAAGTCCTAGTTCATGTGCTGTAAGCTACAGGGCTGGAAAGCCCTGACTAATCATCTTTTCTCAGAAGGAATCTCTCCCTGCCGCAAAAAAGACATATGTGCAATCATAACATGATCATCTAAATGTGATTTCATACAATTCCCTACACACAATGTCTGAAGAGGCATTCCTGCTATACTTGGTAAGGAATTATATTGCTGTGTCTCCACTAGTGTCTAGCTTCCAATGAGCCTAAGATTACGGTACATAGTGTATCTCTTACATCAGTGAGATGTGGTGTTAGATAATCCACTGCTGACACCGCTCCTCACATCACATAATATAGACTTGGACATTACAATTGCACTACCAACCGCACTCATCTGTGGCGCTGGTTACTCGGGTATTCTGCATGGATCTGTTACAAAAAGCCCATCCATAGATTGGCGCTAGTGAAGACTTTCCCCTTATTTCCATTTAGCAGCAATCCTAAGAGCATGGAACTCCGATTCCTTTTGTTAGAACTTGGTCAGACACTTGTGGGGCAGCTCCTGTGCCAAGCCAAATGAATGTAACATTGTGTGCATTTTATAATGTATGATTATTTGAAGAGATTAAATTTTCATGTCGAGTACATTGTGGTGCCAAGAGACGTGTCCTTTGCAAGTTATTATATCATTAAGACATGCGGAGCCGAGGATTGCTGAACAAGAAGTCTATGAAATATGGGGAGGTTGTGGCCTTTGCAAGGTCCCTGGGGCAGCTGGCCATGCAGAGTACCACAGCTGAAGGAGTCGCAAAGCACCAGAGCCAATTACTCAGCCACTTGTCAAAAGCACAGCACTCTAAGGAGAGACCAGGCCTGCTTTTGATTCAAAGTATGCTAATAAGCACTAATTATAGGCACAAAGATATTATTACTCTTGGCCATTGGCAGCCCAGAGTAGTCTGCATTATGTTCTTGGCACTTGGAGCTGCTAAGGTAGGAGACTCTAGATCTGTAGCTTGTGCTCTGTTGCTGTGCAGCCTATTTGGCTAGAGCATCCTAGCTGTGTTTGCAGCAACAACGTCTTATTTGGGGCTGAGACTTTCAGTCAGTTTTTAGTTACCAGATTTCATCTGAAGACAAGTTATGCAAGTAACTTGGCCTCTACTTGTACAAACACCTAACGATTCTGGACTCAGTGAAATCTGGCCTCCGGCCCCAGGCCTTGCCCATGTGCCACAATTAAAAAACTAAAACAAAAGCTGGCAACCAAAATATGCACTAGCTTATTATAGCAGTTTGAGTAATGACCAATGATATCCAAACTACCCTTGTGCTGTCAACTGGAGCTTTGACTATCAAGGCATCACTGTCATTGTGAAATCATGCAGACTAAACTATTGTACACTGGTAACTAGGGACAGGTGATTCTGTCAATTTCAGTTTCTCATTTTTACTCTCTTCAGTTCTTTTCTCCCCATTTCCACAACAGTTTGTGATTTTTTAAAAAAGAAAATAAGTCCTCAAGAAAATTTAGCAGCATTTTAGTGTGAATTTCTCCTAATATGCACATCTTTAATTGGAACTTTACCTGATGCACACACTTCTGAAAAGCAATTTCCCATAATATAATACATTTCTGTAGGCTAATTTTGGAAATATATGCATTTTATGGCAACTTTAACTTAGTATCTGCATGTTTGAGCACATTGCTTCGCTGAAGAACTACACTGCGAAATTCAGAGAAGTGCAAATTTCACAGGGTTGCAGTGTTTCAGTTTGTGTAGCATTTTGGAAAATGCAAATTAGGTAAGTTTGTGGGAACCTTTCCCACATCCCTGTTAAGCCACACTAAAGCATACCATTCTTCCAACTGGCGGCTTAGACACACTTAACCTTTCCCTCACTTTCCCCAGGCATGGCCCACTATTTAAATCCCCATGTTTGAGAGCCCTTTTCTTTTTTGCCCTTTTTTGTCTCTGTGAAAACCCATTCCTTAAAGCTATATTGGAGCAAACTTCAATCCGTGGGAAACCTGAATTGACGTTTGCTCTGATTCTACTTTAAAGAGCTGGTTTTCATGGGGGAAACTCTGGGCAATAAATAAATAAAAATAAATGCCTGGGTATGGAGCATTAAAGTGCAGACCTCTTCCTGTAAAGAACAAGTGTGGAGAAGCTCTGGGTTGACTTCAGCCCTTTAAACAGATATTTGCAGCAGTCCTAGACACAACAACGTGGGAGCAAGTCTTATCAAATGCAGTGAGGCTTACTTCTGAGTAGACAAGTATAAGCTAGCCATTAGAATAGGAATCTGTTTATATACCCATCAGAAATTTTATTCCATCCCACATTGATGGTGAAATTAATTTCCCAGGTTTCAGTCTGCATGATCTCAGGATATTTATTAATAACAATCAAGTCCCACCCCGGAAACCTTATCCAGGATGTGTGTTTGGAGCTGTGCGTGGGTTGTGTAATCCTGTTTCTAGGCTTCATAAGCAGGTCTGCTCGTCCTTATCTGACCCATGTGGCTATCCTGTTTTGCTGGAATGCTAATTTTAGTTGTGTGGCAGAAGAGGGCTGAAAATATGTCCCACAATTTGGACTATAAAACTTTTATTTTTAAAGTGATCGTAATAATAGCAGCCCAAACCAAGGCACTATCTGAAAGGGCAAATTCAGAGACCCAGGATAACACATTGTTCAGTGTATTGAAGCCCATTGATTTCAGTGCTTCAGCATGCTTAACATTGTGTTGGACTGTGGCCCAGGTATGTAGCTAGGCATGTGGCTGCCATAGCTAATGTCTGAAGAAGGGTTATATTTGTATGACAAAAATGGGTGCAATCTATGTTTGGCTGCCTTTGCAATGTTATATGTGCTATAAAACTCATATATAGACAAACACATGTAACTTTAGCTCCAGTGACATTAGCATTTGACCTGGACATTTGGAATGAAAAGCTGAAATCTCCAAGGCACGTTGCTTGGATAGCCCTGATAAATCTCCCCAATCCCTCAGTTTTAAAATCCTCTGCAAAATCATTCTCTCAGCAACCCTTATCATTTGGACTGCAAGAGCCTTCAGTGAGGTTTGTTCAATTCAGGCATATCTTGTTATTTTCATATATATGGGTGCTTTTAGCTAAAGGGTGAGAAATTGACCATTTCCCAATATGGCAGCTTTCCCTTACCCTTGATATTTTGGATCTTTCATATGCTTGTCACAGCTGTAAAATAAACATCCCCTGCAATTTTCAGCTTTATATTCTAAACGTTCAGAATGGGCCTAAACTTTTCCTAAGTATATTGGACTGCTAAGTATTCACACGTTCTGCAGAGACATGCCTGAGCCAATGCATTTCCAAACACCTGTTTGATGCAAGCACACTTTCCCTATTTAGCTGAAGATTGTAAAACAAAATCCTAGGTGTATACAGTATCTAATGTGTGACGGAGCCCTTAGCATTGAAGTCTTACACATGAGTCACTTCCACATGGGAATGAAACCATTATCTGCAGCAATGCTATCCATCTGCCTTGTAAGCTCTCGTTCCCTTGGGTGATGGGGATGTCATGGATTAATGCCTTCTAGGAATTGTTTATACAGACCTATTTGCCATGTGCTATCTCTTACAAAGCACGTTGCAAGAACCATGTTCAAACTTCTGTTCTGCAAGGAGAATTTAGTTAGTGTAAAGGGGACAGTGGACATGTCTACTGACTTTTTTTTAAAGGCAAGTTAATTGAGTGTCACAGCCCTTCTCAGTTTTATTTGCTCTGCTTTTCAGAAGGACATGATTTAGGTCATCCTTAATCCGCCTGGTTGGGCCTGATAGGAGCTGTACTCCAAAACTCCAAGTTGGGGAAGGCTGGTTTAGTGGAACGCTGCTTGCATCCATTTGCTTAACTTCTAAGGTTTGTCAGCCACCATATCTTATGCTGGGTGCCATCATGGCCAGGAGTCTGGCATTCGTAGAAATATGTTTAGAAGGTGCTACATGGCTCCAATACTTTCCAAAACAAAGGATGAGTACCTTCTGGAAACTTAAAACACACTTGGACAGACATTACCTGAAAGCAAGTACAGTCGTACCTTGGAAGTCAAACAGAATCTGTTCCGGAAGTCCGTTCGACTTCGAAAACGTTTGGAAACCAAAGCGTGGCTTCTGATTGGCTGCAGGAAGCTCCTGCAGCCAATCGTAAGCTGCGGAAGCCCCATTGGATGTTCGGGTTCCAAAGAACGTTCAACTCACAAGGCGTTCGGGATCCAAGGTACGACTGTATTGTGTTACGGTGTGTATGTGTTGTTTTACAGACCAACCTTGGACCTTAAACACACCTGGCCAGCTGTAAAAATGATAAAATCATCATCATCATCTGAACTGCTGTATAATAAATGGGTGCTATTTTGCACTTTGATTAGCCTTTTTTTAAAGAAACCATCCGGTCAGTTATGCCTGTTTGCCCAGTGATGATCATCCTGTGTGTGCAGGAGAGGCTTTTTGATGCCTGGACATGCTAAACCCTCTTTCACATGATGAAGGAGGCAGTTCCAAGTAGTTGCACTCCACACATACAGACTGTTGTTGGTTACTGCTGGTGTGGGCATACGGATGTGCAGGCCAATGCAATTTAGGCAGTGCAGTTCTGTCCTCCCTTGCATACAGGAAGGCTGGGAGCGTGCTTATGCATCCGTATGTCAATGGGAATGTAGAGCTGCCAGCTCTGCATCTGATGTCTATGTGGACACAGCTTTTCCACTCAGCTAGCTGTGAACAACTTCCTGAGCATCTGAGCATCTCTGAATCAGGACGACTGCTGTGATTTACTGCAGAATCAAAATACATTCGTTCTGGGCTGTGTACTGACTCATTGCTAAAGGGAATGAGCATTTCTTGATTTGCCCAAGCATTTGTCTCTAATGGTTTTCCTCTCGTTTGTTCTAAGCTGAGAGATAATCCAGACAGACATTGAAATAAGCAAGAAGAATGGCCATATTTTAAAAAAGAGTTTTCTGAGTTTCACAGCCCTTCAGACAGATTTTATTTGCTTTGCTTTTCAAAAAGACACGATTTAGTGCATCATTCGCCAACCTCATGCTTTTCAGATGTCCACAAGATATGCATTAGATATGCATTAAAAGAAGCAAGAAACTTGAGGCATATGATGAACTTGAGGCATATGATTGCTTAGCAGAACAGCTGTTGGCTCTGGTACTGTATGTTAAGGAATGTTAAGGTGCAAGAAAGTCTCAGCTTTGGTGGGGAAGAATGTGATACAATCAGGAATGAAAGCACGCTCTGGAGATAACAGATGACATGCCAGAGCCATACTTTGCCATTCCTTCTGCAACTTATGTAGAACACCCAGAATCATATTTTACTACCTTGACCGATTCATTCATCCCTCATCTGAGAAGAGCACACAACCAATATCACTACCTTTTTACAGAGCTTTCTAGACAGAGGAAATCAGAGCCAGATCAGTCTCCTTCCTTTTGCAGCAGGGATGGCTTTTGCAGATGGTGTTGGCTCCCAGTGAGCTGCCAAGCCTGTGTAATTGTATAGTCAGGTCCTCCTCACGGCTAGGCAAGTGAAATGAGACCGACACGTGGCCTTGTGCAATGGCAATAATTTAATAGGGAAAGTGATTTAAGGCTCAAATTCATGTGTAGACTCCAAGCATGATTTCCCTAACACCTGTTTTGTGTGTTGCTACTGTATGCTGCCATGTCCAGTGCTGCTTAATGCATCTATGCACACATGTAGTAGCCTCTCCATGAAGATCTGCCAGCTAACGGACCTAAAATATTATTTTTGCACCCAACATGCTGACCTACTGCTTGGAGTCCTAGGCAGTTTTTCTCTTTTGTGTAAAGAATTTCCCTTCCATACCCAAAGATCCATTCATTTCCTTCAGAGCAGCTGCGAATATTCTATGATTGACCCATGTGCTATTCTCAGACACCACAGCAGAGACCTATGTTCCTGTATGTGCAAGGAGCAAAAATTATTAGTCTGCAAATTTACTAGAAGCTTGTAGAAAACTTACTGAGGCTTGGCTTGGGCTTCTAACCCTGTTACAGCTTGAGCATTTATGGGATGAGCATCGTTAATACAGTAAGACAGTTCTGTTAGGGTTAACAATATGCAACCATATGAAAAAAATGCCACAGGTCCAAGGATGACAGTATATATTTTTTTGCCTAGAGAGCAGAGACAATCTTTTTAAGGAGTATGGAAAGTGATACAATAGGGGCATCATGTCTTGTGATGTACACACCACCTGGAAAAACCTTCCCTGCAAACAGAGAAAAGTGTGGGATGAATGTTCGCCATGGGCAACGTTGCTTCTAATATCTAACAAGCCACCTTCAGCTCTCTCTCTGCCCACCAGAATGAATGAGTTTTGATTGTACACACAGAGCAGTAGGGACAAGGTGGGTGGTGATTCATTATGTGTGGAAATCCTTGGTGTTGACGCTGAGTCTTTTTATCTCTCCTGTGCAGAGTCTGAAGCTTGGTTTCCAGCATCACTCAAGAGGTTTGAGGAAGAGCCTCAATTTTTGATCAGGAAGAATAATTGTCACCAGCCTTGGCAGAAGCAAGTGGAAGGACGGCTCATACTCAGCAGTAGCTCCAGTAAGAAGCGCATGAAGAAGCTCCTCTTCAGTGACGGAAACGTGGGGCATCTGCTGCCTCTTGTCTGATCAAACACTGAATGGCAAGCAAGTCCTTCAGTGCTGACAAAGCACCAAAGCCTATAGCTATATTTTGCTTGCATTGGGGTTGTGGACGGGGTTTTAGAATTTGTGTTAATGGGTTTGTGTTCTTTTATTGCAGTAGGTTTGCATTGCCTCGCTACCAGTTTGATTGTTATTGGGGGGAAATAAACCTTGTAGAACTGCTAAGCCTGCTGCCAATTAAAAGGATCAGCTAGCTAGGTTTGTAATATAAACGTACGTCTTTGAGGTTCTTTGTACAACTGTATATTCTGCTGTGCAAATTCTCCAGTTCTCTTAAAACAGCTTTTAAAAAATCTATAAAGGAGCAGACAAACCCCCATACCGCTGGAGTTCAGGAAGAAAACTCAAGACAAAAGGCTCATTTAGCTCTGTATATAGTTGTATAATAGTTGTAGATAGAATAAAGAAGATATTCTACAGAGCTGCTCTCTGAGTCGTTTATGCTCTGCTATACTCTGCTGTGCGACGACTGTCTTCTTGTGGGAGTGAATCCGGTGCTCACAACACTAAGCTGTGAGTCCACAGCACTTTGACCTGTTCCTGTGCAGAAGGTGGTCTCTGGAAGTGATACCCAGCTCGCCTAGCCCAGTCGGGGTTGAAGTGGATGAGTCCAGTTAGTGGCACTGGCTCAAGGGCGATGCTGACAGCTCCTGCCAACCTAGCAGTTCGAAAGCACTACCCAATACATGCCTATAATAGCAGAAAACATATGCACTTGCAACAATGGAGACGTTCCAGAGGAAAGAACAGCATTTTCCTAACAATAAAATGGCAGTGGGAGAATGTGAGCAATCCCCAGATTAAAAGGACTACCAGTGGGAAAGAGAGCTGCATCCCATGCAATAAATGCACAGCCATCACACTGAAGACGGATTATCTGAAAGGGAACAATGGACCTACCATTGCCATTCAGGGGACAAACCTTAAGCTCACTCTGCTTATTTGACCTTTTGCTGGAAGGTACCTTCTGCACACCTAGCAGTTCGAAAGCACGTCAAAGTGCCAGTAGATAAATAGGTACTGCTCTGGTGGGAAGGTAAATGGCGTTTCCATGCATTGCTCTGGTTCGCCAGAAGTGGCTTAGTCATGCTGGCCACATGATCCGGAAGCTGTACGATGGCTCCCTTGGCCAATAAAGCGAGATGAGCACCACAACCCCAGAGTTGTCCACGACTGGACCTATGGTCAGGGGTCCCTTTACCTTCTGCACACAGAACATAAACTATGGACTTCACTCCCAACAAGATATGGTGATGGTTTCCACCCTGGAAGGCTTTAAAAGATTAGACAAAGTCATAGAAGATACCACTGCTGATGGCTACTAGACAGCAAGCAAGTGAATATTCCCCTTTGGGTGTCATGGTTCTGACTCTCCCTGCCCCATTATATAAAGCAAAAGTGTAAAAATGTAAAGTCCATTTATGCATTTTGTGTACCATCTAATTTGGCCTAAGTGTTTGAAGGTTACAGTCCAGGCCTTTGGGAAATGAGATGCTTTGGGCACATTTCACCGCCTGTTCCTTTTTATTATTTGCTTCATGCTGATTTTCCCAGTAGAACTGGCACTGTTCCCAAACTAGGCTCCCATAAATAGAAAACAGCATCAGCTGTCATGTCAGTGGGAGACAAAACATTTAATATGAAAAGCCTTTAATGGAAATGGAAAATAAAAAAGATAAAGGGCAAATTTTATTTTAGATGCTTAGTTGGTGCATATTTTTTCTTTCTTTTTGACAGTAAGAGGACGCAATGGCATTATCAACCCAGATTTCTGAGATTTATAAATAGTCTCCCTAGCGTGTGTCACAATGACAGAAGAAAACAGTCAATGGAAACTCGAAACTGCCCCAACACAAGGCAACTCTTGCTGAAAAGGTGCATTTGGATGAACAGTCTAACTAATACATGTACCTGCCTTTGCCACAGGGAAAAAATTACACAAAGCACATCAGCATCTCAGTACTTTTAGAAAGGCATAAAAACAGGGCATGCATCCGACACCCTGAAATAACTTTCAACAGAGCAGCTGCAGACAGTACCTTTGAAGCACAAACCATTTTAAACTAAGATCTGTAAAACTTTGTCTGCTACATCACAGATCAGGATGGGGTGATGTAGAAGCAGGGGCTACCCCAATATTTCATAAATGGCAAAGGAGGACAAAAAGAAAAACTCAGTGCTGGTTGCATTCAGTTTTTGTTTTCTCTTTGAGCCCCTCACTAGTGGCTTAGGTGACATTTTCTGTACAGTGAAGGAATTAGACTTGGCCTTGGGTTCAGATCCCCAGCTTTGTTTAGAAGTTACAGTCTTTCAGGGCAAAGTTCATTGCTTGCATTTTCATTTTGCAAGGGGTCCATTTTGTCTTACAAGTTATTTCATTACATTCTGAAAACTAGGTCTTTTAAGCTGGAAACGAACCATGGCCTTGTTTGCATAAGACCCCTAAGCCAAACATGACTGTGAGATGTAAGGGCCCCTGGGTAGAAGCTTGCATCCATTTTGCTCCTCGTAATTTTTTGTAGCTGAGCAAGGCTTGGTGCTATTTCGATGTTTTGTATTTTATTGTTAGGCATTGTTTCAGCATTTATTAACATGAGATGTTTGTTTGCCCTAGTGATTATGTGATGTTTTGTTTAAATTGTGTTATTGTAACTGTTAATGAATTATTTAATTGTGGTTATATTTTATTCTGTATGTTGTCCTGAGCTACTTTGAGCATGGTTCTACCATGGAAACCTGGCATACAAAAAATTCATGACGACGATGATGGTGTGCCATCCAACCTGATGTGGTTAAAGCTCTCTCTTGACTAACCATGAACTGTAAATGAGAATCTGTTACAGCTTGTGGTTAGTGAAGAGAGTGCTTAACATCAAACTTGTCTGGTTGGCACGCTAAGCCAAACCTTAGCTAGGAGGACCAAAAAAGAGCAAAGTGGCTGCAAGTTCCTCCCCAGAAGCCAGCATGTTCACATGCTCTCTCACTAAGCTAAAGCCCAGCTTAGTGAGTTAGGGTGTTGCGGGAAACCAGGTGAAAGTCTTAAGAGTTTAAAGCAGTTTGAGAGATTTTTATCCCACCATCACTTCTTGGTCAAACAGGCTTAACAAGTGTTTACCAGGGGCAAAAGCAGGATGATCTCTCTTCCAAATCCATTATGAAAACCTATCATTTCCCTTCAACTTTTAAAATTCTCAGACATTGTGGATGTTTGTAAATTGTTTCTGAAGGCTGGAGTTTACCTTTGGTTATTTGCAGGCCAGTGTAGTACCCTCCAGATGTTGTTGGAATCAGGCTCTCATCAGCCCTAGCCAGCATGGCCAATGGTCAGGGATGATGGGACCTCACCCAAAGGCCTTAGTTTTTACAAGTACCATTGTGCTTGTCCAGTGCTGTCTATAACTCATTGCAACCCAATATGATGAAGTTTAGTTCAGGAGTGCTTTCAGCATTAAATATCCAGGGAATCAAACTGCCTGCATCTGCCTTGTCAGGAGATGGTACTCGTTACCAATACCAGTCAGTCCCATTTGTAGCAAATTTTTATTTTGCAAGATAAAATGGACAGAGACAAAATGTATAATAAATAGCACCAGCCCATCTACATAAAAATAAATGAACAGCTTAGTCAACTGTACATAATATTGTTTGGCATTTCCTCTTGAGAGTCTGATGGTAAAAAATACCCACAAATGTTTCTTTTAAAGCCCTAAGAATGCAGGCACTGTGGAATTTTTTGCAAACATCAGCAGAAATTAAGAATACATTAAAAGCAATAATTTGATTATCTGCTTCAACAGTATAAGGGGAGTGTTTGTGTGAAAAAAAAAAGAATGGCTAATGTCACGAAGACATCTGTTACATCTCTTCTTTTGCTCTAAGACACCGCCTACGCTACAGATGGCAACATGTGGGGATAAAATTCAAATGAATGCAAGATTTTCTTCTACTTAACCAATAAGACCTCCTGGTGCTTTGTTTTTGGAGGCTGCTTTTCTTTGCACTGATTTCAGCACTGATGAATCAGCAGGAGGCACATAATGAATTGCTGCATGCTGCTAAAACAGCCTCGAAGGGCACCTAGGTGAAAACTCCAATCCGTCAGTTTTTCAGCTCTGCCAGCAGGGGGAGTAAAAGGGCAAACTTCCAAGTTCAGGCTACCACCCACTTGCAAATAAATATGCCAGTTGAAACAAAACATGTCATAAAAGGTACCATAAAGGTTCAGCTCATTTTACTTAGAGAGGCTCAAATGTGCACACTTTATTCCAAGTTCATATGCCACTTGCTATATCCACCGGACAGAGGTGAAGTTCATGATGAGTTAAGTGGATGCCCTGAACCAATAATGGAATGACGTGCCATCATGCCAAAGCCTCGGACTTTATGATGTCACTGAAGAGGTGCATGGCAATTTTGGTGCGTTTCTCCCCCTCACAAACAAACCAGCATGAACTTGGACCAACTAAGGTGCTATATGCGCAAAACATGTTACTATATTGGATGAATAAAAGATTTCCACTCCTTGGGCAATCCTGTAAACACTTGATTTGTGAGGAGTTGATTCTGTACCAAAGATCTGCTCTCTAGTACGGCACACGCCCCAAAAGCACAGCTGTTGCTTTCCGGTGCTCCCCACCAAGCCATTTTAAGACTGAATGCTTTCTACCGCTCTCGTAAGAAAATGTGCTCACCTACCACTGCCTAAGGAAAAAAGCTTTAAGCCCCTCCCACCTTGCCTCCAAAGGTTCAAGACCTGGCCCTCTCAGTCCCACCCATCACCCAATAAACAATGCCAGTAGATTATTCCTGATCAGTTTCTAAGAACAAATATGCCTCGCATATTTGCTGTCCACTCTTATCCACAGTGCTTCTGTAATGAACACCTTTACAAAGCATCTTTTAGTGGTCTTAGCACCGACATTCTGAGTAGATGGTCAGATACAGGCTTCCTTAATACCAAAGCAAAACTATCAATGGCATCTTTCATTTAGGGCAAGGAATCCTGTTTCTTCTTTTTTAATTGTTACGTTATGGAAGTCAAATATATGCCATGAGAGTAACTTTGGTGTGCACCTGCATTTCAACATTTATATTCCTTACAGAAAATGATCACCCCCAAGGAGTCATTCTACAGCTCTCACACACATGTACAGTAGTATCAGGGGTTCACCTGAGTATGGGCAACAGGACATTCCCTAGCTAGAAGAGGGCACATTGCCCTGCACAGTGTTAAACCAATGGCTTGGCCTCTGATCAGAGCTAATGATCTGAATCAGAGAGGTAAGAAGGCTGCGTCCAACGCCACACCAGCATATCCTCTCCTGCCACCCTGTGCGACTCGGTTTGAATACGTGACTCATTTGAAGCGAGGAAGTCCACTGCTCGGTCCCAAACCCGCTTCATTTTTTTCCTGGGGATAAAAAAAAGAGCACTGTAACCAAAGCTGAGCATTTGTGCAATGCAGGAAAATGGTGGTCTAATCTAATGCTTAGAGCACAATCAACCAAGGATAATTTCTGTAGCAGCCAACATTTGAAGGTACAAAAGGGGGGGAAAGGCCCCTTTCCAACTTTCCACGTCATTGTCCATCTCTCTCTCTCTCTCTCTCTCTCTCTCTCTCTCTCTCTCTCTCTAAATACTAGAACTCAAAAGACATCATCTGCAAAAGTGTCAGGCCAAGCAGAAGGAAATATTCATTTGACTCATGAACAATCAACTTATAGAACTCATTGCTGCAGGTTATCGTGTTCCCGAGCGTAGATGGCTTGAAATGATCAGGTACATCCCTGAAGAACTAGTCCTATCAGTGGCTATTATCTATATTTGGAGGAAAATAGTTCTTAGGCATTCCAAATATTGGTGACGAATATGAGGGGATGCTTGCTTCCTCAGCCTGCTTCTCAGGGACAACTGGTTAGCCACCTTTTTGGAAGAATGATCCCACATCTACACGGTAACTTAATCAGGACCATTAATAAAGTCAAAGAAAAACTCACCTGTCTTGTGGTGGGATGAGTGTGTCTCTGATGTGAAGGATGCCTACATATGGGTACCGTTCCAGATTCTGCTCCCATTCTTTGTAGTGACCTTGGACGGCAGCTGTTGAGAGAACAATGCATGCAGTCAGGCAAATAAGCAAACTGATGAAATTGAGAGAATTTTACCTATAATTTGACTAGCAGGTGAATGCTACCTATGATTTTCTGCACCATTTTATACATGTCCCGTTCCTCTTCTTCCCTTTTCCGCCAGTAATACTTTAGAAGAATCAGAATCCCCCAAAGGAAAGCTAAACCTGTGAGGAAGGAAGCACAGAGATGAAATCTTCCGAATACACATGAGCTAGCCTGAAATATTTCATTGCAATCCTTAAGATCCCATCCATGCACCCAGCATATAGCCATTATGTAGAGACGTGTTTGTTGGAAGGTGCTACACAGCTATGAGACTTTCTTCACTTGGAGACCCAATAAAGCCTGAACACCATTTGCAATCTTTGTAGATTAAAAACAAAATACAATCAGACTAGCTTTGCTAGTTCCCGGGGTGTCTCTATGCTTCGGCAAACAAAGTTAAATTACTATTAAGACTTCAGTGAAGGATTGAGCTACAAATATGGCAAAATAACACGTTGTTTTCACCAGCTTGGCAGATCATCACAGTATTTCACTTTTTCAGCAAAGAAATTCAGAGCTATCCCATTTTATCCTGACAATTCATAGTGACTGGCCCAAGCAAACTTTATGACTGAGTGGGAATTTGAAACCTTGTCTCCCCTTCCCAAGTCTAAATCCAAACATCATCCACTATAACACACTAGCTGCGTAAAGACTGACTACTGGTATTTTCCTCTTAAATCCTGTTCCCATTTATATCATTCACATGCACATTCTTTGCAGGGAATTCCCCCTACAACAGGAGACACCCAATGAGGTCTGTCCATCTGTGCAACGAAAATCCTCTTGCACAGTGGGGTTCTAGGTTTTGCTTCTTCTTCATGCAGCTCCCAAAATTTCCTTTGGGGGTGGGCAACCTTCTGGAGGTTTGAGGGGGAGAACAGATGGCTGCAGGAGAAAGAGAGGAAGCAGAAACCCTGCTGCATGAATGTATGCCTAACCACACTACTTTGGATCTCACCTAATGTGTGTGCGTGATCTGTGCTTAGTCAGCAATGCATGACTAAGAATAATACTGCAACTGTTAAGGAAGCAGGGTATTAATAGTGCCTTGTGAGGAGGAGGGCAGAATTCATTAGGGTAAATGCCAGAGCACAAATGCATGAAGTTGTGGTGCACACAGAGAGACCTCCACGGGATGATTTTCATGAAATGGCAAACACCCACAGTGCATGAGCCAGTCTCAAGACTGCTTCTTGCTGTTAGGCCCAAGATTAAATATTCAGCAATTTCATTCATTATTCCCTCAACCTTCCAGAATCTCACACTGTACAAGACTGTTGGGAGATCTTGGCTGTCACAGATAAAGTAGGGGAAAACTTACTCCAAAAGAATATAAATAGGTTAGTAATTGCTGTATTCAGTGCCCGGCGGAAACGGCAGCCTAAGCCCATTCGTGGACGGGTGGATTCGAGACAAACCACTTGGCTCACTGCAGTAACTGTTTCGGAACTCTCATCGCCTTGTAACCTGAAAGGATGAAGCAGAAAGATTCCTTGACTGAACAATGCAAAGAAGTTGATGGTCCATATTTATTATAAACATGCTATCCTCTCCATCACACTCCTTAGTTTCTTGCTCCCAACCTTCTCAGAATATTCCAGCAGTGGCTCATTAACAGCAGATTGAGGAGGATATGAGAGAAGAGCAAACAAAGATAGCATACTAGCAAGGTAGTCCTCTTCCATAGTATTTTTGTTTCTTCTGACAGCACCTCTTAGTACAGTATACAGGAGATTAAACTTTTAAACTGGATTCCCTCCTCCAGTGACTGCACAGAGATCAAGTGAAAAGTATGCATGCATGTTGAGTCTATTTTCCTTGAAACAAATTCCAGCAGTTAATTTTGTTGGGAAAAATGTTAAGTTCACCTGCATTAAATGTTGGTGCATCTTTGGAAAAGGATGAGGGGAAAGCCTACAATTAATACGCACACCAAATTTATTCTGTGCAAAATCTGCAATAAGGAAAAACCTCATCCTGCAAAATGAGAAAACACTGGAAATGGCCACTAGGATAATTCCAGCTCCTAATCCCCACAAAAAGATAGTTGGCTAACTGTGCCAGAGGAGAAACGAAACGAAACGAATAAATTCTTTCCAGTAGCACCTTAGAGACCAACTAAGTTAGTTATTGGTATGAGGTTTCGTGTGAATGCATACTTCCTCAGATACCAGAGGGGCTTTACAGGAACTTGGCTTCCCATGGACCCAGCAGAGTAAACAGTGATAAGAGAGTCTCAATGCAAGAGATGATTGACTCAGGATATTTGGTAACTGGGCATGGAGTGCATTCAAACCATGCAGTTGAGTAAATGGACTTGCATGACAGCAGAATGTGTGAATATAGAATTTAAGAGTATGTACATGCTAGGCCTGGGAGATATATCAATTTATCACCCAGGACCGGAATGAGGAGAAGACCGTGACATCAGTTTCACTCAGCGGTATATCACTGGTGAAACCGCCACTGCTCCTGAGTCCCTCTGCTAGCAGCATCCACTAGCAGAGGGACTCAGGAGCAGTGGTGGTTTCCCCAATGATATATCACTGAGTGAAACTGCCATTCTACTCTGCCGCCGGGCCCCGATACAGCTTGTTCCTCCCTCTGCATCTTTAAACTGTTCGACTGAGGAGTGTGCAGCTGCCCTTGCCGCAGTTAAAGGAGCCCCTAGCCCAGACCTGTCTCACACAAGCCTGCAACAGGGTGGGGGTTCCGTGAAACTGTTCAGCTGAGGGGAGTGTGTTTGCCATTCTCTGTAGTGAACAGTTAAAGGAGCCCCAATGCTTTGCCTGTGCAAGAGCACGGGGCAATCTCAGCTGGGGGAGGTGACGTTCCCTCCCCCCAGCTGAGCTGCGCAAAGCAGCCCTGATGCTTCTATTGCTTGTGTACGAGTGGCAAGAGCACTGGGTCTGTCTCAGCTGAGAGGGGGACCATTCATCCTCCCAGCTGAGTTGCACAAACAAGCTGAATTGTCCCACCTTGTGAGCCTGGGTGCAACTCAAGGTGAGAGCTGGGGCAGTTTCACCTGGTGTCTCGAATGCATAGACCAATGCATCTTGTTTTTTCAACACTGTGATATATTGCCAAACCACAGTGTTTGGCTGGTGATACACTGCAATGATGAAAAGCTGATATTGCCCATCCCTAGTAAGGTAAAGGTAAAGGTACCCCTGCCCGTACGGGCCAGTCTTGACAGACTCTGGGGTTGTGCGCCCATCTCACTCAAGAGGCCAGGGGCCAGCGCTGTCCGGAGACACTTCCGGGTCACGTGGCCAGCGTGACATCGCTGCTCTGGCGAGCCAGAGCCGCACACGGAAACGCCATTTACCTTCCCGCTGGTAAGCGGTCCCTATTTATCTACTTGCACCCGGAGGTGCTTTCGAACTGCTAGGTTGGCAGGCGCTGGGACTGAGCAGCGGGAGCGCACCCCACCGCAGGGATTCGAACCGCCGACCTTTCGATCAGCAAGTCCTAGTACATGCTGGTAAAATGCCTGTGAAAACCTCTCTCAAAAGTTGAAGGCAGATAAAGGAATTACCACAAAACAGAAACATGGAAGTAGTACAGCAATTACCGCACTTTGACTCTAGTCTCTGCAGGCTCACTAAAGGAAATCTGGAAGAGCCCTGTTGTAGAATTCCCAGTCTCCAGGCCTTTTCAATCAGTGTATATAAAAAAAATCCAGGTGATCACATTTTTGGCAGCTAAGTGATGTCACACCAGGGTTGCAATTAATAGCTCATCATACAAATAGTCCAAATCAGTTGTCTAAGAAATACTGCTGAACAGTGCACATAAGCTCCTGACAATCTGCATCACACTCAACTTCTTCCCCATCCCCATGGATTATTTGGATCCCAAGTTTCTGAAAGATCTTAAAATATGCAGCAGCGTTCCCAAGCACAGCTGTCTTATTTGGTTCTGCTCTTAACAGAACATTTTCAAATAAGTTCGCACAACATTTGTTGGAAAGCCTGCAGCAGGTCTTTAGTATGCTGTACATTCTTATTGAGTTTCATATTGAGCTGCCAGAACAGGATCCATTTGCTCAAGTGTTGATGAAACTCTTAATTACGGCGAATACCAAACTGGGGAGTGTATTTTACGCTTCCAGGCTATGACTTGTAACAGTGAAGAAAATCTTAATTAGAAAGCACTGAATTCCATCCCACCAGCAATTCTAAGCATGTCCCTAAGGGAACAGTGTTTAGCAGTGTGGAGTCTTCCTATACAAAGAATGGAAAAATGGAACATGTTTTCGAACATTAGGTTACAGCAGTGTTTTAGATAATGAGATTAGGGGAGGAGAGTATTTTGTTGTTGCTCACAGCCTCGGGCTTGTTGAATTATTCTGCAGCAGTGAGAGAGTTAAGAAGGCCTCAAAATTATGTCTGAAATCTAATAAACACTACTGAACTGAGGCATTGGCATCTACCAACTTACATGAAAACACAGCAAGACTGTACTTTTGGGATCACCTTCAAAACATTACGTAGAACTGTATTCCATACTAAAATAATTAAAATCTGGTACCTGGCATTCTATGCAAATTTGTGCACTAATCTCACTGGCTTCAAAAAGGATACATATAGAGGCAAATTGTTTTACTCTTCTATCATTTTACCTTGATAAAAGATTGAATCTGATATCATTTTAACAACAATGGCTTCCCCCAACAAACTCGAGGAATTATAGTTATTTATTTATTTTCTTATTATTTTTATATCCATTTTTATATATTTTTATATCCTTTCCTCCAAGGAACTCAAGATAGAATACATAATTCTCCCCCTACCCATTTCATCCTCACAACAACTCTGTGAGGCTGAGAAGCAGTGACCAGCCCAAGGTCACCCAGCAAGTTTCACGGCCTATTGGTGATTTGAACCCTGGTACCCCAAGTCTGAGCCCAACACTCTAATCACTACATCACGCTTATAAGTGTGCCAGGACTTCTGTGAAAGGCTGAAAGAGCTAATTTAAAACAATCTTTCTCAATATCTTTGGTTAGACTGAAGCCACAGTGGCTGAACAGATTTAAAATCTGTTGTGAAAACAGGGTCCTAACAGGCTAACCCTACCAAAAAAAACTGAACTGAGACATGACTACAAGCTCCATGAGAAACAGTAAGGCATTTGAGGCCTATGGGAATTTCAACAGTAACTTTTGTAGACAGGACTTCAAATGGAGAGTCTCAAATAAAGAATTCTACACCATACAGAAATAACTAAGATGAGTGGAGATGGAATAATCTTAGCACACTAGCTGGCGTGAATCCCTGGTAACTGCAAAGGAATGCATTTCAAATTGCTATTATCCATCCTTTCCTGCTCACCAAAATAATTGTGTTTTCAAACAGCACATCTGTATTAGAGAATTTGAAAATATATTTATATGGGCTCCCTGCTGGCAGCAAGTGGCTCTTGATATCTCCCTCACAGTTCAAGAGAGTAATCTATAATATCGGGACGAGATAGGCAAGGAAGTCCTTATAAATATATAATAGGCACTCAGAGAGATGGCATGATTTTTCAAAGAGCTGAAATGATTTGCACAGGGTGATGTTTGCTCTCCAGACACAGTCTGCAGCCACCATTTACAAATAAACAAACTCATCTGCTGGAAAAAAGCTTATTCTGTTCTTCCAGAACCAACTGAAGACAGCAAGGATATTGCCCTTTATGCCAGTGAGCAAGTTAGCTACTCTGAAGATGTGACCAAGATCATCCAAATTTTGTGTGTTATAGATGCCTTAAAGAGCATAAAACTTCCCTTTAATATAACTACATTTACTTCGAGCACAAGAGAACGAGAACAAATGCTCCGTGCATCTCCTGAATTTAAACCATATGAAAGCTAGGCCAGCACAACCAAGCTCATATTTCAACCACCTGCATAAAGTACATGGTATTCAGTATCAATCTCGTAAAACAAAATAAAATTAATAAATTTCAGAGGACTGGAATCAATTTTACAGTCCACCTGAAAGACCAGAAATGGCACAGTGTACCCTTGTTCTATAACTGAGAGATCACTGCATTCTGAACTGCTGGTTTTCAAGCAACACCCTGGTATTAGCAGGGAGAGAGTCTCAGGTTTCTCAGTTATGATGTGCCAAAATATTGCTTACCTCATATAATCCAATGAGGTTTCAGATTGAGAAATGACAGCCAGTCTATGTACTGAGTTATATCCAGAGCAGTGCTAAATAAGCGTCCTGTCAGCACAAGGATTTATGAGTGTGCAGTGGCACTTCCCCTACCTTCCCCCTGTAGGGTAGGTTGTTATAATCTCCATATTACAGGTATGAATGTGAGAGCAACTGTCCTAAGGAGATGTGAGATTTGAACCAGGAAGTCCCCTTCATTACACCACACTACTTTCCACAAATAAAAAAGAAATAAAGTGTAACAGCCAAGCATTACAAGTCAGGCCTGAACACATCATCAAGGCCACATTAAGGCAGTTGGAGGGCTGGTGAAGTTCACCAAACAGCCCCCCCCACTCCTCCCAAAAGGAATGCATGAAATAGAAAATATGTTCATGGACTATGAAATAAATACTCTGAGCATGTGCAGTTTTACAGCTCTCAGCAAAACACGAAAATTTTGACAACCAACAAAATGAATACACACGCGTTTTCATATTTTATACTCAAATCTCATTGGTTTTGCTCACTTCCTAACCTGGGTCAGTCAGTGAAACCTGTTTCGCATGCCTGTTGTGGAGATACAGGAGGAGGCATTAAATGGCTACAAAAGGAGACTGGGTGCTTTTATCATAGGTGTCAACTTTTGGTTCCTTTAACCAGAGCGATGCACCTTTGTACTACCAAAGGGCCAGATTTTTCTGCCCACTCCCACTTAAATATACCTCCAAGGCTTCAACCAATACTAACCTGGCCAGATGGTTGGATGCTTTAGATGCACAATTCCACTTGAGTTCAGCTGCGATTGCTCCCATGTTAGAGTGCACAATAGATTTATTCCTAAGGAGTTATTTTAGACCTATATCCAGTGTTAGAAACTGATAAATGAAAGCTAGGAGCTAAATGGCATCTTAAACCTATGTTATGTCTAGGCACACTTTTTTATAACAAAAATACAAAGCTGAAAATGAATTAACTGCTGCTAAAATATTATGTTCATTTTTCAGATAGTATAGTCCTTTCCCTGCCCACCCCCTAATATTTTTAAAAGGGTCTCTTCTCCAGCCTTCAGAGTTGCTGGAAGTGGGGAGGCAGAAAAAGTCCTTCTTCCACTCTGCAGTTTTAATCTGAAATCTTAGGTGCAGTTCTGTGCCCAGAGCTCAGAAACTGCTTGCACTAATGAAATTCCTTGTCACAAAATGCACCTAGAACAATGGGAGTTTCGAACACTATCTATAGCCACTGGGGGTAGGGGATTGTGGAGAGCAGATCAGTTTTCTTTCATTTTAAAAAGGAACAAAATGGAATGGAAAGAAACTATAGAAATCCCAAGGACAGAAGCAGGAAAGGAAAGCACACTCTAACAGGGAGAGGAGAAAAGCAGCTCTTTAGAACTACAGGGATTCCTGTACTATGTTGTCCAAATAACTCACTCATCACAGTTCTGACTTCATTCACAGACTACAAACACTGAAAATTGGGAGTAGCCAGGCTGGCTTATCTCTCAGAAATTGCTTAAAAGGGTGTTTGCACATCTTGCTTTATAAGATGTAGGGGGACACTGAAGAGGAGGAGGAGGAGGAGGAGGAGAGAAAGGAAGCTCAGTCCAAGCTCCCTTGCAGGCATTGGGCCCTGGTACAACTGCACTTTTATAAATCCAGCCTTTCATTTCTTTGAGAGTTATGGAACTGCACAGCTAGCAACTATGACCTTCCAGATGCCCGTCAACCCACGTTTTGGCAATCTCAGGCAGAAAGCAAAAGGGGGTGAATTACCAAACCACAGGTGGGCAACTTGGTGGGTATCAAATTCTGCAGATCAAATGCAAATCTAAATAAAAACATCTTACAGTGCCAGGCTTAGAAGAACACTTGTAGTTAGCTGGTTCTAGAAGCCTGGGGGTCTTCCTAGGGAAAGTCTTACACTGCTTGTTTTTCAAACAGTCACTTATGGTTCGCTGAGTCACATCTCCACTGAATCTCATGGGATAGTGAACAGATATGGAGATAAATTTAACACAGGCCATTCCAATGAACTTACCATATGCCTGAGTCTCTGTGATTGTCCAGTAACCGCTGCAAAGCATCCGCAAACCTTTGTGCACTGTAGGCAGTCACATTCTGTAAGGAAGTGGGCCCCAAGATGTAAATTCTGCATTCAACTAGCAGTGAGACTTTTCTGTAAATACATTCTTTCCATATTATTTATTATATTTATATTCCACCTGCTTTTCCACGGAATTTGAGAAAATATACATAGGGCACCCACCCAGGTAGTCTCCTATTTACAGCACAATTAGTTTAGCAATGCTTTAAATACATTAAAATGAGTGTTAGGATTCTATTCAGTTTTCCAAGTAGCTAAGACTATAATTTTATGATCATGTTTGATGCAGGAACACACTCCATAGGTGTGCATAACTATAGTATACTAACAATCCTTTTCTATAGAGAGGTACAAAAAAGAAAAGAGGAAAGCAATGTGTTTACTACTGCTTTGTAAGCAACGACTTTAAAATGATGGAAGATTTTGGTTTCTCAAATGGAAAAAGAAACAGCAAGTCTCAGCAGTCATATTATTTAGGTTTTCCAACGCAACAACCCAAAATAAAAAAATGCCACCAAGTAACAGCCAAAATAATAATAACAGAATTACTGAAGGGAAAAAAATAAAATAGAGGTAGTTTTAATGCACTAAATAGCAGATACACATATATACAATAACAGAAAAATGTCATGACCTTGCTTACCTCTATATATTCCTTTGCCACACTAACTGGAATGCATTTACTTTCTAGATTATCAGGGTTTCCACACTCAAAGTTGCCTGGTGGTGGTGGTGGGAGAGACAGAAAATGTTATTTACATGGAAATCATGAAACTTGCCAAATAGTACAGAAGCACTGAGCTAAGTTCCTTTTTAAAGCACTTTTAATGCTAGCCAAAATGTTTTTACAGAATATAAACCTGGTTTAGTTTTATGACTTAATAAAATTTGCAGTGCTGTATACATGCTAGCATAAGGCAATCAAACCTCACATTTATTCCATGAGAGCAGCTCATACCTTTGAAGAAATGCGTGTATGTGTCCCTCCTTTGTGTAACTGTACCTTGCCTAATGCTTTGGGTTAATAGGATACTATTAAACAGTGCCTGAAAAATTTACTGAATTATACAAAGATTTATAACATGTCTGAGGACACCCCCACATGCCCCTTAAAAAAAATGCTTTCATGATGATTCACATTTGGGATGGGATCAGGGATGTTACACGTTGACCGGCTTCCAATGCTGAAAAAGTTTTAGGGTGGGCCTGCCACTTAGCTACTGGTCAGGTTATGTTCTGTGGTTCACCTGATGGCTTCATTACAAATCTTATGTGCCAGGCGAAAACATTTCTCTATAACCAGGCCTTTGGCTGATTAACATTCTATGGCCCTTAAAATGTGCTTGTGGGAGGAGGGCTAATGCTTTGTTCTTGTTTTTATTATGTATTTTGTTTTCTCATTTTGTTGTTGCCATTTTGTTGTGGCTGCCCTGTGATCTTTGGAAGAAGGGTGGCATACTACTACTATAACTTTCACAATAAACACCAGAGGGGAGTGAGACGGGATTGCTGCCTATCGTAATGGACACTCTGAGATACAGCCTGACACTTAAGCCGTTGTCCAGTGCCAGTTTTCTTTTGAAAACTGGTTTCTCATCTGCAAGGCCATGAAGCCATCAAGAACACTTTGATATTTCCACCACATGCTGATGACACAACCCAATTTTAAACTTAAACTTCAAAATCTGAACTGAAAAGCAGCCGAATTCTTCAGGAGTGCAAGCAGTTTATGCACCGCCCCCCACTGTGAATGTACAGCACTGTGGTTATAAAGAACATAACCAGACATTGATTTTTAGTTCAAAAGACTTTTAAGTATCCTTCCCTGCAGAGTGGCCACAAGGTAAGAAAATGTGATGTACAAAGAACATACAAATTAATTTCAACAAAGCTTAAGAACCACTGAAATTCAGGAAACAAGCCTACTATATGAAACAGTGGCATAAAACCCCTACCATCCACTGCCCACACAGTAGTTTTGGCCAGCTATTAAAATGTCTGTTGTGCTGACAGCTGCAAAAAAAATTAACGTTCAAGATACAAACTACCTTGAAAACTACGCAAGAAGTTATTTGACAGTGCAATCCTTTGAATTCTGATTTGAAAGTCCCACTGTGTCAATTGTGTGCAGAGGATTACAGCCTACTGCATCCAGGGCCCTGCTGGCGTTAAAGAAATGCTGCCTAGTAGTCACCTCCAAAGGTTTTCCCAGACACAGTTCAGTTCTGCAATGCAGATGGGGATACATACAGAGAAACGTAACGGTTAATGATATAAAATGGGCCAGCCTGGTGGAAAGGGGGCATATACATTGCTGTGATCGGGAAACTCATTCCTGGAAACATTACATATATCCAGGATGAGATAGGTGAAGGATGAACTCACCACCAGCACACAACCATGGCTTTCACAGGGAAAAGCATATCAATATCCTTTGGGATATTTTCATTAGTCAGCTGCTAAATGTAACAGTGTTCTGGAAATTGTTGGATTGTGTTGGCCAGCCCTTTAAAACTACGCTGCGTATCTGTGAAAGCTAGCAGAAGGTCTTGAACTTAACTTGTGAACTGCATCTTTATTTTGCTAGTGGGAATCCTTGCATGGTCTCACACTAGTACAATGGATTAGTTGAATATGACCCTAAATCTCATTTTATCTATGTGAAAACATCAGTGCCATACTAGGGGGTCATTGTTTTAATAATAATGCAGCTCAGATTTAGAAAGGCTGTTTTTCCTACATTCCTCTGCAGGCTTTGAAGGGAAACAAAACAGTCCTCGCTCTTTTAAATTCAAATTAAGGTTGAAAATACCTAGCTAGTATGCACCTATTTTCTTTGAACAAAGTGATTGGTAAAAAGATAAATAAGAACTCACCAGCTTGAATTGCAAGATAATTGTATAGTTCATACAGAATGGTCATTACCATTTCTTCATGTTTTTCCAGACAGTACTGAAAAATTAAGAGAGAAAATTATTCAACAGATCTTTAATTCAACCAAATACAAAAATTACAACCAACTATTAAATAGAACATTTCTCATGCGCTCTAATTTAGCTACTGAAAACTAAGGATGGACTCATAAGACCTCATTTCTTGCCAGAAGTTTAATTCTCTCTTTCTGCAAATGTCATTACTAAGGTATATCATTTTGTATGATGATGGGGAGAATGAGTGGACTCATTATATATCAGTTCCCTTCACTGCAGTCACTATCAGAATAAAATCCATCACATCCTGTGGATTATGTGCACTGTAAAACATTGGATTTTGGGGTGGGGGTACAAAAGCTATACAGCCCTCAGATCTCAAATTCTTATATTCTAAGTAAGTTTGATGATAAATGATCTTAAATCTACGTATGTACAAAAAACAAATCAAGGGCTTTCATTTTAATTATATGCACTATATTGTATAACAA
This sequence comes from Podarcis gaigeae, assembly GCF_964106915.1. Lineage (NCBI taxonomy): Eukaryota > Metazoa > Chordata > Lepidosauria > Squamata > Lacertidae > Podarcis > Podarcis gaigeae. The sequence continues at coordinate 45,844,339 of NC_139682.1, read as the reverse complement.
GGTTTGTCTTACTCAGCTCTATGTTATAGAAAAAGTTACAACTACACGCGCACATCAGGAGAGATTAAAGGCTGTTAGCTTTATTAAGCTTGTTATTGAAAGTAGCTTTACAGATGAAATCCTTGTCACAAATCAGTCTCACTTTTGTTAGAACTGACTAACGAATATTTCTGTAAGATAAGAAGGATTTAGATTTGCAGCAGCTTAGATTTACATGGTCTGAATTACTAATCTATAAGAAGATGTCTGTTAATTACACATCAATAAATCATTAGATTTCGCTTGGAAAATAGCAGAAGCTTACTTCTGTAGCAACACAGATACTAAGTGATCTGTGGCCACTGCTTTTTTCTAAAAAAAGTGTTCAGGAATACTCTCATTTTCCTACTCTTAATGAAATACTGTCCCTCAATGAGGCCAAACTTAGACTCACAGAATGTTTAGGGTTCTGCATCCCCCCCCCCCCGGAAAAAAGCACTGCCTGTGGCCCTCCAGATATTGTTGGACCAAACTCCTCATCATCTCTAGCCTTTGGCGAAACTGACTAGGGCTGATAGCAGCCACAGGTAAGCTGTACTTGTACTTATTAACAAAATTTAACATTGGAGATAGTAAGAAGATTCACACTTACACCTTCTTTAGTTCTTTCACAATCCATGGACAATAGGTTAACTGAACGAGAAGAAGAAAGGATTTATTTTTTAAAAAAAGAATGGGTCTTGTAGCATCTTCAAAACTAACAGATTCATTGTGGCATAAACTTTTGCGGTTTAAATCCCACTTCGTTTTGTTACAGAAGATGGACATGGCTACCCTTCTGGAATTTATTCTCTAAGCATTTTATTTTGTTAAACCTGCAATATGAACCTAATAATGTTCCTTGGAAGTGCCCCATTTTGTTCAATGGGACTTACTGCAAAGTTAAGCACCCATAGATTTCCCATCAAGAGGAAATGATTTACATAACATAGTAACAAGACAAGAGAAATAACTATTCTGCATTCATGTCAAAATAAGCACATTTGTTTACTTTGCAGAATATCTGGGATTTTGATTCTGAATATAACTATAGACAGAAAATGTGATTTAGCTTCTTGAACACTTATGGATTAAAACATAGTGCAGACAAATCTTGAATGAGATAGTATTTTGCTATCATACTGTAGGAAAAGTTACTTTGTAATGCTGGTGAAAGGATGCTAGACTGATTTCTGGAATGAGTAAGAACATCCCAGTACCTCATCATAAATCTGTAACAGAAGGGTACCAGCCAATATATAGTGCCACATAAATGTTCATCAGATTTTAAAATACAAGTGGGTGGGAAAAGTCTTTTACACCATTTTCCCACAATGCTTTGCAAAAACAAAGTGACCAGAAAAACTGTCCAATTGATCATGAATATGTAGTTACTGAAGTAACTATTTTTGGCTTTTGGAGTGGTAGTCTAAGACAGCGAAGGAAACATCCTATTAGTAACAACCATGTCCACCTCCCAGTTGTCATTCTAAAGTCATACAAGAGAATTATTATTTGATACATCAGGAGAATTCAGTCTATCCTTTTCAAAAGGTAGAAAGAACCCTTTCATCTGCTTAATCTCTTTGGTGTGTGCAACTACTAAACATTTCAAGATCAGTAGTTGCTAGGCAGCCAATCTGAAAGACATCATAAAGCTTTCTTTTGACAACATATCCTTAGAACCTGGGCCAGGACAAACTTCCTATAATGGTTATTTGAAAAGGTATTCATCCTTAGGCTATGCACACACTATAACTTTCAAGCACGTTGCAACTACATTCTTTCCCTCAAAGGATTCTGGGTACTGTAGTTAACCCATCGTTGAGTTACAATTCCTAGCAACCCTTAACAAACTACAGTGCCTAGAATTTATTGAGAGGGGAAATGTGCTTTGAAGACATAGTGAGCATGCAGCCTCAGTCATTTTTGTACATTGATTATGAGCTTTTGAAGGAACGGATGCTAACTTTCGCCACAAAAAGTTCTACAAGCTGTGTTTCTGTGAGCAAGAAGCTGAAAAGAAAAGGGACTGGAACAACAAAACTCTAAATGAGGCTATCCGCAAGAGGAAGAAGAGATGGAAGTGGGGTTGAAGAGGAAAAGCAGCGTTACATCCCGCACACGTACAATTCTCAGGCCCTTCCAGTCGGGGAGGTCCCATCATCTTCACCCAAAGGATGCCCAGGAAAATGACCAGCAGCCCTATGGTTGCCAGCCACAGGAACCAGGAGAGATAAAATTCCAGGCCTCTGCCTTTCCTCCTTATGCCCTGAGCTTGGGGTTTCAAGCCTACATGCTGGCGCGTCCCATCCCAACGTGTCTCCCTACTCAGCTCTCTTGCCCCCCATGGCGGTGTTTTCAAACTCCTGGGCACGAGCCCAACCTCCTTCTGCGCTCTCCACGGGGACCTGTAAGTCAGCCCCTCTTCGCTCCTTTGGGTCAGCGATCCCAAATAGGAGCTTGGGGTGACCCTCCTTTCGGCCTCTAAGTGGGCCCTGTTACTGAAGGAGCTGGGGGTGACCCCCCTTTCGGCCTCTAGCTGGGCCCTATTACTGAAGCCTGCAGCACTGCCCCCCACCACGGGAGGCTTCCAGGAAAGGCTGGGGCTCAAACTCTGCTCGTTTTCCCACCACTTGCTGGGACTTAACCCTATTCCACCTCCTGGGGATGCTGCTCCCCACGAAGGGCTGGAGGTAAACCTGGGCGCCGCCGCCGCCTCCTTTTGGTAAGGGGCCTCGAAGCCTTCTCCCGCCTCCAGCCGGGCTCTTCTCGAAGCCAACCCGCTACTGCCCTCCTCCCAGCGGCTGCTGGGCGCCGCTCCGCCCCGAGCTGTCAACTGGGGCCTCCGGGCGGCGGCGAGCCCGCTGTCTGCCCGCCAGTCATTGCTCTGAGGCAGCAGCCCTCGACTCCCGCTCGTCGCCTCCCGACGAGGCGGCTCGTAGTCGTTCCCTTCTTCTTCCTCCTCCTCCTCCTCCTCTTCCTCCTCCTCGCTCTCCTCCCTCCTAACCGGGACGCGGGGCCCCCGGGGAGCCGCCTTGGGCCCGGCCGCGGCCTTGGGCCTCGCGGGGCCGCTCGGGCCCTGAGGGTGTGTCCGGGCGGTGCTGCCGCGGCTCCTCAGCCCAGCGGCCACCTCGGCCCTCAGCCGGGTGAGTTTCTTGGCGTAGAGCTTGCGGGTGGAATCGGTAATGGGCCCCGGCTGGTAGCCGAGGGCCAGCAGCTCCGCCCGCAGCTCTGCGTCTGACAGACCCGCTGCGGCCATAGCCAGAGAGGAGCGGAGGAGCGCCAGCCGGAAGTGATACCTTCCCCGGCGAGGAAGGGCTTACCGCCATCTTGGTAGGGGCAAGCAGGCGTCTCTCTTCCAGCTGCCATCATGTGGAGGTCAGGGCCGCCTCCGACGCGGCCGCCATTTTGAGAGGGTCGCTTATGGCGCTCCGAGAGGCTGCATTCCTTTTTATACGCTTGCCTGGGAGAAAGTGCCTTTGAGCTCAGGAGGGCTTGCTTCCGAGTAGACGTCTATACTAGTAGTGAGATAAATAAACAAAAAAGAAAGCAAAAAGCACGTACACGTATCAGTGGCATAACTGTCAACATTTTCCTTTTTTAAAGGGAAATTCCCTTATTCCGAATAGGATTCCTCGCAAGAAAAGGGAAAAGTTGACAGCTATGATCAGCGGCAGAGTACACTGAGGACTTGCCCCCCCTCCCCCAATCTCTGTTGCACCTGAAATATTGCTATTGTTTAAAGTCGTCCCATCTTTGATTCCGAAATGTGGAAAGATTATTATTTCTTTATTTTAGTACAGCCTGACTTCTGTCTGACCTCCTGCCTGCCTGCTGCCTGCTGCCTGCCTGCCTGCCTGCCTTCCTTCCTTCCTTCCTTCCTTCCTTCCTTCCTTTATTAAATATGCCTTAGGGATGCATTCCGGTGCATGTGTTTCTGCCAGTAAGGCAAACTGAACGCAGCGGGACTTACTTCCATGTAAACGCGTATCGGATTGTGGCTAGATTGCTTTTATTGGTTTTTAGCGTCGTGGGAAAAGCCTCGCAGGAGGCGCAATGCACCCAGTGGGAAACTGGGGCAAGGAATAACGATATTAAGGAAGAGCCGATGAGAACGATCCCTTTTCTTTGTTCATTCTTGTGCCTTGGCGATCTCAGCCCTCGTTCGTTAGGAGGACATGTTTTAGAGGGGCTGCAGCAAACTTGGATACAAATAAAACTAAAACGACCCTTTATTGTTGCGCTTCATTCCACCAGCTGGAAATTGGGTAGCCAATAGAACTGTTCACCTTGCTCTAAAACTTTATCTAAAGAAATACTGTAATTGTAAAACAGAATTTTGTATCCTGCCAGCTCAAGAATTTGCGGCTAGAACTTTCTGTTTTTTACCTGATCTGGGGCCAAGAGGGTTTAAACTGGCCTGGAAAAGGTCAAGAATGTAATGAAATAAACTGAGGAAGCACCATGCAATAAATTCAGAATAGACAATGCAAAGTGTGTATATCCTGTGTATGGAGAAAACCTTGTTTCTCAGTTAATGAGCTTAACATTTTGCCCAGGCTGCTATGTATTATTATTATTATTATGCCTTAGAAAAATTCCCCCTCTAGCTTGCATCAAATATAGTGTAACCATCGAATGCATTTCTAGTGAGGCAAAACATTAGTGGATCCCCTTTGGTTCCAAAGGAGAAAATTACTTTCTGGGCACATTTTTCCTATTTGCATGATGGGCTATAACAAATTTAGCATTGGCTATTATGTACTTGATGTCAAATACTGGTATGATATAGTACTAAATATTCAGCCGACATCCAGGGCTGTATTAGAGTAGATTCATTAAAGGTATTATTAAGGTTGGAACCCTAACCACACTTATTTGTGAGTAAGCTCCATTGCATTCAGTAGGACTTACTTCTGAGTAGGCATGTCTAGGAGTGTGCTATTAGTTAGGATCCAACCCTCAGTCTCTGAAGCTGCAATAGAATCTTTTTGATAAGGATTTAGGGAGCAGGATTCGTTTCAGCACTAGTGTAGGGGCATTTGTCAAGGGGAACACAGATATCCCATTTCTGTTGTCAGTTTACAAATCTCTGGATGCCCTCCGTGTAGAATTCTGAACCAATGTCACCTTGCTCCCCTTTACAATTTACTGCACCTGATCATCTAACACAGAAGTTTACAGGAGCAGGAATAGGACTGAATTAAGGGGGGGGAAGAGACTTGGTGCTCGTAATTAAATAAGAAAAAAGGCGTGATTTGAAAATTAAATTTAGCACATCAGAGATGTAGAGTAATTGCTTTTCCCGCTGCTCTATATAAAAAATAAATGAAAACAGCTGAAATATTGCTGCTTAATATTTGAATTTAATTAAAGATAATGTGGAAATAGTGACTAATGTTCCTCATAACAGCAACAATATAAGGATCTTTAAACGTACCTTGGGCACTCATTGAGCTCTTCGTGTCCTACTGGGTGTGTGTGTGTCTTTGAGTAGTGATACCCACTTTCAGAGTTCTGAAAATAAGAGGCACGCTTTCTGACAGAAGTATTGCGAGGGAAAGGTTGAACTACTCTTTACTCTTTCACCATGCCAAACTTTTCATTTTATCATTTGATTGGGCTAGGATATTGAACAACCATCCCAAGCCAAAAAGCCTCATTCTGGGAGGTACATACCAGCGAAGAGCCGGGCCAGGCACAAGCGTCGATAGAACAATGGAAGGGACCTGTTTGTGTACAGTAGACTACATCCTGCCACACGAAACCCAGAGGTTTCTACACAGGATTTGAATTAGGGAGAGTATCGAGGGCCCTCTGCCTATTTGCCCTTCTGCAGCTGCCTCTGCCTCTACATCTGCTGGGCTGTCAGCCACTGCTTCTTGCTTGCTACTGCTGTTCTCACTCATCCTGGTCCATTGTGGCATGACCTCTAGGAGCATTGCTGTGGTGATGGCATCCCTAAAGTGCTTTCTGGAATGGTACCTACTGGACTGAGGAGGAATGGTGGGAGCCCCTCCCCGCTTTTTCTGAACCTTCCTAAGGGCAGGAAGACAGTATTGATTTAGAACAGTGGTTTACAGAAGGGCATAGTCCAGAGGGGGAAAGCTGGGAAATACTTTGTGAGGAAGAGCTAGAAGAGGAAATGTCATGAGAGAGACAGCTGGCAGATTCAGTGTCCTTGGACAGCATTCCTGACCCCACCCCCCTTGGCTAAAACTAGACGGGCTTGGAAAGGGATAGAACAGAAAGCACAGTAGTAACAAGCTCAGATTACCTGCCGTAGGCGTGACGTAGACTAATGGGGACAGAGGGGGCAAACCTTTACTGGGAGCAACGCCATTTTTTAGAGAGAGATGCATTCCTTTGTCTCTTGCTGTGATTATTAAAGAACTTATCTGGTAAGACTGCTCCTTTCATTTGATCTGCTTATTTACTGCCACCAGGGAAGGGATCTGATTCCCCAAAGCCTGACACCTACGCCTTGATCTGAGGAAGGGTTGTTCCTCAGAGTGAGGCATGTGGGCAAGGTGGCCCAGGCAGGATCTCTTTAAATGTTGACTACTGTGAAACATAGAGCTTGTTCACCCTGGAGTTGGATATGGATTTGAAGCTAATTGCTTGCTTGTTTTTATTTATTATTACATTCATATCCCATATTTCCCCCAAAGAGCCCAAGGTGGTCTATATTTCTCCTCTACATATTACCCTCGCAACAACCCCCTGAAGTAGGTTGTGTCTCTTCTATTTTGTGGCATCCACAAAATGTTCTTATCCAATTAGCAGTTCCTACTTCCCTTCCACTAATTTCAGATTTTCCTGATCTGTAAATAACCTGATAAAGGAAGAAAATTCAATATAAAATTGAATGCTACCTGACTGTAAATGAGCTGTAGTGCATTGTATGGGTAGGCCTTTCAACATATGTAATAATTGATTGCTCATTTGTGCAAATCTGGTATATTGGGAAACACATACCTAAACACATGCCACAATGGACCTCAGGTACCCTGTTTTGAAATAATATTTTTCTTTATTTTTTAAAGAGGTATTGCTCCTGTGTGCAAATCTGGTATTTTGGAAAACCTGAATTTCAAAAAAAGCTTTGCAGAACATACGGTGATGGTGCGGAGTACTAATGGAGGAAGGGTTCAACAACACACAGTGCAAATATATCTCTATATCTCTATATCTATCTATCTATCTATCTATCTATCTATCATCTACCATCTACCATCTATCATCTATCTATCTATCTATCTATCTATCTATCTAATCTATCATAATCTATATCATCTATGGGAAACATTGAGATGGATTTCAGAGGCGTAAAACTGGATAAAGGTGCTTAAATGGACACATGGAAATAGCAGCCCATATATGCACGAATACCCTGGTGTGTGCATACACTTACTTGCTTTTGCTGCAACAAATATTGTTTAAGATTTCACAGCAGCATTTGCCGCTGCTGCAAAATGGTGGCAGAGCTGGCACTGCCTGGGGCGACCTCACCCATGGTACCTCTGAAGAACGACTCTTCCCCATGGAGATATTGTGTGATGAGATGGTCTCCGAACACCTGTGCTGCTGCTGTTAATGTGGGAGCAAAAATTGGGGGAAGAAGGAGCCAGTGGAGAAGGAGCCAGTGTTGGTGGTAAGTCCGCCTGCCTTGAGCACTTCAGTGCAGGCCCACGTGAGACAAGGGGCACATGCCTTGTCTTCTTTGTGGTCTTTTGACTGTAATCCTATTATAGGCGCTTACTACTAGTCAGGCTTATGAATCAGGTCAAATGGCAGGCTGTGTGAGGTATCAAATGCCCTTTAGGTTGGATAGTGTTTAACTGAACTGTCTCCATTCCTGCCCCTGGCATAGCTTTTCTTCCAGTCCTTTCTGTGCTACATAACAGTTTTGGGGACTTCCACTGCGCTTCAGCAGACAGTGGTGGCTGCTGATGCTGTACATGGGCAACAGCCTAGGTTGGATTGTGACCAAAGTACAGCTCCCTTCATTGCAGTGAGGCAGACATCATGGCTCCCTGTCTAATATTTATATGGTTTACCCTAGTTGGTGTCTGGTGAAAAAGGAAGCCCATGTTGCTTCATTATGATTTGGTCCTCTATTAGGGCCTCTTGCTTTTCTTCAAGAGAACGTGACTGCCAAACTGGAGCAAACATCAATTGGGTTTTCTGTAGATTGATGTTTGCTCTGATTCAGAGGTAATGAGCAGGTTTTGCCAGGAAAACTGGCAGGGCAAACAGAAAACCGCTTGGACTCGTTTTTTCTAGGCATGGGACAAGTGAAGTGTGGCCAAGCTCACATTCAAAAGAAACCAATTGTCCAGTCTTCAGACTCCACAGTGTTTCAGTGGTTGCAGCACTAAGAGTGGCTCCTGACTGTAGTACTTAACATGGTTACTAGTGGAGCACCAGTCCTGTTGGACTCAGTGAAAATGGTGGCATAGCTCCACCCCTTCCCCTTTATGCTACTTTCAGAGATTGCCCAGGGTCTCTTGTCCTCTGTTCTGTTCAGATGAATGACACATTTAGGCCATATATTTAAACGATGACTCTTTAAACAGTCATGGCTTCCCTCAAAGAATTCTGGGACCTGCAGTTTGTTAAGGGTGCTGAGAGTTGTTAGGGATCTCTGATTCCTCTCCCAGAGCTATGATTCCCAGAGTGGTTTAACAATCAATCCTTATTCACAGGGAACTCTGGGAATTGTAGCATTTGTCAGGGTGTGCACAAGGAGGGAGGAGATGGTGGGGAAGGTACTGTTGTGCAAGAGGAAATCCTTGCATTGATGAGATGTGTTACAGTTAGTTGAATACCACCCATCATTCCAGAGAATTATGTCCAGGACTTTCTGCTGCCTTTCATAGGAGTGGGCCATTAGGTTGCCACCCGAGCAATCAGCGTCATTGGCACTTCTATGATCAGTGTTGTGCCCTGTGCTTCTGCACTGATTCTAACCCCTCTGCCTAGCTGTGAACCCCTGAAACAGCCCCCTCAGCAACTAGAGCTGAAAAAGTATTCTATTGGCTCTAGTAGATGGCTTTTACCAAGCCCAATTGTAGTGGAGGAGGAGATGCTAAGGGCCAAACAGGGAAAGCCTCAGGGGCCACATTTGGCCTTTGGGCTGGTAGTTCCCTACCTCTCTTCTAAGTAAATGTTCAACAGTGGCAGTAACAATCAACATAATGCTTGTTTTATGTAATTTCAGCCAATAATATAAATCAATTTTTATTTTTAAGCTTTTTGTTTTTATAGATTTACTTCTTCGGAGCTCTGATAAATGATCAGCTTTAAGCATCTTTTTCATTTGTGTGCATCGCGAGTGCCTAAATGGAGAAATTATGGTTGGAGCTCTCTCCCTTCCCTTTATTTATTTATTTATAAAATTGGGAAAGAGAGTTTTAACTGCCAGGTTTTTATTTGCATTTATTTATGAGAGTTTTTTGTACTTTGTTTTATTTCTATAAATTTAGATGTTTACAGTTGCTGAAAATTATGGACTTGGATAATAATTATTTGATTATAGGAGATGCTGAGATTGGTAGAGCCTTAGTCTTCATAAAAACCGTTAAAGCTCTGAACCATGAGTCATTTGTTTTGTGGTCTGAGCTGTAAAACACAAATTGTCAACCCTGCATGACAAAACGTACAAAATACATAACCTTAAACCATCAAATTGCATTTTCTTTTCTTACCTATTTTGTATTAGGCAGATATGTTAATAGGTACTATTCATTACTTTGCCTGACTATAACTTCTGGTAAGCAAGGGAACTCCTGGAGAAGTATATATTGGTTTGTGTATGGATGTATTTGAAATAATAATTGACCCCAAATAAAAGAGTTTATCAGGTTCCGCTTGCACAACGAGGATAATATTTGTGCATTTTATGAGTATCCCTGCTTGTGCAATCAATCTTTGTGTGTGTGCAGCCTGCTCTGACTAAAAGTTCTCTCTACCTTCATGTACACACGAGGGCTTGTGAGGGGAGATAAGTGCTTGGGGGCCTGTGTATGTCAGTGAAAGAGGGGAGCTAATGGTTCACATATTGTAAAGATAAGAACCATGTAGAGTTGAAAGGGGCCACAAGGTTCTTCTAGCCTAACGCTCTGCAATGCTAGAATCACAACAGGAAAAGATGGGCATCCAACCTCTGTTTAAAAATCTCCAACAAAGGTGAGTCTACCACCTTCTGAGGTAGTTGGAATATATATTAAAGGTAAAGGGACCCCTGACCATTAGGTCCAGTCATGCCCGACTCTGGGGTTGCGGCGCTCATTTCGCTTTATTGGCTGAGGGAGCCGGCGTACAGCTTCCGGGTCATGCAGCCAGCATGACTAAGCTGCTTCTGGCGAACCAGAGCAGCACACGGAAACACCGTTTACCTTCCTGCCGGAGCGGTACCTATTTATCTACTTGCACTTTGACATGCTTTCGAACTGCTAGGTTGGCAGGAGCAAGGACCAAGCAACGGGAGCTCACCCCGTCATGGGGATTCGAACCGCCGACCTTCTGATCGGCAAGTCCTAGGCTCTGTGGTTTAACCCACAGTGCCACCTTCGTCCCTGTTGGAATATATATTACTGAGATTATTTATGCCAGCAGTGTGGAACCTCAGACCTGGGAACCAAATGTAACACTCCAGATCTCTATTTGGCCCTCAAAACGCTTTTCAGACGACACCCTCACTGGTCTTGCTTTGCAGCCCAGCTTCTTTCGCTTGGCTGGAATGCACCCTTGAATTCTGGCTTTCACTTTTTATATGGTTTTTATTGTTGTTGTAAACCTCTTGGATTTTTTTTTTTTAGTGAGCAGCAGTATACAAACACTTTTATCAGTAAATAACAATATACGTTGCTTGTCTGAACAGATGAAAGAGAGAGTGCATGTGAGGGATGTGTAGGAGCTAGCCTACTGTACAAAATATGTGGTGTGCAGTCCTTGGAGGATTCCAGAAGGAAATGTGGTCCTTGGGCTGAAAAAAGCTCCCCAGACCTGATCTATGCAACTACAGAAGTTTAGCATTTAGCCCTCAAGCTCTGTAAGAAATGAAAACCTTGCATTTTGGAGAGTCAACTTTTCCTTTTCAAAGGCATGCCAGTGGGACATATTGCCTCGTTTCACATGTCCCTCTCTGGTTATTCATTTTAAACACCCTTCGTCCCAAGTTCTTCCAAGTTATGTAAATTGTAATAATTACTAGCGCTGCTTGAGGGGGGAAATGGAATTGTATGTGGTGTATGTATTATTTAGCTTTCCGTAGCACCCCTTTGAGTCATTAGAGCAACGCAGAGTATAAGCTGACAGGGTGTTGCTAGACTGCTCATACATTAAAAAGCCTCGTGTGGTTGGTCCCATCAGTGGAGAAATCCTCCTCCTCTCATTTAGGCAGTTTATATTCCCTTTTAAGATGTGTGAAGACCTTTGAAGTTGAGAAATTTCATCTGGATTCTACTGGGTGCAGTCGTAAGGGGAGAACATGCAGCCTTTTATAGAGTTGTCAGCTGATTAGAAGATGCATTTTGGTGCTATTTCAGTGAGCAATTGTGCCTTTGATTTTAATGAATGCATTAAAGTATGAGGGGGGTGGGAAGTTGGTTGTGATGCTTCTGCCTCCTGGTGCCTTCCTTTCAAAGCCACTCTGCTCTCATCACTTACTCTAATTTGGGGCATCAAGATCAAGCCATGCTCAACTTTCTTTCTTTATTAAAGGAGGCGCCTGCAAATTATAGTGCAATTTCTTAATCCATTTAGCAGCTGCAAGTGTATGTTTAACAAAGGATAGCGTCTGGTCTGAGGGGGGAAAAGCCTGGTAGCGTGAGACTAAAGTTGTTTCTTGTCTGAACTGGAAAGCACAAATAGCAGCTAATAGGATGGAGCAGGAACTAATATAAATATGGAATTAAAGTGCTACCTCCTTCTTTCACAGAGATTCTTAACACAGTATTTAGTCTCCGGGCCTTCAAATTGTGTGGGTTAAGCAGACAAATCTGATCAATGTAACCAGGCAGGCTTCCAGAGGGATACTATTTTCTGGCGGGATTCATTCAATTTTGCTTGTACAACTATATTTTATTATTACTATTTAATTAATTTTATTAGATGCTTTTTCTTGCCACAGGCAACTCAAGGCGACTTTTAGCAAAAACAAAACAACAAACAAACATTAAAACCAAGAAAAAATACATTAAAATGAATACAAAGTATTCAAACTCTTGCACAACTTATCCGTGTTCCCAAACGACTAGAACTTTTGTGTTTAGGGAAATGATAGGAAACTGCAATGAAAAGTGCCAGACATCACTTGCTTGGGTTCATTGTCATCTAACCTCCCTGCAGATGTAGCAGAATAAATGCTCATTAAATACCAACATCATCTAATCTCCCTGTGGACAAATCAGTATATATATATATTTAAAAGTTAATCTGGAAGGGCCCCAAATAAACTTTCCCTTCTCTGTTAAAAGTGTTTTCTTCTAGACAGGACCTTTACTGATTGCCATTTTGAGTATCATTTCACTTTTGCCCCTCATTGGCCTGGTATTACTCTTCATACATTTACCATTTCAATGCCATAACAACAACAACAACAACAACTATAACAATAACAATAACAACAATAATTTATACCCTGCCCATCTGGCTGAGTTTCCCCAGCCACTCTGGGCAGCTCCCAATCAAGTATTAAAAACAATACAGCGTTAAATGTTAAAAGCTTCCCTGAACAGGGCTGCCTTCAGATGTCTTTTGAAGATAGGATAGCTACTTGTTTCCTTCACATCTGAAGGGAGGGTGTTCCACAGGGTGGGCGCCACTACCGAGAAGGCCCTCTGTCTAGTTCCCTGTAACCTTACTTCTCGCATAATAATAATACAAATGCTATTACGTAGTTTGAAGTGAAACAATGCCATCATTGACATAATAGGCATTGATGGTACGTTGATGTTTCCAGAGTTACCCAAAGAGGTTTATTCAAAGGTTTTGATGGCTAGAACTGTGGTTCCCAATGTGGGGCAATTTGATTTTTAAGGGGGGCAATTTGAGAATGAGTTATTAACAGTTATTGGCCTTCCTCCATGTGCCTAGGAATTCACTTTTTGAATAATAAGAATCATATGTCATGGGGTGTGTGTGGAATCAGGATTTTAGAGATGCTTGGGTGCCAATTACGAAGAATTCTTTAAGGCACTAGGATTTGATCAACAAAACTATTGAGTTGGTACATTATTATTAATCTCTTCTAAGTAGCCTTTTTTTCTTTAAGAAATAATGGGGTCATAATTTAGATTTTTTTGCTCCAGCTGATGACATTTTAAAGGCTGGCATTAACTGGGATTCTGTTTTTATTTCCGCCTCATTACTAGCCCTGTGGTCCGCCCAAAGTTTATTAGTGGCATTTCCCTCTCTTTTTGTCCCAGTCTCATCTAAGGAGGGGGCAGGATTGTGATAAATCTCTTTGGAGGCCTGTTTGCAGCTAGCCATGCATTCTTGGAACAGCAAATGGAGTTTGCTGTCCCAGAAACTGGATGAGCTGCTGCTGGTAAAAATAAATGATTAGAGCCGATGGAGAACAATTGAATGCTGATGATTGGGGTGACTGTGGGAAGAAAAGCTTCTGAACAGTGAGATGGGCTGCTCTGCATACAGATGGAGAATACAACCTGATTCCTGCTCTGGCTCATTAGAGAGGAAGGCATCAGAGACAAGCAATGGCAGGGAATGGAAGACAAAATTTGTGTTTATATACAGAAATGGAAAATAGGTGCCAGGAACTGACTGTAGCCAAATGTTTGCAAAAATTAGGCTCTTCTATGCCATAATTTCAGATTTATGTTGACTGGTAAGGACACTGTGAAAATTATATTGTTTTGTTTTTGAAATTAGGCTGCATTTATAACAGCAGAATCCCACACATGTCTGGTCTGAAATAAGGCTCTTGAAGCTCAGTGGGACTTATTTGCAGGTACCATAGAACTGTAGATTTGGAAGGGATTCCAAGAGTCATGTAGTCCAATGCAGGAATCCTACAGCCATCACTGCAGGGGCTCAAACCACCAACCTTCTGGTTAACAGCCTGAGATACTGACCCATTCTAATTGTGTGCATACATTATTGCAATGCATGTTGCATCCTTCAAAACAACTCACTTCCAGGAAAAAGTGCTCTAGAAAAGCAGATTCTGGGTGATGCCATATCAATAGGAAAGAATCCAGAAATGTTCTGTCTGCTCAAATTCTCTCTGCATTGGTTCCCCCCTTACCAAAGCAATCCTTGTATGCATATTACCTTAACAATGAAGAGTGAAAATATATGTGAATGCTGTTCAGTTAATATGGAAACGGTGTCCACCATTGGTGACCATAGGAATCAATTAGATCCTCGGAGGGTTCTCGTTGAGACTGGCATCCATAGCAAAGTGCAGAGCTGATCGAATGGCATGTATGCCATTTTGGCAGCAATATTTGAGCTCGCTCAATGATTCAGAGTGACAGAAGAATTCACATTAACTTGGAAGTACTAAATTGGATTGGAATTGAATCTGTGTCACACATATCATTTGTCACGGTGCTTCTCTCTCTCCCCCACTCCACCTTTCAAACCTTGCTGCTTTTAAGAGCGTGTGCCACCTAGAGAGTGACAGCTCTTCGTCAAATGTCATGCCTTTAAGTGGCTAGCAATTAATGTAAAATTGAAGCATATCTAAGTTTTCCTCCAGCAGATTTGTTTACAGGGTTGAAATAAGCACCAGTGTGCATTCCTAGATCCTATAACACCAGGCAAACCATGTTGGCAGGGGAAGACATGAGGGAAGCCTAGAAAGCTGAGAGCTTGTAATAACGATATAGAGTTGATACTCTGGTGAATTGCATGTTCATGGAAAGTCACACGTGGTTAACATAACACCTCATTTCTTCCCTGTTTAGGGAAGTTTTAATGTTTGATATTTTATCGTGTTTTTAATATTCTGTTGGGAGCCACCCAGATTGGCTGGGTAGGCCTGGCCAGATGGGCGGGGTATAAGTAATTTTTTTTTTATTATTATTATTATTATTATTATTATTATTGCACACAGCTGTGAAAATTGATTTCAAAATGTGTATTTGGCATCCACTGTGAGACAAGTAGGGGAGGTTTGTCCTGCTATACTATTGGCCACTAGAAGCAAAACTATTCTTTGGTCACCACTTGGTGTTGAGAGTCTGATGTGCAGGGTTGATTCAGCTGGCTCAACAATAGTGGAAATATCTTTGGAAAGGTGCTTGAGCCCGGAATCCATTCTGACATGCTGCCCTATCTCTCCACACCCATGAACATACTATGCAATAGCTTTGCATGACACCACAATGGCACATCTTAGGATGGTAGCTGTTGGCCTTTTGTCAGCCCATCTGATGACATTGACCTAACATCTTGGGTCAGCTTGAAGTGCCAAAGATACTCGTTAACATTGGTATCACACATTTAAATGGTTCACATATTGTAGCTCAATAATTTATAAGATAGTTTTGTAAAGGCAGGGCAGGATTGTGTGTGGAGGCTGGCACAATAGCAGTTTCCCTAAAGGTGCAGTGAGCTTATCGCTGCAGTGAAATTTGAGCCAGGGACATTCTACCACTGTGATACCCTAGCTCTGTAATGTAATATGAGCATACACAGTTATTTCTGGTGTGAAGGTTCATGGGATCAGTCAGGAAGCAGGACAATGTTCCTTATTAGCTGAAGGAAAGTTTAGAAGTCAGGACTCTTGCCAGGTGAAGGATGAAAGATCTCTCCATAACTGTGACACCCTCTTTTCTTCCCTCTTAACTTCCCTGTTCCACAGTCTAACAAGCTCACTAATGTTTCGGCTGAAAGCAGAGTATAATGAGATTGTATGGGACCTTGGTGCTTTGTGGGGAAAATAGGCAGGGATGGATAGTTGTGGATTCTTGACAGCAAATTGTATGGCATGTTTTCAAAACCTTTAGTTAGTTTTCATTATTTAACTCAGAATACTGGTAAAGCATTATGAGAGTTCAGAAAAGCATAGAATCCACTGTCCACGACAAACCACACTTTAGGTCCTCATCTCTCTGACCCATCAACTTGACTTTCCTAGTCCAGCATTTGCAAATGGGAGCATAAGACGCAAGGCCAGATTTAGGTATAATGAGGCCCTAAGCTACTGAAAGGGATGCGGGTGGCGCTGTGGTCAAAACCACAGAGCCTAGGACTTGCCAATCAGAAGGTTGGCGGTTCGAATCCCCGTGACGGGGTGAGCTCCTGTTGCTCGGTCCCTGCTCCTGCCAACCTAGCAGTTCGAAAGCACGTCAAAGTAGATCAATAGGTACCACTCTGGCGGGAAGGTAAACGGCGTTTCTGCGGCTTGGTCATGCTGGCCACATGACCCAGAAGCTGCAATCCGGCTCCCGTGGCCAATAAAGCGAGATGAGCGCCGCAACCCCAGAGACGGCCAGGACTGGACCTAATGGCCAGGGTTCCCTTTACCTTTAAGCTACTGAAGGTAATAGGGCCCATTATATGTTCAGCTTTCCTTTGTCAACAACAAATTGTCGCTGTTTTTTTGTGTTGAATATATGCTATATGGTAATTTTTGGGGCCCTCAAGAGAGTGGGGCCCTAAGCTATAGCTTATTTAGCTTATACGTAAATCTGGCACTGATAAGATGTGGCACTTTGGTGGCCTGCAAAGCTGTTTTATAGCATATACATGAGTTGAGAAATAAGAATGGTATGTCAGGATGGGTTTAGGACTCAAGCGCCATTTACTAGCACAACTGTAAAGGGATCCCTGACCGTTAGGTCCAGTGGCGGACAACTCTGGGGTTTCGGTGCTCATCTTGCTTTATTGGCCGAGGGAGCCGGCATACAGCTTCCGGGTCATGTGGCCAGCATGACTAAGCTGCTTCTGGTGAACCAGAGCAGCGCACTAAATCACTGTTTACCTTCCCGCCAGAGCGGTACCTATTTATTTACTTGCACTTTGACATGCTTTCGAACTGCTAGGTTGGCAGAAGCAGGGACCGAGCAACTGGAGCTCACCCCGTCACGGGGATTCGATCCACCATCCTTCTGATCAGCAAGTCCTAGGCTCTGTGGTTTAGACCACAGCGCCACCCGCGTCCAACTGTAAATATGCACAGGCAAGCTTTCCTCTCTTCCTGAAGTTGCTGACACTAGGACTTTATGCCTCATTATAATCAGCATAATACATTAGGCCCTGAGAATGGTACAGAGGACAAGCTCTTAATTGCTTGGGATTTGCAAAGTATTTTGATGTTGGTGGAAGGAAGTTAATGTATGTTACATATGCAGAGTGACTTGTAGTGACATCTTCCTTTCATGTTCTCAGATGTCATTTGGGTCAGTCTTTTCAAATGAACTTTGAACAAACTAATCATATATTTAAGTTTCATGCTTTATTATCTTGCATAAGTATTATCCCCCACTCCTGACAGCCTTTCTGTTAAGTGGAACCTTGCAAATTTGCAGTTTAGTCTTTCGCTCTTGTCTTCTCATTCCGAGAACATCAATTAACTATAAAGAGAGGAGACAGAAACAACAATGTAAGTTTGTGAATCGATACTGTACAAGATCAAATTTGGATTTTCTTAATCCATCAAATGAAGAAACAAAAGGTGGTTTCAACAATAAAAATGGTTTGAAACTAAGTAGATTATCGTAACAATTCTCTGTGATAATTACATGGTGTTATTCAGAGGTTTGCTGGAACAAACGAGGTCATAAACTGTGGATAATGTTCTTGAGGGTAGGGAGGTTTCTTAGTGTGTTCAACTAAATGCACTTTGAAACCCTCTACAGACCTTGGTGTTAATTGCCTGGCGGTCTAAAGAGGAACATGTGCAGAGACAAGGGAGTGGGGAGTTGCATGTGTGATTTAAGATGCTGCATTTCTGGGGGAATGGCTAAACATGTCTATGATGTTAAACTGATCTGCATTTTCAAACAGCAGTAGTAAGCCCTGCTCACCCACATGTGTAGGACAGACTACAATCCTACTCTATTAGGCTATTGGCAGTTCTGATTACGATATTCTGAGATTTTAATTAAATTTTCAAAAGAGCTAAGTTGGCACATGTCTTTGAGTACCTGGCTCCAGTTACGGATGCAGAGGTAATTTGAATATTTTGTCACATCCTATCCAAATGTCTTTAGCTATTCAGTAGAATCCTGGGACTAGTATTTTAATTCCCCATTCCCGCTTTGCATAGCTTGGAACTTTTCAGCGAGATGAGGCTCTCTGATCGTGCCCAAGCTCATGTACATAAACTCCCTTTGATTTCAAGGCTGAAAGATAAGCAATCCTAAAGAGTTATTAACAGCAATATCTTTTTACAAGCCCACAGTGTAATTCATTTCCAAGTCTATTATCAGTTCCAGAGAGAAACAGGAATAGCTCACATGAAAATAATGCATAGTCCAGTCTGAAGCCCTTGATTCATTGCGTATCATAATCACACAAAACTCCAGGTTTGCCACAGAAGTGCAATATAGGAGAGCAACTCAACAGTTGATAAAAATGGGCACAGAACAATGGTAGGGTGTTTTTTTTTTGGTCACATATACAATTTTCCAGTAGCTGATGTATTGCCACAGGTCCATGCAGGTTTTTTTTTGCTTGACCCATACTTTCTAGGCATGGATCTGAGTGGTTTCCCCCTTGCCTCGCTCCTTTACCCAAGGAAAACCTGACGGAGGTGGCACTGTGGTCTAAACCACTGAGTCTCTTGGGCTTGCTGAATCCCCGGTTTGAATGCCCATGACGGGGTGAGCTCCCATTGCTCTGTCCCAGCTTCTGCCAACCTAGCAGTTTGAAAGCATACTAGTGCAAGTAGATACCACTGTGGCGGGAAGGTAAACTGTGTTTCCATGCTCTCTGGCACTTGTCATGATCCTCCAGTAGCGGTTTAGTCATGCTGGCCACATGACCCGGAAAACTGTCTGTGGACATACACCGATTCCCTTGGCCAGAAAACGAGATGAGCGCTGCAACCCCATAGTCGCCTTTGCCTGGACTTAACCATCCAGGGGTCCTCTACCTTTTACCTAGGCATGGGTCTGAGTGGTTTCCCCCTTGCCTCACTCCTTTACTCAAGGAAAACCCGATCTTTAGTGCTAAACTGGAGCAAATGTCAATCGAGTGGATACCCATATTGCTGTTTGCTCTGATTGAGTGCCAAAGGAGTGGTTTTCCCTGGAGGAAAGCAGTAGGACAAAAGGCCACGTGGATGAGCCCTAAGTGGAGAAGCTTTGTGCCAATGAAAAATGTCGCTGGGGTGTACTTTTTCTTGACTGCAATCACTGCTGATAGAAGAAGGATTTATGATCTTTGGTCAGGAGTTTTCTAAAAACGAGTCAACACGACACAAAAGCTATTCCTGGAATTTCTGCCCCGAGGACTTCCAAGGAAAGGGAGAGACAGATAATATCGTACCATTCTGAGTATCGGGTAACATCTCTGTTAGGAGTTCCTTCAGGACATCTTGATATTTTTCCAGCTGTTTGGACAGATGTATTCCTATTTCTACTGGAGCAATCAGCTGTGAAGAAAAGCAGGGTTAACATGCAAAGAAAAAGCAATGTTTCCACAACTTTCTGCCTCACACACGCTGAAGGAATCATTAGTGTTGGATCATTTGTTATTGCTTAAAGGTATTTCCTGATCCAGTATTTTAGCATTTGACTTTGTGACCTGTGGAGCAGGATTAAGTCACTCATTGAAAGGGAGGTTGCAAAAGCCAATGCCAGTTGTTTCTCATCTTGTAAGTCTTGACAATTTATCAAGTTTTTAAAAGCTGAACGCTGCAGTCCAGTACACCATGAGCAGCACCATGTGAAATCAGTGGAACTCTGATCTGGATTGTGGTTGAACCATAGGCCTTAAATTAAAATATGTCAAGAATGTCACATAAGGAAATATCCGGTCTGCATGGATGCAGACAAATTCCTGAAATACAGAACTGCAGGATAAGACTTCTGGGAGCAAACTTAAATAATATAAACTCCATATTTAGTTATGCTACCCAGTTTCATGATTTTAAAGCACTTCCAATAGGCAATCCAGCCAAATGGATTAGAATAATGAAGATTTTGGTGTGGTAAATTTGAGATAGATGGGAACTTGATCACAGGTCTTGAGTGGTTGGACAAGCTTAATTTATAAAATTACTTAGCTACAAATAGGTCTTCATTTACTAAGGCTTGCCAATACTGAACAGAGGGTAGTACCTATACTTTAGGGACATGGGAAGCCACATTATCCTGCGTTAGACCACTGGTCCATCAATTTGGTATTGTCCACACTGGCTGAAAGCTTCTCTTCATGGCTTTAGGCAGGGGTTTCTCCCAGCCCCGCCTGAAATCATCAAGGATTAAACCTGGAACTTTTTGTTCTACTCCTGAGCCACAGCCATTTCCATTTTCAGAACACCTTTGCTTGCAGTAAGATCAGTGAGAGGGATGTGGAGGTAAATTTGGCCTTGAAGCTCAAGACACCTGTCTACATTTTTGAGGTTTGCCATTAACATAGTGTTGCTTCTGGAAGAGTTAGTGGAAACTTCACATCACAATATGAACATAAAATATATTAAAGATTATAAAGGAGACTAAACAATGAAGTAGATGAGAGATGCATAAACTGTAGATCTGAAGCAAGTGTTGCAGTTAATCAGTAAGTTGGTGGTTGGGGGAGACAATTTCCTAAGCTAAGTTGTAATTCACAATAGTAGCTAGGCAGGACAGCTCCTGAAGCCTTTGTAGCTTTGTAATTCTTAAAAAGGCCAATTTGTATGTGTGATTAGTTGACTTGACTGTATCACATCCTGTTAGGATTGCAGCTGTATACAACACATTAGAGCACACACCTTTTATGTAGGCACAACATTTCAACAAATATAAACCGGTATTTCAGACTGTTCTCAAGCCATTTTCCTACTTTCATTTAGATTGTTTAAGGGAATGAGTCAACTTCATTCAAATAAGAGGAAAATAACAGTCATATTTTACTAGTGATTTTTGATAATTTCTCTTTCATTCAGCTCTAGTGCCATTCTAGGGACTAAGTGATAGTTTTGATATAAGTAAAAAAAGCCCCTTTTCCCTTATGGGGTACCCATGAGCCCATATAGAGTCCTTTTGTAGGTTCTCTAGCGGTAGGAGAAAATAACAGAGACCAACCAGAGAATATGGAGAAGCAAAGCAGCTAGTCAGCCTGATCTTTATTAAAGCTGTTGCAACAGGGTGCTCCCCCCACATGCAGGAGAGAGGAGGGACCCAGACCAATGCATGCCAGCCCTTATACAGACATTTTAAATTGCCTGCCCTGGAGTCTAAGACCACCCCCAGAAACTTCATACATACATCGCAGAAGGGGTGTAGCCCAGGACCACCCCCCAGATACATCATATCTACATCACAGAAAAGGTGGTCTACAACAGAAATCTGAGTGTGTTGTTTATCTCCTGTCTGGCAAGTAACCTGATTGCATTATCTGGGTTTTGGTCACTCTTTTGTTATTATAACTACTTAATTCCTGAATCTAGGTCACAGGTCACAGGCTCACACCCTGTTCATATCTTGAATGTGCCCTTAAGATAGGATTTGTGAGGAAAGAGACAATGGGGAGGTTTCCCACTTTGACCTTGCAGAGAAATATTTGAGGTCAATTTGTTCAGGACCTAATCTGTGGGGTTTCAGACATGTGGTTTATATATACAATTATGAACATTTTTTAAATATATGACCTTAAAATTCTTATAACAGTTTGTTGTAATAATAGCATTTGTATGAAATTGATAGATTGTCCCACAGATTCCCTTGGAATCTTGCAATCTTGCAAGACGTTGGATGGATGATACAAACTAATAATAAAACGTTACAGAGAAGTGAGGACAACAGTGAATTTTTACCAATGAAAGCACAGATTCTGCCCAATGAGAATTGAAATAAGCTTGCCTCTTCATCAGCATTTTACCTGCTAATCAGTGTGATGCTTTGTCTCATATGTTAGAAGAACTACCTGCCTGTACCTGTCTTGTTTGTTTGTTTAAAAGTATTTGTAAGCCACTTAATACTTTTAAAATCTCTAAGTAGTATACAATACAAGAAACAAGCAGTATCAAAACGCAGCAGCCTAAAACCACAGAAAAGCAAATAATGCAAAAATCAAGGGAATTGAATCACATAAAAAGAGTATAACCTTATGGTTCAGGGAAAGCCAGGACAAAAAGTTCATGAATGGTATACAACTAAGTTTGGACCCCCCCCCCCCAGCACAGGTATCATATGTGCACATCTATGTGCTTCATTCAGCAACTTGGCTGCAGCATTCTGCACCATCTGTAGCTTCCGGTCCAATCCCAGTTGTAGTCCACAGACTCACTCATATAGTCTCTGTCTTACCAGGATTCAATCTCATCCAGCCCACCACTGCATCTAGGCACTGTTTTAAAAAAGTCATGGCCTCTCATAATTAAGGTGCAAAAGAGAAATAGAGCTGGGTGTCATCAGTGTAATGGTTGGCATAATTTGGAGCACAATTTACCTTGATGATCTGTCCTTCATCTTCTGACAGCTCAGGAAAATCTCCTGTGTCTGATTGCTGCTGCAAAGTCAGAGATTTCTTCTGTGCTCGGTTCCTCTCTTTCTCCTAGGGCCAAACGACAAGAGATATTAAGAATGGCACTTTGGGGTGGGTCACTGTATGAGAACCAAGTTGGCTATGTTGCCATTTCAAATGAATATAACAATGGTGACAGGCAATAGCAACTGGTCACAGCATCATTGTCAACAAAATCTGGCTAAAGCTCACTGCTTGAGCAGTGTCACTGCCCTGAACCAAAATTCTCCAGATGCAAAGACTTCCTACAACATCATTTCCAAGGAGAAGCTTGTTCCACTCCATGGTCCTTTGAATTTAAGTCCGATGGCACTGGGGTCCACATCTCATTCCTTGAACCCCGAGAAGATATCACTGCTACATTACTCTGATTATTGGATCACAGGCTCTTCTGAGGATCAGGAGAGCCTTGATGAGCTTTCTCCAAAGCAGTCCCCACAGCTTGAAACCCCACTGTCTAGAAAAAGCCAACAGCTGCAGCAAAAGGCACTGGCGTTTTAACTGGCAAGATCTGGCACTCATGGACTATGTGGGTCAGACTGTAGAACTTTGCCAGCTGTTCTAAAACACTGCTGAGACAGCTTGCATTTTCTGTCCATGGTTCTGAACCAGCAGCTTCACCCTTATCCAGGGTCCTGAACTTGCCTTAATTTTCTGTCTGTTCCTGGGCTTATTGAACTACTGTGGGCTTGGGCCAGAATTTCCATTGGTGGTGGACATCACCATGGATCATGCCAAACAGGAGGTGGAGAAACAGTTGCAGAATGGTGAGCATATAAGACTTCCCGGTACTCTTTCTAATTCTGTCTTAGGAACATAAGAAACTCAGTAGACTGGCAGTAGCTCTCTGATGATTCAGACAGGAACTTAATTCCAGCCCTGTCTGGAGATGCCCAAGACTGAACCTGGGACCTTTTGTATACAAATCATGCATGTTAACATTGAGTTGTGGCATTTCCTGAGCACTGGCACACTGTTTTCCAGATACCAACCTGCATTTTTCTGAAGTCATCAGGAGTGTAGAAGGCGAGATACCCTTCACTCTGTTTAGCCAGCATGGCTACCATGTAGAGGAACAGAAGAGTTACCACCACCTTTCTTGGAACCATCCTAAAGCATGCCAAAAAATAAAATAAAAATATATGTGATTGGTCATAGACTTGCCAGATACCACATGTGACTTTCCAATCCAGGTTTGTGTGGTCTTTTCCACAATGAGAATCTACATGCCAGAAATTATGGTCACAGTTAAGGCTGAGCGGCACTCTCTGGCGAGGTCGGATGGACATGATTGTGGCAGCTCAACCAGCCAGAGCTGCAAAGAATCTTGCACAAAAGTGATGCCCATGTGTCCCACTATAGGTTTTCCAGTCCTCTACACCAGGAATGTGAAACCTTTGAACATCCCGATGCCACTCTACTACAACTTCCACCAGCCCCAGCAAGCATGACCAATAGCCAGGTTTGGTAAGAGTTATAGTTTGGCAACACTGGGCCAAATACCAGATTATTTTATTTTTATTTATGTGATTTCCATCTCACTCTTCATCACACATAATTTAGGGACAAGGCACAGCAAGCTGAAATATAACACCCAGTAAGAACAAAATGGAAAGCACTTAAAAATATTACCACCCCTCCTCTGTTAAATATGTTAGTCAGAATTGCCATGTAACACAGCATAATACAACAAAGAAGTGTTTGGTAACCCGGGCTCTTAAGCAGGAATGGGGAACCTGTGGCTCTTCTCATGTGGAAATCTAAATTCCTTCAACCCTAGCCAGTGTGGCCAGTGGGCAGGGATGATGGAGCTGGAATTCAAAAATGTTTGGGGGCAACAGGTCCCCTACCCTTGCTCTAAAAGCTGAAATAGAAAGCTGGTTCCCTGTTTAGAACATGGAAAGCAGTATATAGGGAGAGCAAAATATGATCTGATGGCTGATGATTAATAAGCACTTATTAGTTATTCAGCAAGTCAGCTGAAAAACGTTCATAAATCTACAATTTACAGGCGAAACTGCACACCATCTGAAACTGCTATTATATTGCTTAGGACTTTGCTTGCTAGAATTGAGATAATGAAGCAGGAATGTGATGCAGTAAAGTGTATCTGGAACTACATCTTTTGCCTAATAAAAAACCCACCTCTTTTCTCAGTGGCCATTCATATTCCAGAAAGTAAGTCATCAGAGCAACTGTATAGGTAAGGGAATTGACTCTGGACTTCTTCTAATGGTTTGAGAGCATAAAGCTGCAGTCCTATACCCACTCAATAATAAACCACATTAAACTCAACGGGGGCTTACTTCTGAGTATACACACACACAGGAGTGCACTGTTTGTGTAGCATTCAAATTCATGCTCCTCGGGAAATGGCAACTGGATGACTCAAGATGCAAAGTGCTGGAACACAACCCAGACAACCTTCACAGACTTCTTTGCTCACATGCCAAGTGGATTCACACACAGCCATTTCCACTTCTGTGAGCATGGGGCTTGTGTGCTCCTGTGTTACCTCTTCTTGCTTCTTGGTGCCATTATTCCCAACACCTGTGGGCAGCATCTCAAGATCCATTTGAGAAAGCTGACCTGTGCTCGCTGGCACATCAGAATGCTGACTTTCTTCTTCTTCTTCTTCTTCTTCTTCTTCTTCTTCTTCTTCTTCTTCTTCTTCTTCTTAGCTGAAACAAGGACTTGGGAAGACCTTGGTTGTGTTTCTTCTCTAGCTACTAGATAACATCAAAACCCAGGGGTATTGACAGAAAGCTTTTAAAACAGTTGACCAACACCACTGGCTTGTTATAAGGAAATAACCTACTGCATTTATAACCAAATCTCCAGGAGTTTTAAATTGCTGTTCAATATTGCTAGCTATGCTGTAGATTTATAGCTGTGTTTCAGAAATCTAGTCATTCAAGTACGGGAATGTGCATGAGGGTTTTGCATCTTTCCTCCTTACCATTTGTCCCCTGATGAGAAAGCTCTTGGCAGAGAAACATATTGCTTTTCCTATTAGTATTATTGTAATTCCCCTCTTTTTCTTTTCCTCCATAAGCTTCACAGAGGGGAAGAAAAGAATCAGACAGCTGTGTCACAGTCCCTAATCTTATAAGAGACCTAATAAGCTCATCTGGTCAATTCCCATTGGTGCACTGAGCTCCTTAATAAACCTTGATAGGTTGTACAGAGCTAAGAACATGGTTTGTCACTCTCACTCTATGGGAGCCTGACTTTAAGGGGCTGCTGTAAACCAGTTTTCGACTTGACTGGACAGCAATACCACATCACAAGGAGGATTTATGTAAACATTCAAGAGCCTTTTAATTATTAAATGCTCTTTGTTGAACAAATTTAATGAAGCATGGTCCAAGTACTTAGAAGCTTTGCTCATTTTTATCCTGAGACTTAATTAATTTTTTTAAAAGTGCTTTTGGCATTATTCAAGTATTGCTCTTGGGTCAGATTTAGTTCTAAACCAAGCCTTTATGTACCAATAAAATTGTGCAGGATCTGAAACCAATATTGTACAGCACCTAAAAACTAATTCTTCTGGTGCATTTATTACCCAGATGTATTAGGGCATGGAAGATGAAAAAGAACTGAGCATGGTGCCATTTATATGACATTCCTCTGTGGAGTTTTGGGGGAGTACTTTAATTTAGTACATCAAAAATCCAAAATTTTCATTGCACCCAGAAATCTTGATCTCACACCTATCTGCTCAGGTGCTGCAGGGTCGCCCAGGATGTGCTGCAGTACTCACATGAAAAGTTGAAAAGCTAGTGCAAGAAATGTTGCACCACATTGTGCACAATGCACATTTCTGACTGCACACAAGAGCACAAACCTGAGAAGTATCTGATGTAATTACACCTTTAACATGGATGAGGTGGGTTTCAGTTCTATTCCTGGATCATGTTCTATCTAGATCAGAAATAGGGAGGCTGTGGCCCTTCAGATGTTGCAGACCTCTAACTCTCACTGCCCCAGTCAGCATGGTCATTAGTTGGGGATAACGGTAGTTGGTGTCCAACAATATTTAGAGGACCACAGGCTTTCCATCCCGATATAGATACTGGTCCAGATCACATGTTCAAATGCAGAACAATAAAGGAAATTGTGTCACAACAACTGCATGGCTACAGATGCACAAGGTGTTATGATCCCTGAATCCAGCAACAATTCAGGCACAGAACTGGAGGTTGCAGAGGCACCAGCTAAGGAGCTAGATCAAGGAGCAGGGTTCTAAATAGACTGCTCAACGTCAGGAGACCACTAGAAGTCCCCAGAAGAACCTTTCATTACACCAGGGCTTGTAGAACCAGAGCCAGAATCCTCAAGGGCACCTTCCCATGAGACTGAGGAACCAAATGCCTCCCACACTACCTCACTGGTCCAGCAGTGCAGGGCACACATCAGACAGGAGGGCATAGAATGGAAGAGAAGCACCTTTCTTCAAACCAGAGGGTTCAGCCTTTAAGAATTTGAAGTTCTCCAATAGGGGCAGAGCCTAGGAGAAGCAGTCCGGAGTCAAAGGCTTAAAAAATCTCAGCCTGCAGTCAGTTTCTTTTATAGCAAGCTGCCTAAATGGAACTATCCTACATTAAACCCCTCACTACTGGGAGAGGCCCGTCCCATTTCACCACCTGAGGCACTCCCCCCCCCCCCGCCACCTCTCCCATCAAAGCCTTGCTTACCAGGGTTGCATGGTGGTGGCTTCCAGCAAAATCTCACGAGAGTTCCACGAGATCTCATGAGATCTCACCAGAAGCTGCCGCTTCTTCTCCTCACTTCTCCAGTGGCAGCAGGGGCAGGTGGGGCATCCGTGGGGCAGATTCTGCCACTAGGGCAGCTGCCTCTGTCTGCCTTATGGGCTGCCCAGCCCTGCTCACAACTCTCTGAAACATTGAAGAACTGTTTCCAATGTGGACAATACTGATCTAGATGGATCAATGGTCTGGCTATATAAAGCAGATTTTTTTGTGATCCTACCATAAGGCTCGCAATGCATATTTGCAGGGGCAAATACCCCTTTGAAATCCTGCAGATGATAAAGCAGCTTGGAGGCCAATGTAGAGTGGAGAGGTAGCTGACAAGGAAAGGGGTAAGCACCCACTGGCCCCAACACCACATCATTCCTTCACAAAGCTGCATTCTCTGCAGGTGGGTGGATATGAAAGGGCCACTAGGAGTTTGTTACACACTTACACATGCAGCGTCTAATTTGGCACTGAGCAGCCAGGTGCAAAGGAAGACTGAGCTTTTGTTGCTCTAATAGTAGACTCTAGCCAGTCTTCAACAAGTCACACAAAAACTGGGCTAGTGGGAGCATGTCAGGGAGGAAGTTATACTTTTTTTAGTCCCTACTTCTCTCATGGAGCTGTTGCCACGATCCTGGAACTCCTGCACCTGTATCTGTATATTCAGTGGGAGAAAAAGCAGTCATTTGCATATTTAGTTCGTAATGCACTGTTTGTGCCAATTAGTGCCCCCCTCCAACCCCCTCCGATTGCTACTGGGAACCAACAGATTCCAATAAATCACTATTTTGCATGTGCTCTTTATTTGCAAACCACTTAACCGCTGCCATTATCTTCTTTTTACATTAGCACTTCCATCCTTCGTTGGAACATTTGGAGCCACCTTCATTCATTTCAAATGGTGCCCTTAAATAAACCCATTTCTTTAAATAATTGCTGTGTTTAGTCCTCCCCCCCCCCCAAGAACCTGACAGTTCAGAACTATTATTTTGGCTATTTTTGAACCCAGTGTTGATGAGCTTTGTTTCCATTCTGCTGCACATTTGGCTGTGCATCATTTCCATGGACACAGTGTGCACAGCACATCAGAAACCGGAAAACGTCCAGTTTCTAAAAGATTAAAATAAAATGTCTTCCTTGAATAGGAAGAGAGACAAAAGGTCGACATTTTTCATCAGGTAAAAAAAGAAGCAGCAGCATATATTCTATTTCCTGACCAGCTGTCATGCCTGCAAATTGTTGCTAGGGACCAGAACCCCAGAGTAAATTTGTGGATTCTGCTTCGAGCCAATTGCACCATAAGGTTGAGGGAAGTGTGGTTTGCTATGATTTGAAAGGGTGCTGCCCAGATCTATATAACACAATCTGCCTCTCTTTCTTTGCACAACGTTACCTTTGCATGATTGTGCTTTCGTGCTACTTTATTTGTAATTTCAGCATAACACTGCAGAGCCTCAAAGCCAGTTAGCTTCCCCCTTGCTCTTGACTAGCCTCGCTGTTTCTCTGCTACCGGGGAAAGAGCCCCTAGTTTTTCTGTTGTTTGATTGGTGAGACTACGGATTGCCCCTTCCTTGTTTTGCAAGCAGGGCACGTCTTTCAAACATTAACACTGCAGCTCGGTGCCTCCCAAGGCGAATAGTGTGTTTGCTGTTTGTAAATTAGCTGCACTGGTAACATTTTGAAAAGGTGTGATTCAAAATTGGACATCTTCGGGGCCTGATTCCCTTTCTCTGACCATTTTTTCCAGGTGTCATCGTGCACATAGGTACAAAACAAGGGGGAAATTAATGTGGAGGCAGAGAAGGAATTGTAGGAAGCACTGTCTCTTTTGTTTAAACATTTGCTTTTTCCCCTCTCCTCTACCCAGAAAGATTAGAATTGGGGAGCCAAACTAGACATAACATTTGCCAGGTTCATTTTTCTTTAACAAATAGGCAACTTGGGGAGGGGGAGCTGAATTCGGACCAGGTCAGGGAGGCATGGGAGTGTTAACCCTTTGTCCACGTCATGGCCTGGGGTTGAAATCAGACTGTTTCCCATGCCTGCCTTTCGCAATGGGAATAAAACTCCCATCAGTGTCAAGGAGGGATTTCTTCCTATTGAAAATAGCAGGTGTGGGGGTGAACAATTCCAAGTGGGAAACTGGTGGGGGCAAAGGGTTAAAGGTCTCTGCCCATAATATCAAGGTCCCCCAATTCAGCTTTTTGTTGAGGAAAAAAATCAACCATGTAAGGGCAAGCAATGTGTCAAACATCACATTTATTTTGGACCAACATTGTTCCTACTGTTAAGCAATTTTTGATAGTCTGTTTTCTTCTTTTTCCAAATTCTGTAACTTGAAAGAGTTGCACATTGCTTCTTTGTTTATGATTACCTTGCCTTCCCCTATTGTTCCCCTTGTGTTGGATTTCAGATTGTATGCTCCTTGGGGCAGCTGGGACCTGTGCTATTGTGCTCTGTGAAGTGCCACGCACATTGATGATAATTTTTTAGCCATGTTCAGTCAGCAGAAACTCTCCCCATGATCAGAAACGGTGGTAAGTCAGGATTCTCACTCTTATGGAGGTTTCTCAGACCTTCATGCTAATCATGCAAAGATCTGAAGCACAACCTGCTTGTGCCTGAGGACACTGGGGATGGTACTTAAGTTCATGCATGCCCGTGCCCTCATCAGCAGTTTAACATTTCCCTGGTTTAACATTTTGCGTGCTCAGGCAAATGCCTGGATATAGCTTTAGTGTTGGGGCTAAACGACATAGCATCACAAATGTGTGGCTGCTGCCAATTCACATTGCCTTGCAGATCTCCCGGGTGATTTTAATTAAAGAAGATGCATTACATGATAATGTGGAGCTTGTTATTTCCCTTCTCTACAGCAGTGCCTGCTACTTAGAATGGGACATAGAAACTCTGAGAACAGTGAATGATAATGGGGATTCTGCGACCCCCTGGGTATTGCTGGACTACAACTCCCATCAGTCCCAACCAGCTTGGCCAGTGGTCAGGGATAATGGGAGCTGGAATCCAGCAACAACATTTGGAGGGTCACAGCTTCCCCATACTTGGTGTAAGGGATGGGGGAGAAGGGGGAGAATGTGGGAATGCAAGTAGCTTTCCAAAAACGATAAAATAAAAAGTCATATTTGGATTTGACCTTCTGTCCAAAATTAACCCCAGTCCTCATTGCAATGTGATAGTTGCTTTAAAATGGTTTTTGTTCTTATAAACTGCTCAGAAGACCATTTGGGCAATGGAGGGGGCTATAACTACAAGCAATGAAAGTTCAGAAGAGATAAGTGTATAGAAAAGCAATGCATATGTGCCAGAGACTCTGTTTTAATGAGGCATCAGCTTTTATAGGTAAGGATTTAATTTATCAGGTACACAAAGTGGACTGTGACACTGAGAAGATCCAGATGTGATGGGACGTTGTAACTGCAGAGTCCCAATCATTGTAATAATATTGGTGTGGACACAGTGGTAGCCTTTCTTGACATCACTAGAGTGAAATTCACCCATACTTTGAGCCTCCACAGAAGATCTGTGCATTGTCAAGAATTTTCTAAAGTATGCTTACATTGCACAGAGATCGAAAATGGTTTTTTAAATTATTATTCACACAGGGAAAGAAGCCAGAAGCCCATTCTTGTTCAGTTGTCCTGGGCTTACAGAGTGAACATTCTGGGCCACAAAACAGAATGAAATATCCATATAAGGAGACATCTGAGATCCCTAAACTCCACTGTCTCTCCACGGAAGATTTACATTGCATAGAAATGAATGGGCAGAAATACTTACCTAGTGAATGTGCTGCCTCCTTGTCTGTGAAACAGTGCTCTGCAGATTCCCCTTGTCTGTTCTTCTCTCTGGTCTGATCTCATTGGCCTTTATATAACCATTACCAGCTCCTAATGACATCAACAGCCTTTGTCAGTATTCATGGCCCTTGAATACATTGGATTGATTGGAAATGTAGGGACATAGAAATGGTTTTGTTGCACAGACCAGGTAAGAATCCTGAGTTTCCAAGGAGCGTTGCTTCCCTTGGTTGCTGCCACTGGGAATTCTTGGCTGTGCTTCCATCCCCATCCCTTTCCTCCCCCAGTGGCGTAGCGGGGGGGGGTGCAGGGGGGCCCGGCAGCACCGGGCGCAACATCTGGGGGGGGCACTCGCACTTGCAGCTCTCTGCCCCTACCTGGCTCACTCTCTCTCTCTCACTGCAGTGCTGGCTGTGCGAATCCGATCCGAGCCGCTGGGTCGCCGCCCACTGTGGAGGGGGTGGGTGCCAGGCGTGCGGTGCAGAGAGAGCGCGAGGGGCTATCTGGGGGAGGGACAGTGCAGCGGCCGCCCAGCGCAGCACTGAGCACGGGAGAGAACCACACCAGACCAGCCCAGGCAGCAGCAAGAAGAAGCTGGCAGCGGCGGCAGGTTAGGGGTTAGGGGGCACAAATTACTTGCCTTGCCCCAGGTGCTGACAACACACGTTACGCCGCTGTCCTCGCCTCCTTCCCAGTGATTTTGTTAAAATGTTTGATCCACAATCCTAAATAATTGTAAACACTCACAACGCCATTTGAATTCAAGGAATGGCCTTTTCATCTTAGTGACAAAGTTCTTGCTGAGCGTCTCTTAATGCAACATTACATATTTTGGAGCACATCTTAAATCGTACACTGTGAATGCAACAAATATGTTTGCAAATACAAGTATATGCAGAGGTATACGCATCAGAATGCCATGCTTGGCTGTAGCTCCTTGTTGAGTATATAAAGGTAAAGGTAAAGGTACCCCTGCCCATACGGGCCAGTCTTGACAGACTCTGGGGTTGTGTGCCCATCTCACTCAAGAGGCCAGGGGCCAGCGCTGTCCGGAGACACTTCCGGGTCACGTGGCCAGCGTGACATCGCTGCTCTGGCGAGCCAGAGCCGCACACGGAAACGCCGTTTACCTTCCCGCTGGTAAGCAGTCCCTATTTATCTACTTGCACCTGGGGGTGCTTTCGAACTGCTAGGTTGGCAGGCGCTGGGACCGAACGACGGGAGCGCACCCCGCCGCAGGGATTCAAACTGCCGACCTTTCGATCGGCAAGTCCTAGGTGCTGAGGCTTTAACCCACAGCGCCACCTGCGTCCCTTGTTGAGTATATACTTGCTGACAAACCCAAGTTGACTTTGGGTAACAGGGGTGGGGAATCTCAGACTTGAAAGCCAAATGTGGTCCTTCAAGCCCCTCTATCTAGCCCTCAGCATTGTCCCCAGAGCACAACTGAATGTGCTCCTTGCCTGTTGTCTGGCTCAAATGCGTGATGATGCCTCTTGCTTGACTGGATAGAGGTTGCAGAGGTGGCTGTGTCGAAACCTGTGATTTTTGCTTGGCTGTAATGTAGCCTGCCACACATGTATCTGGTCCTGAGCACCACGGACATGTGCCCCCACCCCCCGGAAGGTTGTCCATGAATAAATGTGGCCATGGGCTGAAAGAAGGGGTTTCCTTTCCTTGCTGTAGAACATGGGCCAGGCTTCAAGCCCGTGAATCTTGTCGACCATTCTCTGTATTCTAGAGTAGCTGGCTTGATTTCCTGTTACTTAATTTGCTAAGTCTTAATATCTATAATTAGGCTGTGCAGAATTTCATACCAACAGAGAGTACATCCATGTTTGTTTGTAAAGGAAGTCTTTCAGTGTTTATCAGTTTGGATGAATTGTGGAAAATTACAGCTTTTAAGCATTTTTTTTAACCACTTACCCATATCTTTTAAGTATTACAGAAAATTAAGGTGTCACTCCATAATTATGTAAACACTGAGATTCTGAAAGTTAAATCTTTACCACTGTCAGAAATGATAACTCACATTACTTACACAAAGCTGTGCCAAATAAACATTTTTAATTCAATGTATCATCATCTGGAGTGTGCAATTCATTCCCCCCCCCCTCATGGATTACTTTGCCTAGACATACATGACACTGATTTATGATGAACCTTTCTATTTAATGCTTTGTGCATACATGGTAAAAGTTACTTACAAACGGGTAGATCTTCCAAGTCTGCATTTCATTCTGTTATTGAACTATTGCCCTGGGGGGCTATTCTTTGAAGCCCAGACACTTGAAACTGTAATCTCAGCTTTCTTCCTTTCATTAGTCTAAGTGAGTGTGTGTAGCCCTGAGGTGAGTGGGAAAATGCTTCAAAGTATGAAGGTAGCAAACTTCCTCTGAGACTACCTATCATCTATCTATCTATCATCTATCTATCTATATCTATCTATCTATTATCTATCTATCTATCTATCTATCTATCTATCTATCTATCTATCTATCTATCATCTATCTATCTATCTATCATCTATCTATCTATCTATCATCTATCATCTATCTATCTATCATCTATCATCTATCTATCTATCTATCATCTATCTATCTATCTATCTATCTATCTATCTATCTATCTATCTATCTATCTATCTATCTATCATCTATCTATCTATCTATCATCATCTATCTATCATCTATCTATCTATCTATCTATCTATCTATCTATCTATCTATCTATCATCTATCTATCTATCTATCTATCTATCTATCTATCTATCTATCATCTATCTATCTATCATCTATCTATCTATCTATCTATCATCTATCTATATCTATCTCTATCATCTATCTATCTAATCAGTCAGCCACTTCCATTGATTGATACACTGTACAGTGGAGTGCAGATGGCCTGGGTTTTAAAAACCTTTTAGATGTTGGCCCTAATTGCTGCTTTTATTATGATTATCTGTTTGGCTCAATTATTTATTATCGGTTGCATCTATCCTTGATTGCATTTGTAAGGTGCTCTGGAAGCCTTGTTGACCAAAGCGTAGGGCAGACATATCTAAAATAAATGACAAATAAATAACAGATTCTTTATTTATTTATTTCAAGGAACATTTCTCCTGCTGTGTACAGATTCCGAGCATTCTCTCTGCTTTCCAGATACAAGGGGGTTGGAGACGTGGGCTGCTTAAAAGAGTTTTCCTCATCTGCTTTGGCTGACAGCATCTCAATGCAAACACGTTCAACTATAGAATTTCGCCCAAGTTTTATGACACGTTCCCAGTTATCATCCCAGTCAATAATGTCATCTTCGATCAAAACACACCCTAGAAATGTGCTGGTAGTTAAGGCACTCCCCAGAGCCCTTTGTATTTATGATAGGTTATCGTAAATCCTGTGAAGGGGGCCCAGATGTAAACCTCCAGGAGGGGTCAAATGGCTTTGCTGCTCAGAACTTTGTGCCTTCCCCTGACGAATTTGTGACACCAGTTTTCATTTTAATTGAGCTTTAATTTTTTTTACAGCAATGATGGATGTGGCTGCGAGACAGCAGATGGTGCTGGGAACAGCAAATTAATTATCAGGAAAGGTCATTCTTTGAAAGCACAAAACTTTCATATCTTTCTCCCTTTTTTGTGCCAGTGAAATGTGTCTGCCAGCCAGCATGAGGGACAGTTTTAAAAATAAAAATAAAATGGTTAGATCAATCATATTTGTATCAATTAGATGTCAGAGGACAAATTAACTATGCCGATGTGGTTTCCACGGCATGCGTTTGTAGAGCTGCTGCTGGAGCACAACCAACGCTCTTCAAAAGACATACCTGGTGGAAACTGCCGAGGAATCATTAATTACAGTGAGGCGATGCTTGTTTTCAACACGTGAAGATGAGATCAATAGTCTTCTGATGGAGGAAGACTCACAGCTCCTGAAATCCACTGCTAAATTCACTGTTTCAGTTTAAATGGAGCTGAGTTTTGGGGCCAAAGGTTTGGATTAGCGCCGTAGCAGACGGTGCAGTGGGGCTGTGCTGCTTACCTGGCCAAATTGCTGCTGCTGCATACTGTGACAGAAAGGAATGAAGTGGAAGCATGGGCAGCATGGTGCAAATGTCCTGGCAGGAGCGCCAGATTGGCTCCAATGGCATGTTTGCACTGCACCAATCTTGCTACCCTCTCTGTCATGGTTTGCAGCAGTGACATAGCAGGAGGGAGGTTGGCAAGCAACACAGCCTGACCACATCATCAGCTACTGAGCATGTCCAGTCCCTGCTATCTCCAGAGAAAAGGATCAGATAGCAGGTGATGGGAGATTTCTCAGACAAAGGTTCAGGAGAGCCGCATGGGCTATATCAAGCATGGGGAACCTTTAGCCCTCCAGAAGTTTCTGAATTACAACTTCCATGATCTCTGGCCATTAGCTATGTTTGCAAGGGCTGTTGGGAGTAGTAGTTCAGCAACATCTGGGGGGCCAAAGATCCCACTCCTAAGCTGGATGGGCAAAACTCTCGTCTGTAGCTTCCTATGACATGATGCTCAAACAGAATGGTTATTGGAGATTATCTCCATTGCCCAGTGGATGCATTCAGATGATTGCAAAGGCTTCCTAGCCACGGCATACAAAGCTGTGAATGAACACCATAACTGTGTGCCCTTCTCTTAATCCTTCCTGGCCCTCTTCCTGTTGTGCTGGCTTCTGCATTAAGAGCCTGTTTTGAGTTAAGCCAGGGTTCCCTGTTGCATCTGAACAGGCTGATGTGACATCTGTTCTGTCTATGATCCTGGCTTATTTTCCTGGTTTGTTAACTGGCATGAACCCTGAGTTGCTGGGTTCAGATATAACAGGAAACTCTTCTTAATGCCGAACCCAGAGTGCAATAGAAGGATGGCAGTCTAGAGGAGGGGGGAGTGAGGAGCAAACAGCCTTGGTGCTCATCCACACCTCCATAAACCATGGTTTATAAAACTTTTGCAGACCATCTAAACTCAGCCATTGAGTCCTTGGACCAAAATTACTGTATATATTCAAGTTGCTTCTCCTCTTTTCCTGAAATTCCACAAGTCTTTGGATGGTTAGGTGATGGAGGACCAATTCACGCAATCCCTGAGCATGTAGAGTAGGTGGTACTATAGAAATAAATACAATTAACATGGGTGGCTGCTTTTTCTTGATTGCACCATGATTAACAAATGATTTGTTGTGAACACAAATTGTGATTTGGCACATCTCTGCTCAACTCTCATTAAGTTGATTTGTGCATAAATCACAGCATAAAGGGTTTGTGTGTGTGGTGGGGACCCATGTGCTGTCTGTTCATGAGAACTAGCATTTATTTAAATATCAAGCTGCGTTTGGTAACCAAACTCAAGGAAAACACAGCTACACCACAGATTTCTAACACTGTGTGTGCAAGCACCTTGCTCAGAATTCTAGGTAATGCAGACACATCATCTTACAGAGGTTTGTTTTAGAGGCACCCATCTTGTCCACTGGATCAAGCCCACACCAAACTCCACTTTTAATCCCTCTGTTTGCAAATGATTTGATCTGTGGTGTAAAACAGAGCATATTCTTATCCAAGCAACATTTGCAAACTGGTGCCAGTGAATGCACAGATGCATTCTGGACAACAGCCGCCACCACCGCTATCTGTGGGTGTTCAGCTTTGCTAATGAAGAAAAGTGCCTTTGGCAACTTTTAATACATTTTTCTTAATATTAGATTTTGTCCCCCTGCATACATAAATATTTGAAATTCAGAGGGTTTAAATACATGTTCACTCACAGCATAAATATTTTAAATGCACAGCCTTTAACTTGTGTTTCTATTCTTCCCTGCAGACTGGTTACATTTCTCCCAACTTCTCAGCAATGTAATTCATGTTAATTCACTGGAGCATAGCCGGGTTGGAAAGAGACAATCAATAGTAAGATTTAACTCCTGCTGGGTTCAGACCATATTGCGTACTCTGGCTCTTGGCCGGGGAAAGCAATGTCAGATTAATGGGGAATTCGGTGGGGGGTTTGTCACTTTCCTGGATTAACATTAAACTCTCACTTTCCCTGTCTTCTCAGATCCATGCCAAAAGCCCTGTGATCCTGGTCCTAATTTCAGCTGGGAATGTTTACTGATCCTAACAAGAGCTGATTCATTTTCCATGAGAGACCATGGTCCCCTACAGATTGTGGCATCTTGTCATCTTGTGCTCCCCCATAAATAACAAACTGACTTTGGCTACACCATTAATCAGATGCCAATGGCTGCCCCAGGCATGTGATAATGAAGGATATCAGATGTGAGGTTTCATCCTGTCTGTGAGTGCTACATAGCCTGCTGTGTACTCCTGGTTCAGATAGAAGATCAATGACAGGCACATTGATTCAGCGTACCTGACACTCATAAGCCATATAAGAATGGTGCCAAATCCTGGGCTGATCTCCATTAGGCCAGGTACCACACCTGAGGGTATCAGGGACTGGCAGGGCTCTGAAGTAGAGGCAGGGGGCTAGGAGAATGACCCAGGAATGGGGGCCAGTGATTTATGGGGTTGGGTGCTGGTCGCAAGGCAGCAACCAGGCCAGGGCGCACAGTATGTGGCAGAGGAAAAAGGGACAGTTCAGGTGAGGGATGGGTTAGTACTGTCCTCACCTTCCCCCACCCCACTGTCTCCTTGAACCAGGAGGGGATTGAAAAGGGAAGAGCAGTGATGACTTCCATGCAGGATAAATCTCAGGTTTCAGGCATGCAACCCATCAAAGGTATATAACCCGGAAGGAATGGCCCCGCTGTTGCTGCAACTTCTCCATGGGGTCCAGACCATGGACAGCTGCCTAGCGACTAGAAGCGTGCGTGCATGTATATCCAGAGCACTGTGGGAGCTGATGTTCCATACTTCTCCATGTATAAGACAAGGTTTTTTTCTTTAAAAGTTTTGGTAAAAAGTGGGGGTCATCTTATACATGGATAGTGCATAGGGTGGATGTTTGATTGGTTGTTGCCATGTCTGTCAGTGTTTATTGGGTGTGTTGTTGATTGCTGCGTCAATGGCTGGTGTTGATTGGCTGACTCTGTAGCAATTGGGCGGCGATTGACAGGTTCTGCTGGCGAGGGGGCAGATTTTGTGATGCATGTGGGTGAGCGATTTCCCGCAATCAAGAACCATAGGTAATCCTCTGCAAAAAAAAGCTCAACAACTCTGGGCAATCCTCCCCCAAAAGCTCAACAACTCTGTGCCATCTCTCCCCCCCCCCCATTTTCTTAAATTTGAGTCCTCCAAAATAGGGGGTGTCTTATACATGGGGGCGTCTTATACACGGAAAACTACGATAATTGTTTCTCTTGCCAATAAAGAGTTAAGTATCAGGTGTGTGCCTTACTTGTCTAGGGTGGGCTGTGACAGAGGCAATAGCAAGACAGGCTTGGGTTGTATAGACCCTGTCAAGCACACTTGCAGCTGGGCTTGGGATTCATCTCCTGAAGCCACATTATCTGTTCCTACCCAACTTACAGAGCAATCCTAATGAGGGGATGTGCAGATTGGCAAATCTACAGCTGCATCCAAAGCTCTGCCAGCTCATGCTGACCAGGGTAAAAGGTGGGGTTCCCTCTCTTGCTCTGCCAGTGGTATAGTTGGGAGGCCAAAGATTCAACCCTTCAGGGGATCCATGAGGCTTTGGATCCAGCAGATCCAAAGCTGGCAGATTCCTCCCAGTGCCCCATTTGGGGACTTTCTGGTGGTTATCACTAGCTGGAAAACTGCTGGTTTTCATGCCCACTAGGCCTGTGCTATTCCTCTTTACAAGTGGAGGCTAATGGAAAGAAGCTTGTGTGCTATTCTCCCTGCCCCCAGCACCAACAAAGGGGAGAGCACCACTCCACTCTTAGTAAAAGTGTAGGAAAAACAAGCAATGCTTAGTTTCACTTGTAAGGAAAAGAAGCAATGAAGATCCTTTCGTATTTCATATGAACTTTATTGTGTTGGTATTTGGGGAACTGCTTTCTGGGTTGGGCTTCTCAATCAGAATATTGGGAACTGCCTTTTACTCATACAGATGGTCCATTTACAGATATAGATGAATGGAACTGTCAATTCCAGTTCTCTCCATTTCTCATTTTTCCAATCTTAAATTTATTTCTCCACTCTTCGATAGCAATCTGCATTACAAAAATCCCCATGAATATTTGTCAGCATTTTAGTGCAAAATTATCCGGGGGGGGGGTACACATTCATATGCAGTTTTGACTAATGCATTGACAAGGAATTTCTCCTAATATAATGCATTTTGCACATTGTTTTCACATGTGTTCCTCATTATGCATCTTTGTAAACATTGGTTGGAGCACTGCATTGCAAAATTCAGAGGAGTATAAATTTCAAAGAATGGCTGTGTTTTGGGTCTTGTATTGTTTTCGAGAGTGCGAATTAGGTAGGTTTAAATGCAAACTGAATAGAATTCCTTCCACATCCCTATTGACAGGCCACCTGACAGGCACATTGGTGACTTTTAATCATTTTACTTGTTCTTTCCCTCCTTTCCCTCTTGCACATTCTCAACAGCAGCATACCAAACTGAAATATATTAAGCTAAACATAACAAGATAAAATACCACAGAACCAGGAAGGACATTAACTATGTCTTTGTAAGTTGCCTGTACAATCAAATGAGTAAGACAATGATGCATGATACCCAAGTCCCTCTTGACAAAGGATGAAAAATTGGCTTTAAAAAAAGGAAGCAGAAAAAATGACGAGGCTGTTCTCTGAGTCCTGAGTGACCAAGGTCTTTTTGCTCACATAGATTTCTTACAGAAACCAATGGATATTTTGCCTAGGTATCAAGTGAGAGACCCTTGGATTCAACTTTACCACCCAAGTCTTGTCAGTAGATATTAGCTGTCACGGTAAGGGAGGTGTACAATGAAAAGAAATAGCTGTTCTCACTGCTGTACAATTCCCTGGAGATTTTCTGATAGCAGGATTTGGATTAAATCAGGCTTTGATGCTTTAGATTTTATCAGCATTTTTGATTGACAGTTGCGTGTTTCATTCGCAAAATTCTGTGCTGTCAACCTTACTATTTATCTGCAACTATTAGCATTTGTTTGTTTGTGAAGATTAGTGGGGCGGCCATTCGTTCAGCATTGACACACGGATGAGGAACAATGCTTCCACCCCCAACTCCCACAGACGGTGCTGCCCTCATTAGCGCTGTCACAGCAGTAGCAATGTAGTAATATTTCTTCATTAAAATAATGTTTAGATCACTTCCCAACCACGGATCCTGAAGCTGTTTAAAGAATAAAATTCTAGCACTAAAATCTTAAAAAGATATAAAATCAACTGAGTATTCAAATATGCAAAAATAAACAACAACAACAAAAAACAAAACTAAATAAAACCAACAGTGAACAATAAAGAATGTCAGGGATGTGCATCATCTTCATCTTCATCTTCATCATCATCATCATCATCATCATTTATTTATACCCCACCCATCTGGCTGAGTTTCTCCAGCCACTCTGGGCGGCTTCCAGCAAAATATTAAAATACAATAATTTATCAAATATTAAAAGCTTCTCTATACAGGGCTGCCTTCAGATGTCTTCTAAAAGTCAGATAGTTGTTTATTTCCTTGACATCTGATGGGAGGGCATTCCACAGGGTGGGCGCCACCACCAAGAAGGCCCTCTGCCTGGTTCCCTGTAACTTTGCTTCTCACAGTGAGGAAACCCCCAGAAGGCCCTGGACCTCAGTGTCCAGGCTGAAGGATGGGGGTGGAGACGCTCCTTCAGGTATACTGGGCCAAGGCAATCTAGGGTATTAAGGGCCAGCACCAACACTTTGAGTTGTGCCTGGAAACATACTGGGAGCTAATGTAGGTCTTTCAGGACCGGTGTTATGTGGTCTCGGCCACGATATCTAAAATGAACCAATAATCTAGTTGGGGGGAACTGGCACAAGTATGTTAACAGGCAGAGTGTGAGAGTGTGGACCCTAGAATCAATCCAGACGTGCTCTTCTCAGTAGCAGATGGCATGGAGGGTCTGTGCCACTCAGCTGACCTCCCATTGGCTAAGTCACTGTGACATAGTTGGATGGAGAGGGGGAAGAGGGAAGTGGCAGCATGGACCGTGAATTGCAAATGTGCTGGCATGAGTGCCCCATTGGCTGCATGGATGCATTCACACTGCGCTGACCTCCCCACCACCTCATCCCCCACTCTCTTCAGCAGAAAATTGGCCAGAAGAAGGTCAGGCGAGTGTTTCAGCCCCACCATGCTATGGCTCTTCTACTATGCAGACAGATGCTCAGCAGCTAGACAATTCCATATGTTTTTGCCCAACTCCTCATCCTAAGTAGTACAACACTATCACAGTGCTAATCTGCAGGGAAGGATAGAAGAGGGACATAGGGCCAGGACACCCCCCCTCTATTATTATGCTATATATGTGTTGGAGAGGGCATGCATACTTGTTTTCTCACCACAAGATCATAACTGTAGAGAGGACCTCAAACTTAGAGGCCCCCTAGCACCAGTGGTGGAGCAACATGCTGCAGCCCTTGGAGCAGAGAACAGGCAGAGATATGGCTGGCATGTCACCCACGGGGGCGTGGCATGCATCCGGGGTTGTGTGCCTGTCCTGGGAGGGCATGGCGCATGTCCCAGGGGGGCGGCCACGATGGCACCCTTTCCCCAAATGGTGCCCAGGGTGATACGCTCCCCCGCCCCCCTTTCCTACGCCAGTACCTAGCATAACACCCTGCTCAGTGTTTGCTTAGGCTGCATGCTCATTATCAGGGCACACGCAGAGAGAAGGAGAGATGTGACTTATTCCCTCAGGAATAATGAGTTCTAGAGTTCCTTAGTCCCTACTGGCATTTCCGTTCAATGCTGACTGCAAGCCCCACTTTGGGCAGGGATCGGCTGCATTCTGGAGCTCCTGATCACAGCTGACCCAAGCAGGTTCCACTTTGGGAAAGAATCCTCTTCACTTGGAACTCCTGAGCGGAGCTAAACCCAGCTGCAACTGTTCCTGGACTGGGAGAGTCTGACCACAGTAGTTCTGGCACTGGTAACTTCAAGACTGAACTAACAGAATGCACTCTATGCGGGGTTTCCTTTGCAATCAATCTGGAAACTGCCATTAATACAGAATGCTATAGCACGATTGCTGACAGGAGTTAGTTCCTACCAGCATATTGCACATCTGCTTAAAGATCTGTACTGGCTGCCAATTTGTTACTGGTTCAGGGTTTTACTGTTAGTACACAAGGCCCTTAACAGCTTGGGGCCAGCTTACTTGAAGGATTGCCTTGCCCCTTATGAGCCAACTCGACGGCTTCCATCTGCAAAATTTGCACTTTTACAAGTGCCATAAAATGTCAGTTCCACATTTTGCTAGGAGCTAGTTTTTCAGTGTAGCAGCGCTGTTGCTTTGGAACTCCCTGCTGATTAATATTAGGCAGGTGCCCTGTTTCAGACGCCTGTTAAAAATATTTTATTTCAGGAAGCCTATTTGGACACATAATTTAGTTGTGTACACTTGTTTTTAACTTCTGCTGATTTTTATCTGTGTTTGATTGATGGTTGCTTTATGCACAGCCCTTGGAGGTTTTTATTTTTAAATTAAGTGGTTTATACATCTTTTCAAATAAAGCAAAACAAACCCTAGTTTTACCATTATTTTCCTGCAAACTACGGAATGTCACTGCACCAGGTTAGCTTGTCTCTTTTCAAGCTTTCAAGCTGTTGTTTTATTTTTAGTCTTGTGTAAAATTGTGCCTTCCTGTAGCCAGCAGAGGGCTTAGGAGCACAGAGCTGGAACAGCTACCTGAGCTAGAGTTAATCTTGACTCTGAAGGGGGAAAAAACAACAGCACAACACCAACAAACCTAACTGTAAATATATCTGTGTCCTACTTCTTCCCTGTCACACATTTAAATCTATTTGATCCATACTAATGGATTGATCTACAAGTTTGTGCACACACATCCTGCTTGGGGCAGCCCAGCTGACAGCAATGCACAGATCATGACCTGTCACATCCACTCAGGCTCACCTTAGCCAGGAGCTGCT
Organism: Podarcis gaigeae; assembly: GCF_964106915.1. Taxonomy (NCBI): domain Eukaryota; kingdom Metazoa; phylum Chordata; class Lepidosauria; order Squamata; family Lacertidae; genus Podarcis; species Podarcis gaigeae. The sequence continues at coordinate 45,801,008 of NC_139682.1, read as the reverse complement.
GGGAATGAATCCAATTACAGGATAAAGAGTTTTCTTCCCCTTCCATATGGTCTCTACCACTCTCCAGCTTTATCTCCATTTAACCCCTTTCCCATTGGGTGAGCTCACAAGCCACAGATAAGCAGCTCAGCTCCTCAACAATGCACAACTTGGTCTCTACTGGGGATAGAGAGGGGCAGGCAGGAGGGGTGGAAGTCTGGCTATAATAGGAGATTTCCTTTCTCCTGCTCAGCAGGAAAGCAGCAACCCTTGCCGAGAATTAGGAAACAGGTCAGGACATCATTTAGGGAACTGAGCAAATGTTTAGCCAGCCTGTAAGCTTGCTTGCCTTACTGCTGGTTTCCACTGTGACCTTGGGCAAACCTCATGGTCTTGCCAACTATTCTGTTTCCTGGCTCTCCCACCTCATGCACAGGATAAAATTGCTTTTATTGCAGATGAGACAATTTTGTTCCTCTGAAACTGCAGCCAATGGGACCTTGTTTTGAAGGTTTTGTTTTGAGATGTGGAAACCAACATGCCTGCATCAGTGTGTGGGGAAGTGGAGATAAGAAATGGAACCCCACCCAAGCAAGGCATTGCAAGGGGCAAAATGGTCTAGAGAACAAAATGTACTGGGGTTCAATAGACAGGAAGGATGGACAGTGTAAGTGGAGAGATCTCATGCGCCAAGTGTCACAAGCACAGCTAATCCGTTCCTCAGGCAAGAATTGGAAAATGACCTGGAAATATTTATAATGGGCAAGGTCAACAGGCACTAATGATCAGGGAGGAGGACGGAGTTCAAGAAGATATCTGGAGGACAGGAATGCAGTAGGTCTTCCGACCTGAGAATATAGAGCAGTGGTCACTTATCCCAGAGTTGCTGGAACAAGCCTAACAGCTCCAAGTCTAATATTTGTTCTGTACCACTCATTTTTACATTGATGGTTGTTAACACATGGCATGCCTACTATCAAGGCTGGCTCAAGACATTTTGCTTCCTGAGGTGCAATAGTGAACGGACACCCCCCACAGAAGCTAAGGTGCATAATACCCAAGCCCTGATGCCATCATGGCACACATATCTCCACCCACATCTACAGCACCCTCATGAAGGCAAAAGGGGTGAGAGTAAAGTGAACAGTGTAGTAACTCCTGAGTAAAGGTAAAGGTAAAGGTACCCCTGCCCGTACGGGCCAGTCTTGACAGACTCTGGGGTTGTGCGCCCATCTCACTCTATAGGCCAGGGGCCAGCGCTGTCTGAAGACACTTCCGGGTCACGTGGCCAGCGTGACATCGCTGCTCTGGCGAGCCAGAGCCGCACATGGAAACGCCGTTTACCTTCCCGCTGGTAAGCGGTCCCTATTTATCTACTTGCACCCAGAGGTGCTTTCGAACTGCTAGGTTGGCAGGCGCTGGGACCGAGCAGCGGGAGCGCACCCCGCCGCAGGGATTCGAACCGCCGACCTTTCGATCGGCAAGTCCTAGGCGCTGAGGCTTTAACCCACAGCGCCACCTGCGTCCCTAACTCCTGAGTAACTTGAACTAAATATTACGAGAGAGAAGGAAGGTACTTGGCATGAAGCTGAGTACAACCCGTGTTCTTTGTAATGTGTAGTTTTGCCCCAGTCAGGACTAGATTTCTAAGCAAACTGTATTTCACACCTTCAGCAGGCCAGAGGGATTCTTTTCATACCAATATCTCCTCTTTTCCCACTAGCTTTGCTGAGAGTAAGTGTATCATAGCATACAAATGCTGAGTGCTTAATGCCAGTTACATTATTTATCCCCTGGCACTCTGATCCACAGCCCCTCTTTAATGAAGTACCAGGATTTAACCCAAAGAGATCATTAGTGATTATTTCTAAGGTGAGCACAGGAAATGACTCCGGTTTTATCCCGTTGAATAAAAATAAGGTTTCCATAGTGTCCCTGTTCCAGAATGAGTAGCTGTGAAATTGCAGCTCTTTGAGACACAGTATATTAATATTGGTTGTTTTTTTTTAAGTTGCTTTGAGTTGCCTGTGGCAAGAATACGCACCTAGTAAATTTAACAAATAATAATTCAGATTTTAAAGTGCATATATAATATTGGAGGTCATGGAGAAGCTACCAGGTCCTATCATCCCCCTTAGTCAGGAAGGAGTGATTCTCTCTTTCAAATGGTGAAAATAATCTTAATGGGGCTACTAAATCCCCTGCACAGTCTGACAAACTCTCCTCCTTCCCATTTACTGCAACTGAAGGACAGGTCCAATTTGTATAGAAAGCAGGCTCAGGGGAATGGCTGGGAAGTGTTAACAAATCACACTTTTTGTTATTTAAACCCCAGCGCATCTTCTTCAAGTGACTCAGGCCCAGGCCAAAAATAGCATTGTTTTATCACCCCCAGTGAGCGTCCTTGCCAAGAAGCTTTCTGCTTTTCAAACTGTATTGTGCAATCAAAGCTGTCCATTCCCTTCTTGTTCATCCTTCCCCCTTCCCTAAGCCATTTCCTCCTTTTTTGCTTCCATCTCCTGGCCTGGGGTTATGCACTGGAGGGAGCATAACCACTGAGCTTGGTAGGCGAACACACTCACCTCCTAAATGAGTATACCAGAGCTTGTCACAAAGGTGCATAGATGGCTCAGAGCGATTGCCTTACAGACTGGGAACACAGAGAATCACAGCTATTTCAGGCCAGGAAGGGGATTCATTCAAGAGTGCTGATTGTAACAATGCAAAGACATCGAAAGTCGTCTCCTTACAATGCTCCTGACCTTTGAAGAAATAAATTGACCCCAATCTCAACAGATCTGTTGTATGTGAGGCTAGGATTTAACAAACTTTAATACTATGAGGTATAATAACTTGTATGTCTAACCCCCACCCCCTCGGGCTTCATTCATGACTGGGCTTGGTAAGCCAACCTATTTTCCCCAAAGACGGGAACAATAGGATTTTTTCAGAGCCCAGTTTCAACTCTAAAAACCCTCTTGCACTCCTGATAACATACGAATGCCCTTGCATCAGGAGCTCCTGATCCCTTTCACTTATCTGTGGCTGCAGCAACACCAGAGAGAGCAGCAGAATGCACCTATAGGGAAAACTCCATCTTTCAAGGCCCTTGGCATGCTGTTTCAGGCATCTGGGAGGTGAGAGGAAGGCCTCCAGGTCTTCCTGTCCACTGTCACTGTTGCTGCAGTCACCACTTCTGCCATATATCAAGCTGTGGAAATCTGGACAGAAAAGCTGTCCAAAAGCTGGGCAAAATGGCAAAAAATGCAGTTTTTGAGCTATTTTTATGGGAAAACAACTGCCATGCGTCTGGATTTCCCCTGACATTTCCCAAATTTCCACCCGGACACTGCTCCACTGATGGAAGGCTCCATTGGATTAAAGAGCTTTTCATCAATGGAGGAGCACCAATTGGATGTAACTCACAGAGAGCAAGATGCTACCTTGCTTTGAGTTTCCTGCTTTGTTGCCCTGAATCCTTCCTACTTTTCTTGGAGTGTGAAGGCTTAAAGAAAAAGGAGTCATGCAAGTGTGCTTATGTCCAATATTGCACAAGAGGGCAAGGGACAAGGGACACATTCTGCACCAGGATCATAATAATGGTGGCATCTCATTCAGTATTATAACTGACGTTCATTGAGGCCGAAGTTCACGGTGGTTAAACTCCTTGGAAAATATAACCCAGACAGACTTGAGATTCTAAATGGGAGATAAAGTTCTTTGAAACCTTGGCTGAAAAGTATAGGTTGTAAATTACCAGCATCCAAATTGAGTGCTTGTCATTTATGTTTATGAAATTATTAAGGCTGTATATTTTTCACAGTAAGCAATTGCTTATTTCACGGTACAAGGGGTATTTTTCATGGTATGTTATCCCCTCCTCAAGATTTGTTTCTGAAAATCTTAATACAGGAAAATAAACTGTCTGACATTAGGTGGATTTTAACAGTTAAGCTCTGGTGGTTTCTTTTAAATGAGATGTAGAAACTCAGGTGGCATGCTTTTGCTCATTGTAACATTTGAAAAGCCAGAAGAAGAAAGACTGGGAGTGACAGGACCATAAAGATCAAAACGGAATGTTCCTTGTTTGAGAATAATCCTTTAGCTCAATGCAGGTGGTTATCTTGGCCTTTTTTGACCAACGATGGATGTTTACACACCATATGGATAGATCTTTCCCATCCCTTCTAAGGCAGAATCCCATGTAGGTTGCTTGAATGGAATCCAAAGATCTTGCTCATGCATTTTAATGCACTAAGGATTTTCACAGAAAATAATAAGGTATACACATATAATAGCCCATAATTAGAATAACAGCATTAGATTTCTGAGGCTTGAGAAATACTTCCTGGATTTCAGCATGGCACACAGAAATATTATTAGATCTTAATACTTTAATGTGTTTTTAATTGCAATGGCTTAAACAACTCTAAGACCCAACTGAAAAGATTGCTGTGAAAGAACTCAGATGAATGAATAAACAAGCATTATTTCAGATTGCTTTTTCTTAACAAGATATGTGGGTGCTATTCTATCTGATATTGGGTCCCCTCCACTATTTTTAATTTCCCCCCTGTTACTGGATTTTATTATTTTAATGATGGTTTGATGTATATATGTTTGATTATGTATACTATATTGTTTTATGGAAGCTTCCAAGGATGTTTTCCATGAAGGATGGTTTCTAGGGACTGCACAGCCTCTCCTGATTCAGATGGAATAGAGGGAGAGGGGGGAGAGAGAGAGAGAGAGAGAGAGAGAGAGAGAGAGACTGATGACACTGTGCCACAACCCCCTGGATGATTGCTCCCAATGGCTTCATATAGAAGACAGAATGGACCCCACTGCCCAAAAGCCATGAAGCTTTGCAACTGTCTCCTAGTGTTACTTCCTGGTAGTAATACTGCAGGTAGGAGCAGAGCTACTGTAATACAACACCTCCAACTCCCACTTCCCTGGGTCATTCTAGGCTGACACCATGCAGGGCCAATGGTGCCGAAAGCAACTGACAGATCAAGAAGAACCAAAAGAGTTGCCCTCCCATTGTCCCTCTTCCAAAGAAGGTCATCAATCAGGGCAACAAAGGCTGTTTCAGGGCTAAACCTGGTCTGAAGCTATTTTGAAATGCGAAACCTAGATGATTTCCTTCCTCCAAACATACATGCAGCTGGTTGGCCACTTCTTTATAATCTTACCCATGAAGGGAATATTAGAAACTGGGTGGTAATTTTATACAAGCTTTGGATCTAGGGAGGGCCTTTTCAAGAGGGGCTTCAGCCGTCTCCTGCAGTGAGGCATTAACCACTTCATGGACCCAGCCAACCAATCACCTCCTACTAGATTTTACCAACCGTAGTGGACAGGGATTGAGACTCCACATATTCAGCCTTAAGGCTGCAAGTGTCTTGTCCACATTATCAGGCTGCAGCAACTGAAACTGATCCCATGGCAGTGCTTCAGGGACTTCCAACAAGCCTGAACTAATTGTGGCATTAAATTTGGCACAGTTCCAAGCAATTTTGTCCTCAAAGTGCTTCTCAGAATCTCTTGCAGCAGGCTATTGAATGGTCCATTGTTAATGATACTGTACTGGTCTGTACTCGAGGCAGTTTACAACCAGTTTTAAAAATAAATAAATGAATGTTTTAATAAGAACCTTTGACATGCAGTTTTTCAAAGTGTTTGTAGTTCTCTCCCTTTTATAGGCAAGGAGGTATACAGGGTTTGAGTGGGGAGGCAGCGGTTTCAGGCATCTGGATATACCCTAACGAGCTTTGGATTAAATATATCACTTCCCAACTCTATTACTAGTGAAGAGAAAGTTGGGGAGAACCTAGTTCATGTCCAAATATGCACTGGAAAGCCAGTCAATTGACCTGTATCATTTTCCTCCCCTGAGTTTAGCTGAGGTCTTCAGCTGTTGACTGCCTATTGCTGACCTGATGATAACTCTAAATCCATGTCAAGTAAGGACTTCAGCATCAATCTATTATTCTTCAGTGAAGATCGGGCACATAGAAAGACACTGGAATGCAATATCTAGCAGACACAGTGGAAGAAGCACAGAGCCAAATAAGAAATCTGACATATCTGTATTAGCAAAGAAGAGATCTATCTATCTGTCTATCTGTCTATCTGTCTGTCTGTCTGTCTGTCTGTCTGTCTGTCTGTCTGTCTGTCCAACGGAATATCCATTTAGGTATGCCATGGATTCCAAAGAATTACCGGTATTTGATCAGTGGATCCTAAAAATTCAGAATTGCATAACTGTGAGTCAAACACTGTAACTCACATAGAGAGAGGATGAGATGATCATGGATTCTGTGGTTAGTTAAGGATAGCATTTTGATGTTTTGATTTGGATTTCCCTGCTGAAAATGGGAATATACAAAGTAGAAGTGGCATTTTCCTTTGAAATAAATATTTGCCTTGGAGGCAGCCCACACTGTTGCTAGCAAAGAAGCACTTGGGACCATCTAATGAAATGAAATTGATTGACAGCTGGTTCAGGATAAGCAAAAGGAAATGTTTCTTCACATAATACATAATTAACATATGGATTCAATTGCCACCAGATGATGGCCAGTAGTTTTAGATGATTTTTTTTGAAGGATTAGACAAATCAATGGGGCATGATTCAGTTAATGGCTCTTAGCATGGTAGTTACTCATGAAACGTCTGTATTATGAGCAATGCAATCCTCACATTGTAATGCCAACCCAAGAAGCAGAACCTTCCCATGTGGTGCCCATAGATCACCAGGTGCAGCCTGATGCTTGAGTGCCATGGCCTGATTGTTCTGTGCTTTATCAGAGGTGTCCTAGTTCTCTGTCCTTTTAAAACCACGGCTAAAGGATCAGAACATGCAGGTGATGCAGATATTGTTCCTACTCTCTGGCCTTCTGTTCTTTCCTGGAAGCCTCTGCTACAAAACCTCCCCCCACCTTTGCTCAGTGCTCACAGAGCTTTGGGGACAATCCAGTTCCTTCATCTACATGACGTTGACTTTTTCCATCTCTCTCATCCTGGCAGAGGGGAGGGGAAAAGGAATGAGAGATTACAGAATTGGATTAGGGCAATGAAACCCGGCAAATGCCACAGATTAGACAGAGAGCTCTCCTTACAAGGTTTGGATCCTTTGCTCGTTTCAGGAAGGCCTCCAATTAAAGAAAACAGGCTGTGAGAAGGCAAGCAGTAAACAATTTGGAGGGTTTCAGTTTGCATTTACTTATCCTCCTTGCATGATCTATCCATGGTTTGAAGTTCTCCTTGCTCCTTTATCTATCCATGGTTTGAAGTTCCATGTAAGTTAGGGTTGAGCCCCAGGCAGCATGGCCAATGATCAGGGTGATGAGTGGGCCACAAGTTCCACATCCCTGAAATGGTTCCTAGGCTTTCCAAATGTCCCTGTTTACCAGGAACATCTTCTTTGTGGTTGATCTCCTTCCCCAGAGTTTCTAGAAGTTAACAGTGCTCTCTTAATCCTTCTCAGAAGCAAATCTCATTAAGTTCCATGAGGCTTACTCCCAATAACTGTCTATAGAAATTCAGCCTAAGAGCACAATCCTATTCTTATTTACCTAGGAATAAGTCCCAGTAGACATGGATATAGATGGGATTGCACTCTGTATCTCGTGAATGGTGAGTGGTCGCAACTTGTCTTGCATACATATAATGTCCAGGTACAGGGCTCCTCCTGAACTTTTCATAGCTGTGTGGAAGAGGGGCATTTCAGCAGGTGGAACTTGCATGACAACCCCTTCATCTACACAATGGTCCTCTTTTGTATCTGTCCACCCTAAGCATGTGCCTGTAAATCCATGTACCTACTTGTGATGCACAGCCTACCATATTACAGACTGTAGCTGCTGCAGAGACATAGGTAATACATATAAATTAACCTATTTTAGGACAATTATGTTTTATAGTATATCTGTAGCCTAAGGTGCAAACACACGCTTGGTTTTTAAATCAGCTGGGCAGGTTGCTGCAGAGTAACGGAAAAGATCACCCACAGCAGATCATTAAGAGCCTTCAGTGAGGTGTCATAGTGGAGGAGGTGGGCTATGGGAGTCATCCTTCAAATAGACAACTGAGGTGTTGCATGCCTGTTACTGTTTACAACTGTGAAATGTTGGAGGGTGATGGCTTCAAGTTTCTGGAACAAAATGGCTTCACATTTGTAGAGAGGCTGTTCCATGTTGCAGGCCATTCCTCTGAAGCAGTTTGCACATGATCCTAACTTTATATACCATAAAGTAGTGAAAAGATATGGTTAAACCTTGAGATGTAACCGCTCAGATTTCCGGGCCATAAGAATGATGACTGCTGTGTCTCTTAAATGGAAGGGTGTGTGTGTGTGTGTGTGTGTGTGTGTGTGTGTGTATAATATACATTCCTCATATTTTGGCTCCCAAAGGGCTGGTTAACAACACCATTAAAAAAACTGTATGTGGGAAAATCTCTGCCAGGCGTATTTTCCCTCTCTTCTCTAAAGCAGATCACCTACTCTATGAGTCCACATTTGCTCAGCACATCTTAGAAGTAAAACCCCCCAACTATGTTTATCTTTTGCTTCGAGAAATTATTTGCAGTCTTGAAAACTAAAATTGCATAGGACTGGGACATCTCACTGTATTTGCACAGTAGCAATAAGGCAAGTCCTGATAACGGGATTCATACTTCCTTAGAACCCTTGGAGTTCAATTTATTGCAGGAACTGCTGCAGGCATGGGCTATGTTTGTTTGAGAAAAAGTATTGCCAACTTTCTTTTGTCACCCTACAGCTGACAGATCCAACACAGCTATATGTCTTTAAGGCTACAACCCTACTGTATGTACACATACCTGGAAATAAGCCTCATTGAACCCAACTGATTCATAGGATTGCATTACAAGCCCAGTTGCTTTCTGTGGATTGTGTATGCATATTAGGGCTGGTACATTAATTTATTGATCAGCTTACTCAGTTATGTCTTGCGGAGTTTGCAAAATGAAGGTCATATTAAAAATAAACACAAAAGAGAAACATTAGCAAAATTCCCATAAATTGCATCATAAACAGCATCATAAAAATGACTTATAGAGTAAGCTGAAGTCCCTCTGCATTAGGTTGTCTGGAGGTGTGTGTGTTGGACTGGGTAGAGGTGTCACTCTAGTCAGCCCTATCATCCTCCATCAGTCTCCCTTTGGATGCTGCCTACAGAGGGAAACAGGACCTGCCCCTTCCATTGAAAATGGCAGGGAGAGATCAGGGCAGGCTGGAGTTGCTGGAGGAGAAATTAGATTTGGTCCACACTGAAATGCAAGCCTATTTAATCTTTCCAAAACAATGTGCAAAGTGAAACACAGACATCCTTAATGGACCTTTGAAGCAAAACTGAGAACCCAAAGTTGGACTGGAAGCAGAAAACCTGGAGAGAAGTCCCGTTAGAAGAACAAGAGTCTAAGTGGGGGACAGCTGGCCATCGCTTAGGAGCAGAAGGGCAGAGGAGTCCCTGAGGAAATACTCCAAGCCTGAGCCAAGGAGTAGGAAAATATTGCTTGCTAACATTTGTTATTTTGCTGCATCTTGCAGTATTTTAAGCACTCACCAGAGTAAGAACTGCAACCCTTCTACTTTTTCATACCCTCCCACATGTCGAAGGCAGAAATCAGGATTCCATCTTCTGGGATGCCATTTTTTCCTCATGAGAGCATGGCAGCCATTTTGGGTGCCATGATCTCACACAATTTTGGGCCACCCCCGAAAAAGCGGGTTTTTTTTGGGAGCACAGTGCCCTAAAACACGTGTTTTGGGGTGCCACATGAGATCACAAGAAAACCACTTTTTTTTGGGGGGGGGGGACTCACACGAGATCACAACACCCAAAATGGCCACTGTGCTGTTGTGAGAAAAAATTGAGATGTCCTGGTTTTTCCAGGACATTTGATGGGTACACATTTTTAGCTGGCTGGAGCCATTGCAGGACAATCTAACACTGAGGATCTCTGTCTGTGGCTTCATATGCACACAGTAGTAGCAGCATGAAGCCACAGGACTTGGGCAAACATTCATATGATGAGTTCTTTTTAAAGCTATTTTATTGGGGCTCAGCTTTTCAGTCTGCTGTGAATATTAGCAAGTCATCTGCAGGGGGCTGTGACTGTCTGATGTCATATATCAGTGACAGCCCACATCGACAAATTATGAGACTAAATTGGATTTCTATAAAAAGCTGGTGGCATGAAGTCCCATGACACATCCTTCCTGATGAGAAACACAAAAAGGATACATGATGACATAAAAAGCGAGCTTCTCTACTACCATTTTTCCGAGTTAAACTGTGATCAGTTTGTGGCTGAAATCCTGAAACTGAATTAGAGAGCCAGGAAAGGCTCGCTGGGGTTAATTACATCTGTTTATTTCTTTTCAATTGCAGAGATGTGAATTTACTAGGCTTTTATGGGGTAGACTGAAGTAGCAAGTAGAAATGAAGCCCCTGAGACTTAGGGAATCCTAACTTTGCAACACATACTTAGGAATTTTATAGAGCATCTCATGTTTTTCCTTTCCTCTCATATCTTTCAGTACCCTGGGAAAAGAAATCGTAAAAAGAACATTGTGGTTTGCAAATCTGGGTTGTGAACAGGCAAAGGCATTCCAGCCCAGTCAATTAAGATTTTGTGCCTGCCGAAGGTGGGCCTGGATGTGGTGGACTCATTAAAGAACTGCATTTGGAACCTGACAATTTCTATTGGATTGCAGATCCATACATTAGGTACATTGGTACCTAATATTAATGGGATGAGGGCATTGCCTTTTTTATCCATGCACACAGCCTGGTCACCCAGCCAACACCAGGCCTCATTCACTGTGAGAAGACATGGATGTCATCAATCCCTAAATGTGCTAGACCACGGATGTCTAACAGGTCGATCGCGATCTACTGGTAGATCCCTGCGAGGTTTTGGTAGATCATGGTCAATCTCTGGCTCCCTTTCCTTAGTGCTGCTAAAACTGACTCCTCCCCACCCTCTTGCCCTGCTCTCCATTGTTGTTTGATCTCTGGAAGGAAAGACGGAGCTTTATCTGCGCTGCTGTTTTCATCCATAGCTATCTTTTTGTAAGTGACTTTTTGTAAGTGATACTTTTGTCCTTCACCTTTAACCCCCCCAAACAGAAGTCCAGCCCCCAAAGCTTTCCTCCTCACTAAGAAAAGCTCAACAACTTTGAGCTGAATCCCCCCCAAAATGCGGGTAGATCACTGCCAGTTTTTAATTCTGAAAGAAGTCTTTGGAGAGTTGGCCACCCCTGTGCTAGACATATTAGTGAAGATAATTTCAGAGCCTATCATAGACAAAATATATTGCTAAATCCACTAAATCCATAGATTCTTTAGATTGTATATAATGCTCTCTATGTATAGTTTTGCAGGTGCAATGGGACCTCCATTTCCTATCATCCCCCAAAGTCTGCTCTAAAGTATTCCATAACTCTCCAGTACTGGTTTTGAGGGTGCCTGGGTGTGAGCAGAAGAGGCAGGAGAGGAAGAGGATTCTCAGTTGCACACATAGAAGCCTGTTGTGCCAGTGGAGCTGCAGAGATGGATATAGCCCCATATTTTGCTTCAAGGTTTTGGAGAGACTGAAACTCATTTTTTTATGAAGTCCACCAAATTTTTTCAGTATAGAAGCTTACACTTCCACAACACTTCAAAATGATGCTTAAAATGAAGAGGTTTATTGGGAAACCCAAAATGTCTAAGATGTATCCATGTTTGGTAATCACCGGGAGCAAAAGGATTCTGTTCAATTTATTACAGTAGTTACTTGAAAACATGTTTCTTCCCCCCTCCCATAGAAGGTGAAACACCAGGACTCACAGGGCCACTATATTGCCCAATAAATTTCTCGATTTCAAAACCTTCCCTTGTTTTGGGGAGTTTCTTGTCTTCTTGGTGCTACACTCCCTCCCCAGTCTATTGGTGTGAGTGCCCATCTGAATAATGAATAGTATATCTGCACCACTATTTGGGTTAAATTTTCTGCTTTCTTGAAATCTGGCACAATCTAACGGAAAGGTCCGTATAGTTAAGGCTATGGTTTTCCCAGTAGTGATGTATGGAAGTGAGAGCTGGACCATAAAGAAGGCTGATCGCCGAAGAATTGCTGCTTTTGAATTATGGTGCTGGAGGAGACTCTTGAGAGTCCCATGGACTGCAAGAAGATCAAACCTATCCATTCTTAAGGAAATCAGCCCTGAGTGCTCACTGGAAGGACAGATCCTGAAGCTGAGATGCCAATACTTTGGCCACCTTATGAGAAGAGAAGACTCCCTGGAAAAGAACCTGATGTTGGGAAAGATGGAGGGCACAAGGAGAAGGGGACAACAGAGGACGAGATGGTTGGATAGTGTTCTCAAAGCTACCAGCATGAGTTTGACCAAACTGCGCGAGGCAGTGGAAGACAGGAGTGCCTGGTGTGCTCTGGTCCATGGGGTCATGAAGAGTCGGACATGGCTAAACGACTAAACAACAACAAACGGAAAGGTTGAGCCACAGGTTTCTGGATAATTGGGAAGGTAACCAACTTGAAAGGTGTGGACTGCTCAGACACCAGTTCCTTAGATGCATGTTCCATAGATGCTTATGGCAGATAAAAGAGGACGTGTGGCACACATATAGCCACTGGATAACTTTCCTTCTTGCACATTTAAGGGCAACCTGTCAGGAGGATATTAGAAGCAACAGCCAAAGAGCTTCTAAAACCCTCCAATCCCTGCAAAGCTGCATGGTGATGGATTGGCACCTCATTTCCTGAGGAGGAGTTTTGTCAGGGCAGGGAAGGTGAGCGGCAGGGGAAGAACCCAGTGACCTTCTTCAAGCTTCCAGAGAGATGGCCAGAATACCAAATGGAGCCCTGCCTCTATGTTGGGACATAAAGCAAACTTCCTTGTTACTTTCATTCAGAGTGTATGACTGAGACTGCATTGGGGAAAAATACTACCTGTAAATCAGTGAAGGGTGCCCCAGAATGCCATCATGTGTGAGAGATTGGAGTAGGGCTTCTGTTTTCTGATTCCAGGGATTGGTGCTTAGGGTCTTTTCTGGAAGAGCTCCATAGGCTGCTTGGTTGGGTACCCCAGAGCTCACAGAAAAGAAAAGGAAAAAATTAATGAACTCGACCAAGGAAAGGAAATCTTAACATTCTAGTGCTATCTTTTTTTTTTTAACAGTGCAATCCCGGTGAGGACAGTGTGAAACCGAATGATTAATATAGTACCAGAAATGTCAGATTCTATGTAATGAAGTTTCGCACCTTTGAAGAGCTACAGCATGGCAGATGGCCTGTCCTTGTGCTTCAAGCATCTGTAGCACGGCCCATCTCTGACATACTTTCCATAGTCTTCCATCTAAGATTCAACTTCTGCTAAATTAGGCTAAGGTATTACACTAAGTGGCAAAGCGTAAGATTACAAAGTGCAAAGAAGATCCCCAATAAGAAAATAGATGACCCTTGCCAGCTACACTTTGCGAAGTGCTGAAGTAGGTCATGAGGAAAGCTCATCTACAGAGGTGAAGAACACCCCCCCCCCGATCAAATAAACACAAAGTATTGGCACAAACAAAGTCAAAAACTGGAGAGCTAGGGTGGATAGGGTGTTGGACTGGTAGATCCAGGCTCAAATCCCCATTTGACTGTGAAACTCACTGGGTGACCTTAGGCCATTCTCACTCTCAGACTAACCCACACCACAGTGTCATTAGGAGGACAGAATGCAAAGAACCATGTATGACACCCAGAACTCATTGGAGGAAAGTTGGGAGATACATGTAACCAAACAGCAGCAGCAGCAGCAGCAGCAGCAGCAGCAGCAGCAGCAGCAGCAGCAGCAGCAGCATAGTGTATGTGAGAAAAGGTTGGTGTACCAACATATTCTGGTTTCTGATTTTCTACCAGAGATATATTCCTTTGAAGATACAGAATAATTACCATGTTTGCCCCAAATGAGGGTTTCAAAACCATTTGGCAGCCTCAGCACTTCCCACCACACCCTCCGTGTTATTAAATTTATTTATTTATACTTCTAGCTTTCCCTCCACCAAATGGCACCAGGGTGGGTTACAAAAATATCCCAATTGAAGTTAGTCCAAGGAACAATAAAAACCATAAAATAAAACCACAAAGCGGCCAATATCAGAAGAACAAAACAGCAACACAGAGCAGAGGTGCATAGCAGTGTACAGAAATGTGGGAAGACATACACTCAACCAAAGACCTGGGTAAAGAAGTGCATTGTGACCCATCATCAAAAAGTATATATTGGTGGTACAAGACACACCTCGGGGAAGAAGCCATTCCACAGCCTGGGGACCACCAACAAGAAGGTTCTCTCTCAGGCGATGCCATTATTTGAACCTGTTTTGTTTCTAGATAGCATATGGTAATACCCCCAGCTCAAGATACTCTAAGAACACTGTCTTGTTATGAACTTGCCTAAACTTTGAGGTCCACATTAGAAGTTCTCTTCTGTGTTCCTCAGCTGTTAAAGTTGAGGGAATGATGAAAGTGATAGTCCATTAACACCTGAAGGCACCTTGTTGACTATCTCTAGAGTTCTCTCTCTCTCTCGATTTGCAAGTTTGCAACCAGTTTGATTTTCATAAGGAAGGAATTGTATATCCTTTCATACGGGTGTATTTTTCTTTTCTTTTCTGTATTTTGGTACAAATATAACATTCTTCTATGTATGACAACTACCTACCAGTCTAGCTGCCCCCCTCATCTCTAAATAAAACAAACCCTTTAAATAATATTAAACACTTAGTAGAAACTAATACGCCTTAGGGCAGGTTTTGGGGCCAACTAGCTGCTTAGAGGGTGCTTAAAGCATCAGCCCCTCTCAATCCCATTGCCCTTGTCATATAAAGTTAGCCTAGACCCTAATCCTCCTCTCCCCTCCCTGCTCCTTCCTCTCCCTCCAGCAGGACTGGGCAGAGGGTATAAAAACCCCCTTTGGATCCTGGCTGCGCCAGCCCCGGGACATAGATGACGGCAGACGCACCAGCCCTGCATTCCCTTAGGGGATTTGCTATTTTTTTTAGAGTTCGTAGAAAAATAATCAAAGTTGGGGGGCGGGAACCCCAAATTGCTTTGACTTAAAAACGAAACAAAAAAGACAACCGCAAAACCAAAAGAAGCAGTTGATTAAATAAGTGAATCATGAATGGAACAGAAGGTATCAATTTTTATGTGCCTCTTTCCAACAAGACAGGGCTGGTGCGGAGCCCCTTTGAATATCCCCAGTATTACCTAGCGGAGCCCTGGAAGTACAAAATGGTGTGCTGCTACATCTTCTTCCTCATCTCCACTGGGCTGCCCATCAACCTCCTCACCCTCCTTGTGACCTTCAAACATAAGAAGCTACGACAGCCGCTCAACTATATCCTGGTTAACCTGGCGGTAGCAGACCTCTTCATGGCCTGCTTTGGCTTCACGGTCACCTTCTACACAGCCTGGAATGGCTACTTCATATTTGGTCCCATCGGCTGTGCCATTGAGGGCTTCTTTGCAACACTGGGAGGTAAGATCCACGAGGGAAGTAGTGAGCACTACTTTGTACTGAGTTAAAGGAGTGGTCCTCTTAACTCAGTATTGTCTTCATTGTCTGTCAGTGGTTCTCTGGGGGTTCAGACTCAAAATTCCCTGCCATACTGGGAGATGTCAGGGATTGAACCTAGGATCTTTTGCAGATGCTCTAGCAATGAGCTATGGAAGCATTGCAAGGAAGCAGTGGCACATGACTAGCCAAGCGGTGGGGAGAAGCGGCATGGCTGGCTCAGCTTCTGCTGCCTATGTTGGGTTCACTTATCATCAGACATCTTGCACATGTGAACCAAAACACAGCTATCCTTAGAAATTTGTGCATCTCTGAATTTTGCAGTGCAGTTCTCCAACCAACCAAAATGTACAAAAATGTGTACGTTAGGGAGAAATGCCTATAAAATGCATATATTGGTGAAAATAATTATATTGGGGAAATTGCTTGCAAAAATGTGTACATTAGTCAAATACATACAAAAATGTGTTTATTAGAAGAAGTTCTTTGTGAATTTTCATGAAGATTTTTAAAAGAAAAGTGTATTGCTCCAAAAATGTACCAAACTCATTTTAAGATTGAGAAACTTAGGCAACCAAAATGGACAGTTTTGTCCATCCTGACCCATTTATATATATTTTTTTACTTGAACTAGTGGCCAACTTCATGAAGATATGAATCCCCCTTCATTTGCTTCAACTATAATTCCTTTTTTTAAAAAAAAAAAATCATTATTCATCGTATCTACTGGTTCAAAGACTTGTGGTTGCTCATTTGACAAAATTCCTGCCTAAAAAGCATTGTACACACTGCGACACATATCTGTGTGCAGTCATTGTGTACGGTAATCAACACATGATTTTTCCTACAGTCTCAAACGATGGATTTCTGGTAGAGGCTGGTTTGTGTATATCAGTGTAACATCCTCAGGGAAATATGAAATTCCACCTGTAGTAAGGAAGGCACAGTTCCAGTGAATGAATAGAAAATGTTGTGCCCCCTAGATCCTTTCTGTTTGCAAGGAACGTTTTACTTAAGCATTCCTACTGACAGGAGATTACTGTTTCACATGGAAAGAGAAGCGGTCCAACAAATAAATTCCAGTGCACTAAACTTCCAGTAGGAGATGTTGCCATATGCTGACAGGAGACTCCAGCCCATAGGCGTCCAACAGCATAAGACTGAATTGGGTATCTCTTCTGGCAAATGTATTGGAGTTCATTTAAGAACTGCTTCTCTGCATTGCAAGTTGCAAGAGAACATTATTACCCTATGGAAACCATTTCCCGATGGAGTCTATGTGCTCTGTTGTTTCTCTGCCATCTGGAGAGAACACAAACTAAGCAATGCTGAATCTTTGGCCCTTACTCTCTGGAATGAATATTTCAGGGATAAAACAGCTCCTACTTGGGCACATGGAACAAAGCCCATGCCTAGTTCAATCACACTGACATCACTCCAGGGCTAAACCAAACCAAGTTTTAATATAGTTAACATATACTAGGGTTGCCATATTTCAAAAAGTAAAAATACAGACACAAAAGTTGTTGAAAAAGGAAAATCGGCAAAAACAACACTGACGACATGGGTTGCCGTACATCCCGATCTCACCAGACATTTTATCAATTTTTGCCTGGACACTGCAGTATTCCCGGTATGTCTGGGAAATTCTGGATGTATGCCAACCCCATAAGGGTGAGGAAATCTCTACGATCTTTATTATTATGTCAAGCCTGTGTGCGTGCAAAAAATAAAAACACACATTTATTTTCAATGTGCATGCCATAAAATATATACAATTCTTTATGTTTGGAGATGCAGGTAGGCAATGGGGAGGTATTCAACTGAAGGCAAATTTACCATTGATAAATGAAAACCTATCCCCTAACTAGATTATGAATCAAGTCAGTGTTGTTATTTCCTCTTCTTGAGAAGTATCTCATGTCCTGCAAATTTCTCACATTTTGCCTAATGCTCAAATAGATGAAAAATGTCACTTCTTATTCCACTGGACACATCTCCAAAAGAGGCTCTGAAAGGACACAGCTGGTGCCGCATTATTCTCTGCACTGCCAAAGAAAACGCTCGGCGCACATCTGCATGATGCTCCTTATGGGAATTGGAGGCAATCATGTAGAACACGGTCCTTAAAATCTACATGGTCTGGGGGGCTTTTCCTGGCATTGGGTTCCCTCTATATCACTTAAAAGGGCAATTGCAGGACCAAGCTGGGCTGTGCCATGTACTTCACTTCTTGCTGTGGTCCTGAGAGGAAAACACCAGCCTGCTAATCATATGTTGCTTTTTCAGAATATTAAGGCTAACACTTGAACACACAATTCTCTCTAAGTTTTGGCTTGAAAACAGAAGGTTTCAATTGTTTTCTAC
Organism: Podarcis gaigeae; assembly: GCF_964106915.1. Lineage (NCBI taxonomy): Eukaryota > Metazoa > Chordata > Lepidosauria > Squamata > Lacertidae > Podarcis > Podarcis gaigeae. The sequence goes on along the minus strand of NC_139682.1, from coordinate 45,783,061 downwards.
ATAGACAAAAAAATCTAGTTACAAGTAGGAACTTGTAAATTTCACTGATTTCAGTGCAAAGAAGTGAAATCTGTGCTTAATCTATATTACTGCAAAGCTGGAGCACAACCAGCCGATACAAAATAACTAACATGGACATACCCTAAGATAAGCTATATAGGCCAGCCTTTTTAAAATAAACAGTCCAAACCATGATCATGGTTTGGGAATGAGATAAGGCAGTTGACATTTGGAGAAAAATTGGTACTGTGCCAGGGAGGAGCATGTATTGTGTGTTCCAGAGGGGTTGAGTTTCAGGGGGAAAGCCAGGACATAGGTACAGATGGAAGCTAACAGTAAACAGGCAGGGAAGAGATGTGGCAAGATACAGAGAGAGTCAAGGAAAAGCATGGCAAGAGCAAGAGAAGAATGAGCAAATGGGTTCAAGGCACAGCCAAGGTGCTCCAGTTGGGAGCCCTTGAACAACCTGCCAGTAGCATCTTCCTGCTTCCTGGAGTCAAAGGGAAGCCCAAGTGCTCTCAGGTGAGCTCACATTCCAAGATGGGGTGAGGCCATGGAGCAATTCCTGTGGACACAACTAAACATGACATGAGAGAGCCATGATCAAGGCTTCATGCAAACCTTTGAAAAAAGTGAATACCTGCCTAAGTAGGAACCTTCAGATTGGGACCGCAATACTGGCATTGAGGCTTGCAACCCAATTCAATGTGGTTTTTCTGAACTAAAAATCAGCACCCTCTATCCAACATGCTATTTGCTCTCTGAGAGAAAAAACATACTACCCCACATCTTTCTTATTTATTTGTATTCAAAATGTTTATTCCATGTTCTTTATACAGAAACATTCCCAGACGCTGATAAAAATAACATTTGAAAAACGTGTGATTTCCACCACAGGAAAAATAGCTTGGGGGAAGGGAGCAATTTCATTGGGGAATCTGCATGGAGGCAAAAATATACCAGATCACCATCCTCCAGCTGCTATTAGTTCTTTAAAAAATCTGTGGGAGATCCCAATCTTGGATCTCCTGGTGGGTCAAACCTAATTGTGTCTAAAGATGGTAGAACTCCATCTGGTTTGTGCTGATTTGGTTTGGAAATAACCTAAATGATTCTCTCTGTAATCAGGAAACAGATCACCTAATTTCAGATCCAATCTGAATTTGCTATTTCCCCCACAGCTGCAATCTTTGAAAGTAGTTTCTGTGCAAACATATGGAGATAAGGGTTTCCATCTATTTGCATATCGGCTGCTTTCAAAGACTGCACCTGGAAAAACTGCTGCTTTGGGGATAAAAGCCCTCTCTCTTTAGGAGATCCATGGGACAAGAGGGTTCCTTGAAGGGGATAGATGTTTATGTCACACCAGCAATTTTCCAGGATGCAGCCCTTCTAAGCAGGGTTAAGCCAGGAAGTCCTCTCAGCTAATAGTTTAATCCAAGCCAGAGAAGATTCACCTCTTCTTTGTGCTACTGAAGTCCTTTTTTGGGCCCAAGTTTGGCAAAGTTTATTGGCATCTTTAGTTGTGCTGTGAGAATAACGAAGCAGTTAGAAGTCATCTTCAATGCCCTGCACAAACCATCCCCAAAAAACAACAGAAAAAGGGAAATAAGATAATATAGCCTGGGGCTTCTATCAGTATTTTTGTGATGAAGAATGGGCTCAAAGAGACACCCAGTAGGAGCTCTGAGACTAAAGAAGTGACATTAAGAGCATCAAGAAAAGAAAAGTCACTTGTTTCTAGCTTGAGCTGGGTAAAAAAATATCTGCAATAATAAATGTGGAACTTCAAAGGGTTCCATGTGTTTCTTTAGGAGCTGCGTTTAGCACATCTGATAATAGCCCTCCTCCCTTGTCCATGTAGTGAACAGGGGTGATTGCAAGGCTGCTACTGGCTACACAGACGGGTTTTCTCTTTCAGTATTGCAGGATTCCAAGGCAAAAGTAATTCCCTTTCACAACATGTCAGCATTTGGTGCGCTTCTGGCTATGTGCTGTAGTAGCCAAACTGGAATCTGGAGCAGATTCACAAGTCCCAGAAATGTAACTGAGATTTGAGGGCCCCCCGCCTCCCCCAATGCTTTTCAAAGTAGAATCAGTGCATGTTGTCTTTATTCACCCACTGAACGAGCAACCTTTTCATGTAATTTAGTTGGCTAGAACCCTAGCGAAATCTTCACTATCAGTTGGCAATGGTTGTGGTGTGCCTTGTTTGTTGGTCGGTAATGTGGGACATCCCATCACACAAGGAAGGATAAACCAAAATAAAAAGAACTGGAGCCAAGGAGCTGGAGCAGACTCAATCCTTAGTAAGAAATGAGAAAGCTCCCATTTTAGTGCTGCAGTTAAGCGACAATTTTTGACCAAATTCTACACTTCTGTTGAATGCATCAAACTTGCCCCAGAATTTCCTGATGTGCACCCGCCCTCACATTTTCTCTTGCTTTGAAATAAATGAGTTGTTTATAAATGAGCATTGACAAGCACTCCCTACATCAAGAGAATAATCCAAATGGTGATTATAAGGTCCCAATAGGATTATATGAAAAGGATGTGCGTATATTCAAATAATTACAAAACAAGGCACATGCATGTTTATGATGCAACAGGAAATTGTGAAGCATCACTTTACACTTTACACTTAAGACAAAAACGTGTCCTAGGCCCACAGGAAAACAACACTGTAAGTGAGATACTATCTTGGGCGGGGGAGGAAATCATGTTATATTTCAAATGGAGAGTGAAAAGAACAGTCTAGATATAAAAGCGGCAGCTGCCTTTCCAACACGAAACCCTGCATACTTATCCCTGGATAATCACATGCTGGGGGCATTAATAGGCTTAAGGCACAGCCTTGGCTCAGATAATCCCCTGAGTTTTGATTACATTTGATAAAGAGATTAATAGGCCCATATGCTCATGTACACAATCAAAGGATGATAATACTTATACCACTGTTGGCATTTTGTCAGGAGCTTTTGCATCGCCATGCCGTGCACCACAGGTCTTGCAGACCATCTTCCATTAAATGTGGACTCAGATGATGTAATGTAAACCACAAGGCTCCTGAAACCCCATCCTTGACTGAAACCAGCACATCATGCTTTTGTGCTATCTTAAAAAGACCTGAATTAGGCAAACCCTCACAAAGGGCACCCAACCAACCTATATACATTAATTGCATTTCATTGCTTTTTGTTTTTCTCTTCCCCTTATTACTTGCAGGTCAGGTTGCTCTCTGGTCACTGGTTGTTCTTGCCATAGAGCGTTATATCGTGGTCTGTAAACCAATGGGAAATTTCCGCTTCTCTTCCTCCCATGCCTTGATGGGCATTGCTTTTACTTGGGTTATGTCCCTATCCTGTGCATGTCCACCCCTTTTTGGTTGGTCCAGGTAAGTAAAAATGATAGTTTTGCATTATATACAACACTGGGGTACTATGTTGCACTGACTAAATACTGAAATCCAATTACCGGTAGTTAGGAACTGACTAGCTAAGAAGTAATTATGGGAACAGCTATAGACTTGATCTCTTTTCGTAGGCATCAATCCCATTTACGTACCAAGACTGGCACTTGGAGTACTGTACAGTGGTACCTCAGGTTACATACGCTTCAGGTTACAGACTCCGCTAACCCAGAAATAGTACCTCAGGTTAAGAACTTTGCTTCAGGATGAGAACAGAAATAGTGCTCCGGCGGCGCGGCAGCAGCTGGAGGCCCCATTAGCTAAAGTGGTGCTTCAGGATAAGAACAGTTTCAGGTTAAGTACGGACCTCTGGAATGAATTAAGTACTTAACCTGAGGTATCACTGTATAATATCAGATATGGAAGGAGAATTGAACAGAAATTTTGGGAATGCCTGCACATACAAGCCTGTATGTGCAATTTCCTTATATTCACGTAAGAACGAGTAAATTTGAATGCATTTCCATGCATTCTGGCAAAAGTTCATCATAGAGATGAAATCACCCTGTTCCAGATTAATCTGGGGACCTGTTGTATGATTATTCTATCAATTTCTGACATCAACTTCCAAATATTTCCCTCCCTATGGAATGCCCTCCCATCAGATGTCAAGGAGATAAAGAACTACACAACTTTTAGAAGATATCTGAAGGCAGCCCTGTATCAGGAAGTTTTTAATGTTTGACTTTTATTATGTTTTTATATGCGTTGGAAGCCGCCCAGAGTGTCTGGGGCAACCCATTCAGATGGGTGGGGGATAAATAGTAAAATCATTATTATTATTAAATATCTCCATGGTGTCTCATTCATGACAGGCAACTGAGGCATCTCAGTTTGAGGCATCATTCTCAGTAGAACCATTAATTCTCTAATTTCAGGCCCACCCACTCATGCAGTGAGAATGTGGGTGAGTTGAGTGGATAAGGGCAAAGTCAGTTTGGCGTGCTGTAAAATTGGTTATATGAGGTCTTCACAAGTCACCCGGAGTCTTCTAAACTTTCCCCTATTTAGTCTGAGAAGCCCAAGCCCTTAAGTGAAGGGGGTGAAGTGCCCAGGAGAGGAGAGATTCTCTGTACTAAGCTGAGAGTTTAGTGGAAGTGCTGGCTGCTTGTAATGCAATTGTCTAATGCCATGTCCCACCTGCTGTGCTCCATTTAACAGCTGCTTTCTCTTCTGGAGTGCCCGAGGCACATTTGTGCATGCATGCTTGCACATGTGCCCGGGCACACACACAGCATCTCTTTTAAGCACACGTGCACACAGACACCATCTATTTCTACTCCAGCAGCTTCTACAAATTAACCTTAGCTTTAACGAAAAGATGGTGAATCCCATTTTAACAGCCTTGAACCATTCAGTAGATCCGTATGCATTTGTGTCATTCTCAGAGTCTGTGGGTTTCCTCATGCAAGTAAGGGAAGCTGAGGTCATGCTTTTCAGATGTGGTGCTTAATCAATTGCCATTTACTTCTGAACAGCAATAATGGGAAGGAGCTGGGTGATAATCTGAATTGGGCCACCATGCTGGGCATCGCGAATTGCCTTAGTATTTGCTTACAGTTCAATGGAAAGACAAGGGATTTCTCTACCATAGAAGGCTGTCTATTCAGTATCTCCATTTCCAGCCTTCCAACACAGAAATATTCCCCACAGCTTCCATTTAGCTTCCCAAATCCAAGATTTGCACCAGCAAAGTAAAAGCAGTGACTCACACACCTAATCTTTTTCTTCACACAAAATGGCCAAGATCCACAGAGCCCATGGGGTGCCCAGCAAGATGCTTGACTTTTTTTTCTTTGAACAGCAGCCTTTATTCTGCATCACAAACACCTTTGGGATTTCATCTCCATTTCAAAAGCAGTTTGCCATGGGGCATTGGAGGCCTGCTGTTCGAGAAACACAAATTCAAGCCCTTTTTGAAAAAAAGGCAATAGTTTGTGTGCCCCCCCCCCCCAATCTAAGCTGAACAGTTTTCTTCTACATCTGACCGTTTCTGGTCCTTAGTATATGGAAACACAAAATCAGTAGCCATTACCGAAAAACCTCACCATTGGTTGCAGTGGCCTAGTGTGGTTTGCCAGTACCCAGGGCCATGTGGGGGGGGATGGGACCTGGCAGAATATGCATGTGTTCATCTGCCTAATGGCATCTGCACCACCCAGGAGATTGCCCACCCAGGAGATAAGAAAAGAGAAGTTGTCCAGTTGTCTGGAGAGGTCACTTCTTGGTTCCCATGGAGAAACCATTTTCAATGGACCCCAGTGATGGAAGCACGTAGCTGTATTGAGGCAACAGTGGGTGTTGAAATTTTGTGCCTCTAAGAATTTTTCACCTGGCGGAACTGCCCCTTTGTCCCCCCATTGGTGGTAAATCTTAACTTCAGTCCTGGACATACTGGTGAATTTTAGTAATTTTCATGGAGTGTTAATGGTGTTCAGGTCAACAGATCTCTCCCATATGTACAAGTGGAAAGTATCAGTTTTTAATATATTAGTGCCTTATCAAGCAGTAATGCTCTAGCATGCTCTCTTATTATTACACACTATGTTACATGCAGCTCAAGTGAACACTTAAGACTAGGCTTCCACAGCTCTGCTTCCAAAGCATTGTTTATAATTCTATTTACAACTTAGCTGTGTGCTACTTAGGTATAAGGACATGGCAAATGGGCACTTCGATACTCCCCTGCTCCACTTCCTTTGGCAGCTGCAAATTACAGACTCCTTAGAGTTAGCAGTGCCCTCAAGGACCCACATAATCTCTGTTCCCTTCCTCATCTGCTTGCCACAACGCGATCAGGTGTCTGACAAGTTCAACCACACGCACTCAGCTGCGCAGAGATTAGACTAAATCGATAGTTCCCCGTGGGAGGCAGCGAGCGTCACAACAAACTGATGTTATACATCCAACTGCAACATGCCGGCTTGGAGCGCATTGGGAATGTGTTCAACTCATTTGTTGCCTCCTTCCAAGTGAATATACATGATGGCATGGCATTGTCCCTGTGAGACTGGGAGCAGGAGGCACCGGGTCCCCCAGAGAATAAAGCCGGTGATCCCTGCATGTGGTGTCATTGCTTGAATATGACAGTGTTCCCTAGACATTTTAATTAATCATAAGACTTTCAGTTGATGACTAGATCAGATTTGCCTGTTTTCTATTCTTTTTCTATACTTTTCATTCATTCAATGTATTTATTTAGCAAATTTTTGTATACCACTTGATTGTACCACCCTATAAATGAAACATAAAAATTCTTGATAAAAACAGTTAAAAGCAGGCATTTAAAAACATTCAAAGATGTTTAAAATCAACACTAGCTAGAAAGAGATAAAACACATGTAACTTATACTGGTGAAATTCAGTGTAGCATATATGCATGGCTAATGAAATCCCCCTGCGTAAGAGGAATTTCCCTCCTCTCTTTTCCTCTGTGCTCCCTAAACCTGTTTCAGTTCTGACTCTGCCGGCTACTGGTTTTGGTTTCACCTACCAATAGCATGTGGACCTCCACAGATCACCGTCAAGGGAATGTGGTTTTTGACAGAAAAAGGTTGCCCACTCTTGCTTTAGAGTAAGCAGGAGGTGGTTATGTATCACTGGATGTACAGTGGTACCTCAGGTTACAGACACTTCAGGTTATAGACGCTTCAGGTTACAGACTCTGCTAACCAGAAATAATACCTCTGGTTAAGAACTTTACCTCAGGATGAGAACAGAAATCACACGGTGGCAGCAGGAGGCCCCATTAGCTAAAGTGGTGTCTCAGGTTAAGAACAGTTTCAGGTTAAGACGGACCTCTGGAACGAATTGAGTTCTTAACCCGAGGTACTACTGTACCTCCTTTGTCAAATCATCTCCTGCCCAAAAATTCTGGAGACACAACTGATCTCGGAGAGAGGCACCAGGTGAGCAATCTTCCAGAAAAACACTATGGTCCCTGATTAGCCTACGATGAATATAGCCCAGGACTTATCTGGATTGGATGGAAGTGCCTGGAAAGAACTGTGTGCTGAAAGTGGAACTCAAAGTTCACACTAAAGGATAGTGGATGAACATGTCTGAGACCAGGTCGAAAGTGACTATGGAATGCTGCAAGAATCTCTGGTGCATCTCTGAACTGTTGAAGGGAGATGTAGAAGGGAGTGCAAAGACAGGAAACTGCTAGAGAAACTTCACAGAAAGATATTCTGGAATTATAATGACTTCAGTTAATGCTATCAACTGGGAATCAGTGGAATCATCCTGAAACAAATTGCAGGCTTTCTTGCTTCCCTCATAACTTCTTAGAGGCTGCAGATAAGTGAGCGCCTCCACATTAATGTTGAAATTTAGTTAATGGCTACTTAGGGAGGTGTGCAGTTGCTCTGAGAAAAGTTGTTAGTTTTAACTACATTCTTCGTGCTTCCTTTGAAACCCTCAGAAGTTTCACCTCAGAAAGAACCTACAAATTTAGCTGACAATTTGACTTATAGGTGAAATTTGGTGGCAACAATTCTACTTGAGCCAGTGACTCTTGTACTGATCCAAAGGCTTTGTGTAAGATAAACATCTTTACTGACTTGTTTTTGTTGTTGTTCACAGATATATACCTGAGGGGATGCAGTGTTCCTGTGGCCCAGACTACTACACCCTCAACCCTGATTACCACAACGAGTCCTACGTTGTCTATATGTTTGTCATCCACTTCGTTATCCCCGTGGTGGTCATCTTCTTTTCCTATGGGCGGCTCATATGCAAAGTCCGAGAGGTAGTGTATCTCCCTCCATACTCAAGGTATGAGGAGGCAGAGGCCAAGAGCAATGAGGTGTACACTGGACTGTCTCAGGGATGCTGCAGGCTGATTCCACCTTGATGGGCGGTCATAGAGATAGCTGGGCGTGACTTCACTGTTATATATGCATCTAGGTTTTATGGAGGCTCTATAAGGGAGACAAATGGGAAGGCTACACACTTTGAATAGGCAAGATCACAAGTCATTTGTAATATGTAATAGTGGAATTTGTATATCCACAAGGGTCTCCGAATTGGGGACAACTTTATAGGTGCACCTAGTCTGTTTTGTTGCTTCTCAGGCCACATTCACACCATACATATAAAGCAATATCATACCACTTTAGACACCCATGGCTTCCCCCAGAGAATTATGGGAGAGTTGTTAGGAGACCCTGATTTCTCCCCACAGAGCTACAGTTCCCAGAATTCCCTGTGAAACAGGATTTACTGTTAAACCATTCTGGGAATTGTAGTTTTGTGAGGAGAATAGGGGTCTTCAAACAACACTCAGAACCCTTAGCAGACAACAGCTCCCAAAATTCTTTGGGAAGCCAGGACTGTTTAAAGTGATATCATAAAGTGTGGTGTGAATGTGATCTGAGCCCCAACTATTCTAGGCCTCTGGTCTCATGGAAGGGCCAATTCAGACATTAGCCTCTTACATGAGGAAATGTTTGAAACTCATTTTCCCACCACTTGTTTTGACCACTGGAAGAATATAGGAGATATCTCAGAGAACTTACCTCCCCCAACCCAAAGGAAGTGGGGACTGTGACCAATTCACAGCCACAGCTTCCACTTGCTTTAACCAAAGGGAGAAACCAGCAGATAGACTTCTTCTGGTTGCCTGGAGAAATGGAATCTGGAGTGGGGAAAGAGAAGATATGAGCACCAACATCCACTTCCCTGCAGGGAAGGACAAATGATGGAACAGCTTTCAGTTGCCAGTCCTGTTTTGGCTACTGGAGGAAAACAGTCTACTGCCTTCTTCTGATGTTCAAGGCAACTGCAACTCAACTCTGAGGGTGATGTTGAAATAGCTCCATAGCTGCTTGGCTGGAGAGAGCCCTTTTGAGTCACTGTCTTCTCTTGCACCCCCAGGCAGCTGCTCAGCAGCAAGAGTCTGCAAGCACCCAGAAGGCAGAGAAAGAAGTTACCCGCATGGTGATCTTGATGGTGCTAGGGTTTATGCTTGCCTGGACCCCCTATGCTGTGGTGGCATTCTGGATCTTCACCAACAAAGGGGCAGACTTTTCTGCTACGCTCATGTCAGTGCCTGCCTTCTTCTCAAAGAGCTCGTCCCTCTACAATCCCATCATCTATGTCCTCATGAACAAACAGGTGAGATTCCCCCCAAATTGGGAAATGAACCCGACTTCCCCTCCAGTAGACTCCATTGCCAACTTCTCTGCACTTAAAACATTGCATATTCCTCTCTTAAATAATAACCTCAACCCCAGGTGGTGTTAGAAGTCTTCATTTGCAGGTTTTGGGCATTACAGTTCTGAATGTTAATATAGCTCTCTTGATAAATGTCTTTGTCAAAGGGGGAACATAAAAACAATTAAATCTCAGTGGCTATCAGTTAATGTCAATTCCTGCTAACCAAGTCCAAAGTCCAAGTGGATGCAATAGTGTATCTTATTCTGCTACATGAGTCACTTGGAATGTCATACTGCCATTGAGTTGCTACTCTGAAAACACATATTTGTGATGACGGTTAATATGCCTAGAGTTGACAGCCCAACGAGGCATGCAGAGACCCTCTGCTTTCTACCAGAATATCTCCCTTGCAGCTGAGCTTCTCTATGTGGTACACATTAATTGTTCCAGAGCATCTCTGTTCTCTTTTTCTCTTTCCAGTTCCGTAATTGCATGATCACCACAATCTGCTGTGGGAAGAACCCCTTTGGGGACGATGATGTCTCATCAACTGTATCCCAAAGCAAAACTGAGGTATCCTCTATCTCCTCCAGTCAAGTGTCACCTGCATAGGCTATGGACAGTTTGACCTTTGGTGACCTGCCACACTTTGGAACCAGGAAATGGAAATGGGCTCACTCAACTGAGCTCTGGTTTATGAGTTCCTCTCACCCAATTTTTCTTTTATGCACAAATGTTGTATGCCATACACATACAGGAGTGCACAGTCTAGCATAACCCTTTCGATGGTATCTACTTGTAATCTACATAATTCCCTTTCTGCAATAGTTGTGTGCATCCTATAACCATTTGTGCAAGCATTCCTCTGGGCAAATACCTGCCCATGACACATGGGATAGCTCAGTCGGTACAGCATGAGATTCTAAACTCAGGGTCCTGGGTTCCACGTTGGGCAAAATATTCCAGCATTGCAGGGAGGGGGGGCACACTAGATGACTCTGTAGATGGACCCTTCCAACTTTACGATTCTATGATTCTATGTATTCAGCACACATTTGTGGAAATGGATCTGCTCCTCATCACATTTATTTGTGTTGTTTGTACATGAGAACTGCAGTTTGTACAAAGACCCTGTCGACTCACACCTCCCTGCTTGACACACAGTCAAAACAAAGCTTGTCTGCTCACTTGCACAGACAAAGAAAAGGAAATAAAATGTTCTCCATGTCATTGGATGCTGATGATTGTTGATGGTGGTGGGGAACTGACTTGTTAGGTCAAGGCACACTGGGGTCAAACTTGGTCAAACAAATGTGCATTACAGTGCAGGGGTGTGGTATTTGGCCAAAATGGTGAAGCTTGGCATGCAGCTCAGCTCTGCCTTCTTAGCAATGCTTAATGCTTTAAGTGCTGTGTGCAACTGCCTCCATTTGAAACAAAGCCAGAGAAGATGTCCATATTGAGACTGACATTAGGAATCAGCAGCTCCCGGCTACTGTTCTTATAGGAAGATTGCTAGATCACTTAAGGGGCCACCACAGGTTCATTTCTAGGTACTGAGTTTTTTTAAATGAACAAATGCAGTAAGCCCACAACTTATGTACATTTAACTTGTGTGCATTTAACTTTGCACAGTTGGCATTTTTAAATAAATAAATAAATAAGGGTTGGAAAGGAAACCAGTGACTGGGAAAAAAGCCTTTGGCATTCTACCTGCCATTGCGCCCAATGTGTTTTGACTATATGCGATGTTGACTTTAGGTGCTATCCCCCAAATGCAACCCCCATGTAAGTTGTGGGCTTACTGTAATCGCTTCTGCTTACAGAATGCAGTTATCCTTAGGTTTTAACACTTCTCCAGATTTTGAGATGCAGTTGTTCACTAAAAAAGAAACCCAGAGAAAAATATATACCAGAATGTGTTTAAAAATGCCTATTTAAGGTTGAAATGTATCCAGAAATGTGTGTCTTGTGAAAAAAAAGGTTATATGTGAACTTTCGTGCAGGTTTTTAAAAATGCAAATTGATGCAGAAATGGATCACATGTGATTTATGAATGAATTTATGAAGGAATGCATGTGTTACTAACATGGAGCAGAAACAGACTTATCCATCCATACTTTTTACCACTTCACCATGGAACTAAGCTATGTAGCACAAGGGAAGGCTAGGATATCAGATCAAGAAGCAATCTCTGCATTTCATTCAACAGTGGTTACAGCTAAGGAATGGTATGATTTGCTTTCTGTGTGCTTTGAGGACAAAGACTGGAACAACCACCTGAGCTGTAGGTTCAGCTTTCCACATTTTCACCAAAGTCTGCTGGAAGGGAGGAAAGGAGGGAAAAGGGTGAATTATCACAGTGGTTGCTTTTAACACAATGGAACAACGCTTTGTTCCTGGATAGTTGCTTTAGTTCAGGGTCTCCCAACCTTTCTGGGACCAAAGGCACATGTGGCAATCCGATAAAGTCATGGATACCATGACAAAATGGCTGTTTTGGGAACCAGCCTGGTTATAATAATTTGTGTGAGAAACTAAAAAAAGGCAAAGCATCTAGCCCAAACAAACAAAAAACAGGCAGCCCCCCCAATAAACAGACAAATTCCCCACACCCCGAAACAGGTAACACACATACACACTAAAAAACAACAACAGGCAAGACACCTCTGCCTCAAAACAAACACACCCAATCCCTCACAACACGCAGACAAGGTACCCCCAAAGAAAACAAAAACAAGCATCCTACAACAAATTACACAACACACAGATATGGTAGCATCACCCAAGCTTATCCGGCCAGGTCCCTCCCACAGAGTTTTAGACAAGAGAGGCTGGAAAGCAAAGTACTGGCCTCCAGCAACTTCACATTATTTTACTATAAAAATGGGGAAAGGAAAGGAAGGGAAGGTGGCAGGGTTGCTGGAGGCCTACACGTCTCTTTCCAGCCAGCCCAGAGGCCCCCCAAGGTAAAAGGAAAGAAAACAACAACAAAGTAAAAATATTGCCATAAAAACCAAGAAGACAGGTAGCTTTGCCCTTTGTCACTATCCGTGCTTAACTTGCTTTATTGACTGATTAAAGACATCGTCTTCACTCAAGCTGTTTGTTACTCACTGAATCCTATTAGAAAGCACAAACACATTGTTTCTAGGAGGAAGAAACACACTTCATATTTGTATTTTCCTTGTGGCGGTGGGCAGGTTCCAGAGTCCATTCCAGCTGGACCCAAAGATGACAAGCCTAGCTTCTTTGTATTCTGAATCCTCTTGAAGGCACACGTTGTATGCAAATTATGAAAGCCTCAAAGGTTTATTGAACTGAATTTTTCTCTTTCTGGAAGGTATTCAGTGTGTTTCTGAAGTTACACAAGATTCAGGGGCTATTTTCAAGGCATCCATTTGTATCGATAAAACATGGAGCCATGAATCCAGAACTGTCTCTTTCACTCCTTTCTAAGTACAAGAAAATGAATGCAAAGTCATCTGAGTTGTGCATTCTTGCTGTAAGTGTATGGATGATGGAAATCAATATACATATCACTGATAAATCATTATAACAAATGGAACTGTACAGAGTTCTGAGTCTTGCACAAACCTCTATATCCTCAAAATGGCACCATAGATAGCTTTTTGTCTTGAAACCTGTAAATATTTGCTTGAAGGCTTTGAAATCTTTCTGGTTTCTTTGTTTGACAACAAGCTCTTTATCCCTCTCTCCCACCCCCAAGGCAGAGGAAGCGTCTTTTGCTATGACATTTGGTTTATGAGCCGAACGGACTATAAAGGGCGGAATGACTACTGTGGCAATTTTCTGTACATATTTTATAAATAACTTATATCAGTGATGACTTTGTAAAGTTGGAAAGTAGAGATTGGAAAAAGAGAGAGAAAAGAATAAACAGCAGCAGTACAAAGGAGGAGAATGTTTGCCTCTTTTCTATGCATCTCAAGAAATAACATTTTTTTTCCTGTATTGTGTTGAGTTTGTTTTTTATACCCCTCTCTAGACAATTACTGTCTTGCAAAGCAGCTCATGTCAGTAAAGAAAGAGGCCCCATCTGCTGTACACATTTCAAGCAGGACCATAACATTCTAAACAGATAATCCCAGAAACTGTAGTTTGTTAAGGATGCTGGGAGTTGTTAGGAAACTCTTATTTGCCCTACAGAGCTACAATTTCCAGAGTCGTTTAACAACCAATCTATCTTTCCAGGGTGCTCTGAGAATTGTAGCTCTGTGAGGAGAACTGGAATCTCCTAACAATTCTCAGCAGCCTTAACAAACTGCTCTTCTCGGGATTATTTGGGGGGAAGCCATGACTGTTTAAAGATGGGGCCTGTCATCAGACTTACAACAAAAAAGGGGGGGGGATCACACACGGTAAAGGAAAAGTATCTCCAAGCCCAGAATGAAGATGTAAGCTTCAAGTGGGCATCTATATCCAGTTTGGGACAGACTGATCTTTCCTTGCTGGTGTTCTTGCTTGAAAAGCAGTTGGTTCCAATGGTTCCTTGGGCTGATGAGTGAGGTCCTATTGTCCTTTCTCCTTGTTTCTGCAATTTGAATCCTTCAGCTGTTCAATCCCTGGACAACATCTGGTGGGCAAGACACTTTTGTGGATGAGCAGAATGAATCCATACTAGGAATATATTTCCAAAGCTTGAGTTTTCAGATCTTCTGCAGAGTATGTATGATGTGAACAAATATACTACATAAACATGCACTATAAATATGTTGCTTGATTTTTGGTTGAGAAAAAACACCTATTTGAGCCGCTTTTACTGCAACGAGCTAAAAAAATGGTCTCTCAAAGAGGAGCACACACACACACCCTTCTTACTGGGGGTTGAAGAGACTGGAGGAAATTGGTTTTAAGTCTGTCATTGCAATTGTGGATTAAAGTACTAGCCTGTCACAAGTATTTTGGAGACAGAAAGAAGGGGGCACCATCACAATACTTGAATAGATTTGGCCTGTACCACCCTCAGATTGCATCAGAGGAAGAGGTCGCACAGTTTCACCATCCAGGTGATGGGCAAATCAGAGCTTGCTTGGAACTTTAATCACTAATGGACAGTTTCGGCAAGGACAGTGCGTTCATTGGATATGTGGAGTGTTTGCCTTTCCCAAAGGAAACAGCCAATTTGTGCAGGAGGCTGTGCTGTTATGTATAAGATATTGGAGGATTGCACTGGAAAGAAAATGGCAGTGGATGGACCAGAACTGGGAGCAAGGTGAGGAGCCATGGAGCCAGGCTCTTATCTCCAGTGTATCCACCCTGATCTCAGTGGAAAATGTGGGTACAACTGCAGTAATTAAATTACTCCATCTTAAAAGGACTTGTAATCTGAATATCTGCTAGTTTCTTCAGTGTGCATATGAGGTTGCCTTTTGTGTTGTGTCAGTGCTAGGATCTCATCATCTTTATTATCTCAAGAGGAGGAAGATGGATATCCATACACAGTTGGGGGGCACTCTAATTCACTTAAAGGTCAATCCTTTTTTCCCCACCCCCTAGATAATCTTTACTGGAATCAAAGAAGTTACATTAAGAGCTAACTATAGTATTGGGGGTACAGTGGTACCTTGGGTGAAGTACTTAATTCGTTCTGGAGGTCCGTTCTTAACCTGAAACTGTTCTTAACCTGAAACACCACTTTAGCTAATGGGGCCTCCCACTGCCGCCGCGCTGCCAGAGCACGATTTCTGTTCTCATCCTGAAGCAAAGTTCTTAACCCGAGGTACTTTTTCTGGGTTAGTGGAGTCTGTAACCTGAAGCGTATGTAACCTGAAGCGTATGTAACCCGAGGTACCACAGTATATTCCTCACTGGCTCTTCTCTTTGATTTTAAGTGTCCCACTGCATTTTTCCCCCAGTGAGAAGAGGATATTAAAAATAGATCATGCAGCAGCATAATTGCAGCACGAGTTTTACAAACCCAGCCTCATGCCCATCTAACTCACTCTTCAGTCTTCAACCATAGTTCGTCAGCAGCACCAGAAGCTTCAAGGACATGTGGCATAAGGAGTTCTCTTGTCTTGATTTCCCCAGCTTTTGTTGTAGGTACGGGTCTTCGCTTGCAGCTTCGAAATGGATCTCTCCTCTTTCGCTTATCATGCAGTACTTTTACATTTCCAGGAAAGCTGGCTTTGCATAGCATTCAGCAACAGCTAATTCTGGTCTCATTGCTACACCAGCATATTTACAATATTATGACACACGCGTACAATGTGTGCTTTATTTTGCTTCCCCCCTTCCTTGTAATCTTCCTTCATAGAGCTAAATTAACTATTATGCTATGCATGCTACAGTACAGTGTAAGATCCCAGTTGAAAAGAGAACTCTGTTGTGGTGTAATTATTAGGGGAAGGTCCTTACTTACTTATATTTTACATTTCTATCTCCTCCTTTCTCCAAAGAGCATAGAGGACACGGTACTTCCCTTTCACTTGTTCCTTATATCACACTAGCTACATGTCTGAAAGTGGGGGGAGGGGAAGCGAAGAACTCCAGTCCTTCCCAACTCTCAAAAATCCCAAGCTCACTTCCAGTTAAACCCCATAATGTCTCAAGTTAGCATAAGAAATAGAATGGGTAGGTCCCATTGGCAGACTAACACTGCTTTACAAAGATGTCTGCTTACATGATACAAAGTCTGGCAACATTAACTCCGCTGTGTGTGAACCCTTTGCAGACAACCACAGGTCCTGGAGACAGGCAGTCACAGCAGTGACCAGAGGAGGAATGACTGCTGGGAGGAGTGCTGAAAGAAGATACACCATGGTGCATCTGCAGCAGTGTAACTGGATGCCTGCATTAACAGTTATCCTTCTAGTTGGTTAACTGGTTTGACAACTTCAATGCACATGACGTGTGATGCTAATTATTTTCCCCAAGAGTTAAATGATAACTAATCAGAGGCAGCTACAGGAGAGCTACGAGATTCAGGTGAGGGTCAGATGCCTTGTTGATCCTAGCAGGTATATAAGAGGATGACCTGGTTGGGCAGGCCGTAAGCACCTAGCATGCAATATAGTGTGCAGATCTGAAAGGGCCACAAATAGTAAACCACCCAAAAGGTATGCCGAAGAGTTTGCTAAAATAGTCATAGCAGAAACAGCTGTTGTTAGTAACTCAGAGAAAGTTTGGGAACCTTCAAGCTTCCAAGAGGTCCAAAGTTTAACCTCAGAGGATGCTGAGCTGTGGTTAAATGCCATGAAGGCTGAACTTGATTCCTTAGAGAGGAACAAGACATGGGAACTAGTTCCAGGCCTGCCCAGGCCACAAAAGGTTTACAAAGTTCAGCTATTGCAAAGGTTTTTCAGTGTTAATTTTATGCATTTTTAAAAATCACCATGGTAATTAACAATAATATCTTATGTCCTTTAGGGGAGAAATTGTAAATTGTAGAATTTTAAATACCTGTCATCATCCTTGGCTTCACTCAATTTTGTTTATAACACTCGTCCATTTTCTTCTAGTTGTGAGGGTGGGGGTGGGGAGGGGCCTCACAAATGGAGTAGCCTAGGGCCTCTCTTCATCTAAATCCGGCCCTGCCCCCATCCCTGGTATAAATGATGAAAGGGAAGGTGCAGAGTGGCCTAGTCTGTTGCAGTCATTGCTACATGCAGCATCAAGTTTTTTTGTGCAATGTTGCAAGGGTTCAAAAAACATTTGGAGATGATTCACACCTGGCGTGTTCTGGCAGCACCTTCTGAACCACAGCAAAAAAAACCCAAATCTGCAGACTCCCTGTAGTGAGAATTTGCAGCAGGGTTATACTGGCTTCCAGGGACGCAGGTGGCGCTGTGGGTTAAAGCCTCAGCGCCTAGGACTTGCCGATCGAAAGGTCGGCGGTTCGAATCCCTGCGGCGGGGTGCGCTCCCGCTGCTCGGTCCCAGTGCCTGCCAACCTAGCAGTTCGAAAGCACCTCCGGGTGCAAGTAGATAAATAGGGACCGCTTACCAGCGGGAAGGTAAACGGCGTTTCCGTGTGCGGCTCTGGCTCGCCAGAGCAGCGATGTCACGCTGGCCACATGACCCGGAAGTGTCTCCGGACAGCGCTGGCCCCTGGCCTCTTAAGTGAGATGGGCGCACAACCCCAGAGTCTGTCAAGACTGGCCCGTACGGGCAGGGGTACCTTTACTTTACCTATACTGGCTTCCATTAGTAATACTTGGCTCTGCGTACATTTTACATCAGTGCTTGACATTAGGATGATCCATTTTAGAATACATTACCTCCCTTGTCTTGAAGTTCTGAGTGCACTGGCAAAATGGAATGTCCTCCAGCCCCTCTCCTGGGCCATCTTCAAATGACCAGAGAGCCTGTCACTGCAATTTCTGCTTGCACAAACCCCTTGGAGAAACTACACAAAGAGAAAGAAAGCAGGCCAAGCACCACCAAAAAAGAGGGAATTTGCAAGTTTGCAGGTTTTGCTCTCCAAAAGGAGCTGTGGGCAGGGTGGGGGTGGGGACTGCGGATAGAACCTAAAACAGCAGCTCTTTGTGAGTATCCTAAGCAATGTCTCTTTCTGTATTGATACTAATTCTTAACTGAAGAATTCTAGGGTAAATTCCGTTTTCTCTTACCACAGTGTAAATTCACTGATTCCAATCAGATGACAGATGACTAAACCAGAACTTCAGAAGTAAGATACACTGTGATAGTTCTTGTGATAGGGCTCTAGAATTTGATGGAAGTGACATCCTTTAAAAAAGAAGTAGAAAAACGATATCTGGCATAGCTCTGAAAGGAAACTGAGAGCAGAATAAACTGTTTGGTTTCCCTATCCTCTGAAAAACCTCTTACACACACACACACACGCACACACACACACACACACACACACACACTTTCTCTCTACCGTCAGTCTTTGGTGAATGTGGGCTCTGGGAGGTGGCTTCTCCTCTTCTGTCTAAACTAACACCATCCATTATTGCTCAGCCTTTAATATTTAAACATGCCCAACATAGCCTTAAATAAAGCAATTCTGTTGCAGTAAAGGGTTTTTTGTGGAGTCAAAGTTCCTCTCCCTCCGGAGCCCTTAGAGTCAGCATCGTTAAAGGAATTGGCAGCGTCGGGGGGGGGGGGGGAGGAGATGGTTCCCTGTGTCAGTGAATTTGTTATCAAACCAGTTAGTCGTGGCACTCCTTCCCTCCTGCTTCCTGCTTTGCTTTCCCCTTCTCCCGCCCCTCGCCAGCAGCTTCTGCCTTGCCACCTTCCAGCTTGAAACGGCTGACAATATACGGCATCACCCAGAGCAGAGAGCTGTAATGTCATTTGAAAAGGAACAATGGACTGTTCTCTGCTCCCTTTAAAAAACTAAACCCCAACCTTTCCCAAGAATCTGAGCCAGCACTGCCAACCCAGCTTGAGAGGGGTCTTCTGGAAACGCTATCCATGTGGGGGCGTCCTTGCCCCATCTGTGCACATTCCATGGCTGGGCTGACATTGCATGACATCAGAGTTCCTCTCCCATCTCTGTCTTTCTGTCTGGCTTTGGAAGTGATGCTTTTCAAAATCCTCTTTGCTGTTTTAACCTTTTCAAGGCTGGATCAAAATAGAGCAAGCCAAAAGAGTTGGAGGTAGGTCTGCCTGGAAGGGAGCCCCAGCGAGTTCAGCGGGACACACTCCCAGATGGTTACCTTACAATACTAAATACTTGAAAGTCAGCTCCACTGATTTCAATATGGTTTCCTTTCAAGTAACTGTGTGCACAGGACTGGGACATGGGCTACAAAACATAGGGGTTGTTCTGGAAGGCTGAGATTGCTTCTGTACTGACCAGATTTGCTACCCTTCATTTCCACTTTAGAGAGAATCCAGATGTCACTGCTATTCTGTTGCATTCCAGAGTTTTCTGTGATATCCTCCCATCTTTTTTCAGACCTGATTTGTGGCAATCCACAAAGTCCCCATCTTAAAGCACAGTTGCAATGCTAGACAATCCAGGGCTAATGTACTTTTACTTAGAAGCTTCCTTCTTGTTGCATCTAATTGCTTCCTGTTCAGTGTAGCTGGGACATGGCTGATAAACTACCCCTTACTGTTCTGCTTCTGCTCTCACAAAAGGGTTTCTTTTCTTTTTTTTTAATTGTGAAATTATGCTATTTTCCAATAAGAAGAAAATAATACCCCCCCAGCCATTAAAGCCACTCCCCAACATCAGGTTCAAATAGGAATTGATCAGTTATGGGGACTTCATTAGTGATGTGCCGAATAGGAAGCAATTACAGATGGAAGTTATGTCTGGGAGAAAGATGTACTAGTGGAGAAGCAGAAACCTGGGGAAGAGTTAAGCACATAATAATAATAATAATAATAATAATAATAATAATAATAATAATAATAAAAAATTTTATTTATATCCCGCCCTCCCCAGCCGAAGCCGGGCTCAGGGCGGCTAACAACACTAAAACAGTACAACATTATAAAACATTATAAAAATGAATTAAAATCAAAATTAATGGCAACCATAAACTAAAGTCTTGTAAAGATTGCCAAAGGAGGGAGTCAGGCTGCGCCCTGACCAAAGGCCAGGTGGAACAGCTCTGTCTTGCAGGCCCTGCGGAAAGATGTCAAGTCCTGCAGGGCCCTTGTCTCTTGTGACAGAGCGTTCCACCAGGTTGGAGCCGCAGCCGAAAAAGCCCTGGCTCTAGTTGAGGCCAGCCTAACCTCTCTGTGGCTTGGGACCTTCAAGGTGTTTTTATCTTCCTTGTCTACTGGTTCTTCAGTTCAGATTGTGCGTTTCCCCTCTGCTTTTAAGATTTTCCATGGGGAATCAGGGTGCTATCATTCTGTTGCAATCTTGGGCAGGAGTCAATAATATAATGGCAAATTCAAGTCATGCAATTATAGCTGATGGGGGAGGTCTCACGCAACAAACCCACTTCCTCTAAAGTTCAGCCTTTTGTGAAAAGGAAAGTGATGGGACAAAGCATTGGGAAGTGTGGGATGACACTTGTTTTGATGCAGCATTATCTCCCTGCAGGCAAATCAGAGTGAATGCCCAATAAACAGACCTTCTGGAAGTGTCAACAGGTATCAGAACCTGAGTCTACTGAATGTCCACTAGCAGCCTTAGTCCATGCAACAAATTGTAGGGTCATTAAAATGCCAATAAAACTAGGTTAGACTTTTCTTCTTAAGATTTTGAGGAGCAGGAAGTGTTCTTGCTGCTTTGTGGATGAGCACTGAAACTTGCAAACCTCTCATCTATAGTCCAAATCTGGGGAATTCCTGACTCGGCTGAGAATCCAAGCTGTCTTAGTGAGTCCTAGATGCACTTCTTTGAGGAAAATGTGTATGCCAGTGCTTCAGATGTTGGATGTACACGTCACTTTTACACATTTGCTGGGTGCTTCCTTATAATGCCTAAAGCCACCCTGAGAAGATGGTTCTCTCCCTGCTTAGAATGGTCAGACCTAACCGGATGTGAAAGATGATAGTTGCAATCTCTAGGATGTTCACCAGCTAACAGGGCTGCAAATTCATTAGCAAGGTGAAACAAGATGTTGGGTCCTTGCTTCCTTGTAGCAAAGCGTCCTTAATTAATTGACTTTATTCTCCATGCTGTTAAACAAAAGAGGGGATAAGAACAGCCATAGGTGCCTTGAAAGACACTGTGCCTGGACTCATTAGTGTGTAATTAACCTTTGAGCCTGTTGCTTGGCAGGCTTGTGGCTGAGAATGCTTGTCAGCCCAAAGTGATTCTAGGTTGGCAGAAGGACTCGTGAGGCATTCAGGATTCCCAAGTTTGCCTTAGTATTTGTGGGGTGGAGATGCATTCAGGTTCAGGAGCTTAACTCTGCACAATCACAACATACAGGTCTTCACTCCAAAGCAGACATATTCACATACCGGTACTGTCTCTTCATGTACTATCTGTGGACCTGTTTTACTATGAATGAGTGGCATCAAGTGCTCCCAAGATGCTTCAGACCAAGGATTGAAGTGATCTATCAAGGGCCTGTGGACAGGGCTGAAGCTAGTGGTGGGCAGGGTCAGAGCCCAAAGCAGGTGGAGTCACCCCTTCTCTCTGTCTCTCTCACTTCCATTTGTCCCAAGATTTCTCGGCATGGTTTGTCTCAGAGGTTTCACTTTTGTTCCACCACTTTCTTCAGGAAAACCCTCTGTTTACTGCTGAATCAGAGAAAACATCAACTGGGCAGCAGTATTAGATTGGCTCCGCCGCACCTGGTGAGCCACTTCTGGTAACATCTATTTGCATTGGTCCATTATATCCCCACCTTGCTGAAGCAAGCTAGCTCTGGGTCTGGTTAGCACCCAGATGAGTAATCCCATGTATCCCTTGAACTCCTGGGAGGATATATATATATATATATATATTTGCTTTCGTAGATTTTCACGGGTACAGGAATGCAGGTTTTGGTGTCCTCGGGTGTCTTCCCGTGTAAAAGTTGGGGTGTCTAGGCGACGTTTCGACGAGGTCTCACTCGTCATCTTCAGGCTGGTGCTTTCGGCTTCTTGTTACTGGAACAGAGCGGGATCTCAATGTTTGAGTTCCTATAAATACTGTAGAGGGGGTGTGGTGTCTAGCCTCCAATGTTCTGGGCAGAGAGGAAGTTCCCAGGCTAGTGTGCCTTTTCTTCTTTTGTTCCTTAATTACTTGAGAGATACCTTGAGTGATTTCTTGAGTGATATCCTGAGTACCACTTAGGTGGGTCATTAGGTGTGGATTAGTTGCTAAAGTCTTTGTGTCTTGACCTCTTGAACTTTGTGAAGAGTTTTCCTGAGAAGATGGCTGTATTGCACTTAGTTGTGCTTTGGCTTGGCTTCGTGTATAGGGGCGAGCTGTGGTTTTGTGGCTTGTGTCAGCCAGATCTGTGTAGGGATTGCAGGGGGGTGCAGCATCCGGAGGTGCCACCATGGACTGGCTACTGGATGGTGTCAGTAATTCATCTGTGGAGAGGGTCTGGGTTTGGGTCTGGTGTGGTTGATTGGTGTTGGCGTTCTGTGTGCCTCTGGATCTGGTGTCAGTTTTTGTGGGGAGGGCTAATTTCCAGATGTCTGGCAAGCGGGATGTGTCGTCACGCTTGTTCATGTTGTGAGGGTGTTTCTCTATCTCGATGGCTTCCATGATTATTCTCTTGTGGTGATGTTCCGTGTTAAAGAGCAATTTGGAATCTGCAAAATTAATTTCGTGTCCTGTTTCTTTCATGTGTTGGAAAAGAGAGGAAGTTTTTTTCTTCTTTTTTGACGGCATTCTTGTGTTCTGCGATACGTGCATTTATTCGTCTGTTTGTTTGTCCAATGTACGTGGCTGGGTAGACTTTGCAGGGTATTTCATAGATCCCTTGGTTTTCCAACTGGATTTTATCCTTGGGGTCTATGGGATCACCCCTCTCACCGGTCATCGCAAACCTGTACATGGAACACTTTGAAACCAATGCTTTAGACAAGTCAGAACACAAACCCAAACTTTGGCTCAGATATGTTGACGACACCTTTGTAATTTGGCCACACGGGAAGGAAAAACTGGATAGCTTCCTCACACATCTCAACAACTTACACCCCAAAATACAATTCACTATGGAAATAGAAGCCAACAACCAACTTCCCTTCCTTGACGTCCTAATCTACAAAAAACCTGATGGCTCCCTAGGACACACTATCTACCAGAAAAAAACACACACCAACCGCTACTTACATGCACAATCACACCACCACCCTGCACAAATAAACTCCGTAGCCAAGACTCTCATCTCCAGAACCAAACGCCTGGCTGACAAAGACCACTTGACAACTGAGTTACAGAATCTCTCAAATGTGTTAATTGCCAATGGATACCAGCAAAACAGGATTACGAAGCTAATCCAAAAGGAAACACCCCCCAAAAACCAAGACACAGAAGAAAACAATGGCATGGCCCTCCTTCCTTATATCAAGGGCACTACAGATAAAATTAGCAAAATCCTCCATAAACACAATATCAAAACAGCCTTTTGCACCAACCAAAAAATAGCCAATATCCTCAGAAACCCCAAGGATAAAATCCAGTTGGAAAACCAAGGGATCTATGAAATACCCTGCAAAGTCTGCCCAGCCACGTACATTGGACAAACAAACAGACGAATAAATGCACGTATCGCAGAACACAAGAATGCCGTCAAAAAAGAAGAAAAAACTTCCTCTCTTTTCCAACACATGAAAGAAACAGGACACGAAATTAATTTTGCAGATTCCAAATTGCTCTTTAACACGGAACATCACCACAAGAGAATAATCATGGAAGCCATCGAGATAGAGAAACACCCTCACAACATGAACAAGCGTGACGACACATCCCGCTTGCCAGACATCTGGAAATTAGCCCTCCCCACAAAAACTGACACCAGATCCAGAGGCACACAGAACGCCAACACCAATCAACCACACCAGACCCAAACCCAGACCCTCTCCACAGATGAATTACTGACACCATCCAGTAGCCAGTCCATGGTGGCACCTCCGGATGCTGCACCCCCCTGCAATCCCTACACAGATCTGGCTGACACAAGCCACAAAACCACAGCTCGCCCCTATACACGAAGCCAAGCCAAAGCACAACTAAGTGCAATACAGCCATCTTCTCAGGAAAACTCTTCACAAAGTTCAAGAGGTCAAGACACAAAGACTTTAGCAACTAATCCACACCTAATGACCCACCTAAGTGGTACTCAGGATATCACTCAAGAAATCACTCAAGGTATCTCTCAAGTAATTAAGGAACAAAAGAAGAAAAGGCACACTAGCCTGGGAACTTCCTCTCTGCCCAGAACATTGGAGGCTAGACACCACACCCCCTCTACAGTATTTATAGGAACTCAAACATTGAGATCCCGCTCTGTTCCAGTAACAAGAAGCCGAAAGCACCAGCCTGAAGATGACGAGTGAGACCTCGTCGAAACGTCGCCTAGACACCCCAACTTTTACACGGGAAGACACCCGAGGACACCAAAACCTGCATATATATATATATATGCCCAGAACATTGGAGGCTAGACACCACACCCCCTCTACAGTATTTATAAGAACTCAAACATTGAGATCCCGCTCTGTTCCAGTAACAAGAAGCCGAAAGCACCAGCCTGAAGATGACGAGTGAGACCTCGTCGAAACGTCGCCTAGACACCCCAACTTTTACACGGGAAGACACCCGAGGACACCAAAACCTGCATTCCTGTACCCGTGAAAATCTACGAAAGCATATATATATATATATATATATATATATATATGTGTGTGTGTGTGTGTGTGTGTGTGTCCAGGCCCAGGCTCAGGCCCAGGCCTATGCCTATGTATGTATATGGGTTTGCTTCACAATGTACAACTAAAAATGTGATGTAGGAATGTTATGGACATATCTCACATGAGTACACTCGTCTGGAAGCTCCGATTGACTGAGTGATTTATCCTTGGTATCCTTCAATCCCATGCATCTCCAGGTAGGGCTGGGATAAGCCCCTGCCTGAAACCTTTGTGAGCCACTGCCAGTCACTATGGGCAGTCCTGAGTTAGTTGGAGAAATTGTCTCAATCTGCATAGGGCAGCTTCCTAAGACCCTTTTGTAGGAGATCCTGAAAATGACTGCATAATGTTGCAAAGGTAAGTGCAAATTTGGAACCTAAAGGACACCAGATGTTACATAGGAAAGATGCTCCAACAGCTTTTTTCTTTCTTTCTTAAGTCTTGGGAGGCTGCAACTTTGAGCAAGAGAAGCAGCTATTAAAAGGGTACCAAACTTTCCCTCTGTCAGCTATTCTTCTGTTCAAAACCACCACAGCTTTGCTTCCCACCCTGAGGGGTTCTAGATGTGTTTATTTAACCTTGTAAAGATGCGTCCTGAGTCAATAGAGGGCAATTGGTAACAGGGACAGAATTCCTCCATGGCTGTCTTTTGGAGTTCTTGTTTGAATACAACCCCCTCCCTCCCCTTCCCTCTTCTCTTGGCTAAAAAGAAACTTCTAACTCTGCCTACAAAGGGAAAAACATATTTTCTTCTGGTCTTTGAAGTCAGGGACAAACAAAGCAATGGAAGCACCACCAGGCTATTTTATGTCTCATGACTGAAAATGCAGCATTCAAAGGAGACCTTGTCAGTATTGTTTATCTTGCCCTATAGACTTTTCAGGGTAATAGATTATCTGCATTCAGATCCTGTAACCTGCAAATCTCTCCCTCTGTTGCTGGGTGGGTTCCCTCTCTATTTTTCTTTAAACACTGCAGCTGTTTCAGGTGAGAGCCGCTGTTCAACTTCCTGCTGAACAATGTATTCCGGTGAAATTCGTAATGGGGAAGATAATAACCAGATCTGAGAAGGTGCAGGGTGAACAAGAGCCCTTGGGTATGCTGAGATCTGTGACACCCACACACATAAACCCAGGGGTCTAGGGCAGAGGCACATTCTGGGTGGGAGCCCCCTTGCATTTTTCTACTGCAACTCTGAACTCTGAGGACCCCCTAAGTTCTATGACACTTTTTTAAAAATCGCAAAGCTTACACATTTCTTTTAGGTAAGTCTGCAAAGAAGATATACCATGTTTTCCAAGGAGAACAACAATTCAGCTAATCCAGACATTATATCAAAAGAGACTACTGTAATACTAATTATACAGTCAACTGAATGTTCTTACTCTATATCACCCCATCTTCATACGTCCTCATGCAGATTAATTCTAGATCAGTTTGTATTAAAATTCCAAACAACAGCATCGATAGCTTTGTTGTAACAAAGCACAGCACTGATAATATAAATATAACCATGTTCAGTACAGCTCAAGATTATAAAATACAGCCATTGACAACAATGTCATATAATCTCATGATTACTATTTGAAATGAGTTTGAATAAATTACACATTTCTCTTCTATTCCAAGTGTTCTGATGAAACACTTGCCTGCTGTGCAGGAGGCTCCCCCTTCAGTTTTATGGCCAAGAAAACTGTAAATGACTTTGACAATGAACTCCACAAATTGTGGACCACATCAATGTAAAGGAAATAGCAGCCTTAGTAGCACACAGCCAGGACCTAGGGCAGGGCAGGGGAACCCATGACTGCCTGGTTACCGTTAAATAACAACTCCCAGAATCCCTGGCCATTGGCCATGCTGGCTGGGGCTGATGGGAATTGGAGTCCATCAGCAGCTGGAGGGCCAATAGCAGGATTGCTTCCACCCTGACATTTCCAGTGCTTCCCACTGCCCTCTCTGAATGGCCAGAAACTACCCAGAAGCCCTTCCAACTCTACAAGTCTATGAATCTATGATAATGATGAAATAGTCTCCAAATACTCACTCCTTCACTTAGACTGCTATTTTTCTACAAGTTGTGTGATGCTGATCTAGCCAGCTGCCCCTACTGCACGTCCTTTCTCTGCAGTAGGTTCCTTTGTTTGGAGTTTCCTTAATCAGACCTCTTCTGTATCGAGTTTTGCTGCATTCGCCTGACATTAAGAGAGAGAACACGACAACATGAAGAGCCCTACTGGATCAAACCAGATGCCTATCTACTCCAGAACCCTATTAGATGCCTGGGGGTGGGGCAGCCCTCAAGCAGGATATGGGCACAGCAGTCCTCTCTCACTGTTGTTCTCTGGCAACTGGCATTTGGAGGCATGCTGACTCTGATAGTGGAGGAATTATATAGCTGACATGATTAGTAACCCACTGATCTCAAGCTGCATCACTACCTTGGCAACAAAGCAAGGTTTCAGACACCATACCTGCAGTCTTTAATCTCCCCTCGCATTCCTCTTGATCTGCCATTCTGAAAAACAAAGGGCCTTCCTGCTTCACAGTCTGCCTTGTGCCCCCAAGTTACACCACCAGCCACCTGCCAAGTGCAGACCAGCATCCCCCATCCCCACCCTGACAAATGGGTAGCTGCTAGCAGTGATTTGTTTCCATAAAGCAGAGCACAAGGAGGATGCCGGTGGAAAGTCTAAGATAAATCAATTAGGCATTTGCGAAGCAGGCAGAGGTCACAATTATCCTGTCCATTACCATCACGGTTTCAAATGCATCCAGCTGACCTCAAGTGATTCATGTTGGGCTGGAGAGGGAATCCCCCTGATAAGGATCTGCACTTACTCCCTGTGATCTGATGGGCCAACAGGCATCTCTCCCACTTCCCTCTGCTGTATTCAGCCGTGATGAATGGCTCACCAGGGGGCTATAGCCTCCCCACTGATAAACGCTCTGAATAGGTATGACTCTGCTGGGAGCCTTTAAACACTGAACTACTACTTTGTTGGCATAAACAGATGCAGCCTCAAAAATCCTCCTGACCATGAAGCAAACATCTTGTGGTGCACAACTGGCCCTGATATTAAGGAGGCAAAGCATTAGATGTTGCTACTGAAGGGAAGCCAATTGGAATCACAGAACTAGAAGATCATCTAGCCCAACTCCTTACTGCAATTCAGGACCTGCGGTTCAGGATTCTGGTACAGTATCCCTGGGAGATGGCCAGTCATCCTTCTGCTCCACTGAAGGGCAGTGCACTCATTGCTGAACATCTCTAACCATTTGAAAGTTTCTCCTAATGTTTAGCTGAAATCCACTTCCCTGCAATTTCCACCCATTGCCCACTAAACAGTCAATTCTAAAATTTATTGTCAATTTTTTATAGCCAGGTGTGGGTGTGTGTGTTTCATGATACAGTGGAGCCTCGGGTTATGTTGCCTCTGGCTCACATCACCCTCAGCTGGTGACCAGAATGGGTTACTTCTGGGTTTGCACCGTTCGTACATGCGCAAAAGCGCTAAATTGCGCCCTGCGCGTGCGCAGACATGTCACTTTCAGTTGCATCATTTTCGGGTTGCGCTGGGCCTCTGGAACGGATCCCCGCCGTAACCCGAGGTTCCACTGTATTGTTACATAAGTTGTGACCACCTCAGTCTCTGCTGAGTGGCAGCAGGATTCCAGATGGTTCCAAGCATGTACCGAGGGTCGCGGTTCTGTTGGGAATCAAGACACGATGTAGACTGTCATGTCTTTAAGAAATATAGTTTATTTTACACATATTCACAAACGGTGCAGATGGAGGGAGTGCAACCTTTACAGTATTGGCATAGCAAGAGGGGCTTGTTCTCCAGAGCAGTGCAGCACTGAAGTCCAAGCCATCTCTGTGCCTCTGTCTCAGTCTGCCAACATGGTTCTGGCCTTCAGTTCCCACATGAAGTTCTGCCAATGTCCACCTCCTTCCCAGAGAAAAAAACTCCTCTCCTCCCACTTCCCGCATCCCCGCTATCTCTCCATCACCTCCATTCAAAAGTCCCCTGCAAAAGGCACTTTTCCCTGTGATGACATCACATCTGTAATATTTGCAGCCTCCCCCTTTCTTGTTTGATACTGAATGTCTCACCTTTTGTCTGAATAATGACTCTATCGCTTGTCTCTGTTCTTGGAAGGCACCTAAGAACAGATCCTGAGGGTGCTGGCTTGACTTCAAGTCCACACTTACTAATTTCAGAAATTATGGGGAGAACCTGGTAGCTAGGAATTTTAGGGAATCCTTGGCCCCTACAAACCCATAACAATATGATGCTTTAATCTGTTTTAGCATTTCCTAATGTAATCATTCAGATGAAAACATCACTTTGATTACAATGCATTTTCATTGAAAATGGAGCTCCTCTGCTTTCTGTCCCACAATCCCATCTGGATACAAATTATCTGAATAAGGCCCTGTGGTACTATTAGATGTGTCACGTGTAAATAATACGCTCTTTATATTAACCATTCCTGCATCACCATTTCATTGGACATACAGCACCTGTTGAGATTTTGCCCATTGCAACCTTTTAAAGACATCAAGTCAAGGTGATATACATCCAATTTCAGCTGTCATTCTCAGTTAAGTATACAAAGATGGCTATGATTGCCACTGATGTGATGCCTTTAGTGTCAAAGAACATTTAATATACTTCCCCCTTTTTAAAATGCTGCACTGGAGACTCAAAACCATAATTTTCTTGCACCTATCTGTAGGCTTCACACACCTCATTTTTCACAACTAGGTGCTTTTAAAGATGCTCTTTATTGATCACACGCTTATTTATATGCGAACAATGAGAGAAGACAGTTAGTTCAGTTATTAAATTTAGAGTTCTGACAAAAGCAATCAGAAGATATATGGTTTAATAGGAGATTAAAAAGCTGGCTGCAAGAGTCCAGATACCTGACCTGTCATCACAGAGATTTCATATAGTGTGTGTGTGTTTGCTGAAGGGTTTCATTAATTGATTCTGCTGCAGACTTCCTGGTTTGTCTCTGGCTCAGAATAATTAATTTGAGAGCTTCTCGATTTGGCAGGTTGCTGAGGAGAGGAGAGGAGAACCACTGCCGTTCCCTAGCAGGAGATCTGAGTTTTAAAAACCAGGTATAGTCACTTGCATGCTCTGTGACTATATAGGATTCCGACACACACCTAGGCTACAAATATATCCCCTCTAGTGCAGAGCAGGATAGATGAGGTTCCAAGCATGTGCATAAGTCAAATCCTGAATTGTGCCATAGCGCTCAGTTTCAAATCAAAGATGCTTCTGATATTCAGAGGATGTCCCTATAGAATTCTTGGGTGGGGCGTAGTTCCACATTGAATGGTTGCGTGTAGCCCCACTGAAGTACATGACAACAGGTTGCTGGAAATACTTTGCAAGATTCATTAGCAGCAACATCAACAGGTGTGGTGGTTACTTCATCCTGATGATTACCTGGGAGTAAGCCCCATTAAAGTCAGTGGAGCAGGACCATAGCTTGGCGGTAGGACACATACTTTGCATGCAGAAAGTTCAGGCAGGAGATGATGTGAAAGAGCCCCATGAGCTCCTTACTGATTCTTTGGGAGAACATCAACTTCTATACTTATTTTTGGCACATACATTCACACAGAAACATTAGCACTCCTCTCCTCTGTTGCATTTAGATAGACACTGTCTTATCTAACACTGTCTCTTCTTCAGTGTTCATGGAGATGCAGCCATTCCAGGCAAATCACTCACACACAAAACAAAATGGAGACTGTAATAAGATACCTCCCATGTGACCAAAGTTAACCAATCACACAAGAGTTACTGGGGAACATTCCAGAATTAAACAAACAGTAATGCATTTAAGCACTCCCAATTTCAGTAAATTAAATCACTCTACTTAACAAGAGATCTGCAGAGGGCACACACTGAGACACCATCCCTTGCAGCAGCCTGAATAGCTTATGTACATTGTTAGTCTCAATGGCATCAGTGTGTACCAATTGGCATTGCAGATAAGCACTGATTTGTTTGAGCAATGTGCAATCTCCCCCTTTCTTGCTACTTCTGTACTTGGCATGGATGGGTCATTGAGCCCCAGGGCAACCGCTCATCTCTGCTATATCCATTACTCTCACCCACTGACACAGCATTGGTTCTTGAGCTGAATGGAATGTGAGAGCTGGGAGTCAGATCAGAGCAAGGGTGAGGTTGAGGAAGTTTGCTAGAGCTGCTGGCATGACATAAATTATGGGAGCCCTCCCCTCTGCTGTAGTCCCAAGAGGGGGGTGGTTAGAGGGTGGCAGTGGCAGCAGCTTCATATTAGCATGATGAATGGCTGTTCCACAGGGAGTCAGAGTTTTCCAATTTGCTGCCCATTTGGAGTACAGTTTACCCACAATTCAAACTGTCAGGGTCACAAATCACTCAGGAGAGTCTGCAACAGCTAATCCACAAAGTGCCCAGGGACATCACCCACACAAATAGGAAGTGACTCAAGCCCAGGACTAACCCATACTAACATAACACGAATCAGACATTTTAGAACATGTACAAAAGATACACAACTGGGGCAGTGAAGAAAGAACATCAACATCTGGCTATCTGAAAAGTAGCATCTGAAAAGGAAGCTCCTTTCCCAGGACTATCCATTCTGACTTTTCTACCATGAAGGTATGTATGCATGGTAAAGTGATTGTCTGCATGCTCTCTGATGTGCAAAGTCCTCCATTTAATGTGGTGCATTGTGAACACCTGAAAGAACCTGAAAGAACACCTGAAAGAACCATAAGTCTGGATTTCTGCAGGGAGAGGCATACTCAAATGGCCACTCTGTTTTTCTGATCTTTTGTTTTCACTTTTCTACATGATGCAGCTCTCCCTAAATTAGCAAGATCTACCCAGGATTCCAAGAAATGAGGGATTTAGGCACCATATGGGGATTGGCTGTACAATTCTTTAACTAGACTGGCAAGTGAACATAACTGACAGTTCATCTTGAATGCTTTTAAGATTAATAAAGAAGCAATCATCTCCCCATGGCCCTTATTTGACTTGACACTAAATTTGATGTGACATGACACATGGCCCTTAGTTCTTTTTCCAATCAGCACTCCTAAGTTTGAGGATAGGGAACAGATGATATACTTCTTCTAGGCTACATTTGCTACAAATTTCTCATCTCTCTAGGACTCCAAAGGATTGAGTGAAAATGGCCTCCTGAAAATCATCACTCGATGGAGGTCATCTCATTGATGAAGACTTGCACCTCTTTTAATTCACCATTGTCAATCTTACTCTTTGTGTAATCATTATATCTGGGACTTCAAATCATAGCAAGGGTCCATGAGCACTTTTTATCAACCCAAAACAATGAGAAGAAGTTGACTTTGAAATGAAATCTGGCAACCCTTCACCTGAATATCTAAGAACATATAACACTAGTGTTCTGGTGAGCTGTCTTGGCTTCTGATTGTGTTCCAGCTGTAAGCCTAGATCCTGGCTTTGACCTATGAAACTTCCTCTCCTTACGACATTTCATCGCAATTTGTACAATCTGCTCAAGCATCCTCCAGATGATGTCCAAGCAGCCTCTAATTCAGGTGTGGGGAATTTTTTGGCTGTCTAGGTGTTTCTGAACTACAACTGCTATCAACCATGGCTATTGGCCATGCTTGGTAGGGCTGATGGAAGTTGTAGTTCAACAACCAGGCAGAGGGCCTTCACGGTAGTGGTGCCCGCCCAGTGGAACACCCTCCAATCAGATGTCAAGGAAATAAACAACTACCTGACTTTTAGAAGACATCTGAAGGCATCCCTGTTTAGAGAAGTTTTTAATGTTTGATGTTTTATCATGTTTTTAATATTCTATTGGGAGCTGTCTAGAGTAGCTAGGGAAACCCAGCCAGATGGGCGGGGTATGAATAAATTATTATTATTAT
Organism: Podarcis gaigeae; assembly: GCF_964106915.1. NCBI lineage: Eukaryota > Metazoa > Chordata > Lepidosauria > Squamata > Lacertidae > Podarcis > Podarcis gaigeae. The sequence continues at coordinate 45,750,234 of NC_139682.1, read as the reverse complement.
TATTATTATTATTATTATTATTATTATTATTATTTATTCAACAACATCTGGAGGACCAAAGGTTTCCCACTCCTGTGCTAGAGGATGTCCTGCAAGCATTGGGTATGAATACAAAGGATATAGAGAGAGAAGTATTCTTGGCATTCCACCCTTTGAAATGCCATTTCCCTGATGTGTGACAAAAATGTAACAAAAAGCAGGAGCAAAAAAAGAGGAACTGATCCTCACAAGTGCCAGTTGTTAAAGTTTTAGTGTTTGTAATTCAGTGTGTGTTTCAAAACTAAAGTTTCTTCTTCAGAAGCAAGACATTTCCTAACTGTGTCAGATAGGGAGGAGTGTCTGTGTGAGCTGCTCCAGAAAGGCTAAATATTATCCTCTAATATCAGTTCTACTCAAAGTAGACCCACTGAAATTAATGGACACGACTAACATTAATTTCAGTGGGTCTACTTTGAGCAGAATAAATGTTGGATACAACTCTAATATTGTTTCTGAAGGAGGAACTTCTGAAAAGTGCTGAGATACAGCAAATAACCCTCTAGAGAACAAAGATCTCAAAATGTAACTCTGCGTACTTGAGCCATAGCTTAACTCTTAAAATCTGTGTTGAATGCTACTCTTGGAATATGAGTCATAGTAAAAATAATAAGAATTAATTGACTTCAAATATATCCAGAGTGCTTTCCCCGAGTAACCTAAGCTCACCCTTACATATCTGGAGTTTGTGTCATGTTTTCCAGGTCCAGGCAGCCTCAACTAGTGGTGCCTCTCATTTTACAAATTAATCATCATTTCATTTAGTGTTAAACTATTTTTAAACTGAAGGCTCCACCAAATGCTCAAGTATTAATCTGAAACTATTTTAGTGGGATATTTTACAATATATTGGTATTATGTTTACATTTTTTTACCATGCATTATAGCTGTTTTTAAAATCATGAAGTTAAGAGCTCTCTGACTTAGTTTAGGAAATCAAAAAGAAGCAAATCATGCAGATCATGAACGATGATTAACCACTCAACAGCCTTTAAGGAAATTGAGACGCCCACTGGGGCAGGGATTTTAAATCTTCAAAATGTTCTTACTGATCTGCTTGCTGAGGAACTCCTGCAATATGCCTTCCACCGAATCCCTGCAGAGAGGATTCTAGGGTGCATTTTAGGACATACTGGCAGTGGCAGATTTGGGGCTTTCAAATTTCAGCAGCGTCCTGTGCAACGCCAAAATTCGGTGCCCCCCTGCCTCTCACCTTCCATTCTAAGTCATTGTGGTGGCACCCTTGTGGCACCTTCTTGTCAAAACACCCCCTAAATCCACCTCTGGCACTGACCAGGCTTGCTTGACTTCAGCATCCACTCATCTGAACTGCAAAGCACACCAGAACAAATTCAATTCTTTGCCGCAGTTATTAATTGCAGCGGAAGTTCATTAGCAATGAGTAGGCTGCCTCTCAGGGCATCTTCTCTGACATGGCTGATTTTATCACTGATAAACCTCAGGGTTTCCCAGAACCATTTGAAAACCACTGCCCTAGGAGAATATCGGAGAATGGTTCTGACCATTAATGCCTTCTCATTAACGTCTCCACAGGCAGAGCTGAACTGAAATCCAATGCATAAGAGCAGGATGCTGAAGATTATTCTGCTGTTTACTTCCCTCTGCTTTTCTCTGACCATTTGTTCAGCACCTGAGAGTGGCTCTTCTCACTTCTCCTGCCTGCCTCCCTCTCTTCTCACCACCTTGCCCCCCTTCATCCTCCTCTTTACTAGTACTTGCGTGTAGAGGCGCCTGTCTCAGTGCCAGCAGCACCCCCCTCTGTCCCTGGCCAGATGATGGATAATTCTGGATTGGGATGTTATTTTCTCAAATTGCCCACAAAGTCCCAGTATTTATCTTGTTTGAAGGCAGAAGAGGTATCATCTTTGCAACGCTGGAAGGTTAGCAATGTGTCTGGCACAGTCCTATTTATCTTTCCCTGCCTGGTAATTCACCCCTCAGAAGGCCAATCTGGCAGCACCTTCAAGGCAGTGAGAAGACAATGATGAAATTCTCCTGGGATGACAGTTTGTATATCAACAGCTGGCAGCTGCAGGGAATCCGATGTACTCATTGGACCTCAGACAACCTCCTACCTATCACACAAGACAGATGGAGAAGAGTCAGTCTTCCTCCCCACCATGCACCTTGCTTCATCCTACCCAGTGCTACGATCTTTCTTGATTGATACCCCAAGGGAAGAGGGTGCCTTGTTTGGTCCAACCATGGGGAAAAGCTAATATTTGATATTAGATTCAACAATTGCTGCAGTGAATCCTCCTGAGTACATATGATATTTTCCTTCCTATGCTGAGATAACTCAGGATTCTTTTCCAGTGAAATCAACGATACAGTGGCAACTAAAGTGAGAAAACAACTTGGTCTAGGTGTTTATTCCACAGACTTAGTAAATGCCTCCACTGCAAATGCAATCTCGTTTTATTCCAGTTTGACTAGCATGAATGGCAACTCTGGAAATGGTTGCTTCGGGGTGGGAATCCCTGTTCTCAGGACTTCAAGGGAAGCCATGAAGATGAAGAAGGTTTAAAACTGGTTTAAGACATATGATGCCCATAGAGTCATAGAATGAACACAATAGATGATTTTACTATTATGTCCAACATACGTATATCTCCTGAACATTTTCTTGAAAAACCCTGGCAGACTATCTCATAGCCTCCCCAAGAGCAGCTTGCCATTATAGTTAGGATGCTTTTCCTAAGGTAAAAACGGACTGGTCCCAGACCAGAGAAAGAAGAAACAGGTCTTGCTGGCCAAGGTGACCTCTCTTCTTCCCTTGTGAGCAAAGTGTGGTGCAGGACACACAAACAGGAGTGGGAACAGCAGGAGAATACAGTTTGTAGCTTCCCTGTCCTGTAGCCTTGGCTCTTAGAAATTGCACAGGAGGTCTGACATGCATCAGATGAAACTCAACTGTAAACCTCTTTCTATGAGGCTCATAATAATAAAAATCAACAGAAACGAGGACATGGATTATTGGATTTGGAATATATATGGAGAGTCCTCTGAATGAACATGGAGCACACAAATAGATCAAGCCAGCAGTGACAGAACTGGTCACAAGGAGCCATCCATCCATCACTATATCGCATGGTCGGAGCAATTACCCAATAATCATAACACAGCAAATCAGGCTGAGCTTGGCCATTTTTTAAAGACACATCACCAGCACAGGATATGCTCTTTCCACCTGAAACCCCTCCCCCCACCCCTTTTTAAGAAAAAACTTCCATTTGGCATGCTTCATTTCTTCTTATTGCCTATCAAAATAAAGAGATACCTTTGTCTGTGCTGATTAGGGATAGCAGCAGGTTGTAATTGATTGGGGGGAAACAAGGAACCAAAAGGGATGTACACCATTCTCTCCCAGTTCTTATTTTATCTCACAACAGCAACTGTCAGGTAGGTTAGGCTGAGGCAGTGACTGGTTCAAGGTCACCCACTTAGCTTCCTGGCTGAGTGGGATCTGAACCCTGGTCTCCCAGGTTCTGGTCAGACACTCTAGCCACTATACCACACTGATATAGCACACCCATATGTGCTTATATGACAGGCATAGCTGAATAAACATAGTTCTGTCCTCCCCCAACCCCCCAGTGGGAAAAAACCACTTTGAGACTAAGGAAAAGGAAGTTGTGTGAAACCCGCCACACCTGGATTGGTTGTAAGTAAGAAGGCAAACAGGTGTAGGTTGACTGAAGATGGACTGAGACTTGAGGGGCAGTGCCCCAGTTGTCCAAATGGACAAGTTTACAGTGTTGGACTCAGCATAAGGCAGTTTATTAGTTTCCTTTTTCTCCCCTGTTTCCCCCCTCATTATTATTGCTTTGTTTTCTGTGATCCAATCCTTTTGTCGGGACCTCTCTCTATCCTCTCTTTTAAGTCCGTATCTTTGTACTGCCTTCAACTCAAGAGGCCCTGGTTTTGAGTGGATTAATCAAACTAGTCTCCCAAGGCCTCTAATGGCAAAGGGTCTCCAACTTCGGCCTTGTAACCACATTAAACATCAGAGTGTATACGATGCGCAGATATTCTCAGCCATCGTCAGATATGTCTGTCTTTGTTCTTCATGTTACATCTATGCCAACGGCAAGATTAAAGAGGCAATTCTGCACTTTTATTAGCTAAACACCCCAAATAAATGATCTGAGCAATGCCTGATTCCCAGAAGCAGAGTGTCAGCAAACTCCCCCCTCTTTCATCTGCATAGATAAGTGCAAATAAAAGCAAAGGATGATTGGTGCTTAATACTCTCCCACTGTCTGTATCACATTGTGGGGGGTCCTTCTAAGATCCATTAATGAAGCTGGGTGCAGCTCTGTTTTTGCCCTTGATGGCTGGAGGGAGGCAGTGGGGTGTTTGTGGTTCAAGCTCTCAGCTGGTTGCTTGTTGATTTGTCACTTGGTCTGTAACTAGCAGGGAACTAAACAGGAATGTATTGCAATGGCTTTGGTGAACAGCGATGGGGCAGCACCTTTAAGTTAAATTGCTTACTTTTTAGGGGAGGGGAACACACATTAATGGGATGAATGAAAGGGGCATTCAATGGAAGAAAGGAGCCATTGGCTCATGCAACTTCTTACTCTTGCCTTTCTCTTCATTGACTGCATTCAATTTGCCTGTACACTCTCTCTCTCTCTCTCTCTCTCTCTCTCTCTCTCTCTCTCTCACACACACACACACACACACACACACTTGTACCAACAGCAGCATCGGGAATCAGTTATGTTCTGATTCTGGAACTAGATTTTACAAGAGACACAACTAAGGCAAGAGTGGGAAACCATTTTTTCAGCCCAAAGACCACATTCCCTTCTGGGGGCCACATGAGAGTGGTGGGTGGGGCCAGAGGCAAAAGTGGACAGAGCAATGACTAGAAAATTCACCTTTGTACAGTAGGGTAGTTTTTGCACAGATTCCCACACCCTTCTCCATCCGGGGAAGCAGGAGGCATTATCAGCGCTCAAGGAGATATTCCAGCCAACATAGGGTTGCCATATGTCTGGGGAAACCCGGACATGTCCTCTTTTGGGAGAAGGCAACCTGTCCACCTGGGCATATTTTTATATTTTAATGGTTCAGGTTTTTTGGCTGGCAGCGGCTTGGACTCAGGTGACTTGGGTTCAGTTTGCTCTGCATGCTGCGGCCATTGTCAGCCTGAGCTGGGCAAAGAGGTGTGCAGGTGTGGTGGCGGCGGTGGCTCAGTCTGTCCTCTTTTTTGCTCTTCAAGATATGGCAGCCCTAAGCCAACAACATCTGGATAGCCCCAGGATGGGGAAGGCTGCCTGATACTGTCTTCAGATGTTTCACAGATGTTTTACAAATCTGTGAAAAGTTCACTAAGCTAGGACTCTAATCTTACAGTGAGACCTGTATCCTTCGGACAATTATTCTGTTTGTGTTGGTCATTTTTGTTACACGAGCACAACCCCAATGTTCTTGTATCAACTTTATCCTGCTGCCTTGTCATTTCACAGTACCAAAAGATATATAGCTTTTAACATTTTCATCCTTGCTGAGCCTTTGCATGGACTTACTAGGGAACTAGCCAGGGCCACAGGACAATGCTTTAGTTCAATGATTTCCCTGCCCCTTCCCATTCTAATTATCTTTGTTTCCTCATCCTACACTCTACTTTTCTTCACCAAGTTTCAAAGCAGACCACAGAAAAACTATTCCCCTTCAATAGGTTCCTCCCTTGTGATGCTACCATCTTCAAGAGACCCATGCAGACTGGGGATCTTGACACAGAAAGTTTGCAGCAGACTATTCAGTTCCCAGGAAGCTCTGGCCCACCCAGCACACCACCAGAATCCCATTCCCCATCCCTAGTCTACACTGATTGACAGTGGCTCTCCAGGGTTTTAGGCGGGAGTCTTTCTCAGTCTTACCTGGAGCTGTCAGAGACAGGATCTGGGGTTTTCTGCATGCAACATGAGTTGACTGCTGCTGAGCTATGGCCCTATACATCCCAGAATAGCACTTTAGCAAGTGGGCTAAGTTTTTCCTGGGTTCCAAGCATTCCATTAATTCCTTTTGCCTTCACCACATTATTCCCCCCCTTGCCCTTGTTGTTTTAGATCGTTTCTCTTTGTTTTTCTCCTGTCTATTCCACCCCCTGCTAGCTTTTCCTCCTCTTTAATTCCCCATTCTCTTCCTGCTGCCAATTCCCTGCTTACCCATCAGATGTATTGATCCTGGTATATAAAAACTTGCTTTTTATATGTCCTTTCAAGAACAACCTGTTTCTTCTTCCTTGTTTTATTCATCAAAGTCAAGTGGCTGCAGAGAGCAGTCTAAGTGAACTCTCCCACCCAGCCTTCTGCCCCATACCAAAGAGTTCTTGCTTTATTCTCTAAACTATCAGTTTATTGCACAGTGTGCCAGCCACTAGGAGCACTTGATTCTGTTATGCTTTCAAGGCTTGGAGAAGAGAGAGACTGAAATCTCCCATTTCTGCCCCTGAATGAATGTGTTGCACTGTGGCGTGTTTTGGGTTGAAGGTGCTGCCCAAAAAATATTTCCTACCCAGCCAACCATTTAACATTCCAGTCAAATGCCAAGGGTTCATATATTGCAGATCTACAACTCTGAAAGCTGACACTATTGACTATGATGTAGTTGAATAGTTATCTGTATTCTTGCGGCAGCTTGAGACAGACCATGACTGTACCAAAATAATATACTTCCCCTAAATATACTTCATTATCCATGTCCAGAGATAACTGTTGTTGTTTTTTGGCCTCTGTTCTGAGGTGGGCTCAACACATGGCAACTGGGAGTGTGGAAAATCCCTTCTGTTGAGCATAGTCCAGCTGAAAAAAAGCACTAGTGAGTCTCGTTTATTGAAGTGGGAAGTTTAAGGAAGTGCTTCAATCTCTCCCATCGAAGACAGTGAGACTTAAGACTGCTTAGCTTTAGATGGATTGCAGCCATGTGTGGTGATGTCTCAATGAAGTAAAAACCAGAAGTATGGCAAGTGTGTGTGTGTGTGCGTGTGCATGTGTGTATGATGTACTACAAATAATGCTGATCATTACTCACCTTTTAGTGCATATATTTGATCTGCTTATTTCAGGAAGGTGGGCAGCAATTTATGTGAGTTTTGAAACAACCTTGGAACTATGTCAGTAGCGTCAACATTTTACCATGCACCAGGAAATGCATCCTCTGACTTTGCAGGACTCTAGATATCAACGTGCTGTTATTCCACGAGACCAACAGCTTTAACTTTAACCTTAGAATTTCCTCTTAATCTGTATTCATCTGTAGCTCTTCTTTCCAGCGAGTTACTTGTTAGTAGGCAGTAGTAGTAGGCATTTACCTTATGTAGAAGTGCCACGAGAGGGCAGCAAAGATTCACCCTCTCCAAGTGATGAAAGTTCTCTCAGTATAACTTTTATTAGAGTCTGGGCCAGGTTAGCTCCCTCCTCACTTGACGCTGAGCTACACTTTTATGAAAGCCCTTGATAAAAAGTAACACAGAGTGACTAATTGATTGGCCCTGGACAGTCACCCCACGTTTTAAAATTATCCTCCCAGGGCCAAGGCAATAGATGCTCCACACTTGCTCAGAGTGGCCTTGGATGTGTGTGTTTAGCAAGAAGCTAGTTCACCTGGGCTGATAATATGTCAACTGAAATTACCCTTGAGTGGCATTGTCATTATCAGAGGTATGGATCCAACATGGCCTTCAGCTGAGCACTCCACCAATGAAAAATATCTTAGGTCTGCCATGATGATACCACATTAGCTAAACAAGTTCTGTTTTCTTCTGTCATTTTGCAAACCTCAGTGAAATTGCTAAATCGACTAAACACATATTTATATCAAGATGTGAATCAACTACCAGCTTATATTAAATCCCTGTACTGTCCATCATAAGGTCAGCCTGAACAACTACAATTTCCAGGCCCACTGGTCAACTGAGTTAATTAAACCATAACTCTTTTGGGTCATTAAGTATCCATATGTTTCTTGACCCTCAGGGGAAAACTAAAATATTGTACGCGGTTGATCATTCACAAAACCTTCCCCGAACCAACTAGATCTGTATATGGAGAAACTGAGGAATGCATTGACACATATGTTCAGTCACAGGAGATGTTCAGTCACACCTGCTGCCTGGGGCTGATGGGAGTTGTCATCAGAAACATCTGGAGGGCACCAGGTTGGAGAGGGGTGGAGTTGACACTGTCATGAGACAGAGGAGGGGACGATCGCCTACCAAGACTTCCTTGCAGTGGTGGCAACTACTTCTCCTCAGTAGTGAAGGGATGGTGTGAAGGGTCTTCATTATGAACAGGTCCTGGACAGATACCTGATGAGGCTGATTCCTGAAGCCAGTCCTGGTTCCAGGAATAAGGATCACAATGGAAGGAATTCCAAAAGAGAGCGTGCGAGAAGGGAACAAGCCTATGAGACAGCTTGACAATAATAGTCTGGATGGACCATTGGACTGATTCAGGATATCCTTAATCCCATACACAAAATTATTTTTCCAAAGGTTTGGGCCTGCTTATGACATTCACGCCTCTACTGAGACAAACACACAACCCTTCCAATTCCTTTATTCTTGAAATAATAGATTCCACCCCCACCCCCTGCATAATTTCACCTACGACTAGCAAATAACCAGCAAACAAACTCCTTGCTATTATTGGTGTGAGCCACCCCCACGTTCTGCAGCAGCTGAAGCAGCAGGAGCAGCTTATAAATTTCCCCTCTCCCGTAATAAATACATCTATTACCACCGCAACGCTTCTTACTCTCCCTGCCTGGCTGGGACCATCCCTCGCTCTTGCTTTGGCAGCTCTTTGCCTGGCAGGCAGACTTGATAAACTGCAGTCTTCACTTCCAGGAGGAAACAAACAGCTCGCCTTGCCGTACCATGCTACCCACCTTGACTTAGTATCATAGGATTGTAGAGTTGGAAGAGACTCCGAGGGTCATCTAGTCCAACCCCCTGCAAAGCACTGGACAAAGGTAGGATACCAACCAAGTTCATTTGCAGCAGCAGAGCCTGAAGATCCACCAGTGTGGAGGAACCACACGGGTTGAGAAGCTGAACTGAGGGTCAGAGCTGGTCAGATCTCAGCCCTGTCACCCCTTCCCTGTTCCCTGGTGACAGCATTCTTTCCAGAAAATGAGAGAAACTTATACATGGCTACAGACGTCAGTGAAGAGCCTCAAGTGACTGCTGCTCCCACTTCACTTCCAGTCAGCAGTACTGTACCACCAGAAAAATAAATAAATGGTGGGGGGCACAAAAAGGGCAAAGTATATTTCTAGGTGTGCATGCTGTATCCCCTATTTTAAGATCACTGAAAGAAATAAGAACTGTATGTGTTAATGACAGGAATCCAGTAGTGGCAGGACAAGTGGGGGGTGAGCCCTTTATTTGGGGGGCACTTGACCCCCTCGATTCTCTCCCTTGGCACTGCCCATGTCTCCAGTGCCCCAACACAAGCCAGGGGGATAATAACTCTGCAGCTAATCACAACACGCCACCACCAGCGTATTGGAAAACCCAATCCAGGAGCATGCATCTCAAATAACATCACTGCTGCCTCATACCCTGAGGGCTTGAAACATATGTGGGAACTTGTATATTCGGCAAGCCAGTTTTCTGTCTGATCCTGGCCTCTAGCTCTTGTTTCATCTCTTAAGTGCTGCCTTGACGATGTAACTTCCCAAGCCACAGTGCACCTTTTACCCTTCTGATTACATAATGTGGTATCACTAATTATTTACTCTAATCCTTAATCAACTACCTTGCACACACACAGCCTATTGCTCTCCTTGATAAATGCCAGAGGGTTAGACCTCAGATTAGACTTAATGAATAAATGCGCACGACTAACTCAGGTTCATTCATTTCAGTGGGTCTACTCTGAGTAGGATTTGGTTAAACATAACCTCACAGTCAGTTGAAAATCACTACAAATATTGTACAGAATTTTGTCCTTTGAGGCTTTCCTTTTATTTATAAAATGTATCAATATATATTGATACATATGCTATTATTATTATTATTATTATTATTATTATTATTATTATTATTATTATTATCATCATCATCATCTCTGGTTCTTTTGGTTTTTCTGTTGTTTACCGCTTTAAAACATCTGTTGGGAAAAGGTTTAGAAATATATATATATATATCAAAACCAAATCAGACCACCACCACACTCATTTACCGAGAAAAGTTTTTGGCACCCCTCCTCTGTTCAGAATAGATGGGAGGGTGGGCATCTCATCCTGATATCTGAGGAAATGGACGTATGTTTAAGGTCGTGTGGTGAATGTAAGAGAGGCTGAGTGAGCAGAGCTTATCTTTTGTAAATCGCTTTGAAGTTGTTGCTTTTTACAATCAACTGGTGAATAAATTTTATGAAATAAACAGGAAAACAAACAAACAAACAAACAAACAAACAAACAAACAGGAACTGAACATGCAGAAGAGTCTCTTCTGTATTGTGAATCTTTGAGAGAATATTTGCTGAGACCCTTCATGGGCACCATAGGAAGTATTGGCAGCCACACTGGTGCTCGAAGGTGTCATGCTGGTGACCCCTCTCAGAAGGGATGGAGAACCTGTGGTTGGTGCAGCGATGCTGGTCTGAGAAAGATTCCTGCCTTGTAGAGGCTAGGCACGCCTATTTGGGCATGTAGTGAAATCCCTCTTGCTGCTGTTGCGGTATGTTCTCCTCTTACCTCAACTTCAAGGAAGTTGCTCTCATTAGTAATAATGAGTTTTGTGCTCTCCTGCTGAAGGGGGATTTAACATAAAGCTTCCCCATCAAAGGCTTGCCTATCAAACTGTGGCAGAGTTACAAGGAGGCCACCCACCGGGACAAGGCTATCAAGGTGTAGGTGGAAGGAAATGGATGTGCCTCCTGCCGTAATCCAAGTCCCCCTGAAGCTGAATTATTAATTCCATTTTCTTTGGGCAATACTGCAGCTGTGGAGGGATGATACTTGCTAACATCGGCTCATAAGGACAGGATGATGGCAAAAGCAGAAAGCCTCATTTACGGCTAAGCAGAATATTCTCAGTGACCTGCAAATTCCATGAATGTCATGAATACACAAGGGGTCCATTCAAATGCAGAGCATTCTTCTAATATACAAACTCTCCCAGAGGTGTTCACTGCTAGGCCACTCGGAGGTCCATAGGTCATCCATCAGTATTTGTGCATTCAGGGTTACATAACTTGTGATTGGCTAGACAGCTTGTCACATGTGCTGCCCTTGCAGATTGAAGTGTATGGAGAGCCAGCTTCCATTTTTAGTAGGAATTGGCAAAGCAAATTGAAAGATGACAACATTGTGGGGCAATTTATTCAAGGGTGCAGAGGCAGGACAGGTTCAAGTATTTGTTGAAGGAAATTGCTACTCAAATTTGATTCACACAGCCAAAAAAACATTTGTTCCAGGTTCATTCTCCCCCCACATCTCATGTTCATTTTGCCCTCACAGTATTTGAAGCTGCTACATGGAGGCCAAATACAAGAAATAGTGTCATTCCAAGAAGCCAGAGGCCCAGGCCACTGATCTAGGGAAATAACTTTAATAGGAGCATCAAGTGATAATGGACCTCAAACAATAATCCACTTTAGTTTGGGAAAGAGAAGTACCCTCAACTATTCTGCCTCTTTCTTAACATACCATCCAACCACTTGGTTAGATGGTCCTGCCTCAGTCCCTTCCCACTCTATACTTCCTGTTCATCTCTATTGCCTTTGTCTTTTCACTAGTCAAGTACACCTACACACTACTACCACCTTTACCAGGGAGACATCTGTATCCCGGTCTTCATGTTTATAGATTGTCTTTCTGCTGTTGATCCTGGTTTCAGCAAAGCAGAACCATTTTTGCTGGCCCAGTGAATATTTAGAATGGCTAGCCAATGTTCTCCAGATGTTGGACTCCACCTCCCAACAGCCTTGACCAATATTGCCAATAATGAGAGTTAAAGGAGTCATAGTCCAACAGCACTGGGAGGGCACCACGTTGACTTAGAAGATACAATGCACAGAGCTACACACCAACCTTTGATATACATTCCCCTCCCTCCCAATTCTGACTCAAGCAAACCTCCCCTGAAAGTTAGTTTTTTGGATTGTGGAGGAAGAGATTTTGTCAGGAGAAAGATGCAGGGAAGGGATGTGTGTGTGTGTGTGTGGGTGCGGTCCACCCCGGGTGTTATCCCTGAGGGGGTGACAAAATGGCACACTGTGGGGGGTGGCCATTATCACGGGGCCTCGCCTGCAGCGTGCCCGAGCAACGCATCTCTCCTGGGAGCGATGCGGTGGCTTGGGGACCTGCGCTGCCGTAAATGGCAGCATGGGTCTTGCGTCTGCCAGGCAGACTCCGTGGGCAGCTCGCCACACTGCCCCCCGGGTGGATCGTTGTGTCACCCCCGTGTGAGGATCTCCCAGCCCCTGCTGCTCCGGGTGTAGGAGCAGCTAGCTACGCCCCTGGAAAGATGAATGCATTTTAAGTTGTGAACATTTTGTTTTGCACTTTAACATGAGCTGTATTATCAACACATGATTCCCCTTCCCTTTAAAGAAAAAAGAAGGCAAAATTGTGGGATCTGAAAGACTGCCACCCTCTGAATGTTCCACTTCCTTATACCTAGGGATCTTAGCAGTGCTCTTCCCAAGTGAGGCATTGTGGGTGGCTGTGTGGGGAGAGGGGGTCTTTTCAGTGCTGGCATCCAGTTATGGAACGGCTTCCCAAGAAAGGGTCACCAGGCACCTAATCGCCCTTGTCATTCCAGCACCAGGCAAATACATTTTTAATTCCCCAGACTGTTTATCCCCCCCCCCAAAAAAAAACCTTGTTTTTACTCTCTGGTATTTAATCTTTTATGCTGCACTGCATTATTGGGTTAAGTAGTCATTAAATTTTAATTTCTTTTTACTCCTCTTTTGTCATATGGTGGTGTCAGATAGCCATCTCTAACAGGACTGGAAGTTGTCAGAGCGTCTTTATTTCAGAGCAGCCATGGCGAGTCTCCTCTTCCTGAACAGGAGATCATCACAGGTTTCCCTCTAGTGCACTGGTCTTCAGCTGGTGGGTCATGGCCTGAGCCAAGGTGGTCACAACATGAGCATTACCATCATGCAAATATATGGAACAAGGTTAAGAAATGGGTCCCCAAATGCATGTTTGGGCTAAAACTTAGTCCTGGGTCTGAAAAGGTTGAATATACTTGCTCTAGTAGATCATGATTTCATAGATCTGCCCCCACCTGGAAGTCTCCCCCCTTTCTTCTCATAACTCCCTCAGTAAATTCATTCCCCCCCTTTTACCATTCGGTAACTAGGACCAGGTAACTCACAGTCTAGTTTGCTGTTGACTTGACTCTTTCCTTCCTTGTTTTGTTCCTTGCCAGGGGAGAGTCTCTCAAGTTTCAGTCCTTCTGCTGGTCTTTGCATCCCACATGGGACACACCTTCTCTTTATGGAGTCATGGTAGGGGACTGCCGGAAGACACCAGACACCCAGTTGTTGCTGTGTCACTTGTGTTTCAGCACATCCCCCCTCCCCCAGTTTTGGTCAGTTGGTCATGGGATCATGTGGCAGCAAGCAGGCATGGGGGAGAAACTCAGTTTGGCTCACATTGGTAATTCATAAACAACAAGAAGAAATGCACTCTTTTCTCTTCTGGCTCTTGAGAAAAGCCCCTGGACCTGACTGACAAGGACGGAAAGTGGCAAAGTGTCCTTCTATCCCATGATAGGGAGAGCCAGGACTTCTCTGCTCCTCGATCTTAGCAGTGGTTTTGCTCTCATTGGAGAATGGAACAAACTTATTTATGGAAACTACATGTGCACTGGCTAATGCTTTGTGGGTTCCTTCCTGATTGAACATTTCCCTGAGAGCAGCAGCATGAGGTAGGAAGCTACCTACTGTGAAGATGCTATGCTTGCTTGAACAGAGGGCTTAACCTTAGACGCCAAGAGGGACACAGAAGAAAATGCTAGTCTGGATGGGGAAAATTGGTTGCTTTAATAAAACCTGGCAGGGGACCACAGGGGGAGCAGGCCAACCCACCACTCTGGCAAGAGCGAATCCACAGCTGGGAGAGGAGCAGCACCCTCGATATGGGCAGTCCGATTGTCTAGAAATGGCTCACTAATGCTCACAGCAGGAAATCAAAGAGCATCACAAACCACACACTTTTGTTGCGTGAGTGTGACCCCCCCCGCTGCCCTTCAAGTCTTTTGTTTCTTCAGAGTAACAGAGTTGCAACTGGGAGTTTGTGGGGAATGATGTGCCCTTGCCCACTGAAACCATGGCATTGATACATGGGGTAGCAATCACTCTTAATTCCCTCATGGGAGGAATCTAGCTTAGCCAAGCAGAGATAAAGTCACACATTCACATACAACTCAGGGAAGAGTTAGGCATACCATTTTAGCCACACCGAGACTGCAGCCAGAAGTACTAAAGGGATTGTGTAGTTGCTGCTGCTGACCCCAACTAACATCACAAGGTTGTTGGGGATTAAATGAGGCAGGGGGGAAGCACACGAGCCACCTTAAACTCATTGGAGAAATAGGTGGGCTATAAATGTCACTGGAGAAGGAACCGGCAAACCACTCCAGTATCCCTGCCCAGAAAACTCCATGGACAATAAGAGGCATATAAAAGTTATGATGCTGGAAGATGAGCCCCCTCAGGTCGGAAGGCTTCCAACATGCTACTGAGGAAGAGCGGAGGACAAGTACAAGTAGATCCAGAGTTGATGAAGCGGGTGGGACAAAGCCAAAAGGACGCTCACTTGCAGATGAGCATTGCAGGTGCCTGGAAGTGAAAGGAAAGTCCAATGTTGTAAAGAAAAATATTGCATAGGAACCTAGGTCCTGAAATGTAAGATGGTAAGCAGGATGTGGTCAAACATGAGATGGCAAGAATAAATATGTGGTGCTGGAGGAGACTCTTGAGAGTCCCATGGACTGCAAGAAGATCAAACCTATCCATTCTGAAGGAAATCAGCCCTGAGTGCTCACTGGAAGGACAGATTGTGAAGCTGAGGCTCCAATGCTTTGGCCACCTCATGAGAAGAGAAGACTCCCTGGAAAAGACCCTGATGCTGGGAAAGATTGAGGGCACAAGAAGGGGACGACAGAGGACGAGATGGTTGGACAGTGTTCTCAAAGCTACCAACATGAGTTTGACCAAACTGCAGGAGACAGTGGAAGATAGGAGTGCCTGGTGTGCTCTGGTCTATGGGGTCAAGAAGAGTCGGACACGACTAAACGACTAAACAACAACAACGTAAATGTCACAAAATAAATAAATAAATGACTCTTTCAATGTGGGCTTGACAATTTTCATAAGGGAAAAATCCCTATATATGGTTTTATATGGATTGCTTCAGTGCTTCTTTCTTCCAGAATGCTGAGCTGGAATGGACCACGAGTGCCATCTGGTCCAACCCCTACACTGCAAGAATCTTTTACCCAACATGGGGCTCAAACCTACAACTCTGAGATTGAGAGACTCACGCTCTAGCTACTGAGCTATCCCAGCAGGATGCTCTTCTTACCTTGATATCCTTCTTATTACATTTTATTCACTTTGGTTGTACCCTTAAAAGACATGCCATTTCATTATTATGGATATGGTACAGTATTTCGAAGAGAAACCAGAGTATGGCACGGTATAGTATCCCATGCTGTGGTTAGTTCAAGCTTCATCACCATCTTGAAGCTAGATAGCTTAGCAGTGGACCTAAGTCCAGTTTGGCTGCTCACTGCCATAGACAGATGGAGTCTCTTCAACTGAAGCTATCATGGAACCGATGCTACTATTCCATGTTCAGCTCTGACATTACCTTGAAGCAGACTCAAGGAATGCCTCCTGGGTGAAGCTCATCTTATATCTTTGACTGATTTGTCACTTTTTGTATTGCATCCTTGTAAAGTGCTTAGAGACAATTGTATTTAAGTGCTACATAAATTGTTTAAACAAATACACATAAATAAAAATCCTTAAATGATCAGAGAGTTTAATCCAAGGGATGGGATCTTGGGGGTCTGTTTTGCTACTGCTTCTTAAATGTCATTGGGCAGGTCATTTAATCCATGCATCACTTCTCACTTCTTGCCTTTCTTAATTAGAATGAAAAGGCCCTGGAATACGTACTGTCCTTTGCTACATGCTTGTCTTCCAAGACCATCATGTTTTGGCCCTGCTGCTTCAAGAGGCCCCTTGGCACCTCTTGCAATAGTGCACTTTTAGCATTAGGTGCCACATGCCTGGATGCTGTTCCTATTTTTCTTTGCTTGTGGCTCCATGCAGGGGGATAGTAGGACAAATGACTCCAGAGCTGCACAGAATCTCATCAAACCAAAGCAGGTGGAAACACTCAACTGTGGTGCAAAATCCGTCATAGAAATAGCATTTGCATTCGTTGGCAGTGGAAGCAGTCTCTAGAGGCAGCAAGGGACGAACGAACGATACAGATGGCTCTGCTGGAAAACTGTGGATGGCAGGGAAAATAATGATCTATTGGTAAAGAGAGATACTAGTTAAGCCAGCAAGAAGGGGGAATGGAAAGACACTTGGAAATGGGCTGTACCACCTGCAGAAGGAATGGGATATTGTAAGATAGGATGGAGATAGAAAAGATCAAAATATTGCTACAAAAGATGGGTGCCTCCCCCTCTCTCTGCTGAGCAGTGGCAAGAGCCCCTGGGGTCCCAGGCCCTCACCCTGTGTCTGTGTTCCTTTGAAGGATGGAGACACAGCGGAGACTGTTGTAGCTTTAAGAAACATGGTTTATTTACCTATTTACACCTTCAGCCTGCATGGAGAGGGTCCAGCATGGCCATTTCAAGAGGGGCTTGTCTCCCATAGGAGTGCAGCCCTGGAGTTCAAAGCATCTCTCCCAGCCAGCCCTCCCAAGATGGATCCCAGTCTTTCTTCCTCCTCCTCCTTCCCAGCACCCCTTGCTCAAAAACTGTCCTTTCCTGTCACATCAAACAACTCCCCCATCACCTTGGAAACACCTGTCTCCCTAGGCCAAAGGATTCCTCTCGGATGGCTCATCAACCCCTTTTGTCATATTAACAGATTTTCTGCTCTTTACTAGGCTAGCCAGACTGTTTTGCATAAGCCAGCATAGGGATTCCTTGTCTGGTACTGTTCTGCAGCTTGTACTTTCATCCATATCCCAATTAATCAAAATCCTACCATTTATCAATTTCTAGGGTTTAGCGGGGTCCCTCCCAGTCCATAACAGTATGATGCTCAGAAATTTCACAGTGGGAGGAAAACAGGGGCACAATAACTATTGATTCAGGACAGGGAGGAGTGGCTCTTGAGGCAGAGTTTAAGCAGAACTAAGTTGGGCTGTTAATTGCTGGCCATTTCTTGGTGTTCAAGGGTGTGGTTTATCCACAGCATATTATGAGGTCTTCACAGGTGCCAAGCAGGAGAGGGCATGCTTGAGGCAATTCATGTGGGTTGAGGTAAATGAAGCACAGCCTTATCTTCCGAAACCAGATGCAGGGAAGATGCTTCTTGCCCTTGCAAGCCCAGCAGACCATGATTTTACAGCGGGCCGCCTACTTCAGTCTTCCTCCATTAACTGCCTTCGAAGTCAGGTACCTCATTTCACACTGTGGAATAAAGCCAGTTGGATTTTAGCAATTTAAATCGTTCCCCCCAAAAAGTGTAATAAAAATCATCAGTCACATTAAGGAATCATCTACAGAATACAGGATGCCAAGCAATCAGTGTGAATTTAAGCAAGACACAAACGTCTTTGGCTGGCAGAAGCTCCAGGGCTCATTTATCATTTAATGCGGAGAACACTGCAGTGAATCTTGTCTGAAGGCCCTTACCTAACGAATTGGCTCCCGAGCAGTTCTCCCTAATTCATGATTTTGTTCCGCTTCATAAAGTCTGGGATTCATGTCCCTGAGGCATCTGGTCATGTGTCAGAGGGAAGATCAACTTGTGATCTTAACCTCGTGCCTTCCATTTTGTGAAATCTTGTATTTCTGTTTGAATGTTTGTGATGTGTCAGCCTTGTACGTTTGCTCAGGTAGACAGTGCTGCACACTCACCTATCGACTTGCAGCTGTTGCTCAGCATTTGACAGAATATAAAATGCTGACAGGAACTTTTGACATTTTTTATCTTGTTCATTCTTATTCCCCTGGTCCCCGCCCTCCAGGCGGTAAGGCTGAGCTCTCATAGACCCTGGCCATCCTCTCTCGATTTTGAGTTGGGGCAAGTGCATTCCTTTGTATATCCCCCAAGTGCCTTACCAATCGAGATTTTATATATATAAAATCTCCATATATATGCAACTTTTCTGAAGATTATTCATCTCTATAAAATAAATCCTATAAAATCAACTTTCTACAACCAGAATTCCCACAACACACACACATGGGTGAACTTCTCATTTATTTATTTTTTACGAAAGCTAAATAAATAAATAAATATCTCTTCAAATAACCTGAAAACCAATAAACTAGTTTGTTACACCAAGACTGGTTGGATTATTACAAATTCATGTTATCTTCAAAAGGTGTTGAAATAAAACCTCCTGGCTTGCCCTCAACAAATGGCTGGGGAAAGGGATCAAAATGTTGTTAGTCTTCTCCTGACCCCCCCCCCAAAATGAGCAAATGTTAGGCCAAGAAATGTTAAACACACACACACACACACACATGCACACACACACACGCGCACACACACACACACTGCGCCAGGCCTCCCAGTGGAGTAGATAGTGGAGGAGAAATGAAGATACAGTCATACCTTGTGTTGCATTTGCTTCATGATACGTTTTTTCAGGTTGTGTCCCGCAGCGACCTGGAAGTACTGGAAAGGGTTACTTCCAGGTTTTGCCACTTGTGCATGCACAGATGTGCAAAATGACGTCACTTAATTTCTAAACCAATATCGTTCTAACATTCATTAATTTTGCAATGTTTCTTAAGATAGTCCTTAAATTTCTTCCAAATTTCTTCCGCTGTCTCTCTCCCCTGGTCTCGGATTCTGCCAGTCATTTCTGCCAATCCTGTTTAGTGTAAAGTTAGTTCCCATTGGTTTTGCCTGATACACACATCCTGGGGTATGGAGTTTGACTCCTGAGCTGTCTGAAGGCAATCCTGTATAGGGAAGATTTTTTTTAAAAAAATGTTTAATGTTTTATTGTGTTTTTATATATGTTGGAAGCTGCCCAGAGTGGCTGGGGCAACCCAGCAAGATGTGTGGGGTAGAAATAGTAAAATTATCATTATGGAATAGGATGTCCCTATTTTTATCTGAGAAATGTTGGAAGGTATGATTCTGCAAAGCAATTTCCTCTAATATAATGCATTATTGTGTGCTAACTGCAATAACTAATATATGCATTTATACTCTATGCTAGTATATTCATTTTTGGCAGGAGAACGGCATCACAAAATTTGGAGACATGCAAATTTCAGAAGATGGCTACGTTCTGGTTCACATCTTGTTTCAGACAGTGCCAACTGGGCAACTTCACCTTTAAATGCACACTTCCTTGAGTTTCTCCCCCATCCCTAGTTGGTGGCAATCATTCTTTATTGGTAAGGTAGGTTTATTACTGTCATCTGATGAGGGAATAGCATTTCCTCAAGGCTTTCAGCTAACAGTTGGGGGTTATCCTACTTACCTTTCTCCTGCACTTTCCAGGCACAGCTGATGTCTTTAAAGCTCCATGTCTGAATCCCCCCTCTTATTTTTTTTTTTTTCTCCAGAGCTTTCTCTGTGAAGACCTTCTCTTTAAAGCTCAATCACAGCAAACAGCAGTCCATGGAAAATTCGAATGGCTGTTTGCTCCGATTCAGCTTTAAAGAGTGGGGTTTCATGGGGAAAGCTCTGGAGGAAAAAAAGGGTGTCTGTGCTTGGACACAGACCTTTAAAGCACAGACTTGTGCCTGGAAAGACCAGGGCAAAAGGTTTGTGTGGATAAGCCCTTTATAGATGCTTTCCTAATGGGCAACTAACAGTTTGGTTGTGGTTAGCAGAGACAGAATCTTAAAGTGCACTCTGTTTGGTTTGGGGTCTAGCTGGTGCTGCTTGAAAACTGTCAGTCTGTGGTTCTGCCTGTTCCCTCACGCTCACCTTATAAATAAACAGATATCACAAAAAACACAATAAGCCACCAGTACACCCTACTCACAAAGGAGCTGACACAGTAGTCACACTTCATAATTACAGTTTTGCTCAGATGAAAATTTCCTGCTGAGAAATCACCCTCATCAATCTTCTTCATCATTTCTCCCAAACGAAAGCTTGAATCTGCCTCACCCCCCCCCATTTACTGAATTATTCGGGAGTGAGTTTTTTTATTTAATATTCAAACAGAAAAGAAGTGAGTTTTCTT
This sequence comes from Podarcis gaigeae, assembly GCF_964106915.1. Lineage (NCBI taxonomy): Eukaryota > Metazoa > Chordata > Lepidosauria > Squamata > Lacertidae > Podarcis > Podarcis gaigeae. The sequence continues at coordinate 45,729,786 of NC_139682.1, read as the reverse complement.
TTCTTCTGTGGAAGAGCTAGAGCTCATTTGCACACAAGAGGTCCAAGATTCTAAATTCTTGGCAACTCCTGGTAGGGATGGGAAAGTCTCTTGCTTGAGACTCTGCCAGAGAGTCACTGCCAGTTTGAGTTGGGTGGACCAATGGTCTGTCTATAAGACAGCTTTCTAAGTTCATTCCTAATAAATTCTGGAGTGGCTGAAAATATTGATTTTTTAAAAAAGATATTCAATTTGTTTGCTTCACCATTTTGGCCTGTAGCAAGTCCTAGAAGTGACCTAAAATATTTTACTATAAAACTAGATAAGGAGACCTAGTGGTTGTTAATGGTAGGTGATGATGTTGTGTTGTATTATTATTTTATATTATATTGTATTATGTTATTTATGTGTGGTGTGCTATGCCTAATAAAGGATTTTGAATTGAATTATAAAACTAGGTGCTAAAATGAAACCAACACCAAACCAAAATCCAGCATTTATCAGCAATACAAAAAGGTTAAAGTTCAGGGCTGTTTGTGGGTACTAGCACTATATGGTTATTATATTTTTCAAGGAAGAAACGCTTGAGAAGTCTTGTTGGGGAAGAAGAGACCTCCCAAACGGAACACTTGACAGGTTTTCGGATGATAAGAAAAGAATTCAAAAAGGATGTTGAATCCTGGCCTCGCTCAAGTGTGACAGCGTCACTTTGAATCAGCGCAGCTCCAGGAACAGCCCAACTAGTTTGCATTTCTGTTTATTGAAAGCTATTTGTCCAATATATGGCAGCACAGCTCGACAGCTTGTTTACACAGCAGCTTTGCCCCGAGGCAAACACATTACGTCCCACGTGGCAGCGCAGAGAGGCATGCAAGGAGTCAAACGTGGCTTCGCACGGACTGCATTCAACAGCTTCCGAAGGCATGGCTGACTGCAATTGAAGCCCAGGTGAACTGATAGCTCAGTCTTTGGGAAATATTCAGCAGAGTAGCAATTTTGTTTATCCAACACCAGCACTACGTTTCCTTGAATTTCACTCAAAGCCGTTGGCATTGAAAACAAGCTTGCAGCAACATGGAATATTTCAGTCTTGATTTGTACAAGCATACAGTCAGCCTTCTAGAACAGAGCAGAAATTTTGCAAAAGTTTCCCCCCTGATAATTTCTGAAATCTTTCTTTTTCTCACCACCCTTGGAAAAGTACAGATTTCTGAATATTTTCCATTGTTGTGTATGTGGTGTCTGCCATTTTCCATGCACAATTCCCTGGAATGATGATTGGTCTGGGGCTTTTTGGAGAATGTTAAAAGGTAGACAGCACAGTTTTGTTTCTCTTTTGTAGGAAATGTATACTTTTTATGCATTCAGCAATTTCCATTCACTACTTGCAGCAGCAGCAAACCAAACATCTAAGGAAAAAAGAAGGAAGTTGTGCCACTGCTAGTGTTAATTGTGAGAATTTCTTCCTCCTTCTGAAGAAAGTTTGTGGAATTGGTCCATCCAACTTCTCTGTTCATAAATAGCGGGGAATTTCAGGATGCCACTCATGTATAACTGTATTAAGAAAACAAAGCTTTTCTACATCATAAATGAAAAGCGATCAGATAATTGTTCATATTATTGTAACACTTATTTAGAGCAACAAACTTGCATATCTCCAGCATACATCTAACTTTTTCAGGAACAACCCACCAATATAAAACAAGAAGAATATGAGGTAGAGAACCTAAGCTTAGGCACTAAGGATGTGGAACAGCGTCACCTACTGATTGGAGGAGTTCCTCTGGTGATCTGTTGAAGGGTGGAGCATAAGTCTCTTAAATAAAATGATCATTACAAAATACATTTTAAAGGGAAAAGCCATAGCTGACAAGTATGTTCACCCATAACAATTTCATGCATGTGCATTTTGTCCTTGGTTATGTGTTTCCATAGGTGCCGACCCCTAAGGACGGAGGCGGTTTTGACCCCCCAATGTATTTTTTGAGGGGGCTAGCCTCCTAATATATCTCATAATAAGTGTACCCTTGCATCCATCAGTAGTTTTCTTACCATTTCATCCTGCACTTCTCTGTGCTGAACCAAAATAATGGTATCAATAGGCTCAAAATGCAACACCTTCTCATCTTGCTAATCCATTTTTCACAAGCAATAAGCACATCCTCAGTGCTACTTTTCTAGGGAAAAAGGTGCCAGAACTCACCATGAACGCCTCCCTTGTTCTATTATAATGGCAATGGCTCCCACTTGAGACCTTGAAGAACTGAGTTCCAGTGAGTTCCAGTTGAAAAAAGCCCCGCAAATCCCTCTCATTTTTCAGAAAGTCACAAACATACCCATTTTTTGTTTCAAGGCAGAAGGGGATCACAACAACGTCAACTGGGCTGTGATGTTCACCCACTGCGATGGAGAGAAAAGTATACATTATGCAAGAGACTTGTCATTTGTGCTCCCAGCAACTCACATAAAAATAGATGCAGGAGGCTAACAAAATGGGGGTGATTAGATCAGGCCAAAGGTAAAGGGTAACATTCTCTTCCCCAACACTGCTGTTCTGATCAGCCCTCCTCCCCTTTACATGCTTGCAAATACATTTAAGGGGAAAACCAGTCACACATCTGTTAGGCAGTATGCAGTCTTGCTTTGAAATGGGTTTTTCCCATTTCCCATTATAGCTATACAGAAACAAGAGAAATTCATTTGCAGATGTGTCCCAAATGCCATTGATTTTTTTTTCAAATCTACAAGATGGGGGCATCATCTGCATTGTACTTTATAGAGCTGAGCTGAAATTTCTCAGAAGACTCACCCCTCCACCCCGAGAAAACTTATGAGATGTTTCTTTTTCTATCCTCCTTAGAAAAAGGAGAAGGTCACCTTACATAATTTTCTCCAAGTATTCTCCACCTTTTTTTGGGTGGTGCCTCTCAATGCCCTGAGGTGATGTTAGGTCTAAGGCATTCTGGATGGTCCAGAATATTGGCCAGGCTGCCAAAGAAAACCTTAAGAAAACATGTAAGAACTGCTGGAAAATTTCTCCCACTCAGAAATTTGGTGAAATTGTCCTCCCAATGTCTCTGCCCACAAGCTGAGTGGATAATTTTGAGCTGCCATTTGAGCACAGGTTAAGCTAACAAGATTAACAACAACAACAACAACACATAAAATCAGACAACATGTTGATGAAGTATAGGTGAATACAACAGGCGCTGGCATATAAATTTTGCCTTTTCATGCTTGAGGAGTGCCTGGAAATTGCTGGGTTCCTCAGGGGCTCAGGATGATAGCAATAAGGTTTTATTGTAAAGTCATTTGGGGCAGATTGGGAGCAAAGCTAACAGCATCCAGGCCCCGTAAGCTCTTGGAGATCAATATGTTTTTGCCTTGCTGCTAAGCTTCTGTGTGTCACTGCCAGAAAACACCTAAACTAGCTGAACAGCACTAAAAGGTAACACCAATTCTATCTCCCGCAGAAACCTGTTAGTTGCTCTTAACCTGGCCTGCTCAGTCAAGGAGAAACCTTGCTACCCTTCTCTGAGGAGAGTGATGCTTCAAAGAAATAGCCTCTCCTCTTTCTTTTTGCTTCTCTCCATCAATTTATCTGCTGTATTTTCCTTTTTTGATGAAGCTTGCCAACCTCAACATTACAGTCACATTGTGATCGTTGTGCAAAATGAGTTAGTGCTGCCAACACAGGAAAACAAGCATTTGTATGACAAGACTAAGACACACCCGCATAGGGTCTGCTGTGGGGTGCAGGTGCAAGACTGTTAGGCACCCCCTGGTTTCCATGCTGCCCAAATACCAGCACTAAGAATTTCATGAGATAGCCAGTTCCCCGACTAGCATGGTACAGGATGGTGATATGTGTAGTGAGGAGGGAAGAGAAATCTTACTTGTGAGTGTCACAACTGAAGCAGTGCATCTGGCTGTCTGACGAGGGCATCAGACCCCTGTAAAACCATTAAGTCTAGAGACTATAATTACCTAGGTGCACCACTGGGTGGGGTCACCCCCACCCTGATTTGAAACCACATGCAATTTATTCTTCCAGAACCCTTATATATCTGGTCACTCACTCACCGATTCCTACACACGGTGACTTTACACATTTCACAGGCTCAGCCATCGCCACTGTGAGCGGCAGGAAATTTCTCAAATGTCTCTTTGATTTATAGCTCTAGTTAATTCTCCAGGAGACCAGCAAGTTGCCCTTAGCACATGAAGCCTCAGAGGGATAAATAATTTAACAGGTGGCTAAATATTCTTTAAGGTCCAGAGAACATCAGAAGGAGAGCAGATTCTGGAGTGAACGTGAAATGACAAATTGAGCACAAGAAAGAGGGGGCGGGTGGGGAAAATGATGCAAAGCATCACCACCCATTTCCTGATGATCCTGATGATTAGATGCTCAGGAAATTCCAGCTCCAAATCTCTTCACCCCATCTGTAGCAAACACGGCCCTGTGTTCGCACAGTTAGGGCAAATGTAGTAAGTGAGTTAAAGCAGAAGGGAGTCTAGGCAAGATGACCTACTGGCTAGCAGCTGGAAGACCACTAGCATGTCTTGGTAGTTTAAGAAGGAGCATGTATATGTGTGAATGCGTATGTGTGTTAAACTTTCTGACCATGTGAGGGAAGAAGTAGGCAGGAAAGAGGGTTGTGTAGGTGTGGGCAATAAAAGATACAATGACATCATAACAGGCCAACACCTAAATGACCAAGAAGTGGGTGATTCCTAATTCCAGGGCATTTGCATAGAGGCTCTAGTTGATTGGAAGGCTAGGCTAAGACAAGAGCCAATCAAAGCCTAAGAAAAAAATATAGAAAGGAACTATAGACCATGAGGGAGCTTTTCAGTTCTCTAAGCTTCTTAGGGTGGTTTCTGGTCCTTTTTGTCTGTGGGTGCTAGCAACCGACACTGAACTCTTAGGACATTAAATATATCTTCCACAATATATCAGCTGGGATGGAGGGGCTATAGGGGAGGGCATGGATGCAGTATTACAAATTATTGTGAGACATACATGCATCAATGTTTTTCTCTCACTATAGCTGCTTCTTGTTAGTTTTTGTAGTTTCAAAATTTATTTAGTGCCTTAGGGAAACACCCACACCCACACAAAATCCCTGGAGTTATTTTGGATCTGTTTAAAACATGTTTTTACCATAGGGATGTGAACATAAGCATGCTTTCCTGGAAGTTCTCTTTATTGAACTTGAAGGGACACACTTTCAAGTAGATTGCAACTCCCATCAGCTGAGGACTTGTAGCTGGGGCTCATGAAGGTTGCAATCCAAAACATCTGGGGGGCACCATGTTGGTGATGGCTGTCTTGATTGATTCACTGAAAGACAAGAGATTGGACGTCAGAAATGTGGCCATGTGTGGCAGACCAGTAATGCATCGCATCTGCCATGCAATCAAGTTCTTCAATTTCACTTTTGTTTGAGCAGCAGCCCTTTGATCAGATACAAGGCTGCCCCTTGACTGCATTTCACTGCCTGTTGCAGTATTCCACCTCCCAGCAAGCTGCCAGCCACATTTGAAGGAGCTGACATTTCCAAGCCTGCCTGCTGGGGAGACAGGAGGATTTTTCTCATGGCGTCCTCTTGACACACAGAGACTGCCAAGACACACATGCCTGAGTCCCAGGATTGGAAGGGAAGTGACTAACCTTTTCAAAAGGAGATAAAATAGTACAGTGATACAGCTGTGGGTGCTAGACCTTGCAAGATTTTAATGAAGAGACTCAGGGGAGGGGATGAGGGAAGGGGACAGGTGGTTCTGAAAAATTGGGAGGACCACAAGTGTCTTTTCAGACTGAGAAAAGAAGAAAAGACAAGACCGGTATATATGCAGGTTAGGGTCAGTGGGAAAAAGGATGCACAAATCTGTCAATTTCTCTCCACCCCCCCCATTAATAAATTCCATTCCCCACATTTCCACAGTTTACATTTAAAAACACATTATGATATACAGATTTCTACAAATCATTTCCACTGATACAGTTGTACCTCCGTTTACGAACTTAATTCGTTCTGGAGGTCCGTTCTTAACCCGAAACCGTTCTTAACCTGAGACACGCTTTTGCTAATGGGGCCTCCCACTACTGCCGCACCACCAGCGCACGACTTCTGCTCACATCCCAGGGCAAAGTTCGCTACCTGGAACACCTACTTCTGGGTTAGCGGAGTTTGTAACCCAAAGCGTTCGTAAGGAGGACGGTACGTAACCAGAGATTCCACTGTATATGCACTTTTATGCACACTTTAGTGTATATGTTTTTTTGTACATATTACTTGATTGGAGAACTGCAGTGCAAAACTCAGAGAAATGCGAATTTTAATTAATGGTTTTGTTTTGGTCCATGTGTCAGAACTGAGTCACATTTCTTCCTTATCCCTAGTTTGAGGCAATGAAGCATGCTTAAGTTTGTGGTTTGCTCTCCCAAGCTTCTCAGCAGGGCCGTCTTTACCATATGCGCCACCAGGGTGCAAAGATCCTCCCAGTGACCCCAAATTTAGTTTACTCCCGAAATTAACTTTTATTATGCTTATGTCAGACACCACTCCTGGCACCCCCCAGAATTCAACGCCCAGGTGCCCCTCACCCCCTTGCACCCCCGGATAAAGACGGCCCTGCTTCTCAGTTTAGTTAGATAAGAAGATTAAAATCTGGCACCATCAAGTCTCCCATTTGAAAGTATATTCTAACATTTTTGTCTACAGCTCGATTGGAGAGGGGTCAGCTCCAGCACATGTGACAGTTATGTGGAAAGGGTCTTCTCCTTTAAAACACTGTTTCTCTCACCACTGAGAGATCATGGCTGCCCCCACACTTGTGGAACTAGGGAGTGGTGGGGACAATGTTCAGGGAGATGATATCTCCATTTGCTAATGGCACTGAAACAAGTTCTAATGATCTTTGCTTCAGCTACCCAGAATGAGTGAAAAAGCTGCCTCATTACCTCTTTTATGCAAAAATACTCCTGAAGAAACTGTTGCTGTTCGCTATTCTCTCTCTCTCTCTCTCTCTCTCTCTCTCTCTCTCTCTCTCAGAGTTTGTGTCACATAATTCTCTTCCCTCATTCCCTCTTTTGCCTTGTATCCAGTAATATATATATGGTATTTTAGGAGGCTATTTCCCCCACTCCAACCACCTGTGACAAACACCCCATGACAAACAGTGGGGGTGGTTTTGTCCATTTAAGATGCTGTAAACTAGCTTGGAAAACTATCAGAACAAATGAAGCACCATGTCACCCTTGTTTGTTAAACATTTGAGAGAATGCATTTGTTTGTGTGCGAGGGGAGGGGGAGCAGCAGTTAACAGGCTATGATCTCTATGTATCTATGATTCAGTGATGTCATACTGATTTTCCTAGAGTTCCATGATTTGAGAGAGCACTGGCTTTATCCCTTGGGCACTAGAGACCTACAGTTATCTAGGTGGTAGAGGGGTGAGGCAATTCTTCCCAGGGACAACATGTTGGTTGGGGCTTGACTCCAAAAGTGGGCCAAGCCGAAGGTGGGAGGGGCGCACTTTTCTCTCTTTCCCCCTTTCTAACAGTACCTTCTCTTTCTCTGACTGGCTTCCTCCTTCTTGGCATCTGCATGAAATTTGACCTACGGATGCATGAAATTAGGTCTCGAGCTCCAGAGTAACCACTTGCTGATCAACTTCATAGAAGGTTTGATCTCAGGAAGTTGGTTTCCTTGGGTTTCCATACATTACAAATGTGGGAATAATCAGACACCCTAAAAGGCTGGTTGCTTATACCTAAATTCCTACAGTGTCTGCGATGAGCAGTGTTCCTTCCTAATTCACACATATTTTAAATTTATTTACCACATTTTTATTCTATCCTTCCTCCATAGAGCTTGAGGCAGCATTCATGAACTTTCTTCTCTTTTGCCCACACAGTGACTCTGCAAGGTAGCTTCAATAGACAGTGACTGGCCCATGGCTTAATAGCTGGGCAAGGGTTTGAACTCAGCTTTCACTGTCTCTGCTACATCAGGTGGAACCCCTAGTTGGTAGTCTCTGATGGAAGCAACAGTTCTAAGCAATAACAGTACTCTGTCTTTGTTGTTGTTGTTTAGTCATTTAGTCGTGTCCGACTCTTCGTGATCCCATGGACCAGAGCATGCCAGGCCCTCCTGTCTTCCAATGACTCCTGCAGTTTGGTGAAACTCATGTTGGTAGCTTCAAGAACACTGTCCAACCATCTCGTCCTCTGTCGTCCCCTTCTCCTTGTGCCATCAATCTTTCCCAACATCAGGGTCTTTTCCAGGGAGTCTTCTCTTCTCATGAGGTGGCCAAAGTATTGGAGCCTCAGCTTCAGGATCTGTCCTTTCATACATACACAGCCAGGTCTTTTTAATGTTGTGTATGTCGTTGCAGACAGAAAGGAAGGCTCTTAGCAATCATGGGCCCAAAGAGCTCTGAAGTTTGGTTTATTTCTATATGAACATCACCATAGTTAGGTGAGATTCAGAAACCTTCCACCTGCAGTTCTTTCTTCCCTCTCCCAACTGTACTGGGCAGAGAGAGAAGGATGATGGGATTCAGTCTGGCACAGCCTGTAAGATTGCAGGAGTGTGATGGGCTCAGATGCACCAGCTGTTCCTCTGCATTCCCGTGCTTAAGTCACTTCAGGCAAATGCTTAGTTTCCCATAAAGTCAAGCACTGGATGTATATGCATCCAACTGCTAAATGACCAATTTGGCCTGTAATGGGCTGGTTTCATAGATTTAAAGTGGGCCAACCACAAAAGTTCATATTAGAAAAAGAAACCCCTTACCTAGGAGTAAAGAACCTTACCTTGGAACAGCAATTTTAGGCTAGGGAGGTGAGAAAGTAGGTCATCTAACTAGGGCAGCATACTCACCCAACAAGCTGTAGCCCAGGAGATTACTAATGTCAACATTTTAGCCCTCTATATGGGAAGGTTAAAAACATTGGCTTCCTCTTGGGAAGGGTCTGCTTGTAGTAGGAAAATACAGGCTGCTTGAGGTCAGTGCTGCCTTTGTTGCACATATGTCACTTTTGATAGTATTTTTGTTTGAATGTATGTTTGTATTTAGTGTTATTAATTATATGCTGCCCAGCAACCTTTACTTTGTGGGAAAGCATACAAATGCTGTAAAATCAACCAATGAATCTGTTGGGGTGGTTGGGAGTGGAGTCTAGTCAGGGAAGTAGGAATCTGGGAGAAACTCAATTTTGCTTGAATTTTACTGAAAAACCAATTTGCAAACTGCAACACAACTACCTTTTGAAATTAACACCTTCCCGAATTTTGCGATACAGTTATCCAAGCAAACAATGTATGCAAAGCTGCATCTCCAACCTGCCACCCTCACCCCATGATAACACTGACCACCCCACTGCCTTTTCCCCCAAGGAATCTAGGGATTGAACCGTCTATGGCCTGTGTCTTGGCCAAACATTGTCAATCATCACACCTATTTCTTCTACATGGGACAGCTTTTCAGCTGAAAAGGAGTGTTCGACTCTTGATATATATTACCCCAATCTTCCATGTAGACAATATCTATCCTCCCTAAACCTTTTATATGACAAGCTCTGTATGTGTTAGCTCATATGTGCTATTCCCCACTATTAGTGTGAGACAAGCTCATAAGTGTAAAATACAAGGTAACCCTAGTGTGTAGGGGATCTAGTGTATAGAGAATAGTGTATCTAGCAATTTTTGCCCAGCCTGGGGAAGATAACTGCACCATCAACAATCCGTTTGCTGGATTTTTTTTTCTTTATTACTGTTGCCCCTGATGGATGAATAATGAATAATTTACTTTTGGCTTTTGCATTATGAAGTATTCATCGAGTTCACGCTTCCTGGGGTAATTAAGTACAGCATCAGCTGCCCGTAATCTGACCAAGAGGCAATTCATCTTCAGCACTTCATTAGCAGGGCTTCTTGTCGCTTTGATAAATTAATGACAAACACAGGAACATAAACACAACTCCCCGTCAGGACCTTAGCAGCTCACCCTTGGAAAGACAGTGGAGCAATCTAGTAGAGAATCCTGGATGCGTGAACTAACTCTTAGGAGCTGAACACCTCCATCTGTGCAAGCATGGGGGAAGAATGTATCAGTCAGGTGTTCTGCCTTTCGCAAAGCCCTGGTGATTCCATCTCTCCTAATTGAGACTCTGAATCCAGCAGTGTTCAGAAGAATCGCTGGAAAATGGGGCAATGTGAATGCTTTCCCCTTAACTAGGAGGGGATGCCTGTTCTGATATGATGGCTGCTAAGACAAGCTTGCATTTGACACATGGGAATTATTTCAAAATACAGAAGGCATGCTTCTTGCTTCAGAAATATGGTGCAGAAACAACTGAAAACATATGCAGTTATGATCATCTCAAAACCATACATTTAATCAACTAAGATCCCTTTATAAGTAGGTGACAGCTCAATTTCCTACCCCTGAACAATATCAGCAGGGGAAAGTCGACAGGTGATAAGAGTCCTTGTGCTGGAAGGAATTAAGTTGCCATTTAGACAGGGTCACTGCTAATCTGACCTAAGCGAAAATTACTTCACAGCCCCAAATATGAGCAAGAGAGAACCCAGCCAAGTCTCCCCAAGGGACATTTAACTGAGCGTGCCTATCAGGGCCGCCCCTGCCAATAGGCAGAGTGACACAGTGCTTCAGTTGGTAGATGCTGGATGTTGGGCTGTGGTAATGGGATGCTGAAGGGGTAGAGTTGTGTGCATCATATTGCCTGCCCTCTACCACCTAAGCTAGCATGCTGCCCTCAGATGTGGTGGAGGGTGCTGTCCTGTCACCAGTGCTGAGGCAATATCCAATTCTCAATTGAGTCAGCTTCTGTATGTGGAAGAGGGGAGAGCACGCTTTTGTCCTTTGCCTTGAGCAGAAAGATTTCTGGGCCCAGCCCATGACAACCAGCTTCTTATTCCTGGCTGTGGCAGTTCCCAATGTTGCAAAGAAACAACATATCTCTCCACCCTGCCCCTGCCTTGGAAAGCAACAGCCCTTATTTGTGGGGTGCATCCCCTTAGTGACCTCAGTGGAGCGCTATTCGGAATAGTACTTGCACAATAAGCACTATACATCATTCTGACTTTGTTTTCAACCCTGTGAAGTTATTTGTTCCCACAATTATTTTAGGGAGGCTATACCAGCATTTTTCTAGTTTTAACCCCTCCTTTAAAATATTCTGATTTCCAGCATAATTTGTAGCTGCAATTTGTAGCTGTTGCTTCTCATGCCCACAATTCTATTATTACTTATCATGTTTATTGCTTTTAATTTGCAATGTGCTCTGAAACTATTTTATGCATTTGGCCTGATAGCAGCCTTGTGAGCAAGAGTCCTCTTGAAGTTATACAGAGGGCAGTCTGCATAAAGAGAAAGAAAACTAAAAGTGCTGCACTTTCCTTTTATGGTAAGCACTTGCTGTATGTACAGAGATGAACTTGGTCAGACCCTGCTGTGCTACCATCTTTTCTTTCTTTCTTTCTTTTTTTAGTTTACATGAGGAAGATCAAAGGTAGGCTCTTGATTTATTTATGTTGCAGCAAAGCTTCGCCACTGTACAGCTTCTCTCTCCTTACTATACAGGCAGTTTATCTGTGCACTCCATCAAAATGATTGTGTTGACGGTCCTTTCAGAGAGGCATAGAGCTGGAAGGGTAGCTTTCATTCCTCTGCTGTTATCTTGCAAGCATGAACTGTGAATCCACTCTTCCTCCAGATTCTAAATGCGTTTGTATGACATGCAACCTGGAAGTCAGTGACATGGATTTGCACATCTGGAGCCTACCGGATGACTGAAAGGGATTAGCTGAGGTGGTCTGCTTTGATGTTTCAGGTGCCTGCCCCAGAATAATGGGAACAATCAGACTGAGATCTAAGTACGTTTCCTTCAAGCTAATAGGATCTGGGTATTGTGGGCATCCATCATAGATCCTTTGCCAGTAGCAGATATGTAGGTCTAATTCTTACAGACTGTGGATAGACTGTACAGGTTCAGGCAGCATGTGTGGCCCTGCATTTTGTAAACATGTCTTTATAAATAAGAAAAAGTTGATCATTGCACACTGTCAGGGAGAATGAGTATAGCAATCCATGTTTGTTTATTGGCTTTCATATGTATACCTGTGTGTTTATTCCCAACACAAGTAGGGCAATAGGGCCTTCTGGCCCTGTCCTGGTTTGTTTTCATCTGAACCATACTCCCCTAGGCCCAGCATGCTTATGATTCTTGGATTTATGGCAGATGGGTGCATTTGGGTCAATGCTAGGAGGCTACAAAGTCCAATAATGCATGGACTTTAATTTAGAAATTTTGCTGTGGGTGCTTTTGCGCATGGGGTCAATGGGTTGGTGACCCCAGGAGATGGTGCAGGTGGAGCTGAATCCAGTTTAGCAAACAGAGTGGATGGGGTGAACCATGTCTGGGACAAGAGATGGGAAGATCTATGCTGCTCCATAGCACACTGAATATGTACACATTCAGGAATATGTGAAAAGGAATCTTAGCATTCTCCTAAAACCCAACAAAGCTGGTTTCTAAGACAGGTTTGAGGAGATGCATTGAGAAATAAGTGTGTGTTGCAGGGAGCTGTTTGATCATGTTGGATCCATGAGTGATCTCTTTGGAAGCACTGGAGGGGGATAAAAGCTTTGTGTTCTGTGCAGTAACATCATCATTGACTCCATGTAAAATCAACTTGGAGCTGGGTTGGAGGGGAGAGAGAGAGAGAGAGAGCATAGTGACATTTTTAGGTGGACACAAGTAGAAATATGAAAGAATCTAGCACAGTTCAATGATAGCATCAGTGACCTCTGTTCCTAATTTCCCACAGGAACTTCTGAGATAACCAAATGGGCTAGGAAAACACCACCAACAACAAAAAGTCTTTTATCGTGCTTTTGTGGCAACGTCTCTATCCAATCCATATAGCACATCACTTCAGATTCCTATTTTATAAGATTTGTTTTAGTGTAGAGAGGGAAAGGTCAAAGGGGATGGGTGTCATGGGACTGCTGGGGAGGGGGAGGAATGTTCAGAGGGAGGTGGACAGGAAGTGATGGATGGGGAAGGGGAGAGAGCCAAGAGGTGGAAAGGCTCTCCGATGCAGAAGCTGAGCCCCAGCACCGCACAGGAAGTTCTGGCACTGGTGGAGAGGCGGTGTCTGTTCCATCTGCCCAGGAGAGGAGAGAATTAAAGAGGAGGGGGGAGAGGCGTCACATGAAACTTCCCCGCCTTTTCTGTTGGAGGAGAAGCCAGTGAAAGCCACTCCCAGAATCTGAACTGCAGAATTCAGATGCATGATTGTAACGTGCTGCCTGTACATATGTAAAATAAAGAACTGTAAATATCTCTGAGTGAGCAGAGGTGCTTATTGCGAAGAGCATACACAAGCCATCACAATGGGTCACAGAGGGAAGGGGTGGGGTTAGAAGTCAAAGATGCCGTGCCAAAGGGGCTCCGCTGCCGGAGCCAGCCCTGCTGGAAAAGCCCAATATAACGTGTCATGAGAGTCTGGTGGCACTTGAGTCAGGTTTTGAACATGGTTAGTACACACAGTTGAACAAGCCATTCTCACTTACCAAATGAACTTTTTTTTTTACTTTATTTTAGAATTTCTGCACTTGCCTCAGGCAATATCAGACATAAGCGGGATAGTGAAAAGCAGGCCAAGGATGAAATCGCTGTCTGCAAAATGCCAAAAAGAGGTGACACAGCAAAGCAGAGATAGAAATGTGGGAATTCATTGGTCTGATAGATATAAATTTCCTCCCCATCCTCCATCTGTTGTGTCAGCATCTCTGACATTATTAATTTACAGTAATAAACTGTGAGATAACAGCAAGTAACTGCGTGGGACGCAAGGCAAACCTGGGTGCAAAGTGAGTGATGGTTCTAGCTGAGAGGCTGGCTTATTGCTAATAGGATTGTGGAAGTCAAATAATTATAGAGCGCTATTCAAGCCAAGATATATTTTTCAAGAGGATGTTTAACCCTGTCACATTCCACATGGTAGATATGACTCAGGATGCTACAAGGAGGTGGTTGTTTGGCTTCGTGTCCTTCAGACACGATATAAATCATTCAGCCATCCAAAAAAGACTAAAAGAAGGCCCATTTTAAGAATGATTCAACCAAGCTTCATTGTCTTTATTATTATTATTTTACAAAGTCCATCCCAAGTGGAAGAATAACTTGAGCAATCTTTGCCCACAAGATTGGAAGCACATAATTGAATTACTCCCTAATATCAGTTTATTAGTCTCCAGCCTCTCTCCCTATGGGCCTTCTGGGCTGTGCATATATTCAGTACTTATGTGTAACATTAAGACTGCCAAGTCAGCTGTGTTTGACCTCAACCTTATGAGGGCAATAATGACAGTCTCTGCAGGCTACAATAAGCAACATCTTCATGATTCCCCCCCGCCCAAGCTCTTCTATGTGCACAGTCTTTCCTAACGACTTAGCAAAGATTGTGATGCAGATTCTTCTTATTCTACTTTGGCGATCACTCGTAGCCGAGTAAGATATGTGATGAAGATAAAGGGAGGAAGGTCTTGATAAACATTTTGTATGCTCTAAGTCACAAAAAAGGAGCCAAAGTAGTCATGCTGGCCCATAAAAGAAGTCCAAAATCTACATAAGGGCAATAAAATTTCTAAGTACAAGATGATTCCCCCCCAGGCAGTTTCTCAGAAAGTCAGATGCCATCTAATAAAGCCAGATGTTTTGGACTACGACTTCCAGCATGGCTGATGAGTGTCACTCTTAGACAAGGGAAACCCTTGAGTCAAATCATGGCCCATCTCTGGCTTTCCAGGGCTCTAAAAATCATGAAGAGCTTTTACAAGTACAGAGGTTTTCCCACTGCAAAATCACTCCCCATGAGGTAGCAGGGGAAGAGGGAGAATGGCACTACTGCACTCGTCACCACTGCCCTCCTCATGTGTCCATATCCTTCAGATATGAAGCAAACCAAAACCAGGACACCATCTTCCAGCTGCACACTCCTGCACGAGTCTGTACCTACGCAAAGACCAGAAAAGTGATCTTGCACAGTGGCCCATTATGTGTGTTTTTGGACACCATGCCTAAAAAAGTGCAGTCCAAAATTGTGATGGCCAGGAGAGGCGAGTCACCTGTGGACCAGGGCCGCCCTGTGCCTCAGGGCAGATAAAAGCCAGCCAGCCCAGTCCCAGGCTGCGGGAGCAACATTGTTGGTTACTTGTTCCTGCCTGCACCCTGTCCTGCTCTTCTGTCAGAGTTCCTGACCTCTCCTGACTCCCTGCCTTGGACCCAGCTTCAGCTTTGATGGAAAGCTTCCATACCACACCCTTGACCTCGGACTGGACTCAGACCTCGCTGCAAGGTTAACCCTTGGGACCAGCACAGCTATAGACCTAAGAATGTTTGTGAATCTGGTAGCTTTATATGGGAATGCAAGTCAAGCTGCTCACTGCACTGGAGAGTCTCCCCACCCACTTTCCATAGCTGGCCCTAGATCAAATAACACCCATCAAGAAGTATCTGTGGTACTCCCTCCATTTGGTCGACTTTAGAATATGTTTACTGACTTTGCTGTTTGGTTTCTTTTTTGTGGAATGCTCTCCTCAGGGAGGTTCAACTGGCGCCTTTTTAATACACCTTTGGCTGATTAACATCCTATACCCTTTTAAATGAGATAGTGGGAGGAGATGGGGGGAGGGAAGTTTTTGTTTTTGTTTTTATTATGTTTTTTTAAATTTTGAATTTTTAAGTTGTCAACCACTCTGGGATCTATAGATGAAGGGCAATATACAAATCTAATGAAATTAATTAATTAATTAATTAATTAATTAATTAATTAATATTATTTGAAATGGATGATTTATCCCAGCCGTACATGCTTGTATGCATGGATAGGATCATAAATACTCTCTCGCATGTTGTTTGTTGCGCCAGCACTCATACTGCCAATTTTCCTGTGAATTTTACAAAAGAAAGAAAACGATGGCCATGAAGGTGTTGT
This sequence comes from Podarcis gaigeae, assembly GCF_964106915.1. Taxonomy (NCBI): domain Eukaryota; kingdom Metazoa; phylum Chordata; class Lepidosauria; order Squamata; family Lacertidae; genus Podarcis; species Podarcis gaigeae. Next base: position 45,713,767 of record NC_139682.1, on the reverse strand, counting down.
CGGCTTTTCTTTCCTTTTCCTTTTTATGGCATATGTATGTTATTGATTTTCAATAAACAATGAAGAAAAAGAAAACGATATAAAACATGGAGTACAGATGGTCAGAAAAGGAAAGTGCAAAAACATACAGGGTTACAGCTTATCCATGGATCAGAACTCTCGATAACAATACATGTGTCACAGGTAGTTTGATTAGGAAGGCAGATTTATTAATAGAAACACAGTTCTAGTTACAGGTTGGTAGCTGTGTTGGTCTGCCGTAGTCAAAACAAAATAAAAAAATTCCTTCCAGTAGCACCTTAGAGACCAGCTAAGTTTGTTATTGGTATGAGCTTTCGTGAGCATGCACTTAGTTGGTCTCTAAGGTGCTACTGGAAGAATTTTTTTTATTTTAATAGAAACATAAACCAAGTACTTTCAAACTTATTTTTCTTAACCTGACCTCTAACGTCCCATCTAACCTCTCCAATAAAGTTATCTCCCAGACTCTGGCAAGCCAGGCCTGCAATGTAAGTCCCAATTCAGTCTTCCATTTGGCTGCTGTTGCCAGTGTTGCCAATTTTCCTAGGGAAGGTTAACTATTTGTACTATATATTTCAGTGGGTTGAGTAGCTACTATAACCTGGGCTTCCCCAACCTAGGGCCCTCTAGATGTTGTGCCCGACAACTTCTATAAGAAAAGAAAAAGAGCTTGCTGGGTCAGGCCAATGGCTAATTTAGTCCAGCATTCTGTTCTCACAGTTGCCAACCAGATGCCCATGGGCACAAGAGCACCCTCTCCTTCTGTGGCTTCCAGCAACTGGTATTCGGAAGCATTACTGCACCCAACTGTGGCCAAGTTGGTTGGAGCTGGTGGGAGTTGCAATGGAACCCATCTGGAGGGCACCAGATTGGGGAAGGCTGTTAGGGATTATAACAGGCACCTCAAGCCTGGCACTCCAGGCAGCCACCATCCCATAAATCCAAACCTGTGCCCATCAAAGCTAGATATGAGCACTGGTCATGCAGCATACAGAAGTTTCTGGTTTCCGAAGTGCTTTGTTTGGGTGAGGGACTCTTACTAGACATGTTTTGCTCCTTTCACATTACCACTGCAGTGCTAAACTGATCTCATGTCAAAATCTGTGATGTGGATGCACCCTAAACATCCCTGAGCCTTTGTTGGAGGAAGCTTTGAGGAGAAATGCATTTCTAAAATGCTATGATGGTGAGATACTAGGCCAGCTGAAAGAAATCCTGCACACCAAGGCTAGATAACACAGTCCACAAGTTAATTCGTTTTCATACTGCCGCCATACAGATGTACCCTGCAGCGCTCTTGCTGAGCGGTACAGGACTTTGCTGTGGCATAATCTCCATTAGGAAATGCCGCACAGATAGGAGAGTTGAGTTATGCTAATGTAAGATGGCTACTGGGATTTAAGGTGATAGGCAAGACATTAATATTGCTGAGATGACAATCTCCTTGTGTATCCCAAATAACAGACCGGAGCTTTATCAATGAGCAACTTAGCATCCCTATGCAGTAGATCCACCATGTTACATGACAGTTAATATTATATGGCTCCACTCCATAGATCTATGAGATTAATGTTCCCCAAGGAGAAACATCCAACATTCAGTCAAGTAAATATAGCTCCAATAGGGAAAGCGCATGAGATAAATCTGCTGTGATATCTGGTGCTTCGTATTCTTGGCTCCAGGCTATTATAGAATGTACCTTTCCCCTCTGTAGTGCATTTCTTGTGTTAAATATCATGTAATCATGAAGAAATGTAATGAAACAATTAAGCTATAAAGGAGAGTTCATGACACTATTGAAGACACTATTCAAAGAAGATGAGGAGACAAGCAGTATTTTCTTCAAAGAAGGATGAGTCCATAGATTAAAGAATCTGGGGGAGGTGGAGATGCAAGAAATCAAAGAGATTTGAATGTACCATCCTTAAATGGTATGGGAGAAAGGACTGATGGGCCACATGTTATTATAAATGAGCTCCTTCTTGCAAAAGAGCTCTTTCTTGCTCGGCTTTCATAAGAAAATGGCACCGTTAACTGGTAGGAGTAAAATGCACAGGATTGTGCACTGATACCAGATACTATTAACGGGTGCAACTCATGGCTACAAAATGTTACCAAGATAAACAGAATAATTGTAAAGAGTATGTATGTGTTCAGAATAGGTGCAGCTTTTCTGTAGCAGAAATAAGTGTTCTGTTCGCCAACAGGAGAAGAAAACTGTAAGGAGCCTTCTCTCCTTCAAAGACATATGTTAAATATGTTGAGTGGCTCTCAGTGGGGCTACACATCCTAGTAGTTCCATCCCACAGATGTATCCATGAGATTCTGTGAAGGTCTGAATTGACATAAAAGGGTGGAATTCAATGTTGCACTATGGTGAACATCCCAACAGTTCCAGCATGGCAGCTTGCCTGATCCCCTCATTCTTCTGATCCTCCTGAGACTCCTTAGGTGAACCCTGCCATGGGTCTACAACCATCACATGGATTGGGGAGCTTTTTTTTGCTGGAACAGGGTGATTGTATAAAGACTGTACATACAAATTGTAGGAGAGGAAATTAGAAACAGGTGGGACAGAACAGATCTTGGGTTATAGGAATGTGACCTTTTATGAAACAATATTAAGTCCCTGTCCATTTGCTATGAGATCACCTTTCCTTTTATGATGCTTTGTGTTTCCACTCTTCCTCCAGTCATTCCCTTTCTTGGGGATCAGACAGGCCCTTCCTGTCTCTGTCATAAATGGTTTGATTGGTTGCAGTACCTAATTAACAGGCCATGCAGGGCATACTATGCAGATGTTGGTATTTGTTTTAGTGCTTTGCCGCAGCACAGAAAATCCAAAGCATGTAATTTTCATTATATGATATCAACATTTAATTCCAGCATTGGATGTGTCAAGCCTAATTATGTTCAAGGAGTCTTGACGGCTCTGGGGATAAATCAATATAAATAATGTGTTCATAAACTCTGAATCATGTTCTTAATAGTGTTATGCCCATAATTTTAATAGAAAAACCTAAGATTCTCTCTCTGTTTTCAGTTATTGTCATTTATATATCCTCTGTGCACTAAATAACATGTCCCTGGAGCACAGGGAACCCTATAATGGATTGCTGGAGGGGGGCGGGTGAGCAAATGCATCTGATATACGTCTTACAATATTACTGACCAATAAGCCAAACTGCATACTGCTGTACTAACGAAAGAAGGCGAGGGGAGCAAAGACAGAAAGAATCGGGCATAAGATGGAGAACCTGGGTAGTGCAGTCAACTTGAGTAGTTGTAAGAGGCAGTCACGGAGGAAGGGGCTTCAGTACCCGGGACGGCAATGTCTGTTGGTTTATGCTTCCTTCACTGAGCAGCGAAGTGCTTGTCACAAGACAATGTTTACATTCAGCAGTCAAGTGCTGTTGGGTTTTCTCACGGGAAAGGAGACTGGATGTGACGTACACTGGTTTCCTGTTTTTCACTGTTCTTTGCAGTTCAGTGTTGTTTCTCTCCGTGCTTTAGAGGAGAGAGGATGCCTTTCTCTGCTCCGGCAGAGGGAAAATGTTTTTCTGTAAATTACCAGCTTTGAAGTGTAAATAAAGTTAATATAGAGCATGTTGGCACGTACTTTTCATCATTCCGCTGTGCACTGGACACTGCTTATCTCCAACATTTGGTTCCGGGCCCAGAAAAACGCAGTGTTTTGAGAATGGACTCCAGAAGTCGGGCTCCTGGCAAAGGAACAAAGGAGCAAAGAATTGGAGTGCCGGCAAAGGATCGGAATGCAGAGGGCCGGATCGGACGATATCTCTGCGCGTCAAGATGATTTGATGAGGTATGTGCTACAGCTCCGGGCAGCCTGCCAGCTTCTAATTAATGGCTTTATGGCTGGACTTTGAACTTTTATAGCCGGTTTTGCCGTGGCACAGGCAAAAGGCTAGAAGGATAAATTTTTCCTATGCTGGGGGAAATCGAAAGTAAAGCAGCTGCAGCAGTGTCGCAGCATGAATTTAAGACAGCAGAGAGAACTTTCACTTTTGAACTTGCCTTTGGAATGCGGTTTGAAGCAGCTGCAGATAAGCAAAGCAGTTAAGCAGAAAGGCACAGGTTCACAAAGCAGAGGCTGTTTTTGAATTTGCTTTTGGATTGAAGCAGCTGTACACAGACGCAGCATGTATGAAGCAGCCTGATTTAAAGCAGCAGAGATGACGCAGAAGGCTAATGCCAAAGTCATGATGGCTAGCTGCAGAAGGCTGGATGATGCAAGTGGGGAATTTGATGCCAATCAGCCAAATGCTCAACTCACAGTAGCCTGTGATACTGCCATGATACAGAATGAAGCAGACCGCCAGGGTGATAGCTGCATGGGCAAGGGGGAGACTTCACAGACGTCATCCCATAGTGCAGTGGAACCACCAGATGGCGCCAAAGCTTTGAAGGCAGTGAAATGCTACTCGTGTGGACGTCTAGGCCATATGAAGAGGGAATGCAGATATCCCAGGGCCAAGACAGAGCAGCGCAGCGAAAGCTCATCGCGTGGAAAAGGCCGAGGCAAAGGCAAAGGTCCGGTGTCCAGGACAACGCAGCACAAGGCAATGGTCTCACGCTTCACTCCAAAGGTTGCAGAGGTCCAGAAGACATCTAGATCTTTCTTCGTTGTTGATTCGGCTGCAACGCATCACATGTGCAATGATAAGCGACTGTTCGTGTCTTTTACACCGCAGGAAGGTGCGATTCACCAGGCGGATGACCACACAATCCCCAGTAAAGGCTACGGAACTGTTGTTCTTCACAGTTTGGACTTATCGATACAGGATGTGCTTTATGTGCCAGATGCCAAGCATAATCTGCTCAGCGTTGGACAGCTGAATGAGCGGAAAATTGACGTTTCCTTTAAGAACAAAAGGTGCATCATCACAAAGAAAAATGATTATGTATTGCATGCTGAATATGTTGATCGTTTGTATGTTTTGTATTTTGATGATGTTGTGCAGGATGACACTTGTTGCATTGCAGGTTCTAACAAAAGTTTGCATGCAGAATGTATTCATGATTTTCATCGAAAATTTGCTCATTTGCATTTTGAGGCAGTATCTAAAATGCCTGCCTTGGTTGAAGGTATGACTATTAAACCCTGCAGGTACCACATGAAGTGCAAGGCATGCGCAGCAAACAAGGTAAAAATGGCTGCGAAAGGTAAGGTGTCTAGTAGGCAAGCTACAGAACCATACCAGGTTGTTCATGCTGATTTGGTTGGACCACTAGCGCCCTCTTTGGGTGGAAACAGGTACTTCATGGTTCTCATTGATGCATTTTCCAGGTATATTTATGTGTACAATCTCAAGCAGAAATCAGAGGCTTTTCCAAGGTTCAAGGAATTCTGTGCTAGGTTGGAAAATGTGCATGGTAAGAAGGTAAAGACTCTTTTCAGTGATCGCGGGGGAGAATTCACTTCTCAGCAGTTTGAAGCTTTTCTGACTGAGAAAGGAATTCAACACGATTTGTCTAGTCCTCGTTCGCCATGGCAGAATGGACTTGCGGAACGAGCAAATCAGACATTGCTTCAAGGGTTAAAAACCTTGCTGCATGATGCCAATCTTCCAGAGAGTTATTGGGCCGAAGCTCTCTCATGTTTCACTTACAGTTATAATCGCAGGTTATCTTCAGCGATTGGTTGTACCCCCTATGAGAAGATGTTTGGCAAGAAGCCATACATCAAACACATGAAAATTTTTGGTTCTGACATGTGGGTTCACTCACCACAAAGCTCCAAGTTAGACAAGCGTGGATTGCATGGTATCTTTCTAGGTTATCAGAAAGGGTCTTACAGAATAATGATGACTGACTCTAAGACAATTAAGCTCACAAGAAGTGTTGAGTACAATGCCAAGTGGGGGGAGAATGTGGGAATTTTCCAATGTTATCCTGATGACAGTGATGAGACTGAGGATAGTCAAAAGCAACCGCAACAACCCACACCCACTGATGAAGGTTCTGATTCTGAGTCTGAAACTGAATCGGGTGATTCAGAGGATTTCAAGAGTGCGAAAGCCTCTATGCGACCCTCTGAAAGCTCTGATCAAGAATTAGAGGAACCATTGTTCACAATAGGTCACTTTTCTCCTAAGAAGGAAGAGGAGAGTGTTGAAGACTTAAGGCTAATTCGCAGGTCACAGAGAGCAACAAAAGGCAGACCTCCAAAGAGATTTGCTGATGAGTTTGCTAAGATAGCAGTAACAGCTGTTAAAAGCTCCAAGAAGGTGTTTGAACCTTCAAGTTTCCAAGAAATCCAGGATTTGGATTCAAAGGAAGCTGAGCCATGGTTAAATGCCATGAAGGCTGAGCTTGATTCCTTGGAAAGGAACAAAACATGGGACCTTGTTCCAGTAGTTCCAGGAATGAAACTGCTTGGAAGCAAATGGGTCTTCAAAGCGAAGACAGATCAAAATGGCAAGATAGTCAGACACAAAGCCAGATTGGTAGCCAGAGGTTTTGCACAGGTACCAGGTGAAGACTATCACGAGACCTACTCACCCACCGTGAGGTATGAGAGCATTAGGCTTATGCTCAAGCTAGCTGCAGAAGAGAATCTACACATTAGTCACCATGATGTGAATACAGCTTTTCTGTACGGATCTCTAGATGAATCACTTTATATGCTTCCACCTGATGGCGTACAGGTAAAACAGGGATTTGTTTGTGCTCTGAAGAAGTCCCTTTATGGTCTCAAACAAAGTGCACGGTGTTGGCACACAAAACTCACTGAAGTATTGTTTTCTCTAGGTTTTAAGCAAGGGAAAGCTGATCCATGTGTATTTGTCAAAGAGAAGGGACAAAAGAAACTGTATTGTTTGTTTTATGTTGATGATCTTTTATTCTTTTGGAAGGATGTCACAATGTACAATAATGCCCTAGCTCAATTGAAAGAGCACTTTGACATGAAAGATCTTGGTGAGATAAACAACTACCTATCTCTGGAAATAGAGAGAGATCAAGATGGTAACATTCTAGTACACCAGTCACGTAAAATTGCTGATGTGTTAAGCAAACTAAACCTGATGGATGCTAACCCTGTAGACACACCGATGACAACAGGTTATCAGGTAGATGACACTGGAGAAGCATTTTCTGATACTACACTGTACAGAAGTGTGCTAGGCAAGCTAAACTTCATTGCCAGATGTTCAAGACCAGACATTGCTGTTAGCTGTAATTTGCTAAGCAGACAAGTCAACAATCCTACTGTTAAGGATTGGAAAGCTCTGAAACGCATAGCGCGGTATTTGAAAGGCACTATGCATTACAGACTGAGATTTAACAATCAGAAGTCTGGTGGTCTTGAGATATTTGCAGATGCAAGTTTTGGAAGTGACACTACAGACAGGAAAAGTACGTCTGGAGTTTGCTATAAGTACAATCAGGGTCTATTTGATTGGTCATGCAAGAAGCAAACAACAGTTAGCTTAAGTACTTGTGAAGCTGAACTGAATGCACTGTCTTATTCACTTAAGGATTGTGAATGGTTGTTACAATTGTGCAAAGACATGAAAATTCCTGTCAAATGTCCAATCCAGGTTTACCAGGACAACAAAGCATGTTTGGCTTTGCTGAATTCTGAAGGTTGTAAGCAAAGCACGAAGCACTTGCAATTAAAGTTGCAACATGCTAGGGAACGTATTCAAAAGGGACTCGTAACGGTGTCCTATATGCCAGGTCATGAAATTCCTGCTGATGTATTGTCCAAGATTGTATCAAGGGATCAACACTGTACCTATGTGCAGAAGTTGGGTTTGTGCTGATATTGTACGAACACGCTGCCCAGTGATGTTCACAGAAAGGGGGAGGATGTTGGTTTATGCTTCCTTCACTGAGCAGCGAAGTGCTTGTCACAAGACAATGTTTACATTCAGCAGTCAAGTGCTGTTGGGTTTTCTCACGGGAAAGGAGACTGGATGTGACGTACACTGGTTTCCTGTTTTTCACTGTTCTTTGCAGTTCAGTGTTGTTTCTCTCCGTGCTTTAGAGGAGAGAGGATGCCTTTCTCTGCTCCGGCAGAGGGAAAATGTTTTTCTGTAAATTACCAGCTTTGAAGTGTAAATAAAGTTAATATAGAGCATGTTGGCACGTACTTTTCATCATTCCGCTGTGCACTGGACACTGCTTATCTCCAACAATGTCACCCCTCCCAGGCTGGCACCTGGGGTAGCCCGCCCCCCCCACTTCTCCGCCACTGGTAAGAGGGGTGTGTTTAGGTGGGAGAAGAGAAGGCGTATAAACTGTAGCCCTCAGTCAGTCATTCTACTCAACACCCCAATTACCATTGCTTGTATGTAGTCGTGGCCGACTCTGGGGTTGCGGCGCTCATCTCGCTTTATTGCCCGAGGGAGCCGGCATACGGCTTCCGGGTCACGTGGCCAGCATGACTAAGCCGTTTCTGGCAAACCAGAGCAGCACACGGAAACGCCGTTTACCTTCCCACCAGAGCGGTACCTATTTATCTACTTGCACTTTGATGTGCTTTTGAACTCCTATGTTGGCAGGAGCATGGACCGAGCAACAGGAGCTCACTCCGTCGTGGGGATTCGAACCGCCGACCTTCTGATCGGCAAGCCCTAGGCTCTGTGGTTTAACCCACAGCGCCACCCACGTCCCTTGCTCTAAGTATAGCTGGCCACTATTCCTGGCAAGACTGGCAATGGCAAAGGGGAGAGAGTGGAAGCTAAAGGTAATTAATTTACATGCAGGTGGTGGGATGCTTGCTTCTGCTGGCCTCCTGGAGGCTGTTGCTGGAGAACTGTGTGGAGTGTCAAAAGCAAGAAAAGGAAGGAGGTGTGAAGTGATTTATTAATTGCTGTGCTCATTTCTGAAGGAGGACTGAACTGGGAACAGGCAGTACACAAATGGAAATCCCTTTGAAAGCTCTGAGCAGTTCTGCATTGCTAGGCTGCGAACCTAGCGTGTGTTTCCCCTTACTGGTGTGGGAAGTAAGAGGCAGCGTTTTCCTGCTGTCACTGCTAAGCAGCAAACAAGGAAGATGGGGGTGCATGTCTTTACCTGAGGGAAAACAGAGGTCGTAGTGGTTCTGCTAGCACTGCACAGTTATGCTGCTGTTAACTGAGTGACATGGGACACTGGCGCTAGTAGAGCACTCTACGGGACATTATATGAACCTGGCAGAGATCTGAATCCAGAAAAACAACAAGAAACTCTCTGGATAGCCTTGGGCAAGTCTCTCTCTCTCTCATTCTCCTATTTATAAGGTGAGAATATCAACAATCACACCATAGTGCTGCTGCGAGGATACACGAGATAATCACCATAAAGCATCTTGCAAAATTTAGATGTGCTAGAGAATTTATTCGTCATAAAAGCATTTGCCATATGCAAAAAGGAATGTGTGAAGAGAGGCAGTAGCTGTGATTATCTTCGTCATCAGTTGCTGACTTTCATCTTACCAGAATGAAAGAGGAAGAGGGAGGAGATTGAGAGAACAAGGTCCATGCATTTGTTGGTCAGGGAGGGAAAACGATGGAGATAGACATTCTATATCTATCTCTACAGTGTCTCTCTATGTTTTGCTTCCTTTTGGGGACATTATACATTTAGGAAATGTGTCCAAGGAACCAATGATAGCTGTGCCACTCAATAAGTATGTGTAAACTGACTCATGCCTGTTTGCTCACAGCATTTTATTCATGAATCAACGGAAACTGAGTACTTGTTTTTCTACATAGTCTACACACAAACTATAGCTGTTTCTACCACATGAGATGGAGCCTGCCCTAAACCACACTAGTTTGCTTCAAAAAATTTATTGCTTTTCAGGATAAGTACAAGATTTGTGCCTGTAGGGGTGTTTAGATGGGGACAAAAGGGGGGAAAATGTTCGGTCACCTCAATTGCTAATCCTTTGCATATCCTTTCAACCATATCATTTGCCAAGTCTATTGTTGTACTGCTTTGCACCAGAATGAAGGGGTTGGGGAATCAATCCCAAACTACTGGTACAAAGCTAAATTCCCTGCTCATGCTGGTTACTCCAACAGTTTACCACCACCTATAGTAGCTATGCTGGCCAATGTACCTTATGCACCACTTGCCAATACAGTATTTGCAGCTATGTTCTCACCTGCTTGATGAACTTCAGGAATGTCCCTGTGCAAAGCCTGTTGTTGCACCCCAACACTGTCATATGTTCCTGCTCCCATCAGCAACCAGCAGAAATTGGGAAGCTCACACTGCCAGGGATGCTGAAGGCCCTGTGTCTAAGTTAACAGTGTTGGATGGAGCCTGAGGGTGTAAGGGTGTAAGTGTAAGGGAAAACAGCTTCCAAGTTCATCAAGCACGGTCCAAAAGCTGATGATGTGAACATTTTCATCAAAAAGTCTGACACTCTTTCAGGTGTAGAGCATGTTTCAAGTTTACAACTGTTACTAAACTGCAGCCCACAGCAAAACATCGTGGAACTATTTACCCGAATTATACAATTGAGAAGCATTTGAAACAATCCTACCACCGTGAAACCATTCTGACTGTCAACCTTGATTTTGACATCTGTGAAAACTGCAGTCTTCAGGAAAAGCAATATCCATGGCCAATGAAAAAATAGCAGGCAAAGCTGGCACCCTTCTCCTGTACGCAGATGCAATGAAACTGACTCTGAAATGCATACTCATTTCCCACAAGAATAGCTGTGAGTAAAGGAGCACCTGCTTTTTCCCTTTTCCACCAAAGAATCAGTATGTAGGACCAAGTTGAACTGGGCCACAGGTTCCCTATCCCTGGCATAGAATCAAAGAGACAGTAAAAGCAAGACAGCAGATGTGGTTGAATGGGATTTCCTCACAGGTTTGTATGCAAAACTGCTCACACCACACAGTCCAAGACCAACTCAAAACAAATGAAACGCTGATATGCTCAGAATAATTTGAAGGGCATGGCACAATTCTATCTTTCCTTTGTTTTGTACTGCTACGTAATGTATGTACTGTTTAAGCAGAATCCAACGTGACTCAACAAATGCCTTTGAATAGTCATGTCAGGTGGCAGTGGCTCCAACCCCCCACGGCAGGTAGCTAGGAACGGATAAGACAAGGAAAAGTTCTTACCAACAGCTTTTTATTCTATATTCACAGAGAGAGGCTTGGAAATGCCGCCTCTTGGAATAAGGACGTTGCTTCGAGTGGGTCTCCACCCCCTCCCTCTCTCCCTTCGTGTATCATCACTACAGGTGCTGAATCATAGAATCATAGAATCATAGAGTTGGAAGAGACCACAAGGGCCATCGAGTCCAACCCCCTGCCAAGCAGGAAACACCATCAGAGCACTCCTGACATATGGTTGTCAAGCCTCTGCTTAAAGACCTCCAAAGAAGGAGACTCCACCACACTCCTTGGCAGCAAATTCCACTGTCGAACAGCTCTTACTGTCAGGAAGTTCTTCCTAATGTTTAGGTGGAATCTTCTTTCTTGTAGTTTGGAACCATTGCTCCGTGTCCGCTTCTCTGGAGCAGCAGAAAACAACCTTTCTCCCTCATCTATGTGACATCCTTTTATATATTTGAACATGGCTATCATATCACCCCTTAACCTCCTCTTCTCCAGGCTAAACATGCCCAGCTCCCTTAGCCGTTCCTCATAAGGCATCGTTTCCAGGCCTTTGACCATTTTGGTTGCCCTCCTCTGGACACCTTCCAGTTTGTCAGTGTCCTTCTTGAACTGTGGTGCCCAGAACTGGACACAGTACTCCAGGTGAGGTCTGACCAGAGCAGAATACAGTGGCACTATTACTTCCCTTGATCTAGATGCTATACTCCTATTGATGCAGCCCAGAATTGCATTGGCTTTTTTAGCTGCCGTGTCACACTGTTGGCTCATGTCAAGTTTGTGGTCAACCAAGACTCCTAGATCCTTTTCACATGTACTGCTTTCAAGCCAGGTGTCACCCATCTTGGGAAGTGCCCCTCTGCCTTTGAGAAGTGCCCCTCTGCCATTGAGCTCTTTGCTCTTCTACTTTCAATGCTTGCCGGGTTCTGGGAGTGGGGGGTGGGTCTGGAATGCTTTCTAAAGACACTGTGTCCATCCGCTGTTGCCCCTCTGGTGCTTCTTCTTGCTCCTCTCCCATGATAATTTTGAACTGTCTTCTTCTCTGGAAGGGCCAGGCTGGGGAGGCAGTCTCCACCATTCCTTTTTTGCACAGTCCCTAACAAGTCAGTGGTGCTATTAGAGCTGTATAAGTACACCGACATACCCTCCAACATTCCTCAGATGAAAATAAGGACATTCTGTTCTACATCACCATCACTGCTGGGGTGGGCCCTTTTTTTTGCACATTAAGATTTTTATTGAAGTCTTTCATGATACAGATACCCCCCCCCCAAGCCCAGCTAGCTTCAGTGCCAATCCTTGACCCTCATAACCTCCTTACCCACCTCAAACTCTAGCCTCCCTCAGGCCTGCCTGCACCCTGCCAGCTACACACTCCCCACCCCACCCCACACACCCTGGGGCCCACTCCTGCTCAGGTTCTCCTCCAACCTTCTCTTATAAGCCTGACCTGGCTCACTTCCTCCTTCTCTGAGAGCCAGTGTGGTGTAGTGGTCAAGAGCAGTAGATTCGTAAACTGGGGAACCGGGTTCGCTTCCCTGCTCCTCCACATGCAGCTGCTGGGTGACCTTGGGCTAGTCACACTTCTTTGAAGTCTCTCAGCCCCACTCACCTCACAGTGTTTGTTGTGGGGGAGGAAGGGAAAGGAGAATGTTAGCCGCTTTGAGACTCCTTCGGGTAGTGATAAAGCGGGATAGCAAATCCAAACTCTTCTTCTTGTTTTTATTCAGCATGGCTGAAGGAGGAGAAGGAGAAGGCAACCTCAGTCAACAACTTCCTCTTCCCCCCATGTGAAGCCATTTCCTGTCAGCGTACATCAGCAAAGATGAGAATTTGGGACTCTGCATGACAAAGTGAGAAGCCTTGATGGCTTCACGTTTTTGTGTGTGAGAGTCCTGGCACTTTCAGGGCAGTTGGAGACTATGCATCAGCAGCAGTGCTGGATTGGTGGCAATTTTAGTACAACCCCTGCTCACTAGGAACAGGCCAAAATGCCTGTTTTTCCCAATTATTTTTCCCAATCTTCAGTCTCCACATCAGTTTATGATTTCTTTTTTTTTTAAGTTCTTTTGAAAATAAATCAGCATTTAAGTGAAAATTTCTCCTAATATATACATTTTTGCAAGCAGTTTCCCCTAATATAATGCAGTTTTCAATTACTTGCACACTTTCCTCTAGTTGTAGAGGCATTTTGTACATGTTACTCAGCTTACAGCATAGCATTGCAAAATTTGGAGAGGTGCTTTGGTTTGCATATTGTTTTGCAGAGGGTGGATTATATAGCTTCCAATTTCTCCCCCTCCGTGCTCTTCACTAAGGCACACCACGTACTCCTATAGCAAATTCATTTTTTTCCATCTGCCTCTGGAGCCAAGGAAGGCCCTTGTGCACTAGAAATGATGACGGCTGTTGGGAGATTAGAATGAAGCTGCTATTTGGAGTCTTGAGAAGAAAAGGGAAGCACCTGATTGAGTCAATAAGCATAAAGCAAATAAGTCTGATAAGCCAAGAGCACAAAAATGTCAGCAGCAAAAAAAGCAAACACTATCACATTAGTTTTTTATTAGTTGCTGGGTCACGAGTGCAAGGCATTGGCAGAGTAATGAGAATGACTGTGAATTCCTCAGTAGCCTGAGAAAAAAAGAGGGTGGGATGCTGCTAAAAGTGGGACTGATCCTCCAAAGCTAGCAGATGAAAGTAGAAAACGGGTCTCTCTTGGAACAGATAAGAGGTCACATTCTCTTCTCCAATGCACTGCTGAACTTTATTTTCCTTATTTCTATAGAACCAAGGGTGAACTACATGGAAGTTAATCCCTTTTTACTTTCAGAGCTCCACCTGTGAAATAAGACTGGAATGAAGGAGCACGGCAGTGTCGCCCTAGGGAACTGCATGGCTGAGCAGGAATCCTAGGCCTAACTTGACAGGCCTATTATGTTGCATTGGCTATGAATGTAACATTCATGCCCTATCGTACTTCGCACCACCTACAGTGAGCAGTGTTTTTCTTCTGCAAGTAAGCACTAGCAGGAATAGGCTGAATAGGCAAGTGAAGCGGTGATGTGGACCTGCACTCAGAAGACCTGTCACTTTCAGAAATCTTATGCCTTTCACTGAATTCCTAAAAGCTGCGCATTGAATCCCTCAACATCCCCATTAAATCCACAGCTATATCTGGCAGATTAGGATGTGGAAGAAATGTCCAGTTCTCATTTAAAGGAAAGTCTGTCAGATTCATATTTTCTGAAATATAGTGGTACCTCTGTTTATGAACTTAATTCGTTCCAGAGGTCTGTTCTTAACCCAAAACCGTTCTTAACATGAGGCACGCTTTCACTAATGGGGCCTCTCACTGCCGCCGCGCGACTTCCGCTCGCATCCTGGGGCAAAGTTTGCTACCCGGAACACCTACTTCTGGGTTAGCGGAGCTCATAACCCAAAGCGTTCGTAAGGAGGACGGTACGTAACCCAAGGTTCCACTGTACATGAATTGAAACACAGCTGTCTTTTGAAATTTGCAGTTGTCTGAATTTTGCAATCAGTTCTCCAAACCGTGTTTAGAAAAATGCATACATTTAGAGATATTGTGCATAAAAATGAATATTTTAGTGGGGGAAATGCACACAGAATGCATTATATGAAGGACAATTGCTCGCAAATGTGTACATTACTCGCAACTGCATACAAGTGTGTTTATTAGGAGAAATGTAACTAAAATTCTGATGAATTTTCATCAAGATTGGTTTTAAAAATAAATAATTCACAAATTGCTGCAGAAACGTGGAGAAATATATTTAAGATGGGAAAAATAAGAAACCGAGAGAACCTAAATGAACAGATCCTTCCGCCCCTTCTGGAAGGTCAGGATTAGCCTCCTACTGGCCTACTTCTCAGCTTCTGTGGGTAATTCCCAGTACTAATCACATCTCTCTCTCTCTCTTTTTTTACTTCCTTTTACTTGTGCTTCACTTGTGCTTAGCCCCTGAAAGCAGTCTATCCTACTGTTGGTCAGTCCCTTAACTGCCACTTCTGACCTTCCTGATTAGGTAGCAGAAAACCTTTAATATTTCCCCATGAATATTAGACTGTTCAGTAGAGATTGAAGTAGACCAGGAAACAGATTTATTTTCTTTTACTGCAGAGACTGTTGCCCCCATTTCCCCCATTTATTCTTCTGTAATAGAACTCAATTAATTTAATGCTTGGGCTTGACTGGATTTCTGTACTGCCCAGGGAGATACACCTCCTCACAAAGCTACCTAGACCACTTGAATTATGCTCCAGGATTTATGTTAATAGGAGATAAGGAAAGGGAGATGGATTGATGCTTGTCTGGCAGGAGACTGGCAATGTAGCTGATAGACCCCATAATTCTGGTTAAATAAATTGTGAACCATGCGAAGCTCACTTGTCCTGGCTTAGGCCACCTGGGCATGAGTGGTGGCAGATGTAACGAAGTGGGGGATATGTTGCCAGTGGTCTGTCTGTAGTGGTTAGCACTGGGAAGTTGATTGCCTGCCATGGCTGAAAAAGCAATATGGTGTTTTGGGAAAAGATTGTGCCCAGCATCCCATAACAATTCATGTGGTGCTATTTCTGTTGACAGTCTAGATTCAGCAGTGCACAGGATCTGACAAATAGTAGCACACTTGCCTATTACTGTATTGACCTGACATGGCTGACAAGGGAAGGATTTCTGAAAAGCAGGCTAAATGGATAGGTATTTATCTAGCAATCTTTATATATTGCACAGTCACAAAATGGTCACAAAAACAGACTTTTATTTATAAACAGGATGGAATGATCTAAATGTGAATAACATAAATTTTTCAAATGCTGGCAAAAGCCAGGTACAACTTATGCCAGTCCCCCAAATGGGGCATTCTTGGGACGTGGTGCCATGTGGTGAGATAGGACAAGGTAAGATTTACACCTATTCCAAATCCCTTTTAGTTCAGTCACATGATCTAGCAGCCCAGTCAGACTTAGCTGGTGAAAAGGGTAGTGTAATTAAATCTCTCCTGAATGGAGTTTGGAATAGGAGTGACTTATGCTGGCGTAACCTATTCTGGTTTACTTAGGATTGCTCTGTTAAAGATGGATGCCTTGTGAGCGCAGAATGAACATTATGTGACACTTGTAAAAGTGCCAGTGCCACAGATCAAAGCAGTCATATATGGTAAGGTAGTCCTTCAAGTAAACTGCTCCCAAGCTGTGGATATCTGGTCCCAAGATACACTGCTATGCATTTTTATTTTTTAAATGTGTATCTGAGAAAAGAATTCTGATTCTGTTCCAACAGGAGCTGTCATTCTGTTAGCATTGCTTTTGGAGAGTTGTCCCACTTTGCCACTGCAGACTCTTTCTAGGCAACTCTCTAACTTTTAACTCACACCAGGGGGCACTAATGGGTGCCTAGATGTGGATTTGTTTATATTTATATAGTCTATTGTATGGGTAGGCAACCTAAGGCCCGGGGCCCGGATCCAGCACAATCACCTTCTAAATCCGGCCTGTGGATGGTCTGGGAATCAGCATGTATTTACATGAGTAGCATCTGTGCTTTTATTTAAAATGCATCTCTGGGTTATTTATGGGGCATAGGAATTCGTTCTTCTGCTCCCTCCCCCCCCAAAAAATATAGACCGGCCCCCCACAAGGTCTGAGGGACAGTGGACCGGCTCCCTGCTGGAAAGGTTTGCTGACCCCTATTGATTGTTTTAAATAAAGGTAGCTTAAAAATGCATTTTAGGCTGCCTTTTAGGGCACAGCTCTTTCAGGGCAACTTCTCTAAAATCATTAAAATTCAAGAACAACATTATAATAATTGAAGAAAAATTAAGAACTGTGGTATAAAACAAATGCTGTACAGATATTTCATTGTCTAATATCCAGATCCAGAAGATTTTGCATAAAACTTCAGACTATATTACTTGGGTGGGGTGATTTTGCAGTGATGTGGGTGATGACCTTCTTTGTGGTGGCTCCCCACATGTGGAATGCCCTTCTCTCTGAAGTATGGCTGGCACTGATGTTGTTGACTTTTTAGTGCCAACTGAAAACATACCTTTTTGTCCAGTCCTTTGCAGGATATTGATGGACTGTTAAATTGTTCAGTGATAGGATCATCATGAGTGATTTAAAGAAATTTAGAGATATACATGTTGATTTAAATTTTTATACTTTATCAGCCCTTTGGTGTTTATTTATCAGTGATTGCATGGTTTTATCTTTCTATTCAGTAACACACCCTGGGATTGTTAACTGATGAAGAGCAGGCTAGAAATATAATAATAAACAAACAAATAACAAATAATAGGGATTCAATGGTGCAAAAAGTGGAGGGAAGGAAGGGAGAGGGAGATGGAAAGGTGGTGATGGGAACAGGGAATAATATATTTAGAACTCACCACCTTCTCTCCCAGTGCCCAAACCAAGCTTTCTATTTCTGGGGGGTGAATGTCGATTTTGATTTTTCAGGTTCCCATTTTTTTTCCTAGCCCAAAGTTCAGTTCTCCATCTTTCCATAGCAGTTTGCAATTTTTACCTTTTGATTACCGCAGTATATGCATGTTGGAACACATCACTTGAATGGAAAACTGTGGGAAAATTTGGAGAAGTGCAAATTTCATAGGATGACTCTGTTTCCATTCTCATATTGTTTCAGAAAGTGTGAATTATGTAGGTCTACCTGTAAATGTAAACTGAATTTCTCCCCCATCCTTACTGGAGAGTCACTGGATGTTGGGGTAGTAGGCAATCATTTCCTACTGCTCAGCTCAGGCTTGGCGATTTTCCTCAGGGAACTCTCTGCCCTTCTGCTCCTCAGCTGAGGCAAGACCCATGGTCAACTGGACTATACTCAAGCCCTTATTCAGTTCTCCTAAATGAAGTCTCTCTAGCTTTTCTGATTCTGCCCCAGCTTTGGATTCTGTTTTGCTTCATAGGGACGTTAAGAGGTTTCCTGATCATGCCTAGAAAACAACTTGAAAGACTTATACCGCCCTGAACAGAACCCGTGGCAGAGCACATTTTCTTTATTTTTTAAAATAATATTTATTAAGAGTTTAAAGATTACAAAAAGAAGAAAAAAAGTTAAACAAAGCAAAACAATACAATACATAAAAAACAAAAAACACTACTTATCTTGACAAAACAGAAACAAAAAACAGAAACAATTAAAAACACATCCAATATTTCCATATCTTATCTTTCATTTACTTGTTTCAACGACCTCCTCACACCTCCCTTTTTTGTATTCTAGTTCAGTTAGCTATTTCAGCAAATCCTTTCCATCTTTCTCAATTTTTGTCCTATAATTTATCTTAACACAATCTAACCTTACTTTTTTCCCCTTTGGCCCATTAACAATCTATTTTTACTTAATTCTTTCTAACATTTCTGCTAAAGCCATATAACTTCATTCCAGCATCCTTCTAACATTCATTAATTTTACAGTGTTTCTGTAAATAGTCTTTAAGTTTTTTCCAATCTTCTTCTACTGACTCTTCTCCCTGGTCTCGGATTCTGCCAGTCATTTCCGCCAGTTCCATGTAGTCCATCAACTTCATCTGCCATTCTTCCCGGGTGGGTAAATCTTGTGTCTTCCAATGCTTTGCGATAAGTATTCTTGCTGCTGTTGTAGCATACATAAAGAAAGTTCTATCCTTCTTTGGCACCAATTGGCCGACCATGCCCAGGAGAAAGGCCTCTGGTTTCTTCAGGAAGGTATATTTAAATACCCTTTTCATTTCATTATAAATCATCTCCCAGAATGTCTTAATCCTTGGGCATGTCCACCAAAGGTGAAAGAATGTACCTTCAGTCTCATTACATTGGCAGAGCACACTTTCTTAAGCACAGGATATAATTTGCTTAACATGTGTCAGTGAAAATTCCTGACATACTATTATCTTTACAATTTCACTGTGAATGTGAACCGTGGACCTTGTCTGTCAAATATTGTCATCCACCTTAAATTAGGAAATTGGCCATTTCTGGCGAGGACTTGCATCTTCTGTGGAAACTCAGAATTTCTAGCACCAGTCTGCTTGGTTAATACCATAGTTTGTAGAAAGAGGCTGATAAAAGGGTATAACCAGTCATTTGTAACATACCCACAAAGGCCTTGTTATGGGGACATTGTGAGATGGTAACATAATAAATTCTCGTTGCAGTAGTGATCACTTGTGTCGGAATTTTATGTTCTCTTTTTCAGGGTGAAAAGTTCAGGAATGATGTGTTTTCATTCACATGGTCCTGAAGTTACAATACAGAGTAGTTGCAAACATATTTCATCTTTACTTTGGCGTTGTTTATTGCTGAAGTTCAATGTTGTGAGACCTCCCAGTGGGCAAGATTAAATTCCATTCCGACAAACCTGCTTCCCCCTTATACCTGAAAGGTATCAGATTTGAGGCTTCTAAGGTTTGTAGGAGCACATGAGTTAGTCATTCTGGAATACCATGTACAGTATAATCATTCAAAATTAGAATTTATTCAACCAGCCATGTTTTAATCTTTCTTTCATTGGGCCCATACTATAAATAATTTTGTAATGGCCCATGATCCAGCAGAATTAAGCAACATTAGATCCTATTCATTTCAAAAGGAGTGAAACTTAGTACACAACTTTTGCTGGATCATGCCCCAAGTTCTTGGCTTTACTGTGTAAAATGTAGAGTTTACACAGTAGGTGTAACTCTGACCCATTTTCACTTATGCTATATAGTACGGCTGTACATGGATCACCCCAACCTGTGGCCTCTGGATCAGGCCACTTTACCCTGTGCTGCCCTGGGAGCCACCTGCCCCACCTTGGATCTGTGCTTGAAGCAATTAGTGGGCAGAGCTATGGATTTAAAAACTCTATTTTAGCATACAGTTAAAGTAGGGTTTAACAAAGGTTGGGGTGGTGGTGCACTGGGACTGTGCGGGATCTGGTGCTCTCACAGCTGTTAAATGGGGGATCCAGTCCTGCAAAGTGCTAGCTACTGCTCCTCCGCAAGCAACTTCCCTGCATGCAAAGGAACCTGCTGATGAAGGAGCGAACTATGCAGGATCAGACAAGAAGGAAGAGGTAGGAAGGAAGGCTTGGCAGTGGCAGGAAGAAGCGAGACACAAGGGAAAAGAGGCCTGGTTGAGAAACCCCCTCCCATGAAAATGCAGGCACTGTGTAGATCTCTCCTTTTTATGGTTCCTCTGCCTTCATCTCAATCATGCTTCTCTTTCTTGCCTGACAGCCCTGGGAGGCTGTGGGCCATCAACTGAACTTTTAGCAGTTTGGGGGTGCCTGAATCTGACTCAAAGAGGCCCAATTTGGCTTGGGATTGGGGCCTAGGTTGAATCTGGGCCACAGCTCTACTGTTAAGCCCTCTATTTTCTTTGCAGTTTCCCCTCAAAGGGGAATTAGTCAAATTAGTTGATGAAGTTCTGTTATAAACATGTCTTTCCCTGGCCATGCACTGCAAAGAATAAAAGGAGTTAACAATTCACCATCTGGTATTTTTGTGCCCAAATTCCAGAGGTCTCAAAGATAAAAGTCTACATTCACTTTGCTCAGGAAGTTTCTCCCTGTGGAGCGATCACTGCTTGTTCTTTTCCTTCTTCATCTCCTTGGTTTTGTCCCCTTTCTTAGTCTTGATAGTCTTGAATTGGAGCACTGAACATATAGAAAAGGTCACATTCCTTAGCTAAAAATAGGGTTTCTATAACTCTTTGGAGCATTGCTGGGTCATAAATAGCGATGCTTTCCTCTCTTCTCACTCATATTCAGGACATCCATCACCTTAAAACTGAAGCACTATTTGTCTCAGCAATACTTTCAATCTCTGGGGATGTGAACTGTGTCTTCAGTACAGGGATATCTGAAATATAAGAAGAAATAATTCTATAGATACAGAACATGCCCTAAATAAGAAAGTTATTGCTGCATCTTTATGATAACAGTGTCATTAATTTGCTGAGCTACAACAGGCAGCTATATTCAGCTTAGGAATCAATGTCCTGAAGTCTCATTTCTTCCAACTGGTTTATTTTGCAGAGGCACAACAGACAAGTTATCTTCACTGATCTGTATCTGAGCTGAATGCTAAAGAGAGATCTGGACAGCTTTACTCTACTGTGAAGGATGGTTCACAACCCTCTCAACTGGTTTACTTCTACCTGAAGAGGTAGCACTATCCTCTACCATGCACCTATTTGCATATCTAATTATATTCTTGGGAATTCTGGTATTGCTGTCCCTTTTCCCTTTCTTCTAATTCAGCTAATCTGTTTTAGCTACTTAGCATTTTTCAACTTCTAAGCCCCTTGATTGTGAAATGTGGCCTTTCCCTTTTCGCAAGCAGCTAGAAGCACTTTACCTCAGATAACTTGGAGAGCCTGATATTCAATCACAGCCCACCTGAATAATCAACAACCTTGGAATGAATGGGGTTCATAATCTCACAAGTGTCAAAGCTCTTTTAAGAAACTTTGTTAAATTATTGCCTGCATCTGTCTTGTCCAGCGGTGAGTTGCACAGTCTAATTAATAGTACAACAAAGGTGGGGAAGCTAATTTCCTTTGTCTCCATAAAGAAGTTGTGAAGTGCAGCTGTAACAAGAGAGGAACATCTATGAGATTACCATAATATGCATCTTAGCTCTTTCTGACATCCTTTTATCTGGCTGATGTTGCATCAAATCATTCCTCTTCAGAAGATGAAGACAAATCACTGTGCCACTACATTTAAGCAATTTATGCTTTTGTGTACTGGAAAGTTGTGTGTGTGTGTGTGTGTGTGTGTTTTCTTCACTTCCATAGAAGGCGCATTCAGTCTGCAGATGGCTTGCCATATGCCAAACTCCCCCCTGTGCTATCACCTTGTAAGCAGATTCTGTCAGGTTTAAAGAGGAAAAGCTTAATTAAGGAGTTGTGTGTTTACAATTATGTACTTAATTATCTTCGGTTTTTATTTCTTTGTTGCTTCTTATTTTCTAAACTTCTGTAACAATTAGAGGCAACTGTTCCCCCAAGCAATATTCTTGGTTTGTGGTGGTGTATTTCAGGGGTTAGGCTGGCAGTCTTGTAAACGCTCAAACAGATATTGAAAAGTGCTTTGGGGCTGAATTTTTCAAATGCTGAGCTCCCTTTTGGGCAAGGGATTTAGTGTCATATGGAAGCTGCCAGGCACTCAGCCCTTTCTGAAAACTTGTCCATCTATATAAAAAGTGAGTTTTGTAGCAATGGGCACCAAACTTCTTGGCAGACCACTTGATGATTTCCCTGCCTATTGTATCAACTATAATGCACTGTGCTAGATGCTGTATGGTTTTAATTGTATTTTTATTGCTTCGTTTATTTCTTATGTTGTATTTTATTTTATTGTATTACAAGTTAAATTCAGATTATAAGTATTCCCTACAGTCATGCCATGGACAACCTGAATGAAGCTCATCACAGTTTGGAGACCCCTGTTCCACAAAAAAACTAGAATCCCAGGTCATTTTCCTTTATTGTTCCAGAACTATAAAGAGAAAAGGAACATGTACTAAGTGGTTGTAACTTTTGGATTTTCTTTATGGTTTCAATTTTGTAATCACTTGTTTTAGTCCTTGAAATCATGAATGTTCAGCTCAAAAGCCTGTGAACAGGATGACAAAGATCGGGACTGGGGGAGCAGCTTGCTTTAACCCCCAGTGTGTGGTTTTTTTCTGTGGTTTGCACAGAACACACCAGTTTGCACAACACACTTCCCTGTGTGAGCTTGGTTGATTGGGTGGGATCATACAGAGATGATTTGCCTGTATGAAACAGCAACTACCTTAGAGGCTTAGATCTGATGCAGAAATTGCTAATGCTATCATGTTGCCAGGAGCTGTCAGTTCTACAACTTGCAAATTGGGAGATGGCTGGATGTAAGTGCTGGAAAACTCACAGTGGCTATGAGCCAGCGCAGTGAGTTTAAACCAACACTGATGAGTTTGCAAAATATTTTGAGGATAAAATTGTGACTTTACTGTGGTGAGAGTTCAGTCAGTGAATGTGAGCAGAGCACCATTTGCTCCAATTCTATGGGGTGATTTTAACATCCCATAGAATAACATCCCACCAACAGTACAGTCATCTCCCCACTTATGTAGGTTTACGTTCCTGGGTACCACAAGTATATGTGAAATCGTGTATCGTGGGGAACACCATCTAAAAAGCTTGGAAATGGAAAGGAAAGGAAAGGAAAAAAGATTTTTTTTCCTTTCCCCCCCAAAGTGGAACGTGTCCAGAGGAGGGCAACCAAAATGGTCATAGGCCTGGAAACGATGCCTTATGAGGAACGGCTAAGGGAGCTGGGCATGTTTAGCCTGGAGAAGAGGAGGTTAAGGAGTGATATGATAGCCATGTTCAAATATATAAAAGGATGTCACATAGAGGAGGGAGAAAGGTTGTTTTCTGCTGCTCCAGAGAAGCGGACACGGAGCAATGGATCCAAACTACAAGAAAGAAGATTCCACCTAAACATTAGGAAGAACTTCCTGACAGTAAGAGCTGTTCGACAGTGGAATTTGCTGCCAAGGAGTGTGGTGGAGTCTCCTTCTTTGGAGGTCTTTAAGCAGAGGCTTGACAACCATATGTCAGGAGTGCTCTGATGGTGTTTCCTGCTTGGCAGGGGGTTGGACTCGATGGCCCTTGTGGTCTCTTCCAACTCTATCATTCTCTGATTTTTCATCCACCTAATATTTAAAGGCAAGAGCACCCACCCTCCAGTTTATAAGCATTCACCCACCCCAGAAGTTTATACCATTGTTTGTGGAGCATTTTTGTCTTGCCCTTATGACAACTGCAAAAATGACTTGGTCAAACATAGTTATTTTGTCCAGATCTTTGACTTGTGCTTTCTGGAATGTAGCTCTATGACTGCCCAGTGCTGTCACTATGTAGAGCTCCAGCTAGAAATATTTATGGTTTATTTATTAGCAGGATTTATAACCTGCCTTTCTATGAAATATCCATGGCAGCTTACAACTGAGATTGTAATTACCAGGAAACAACAGCATAACATCAAGAGCATCATCAGTAACCGTCCGAAAACTGCTTAAAAAATATTGCAGTGGCAAGCCCCACATCTGTTACTGCCAGCATCTTCCATCTTCAACTGACACTTTTTACACTGACTTTTGCTGGTGACAAGATGCAAAACTCATAGGCAGAGGCTGAATTTAATTTAAGGTTAAGGTCCTGAAGCCAGTGGGTGGGCATAAGGGTCTCACAGTCCCTTAATTAAACATTTGCGGATGAAATATGACTCTGACAAGAGATTCTCCAACATGATTTTATAATGTCCAGGAGGACAGCAAGGACCAAATTCAGAGATCTTGCAAGCCATCAAGCCAAATCAGTCAGCGTGTCTTATACTGTGGCTTGTAGAGCTTCACCCCCATTCTTCTATCCTGGACTGCAAAATGAAAATATTATGTGCTTTTGCTTGGCCACCTGATTGATGGGGAAGGGCCATAGCTCAGTGGCAGAGCATCTGCGTTGCTTGCGGAAAGTCCCGGTTCAGTCCCCAGCATCTCCAGATAGAACTGGGAATGCCCCCTGACTGAAACCTCGTACGGAATCTGACATTTAGGTTTGACAATACAAGCGACATGGACTTATGGTCTGACTCAGGATAAAGCAGGCCCTTGTGATCCTGCATTTGGCTTCGTTGTAAGTTGCGCAGGCCTAGGAAAGAGCATTGTGGAATAGATGGCAGCGGCTGGCCCTCAAAAGCATTTCATGCCAGCTTCCCCATCTGCAAGTTACAGTTCAGACCTGAAGTTGGCAACAAAAGTAGGACTGATCAAAGATCCTTTGCCACAGAAAGCTGCTGTACTATATCCACAGCAGATGTGTGTCCTGATACCTTGTACTGTGTCAAAGAGCATGATGAGCATAATTACAGTGGTACCTTGGATTACAAGCGCTTCGGGTTACAAACGCTTCAGGTTACAGACTCTGCTAACCTGGAAGTTGTACCTTGGGTTAAGAACTTTACCTCAGGATGAGGCGCAGCAGCGGGAGGCCCCATTAGCTAAAGTGGTACCTCGGGTTAAGAACAGTTTCAGGTTATGAACGGACATTCGAAACGAATTAAGTTCTTAACCAGAGATACCACTGGATTGGGGCAAAAATCCTGGATTGCAGAAGGTTGAGGGGACCTACAAAGCCAGTGATTCATGTGCTGGTAAACACAATTTGATTATTGCAGCATGCTTTATGTGGTCCTGGTCCAGAAGCACCAGCTAGTGCAAAATGCTGTGGCTAGATTGTTGATGGGGACTGACTATTGCCAGCACATAGTACTTCAAAGCCACTAGGCCAAGTTCAGTGTTCTTGTATGGATTTACAAGGCCTTTAACAACTTGGGTCCAGGGTACTTTAAGGCAGGTATAGGCAAACTGGCCCTGCAGATGTTTTGGGACTACAACCCCCATCATTCCTAGCTAACAGGACCAGTGGTCAGGGATGATGGGGATTCTAGTCAAAACATCTGGAGGGCCGAGTTTGCCTATGCCTGCTTTAAGGACTGCCTTATATCTACGCCTTTTCACTGAGATCTTGAGAGGATTCTCTGTACATGGTCCCCCATGGCTCAGATGCGTGGCCCCACATCCACCAGAAGCTGTGTATTCAGTATTGTGGGCTTGAATCTGTGGAACACCCTCTTGGCTGACAGACCAAGCTGAATGTCAGACAAGCTGAATGTCAGACAGGCCCAGTTGAATGTCATGTTGACCTTCAGGTACTTGACAAATGCCTTACTATCCCAGGCAGAATTTTAAGGAGATTTTCATGATTAATGTTAATTGATTTTATCAACAGTATGCTTTTCGTAATTTCTATGTACCCCATTTATAAACTTTGTTGAGTGAGTGGCATATGAATAACTGAAATACATAAGTAAGGGATGCATATCCCAGGTATCCCTTCCTATTCCGCCCCCCCCCCCAATGTAGTCTGCTGGCCACCTTAAACTTGCATGTACTCTCCATCATTTGTAAGGTAGGAACATTCACGGCTCCAACAGGCAGCATTATATTGCTAATCCAGCAGGGATCTCTAAAATTTACTACTTGCCATTTCCTTCCCTATCTAAAATGTCCACTACCTCATAATAGCTTTAGCTAATGTTTTGCCAAGTTTCTGTAGACTGAACCTGCAGGCTACCTGGGCGTTCCTGTCCTGGAATTTATTCACGCTTGCCAGCCTAATATATAGAATGTGCATATTAGAACAGCGAAAATGTTCCTTCATTGCCATGGGAACTTATGGTGTTGCCGTGATAGCGGTTTAGGTTATTTGAGCATCGGAAATTCATTTTGAGCTTAGCTAGTTGAAGGAAGCAAAAAGAGAACTGTCAGTTTTTAGAAGCCAACAACATATTGGAATGGGGAGGGATGGAGAAGAAGAAATGCATTTTTGTTTTCATAGGAGAATCCCGCTCCCTTTTTCTTTTTAATAAGTGCAGTGTGCATTTGAAGGGAGGGAGTCTGGAACTTGAATCACATACAAGTTCAGTTTTGATTTTGTTTATGTTCAGCAACAAGAAGAAATAGCCAGAATAAGGAATGGCATAATCCAAACCACCACTTCCTGTGGGTGGGGCATTGCAAAGTGGTGGGGCTTACAATGGCCGTGGTTGAAAGTGTTGGGATGGGGAGATGATCGGGCCAAATCCTTGTACCAACTATAGAGATGGCAGTGTAACTGGCTCAGGATCCAGTGGGTCCTGCCCAGCTGGCTCACCTTCAGCTGTAACACCCTACTTTGGGGCTTTCAATCCTAGCGGTGACCCCACCAGCATGTCTCCTGGTGAGAGCCAGTGTGGTGTAGTGGTTAAGAGCGGTAGACTCGTAATCTGGAGAACTGGGTTCGCGTCTCCGCTCCTCCACATGCAGCTGCTGGGTGACCTTGGGCTAGTCACACTTCTCTGAAGTCTCTCAGCCCCATTCACCTCACAGAGTGTTTGTTGTGGTGGAGGAAGGGAAAGGAGAATGTTAGCCGCTTTGAGACTCCTTCGGGTAGTGATAAAGCGGGATATCAAATCCAAACTCTTCTTCTTCTTCTTTCTGTCCAACCACACGTTCTGCGACCAGCAGAAGGCTGGTTCAGCGGTTCTCAATCCAACCTCACCCCAAGTCCAGCATAAATAAATGAATCACTCTGCTACTGAGTGTTAGACAGCTACATTGCGTGTGTGTGTTTGGGGTCTATAACTATTCCAGTGAGGAATAGTTTTGTGTATTTTATGTTGTGTGTTGTATATGTTGTGTATTTTATTTTGCATTTATCTGACTTGGACACCATTGTGCAGAAAGGTGGGGTATGAATTTAAATCAATACCATCTCTGTCACCTTCCATCAAGTAGCAAAACCATGTCATAGTAGTAGGCTAAATGTGTCACCTTTCCTTTCCCTTCCCTTTCCAACTGCCCTAAAGACCTTCATAAGACTGCTGATCCAGAAGGCTAGGAATGTGTTATACTGCATAAGTTGTAAAAACTGCTTATTTTGTTTTTATCTTAGGGTTGGCCCTACCATTCAGAACCATAAACACCTTAACTCAGGCACCATCATGAGGGAGGGAAAACTGAAAGCAGGAATTTGGTGTCAGATACTGAATGGTGTGGAAAGACTTTCTAAAGTGTTGGAGCTAGTAGGTGTGCATGAGATATGCCATTTGCTTCTGACAGCGATGTGGCTCTAGTTGGCTCTGATTATTTTTGCCCCATTCCCACTGTTTAGGTATGCCAGTGGTGGAGAACCTGATGCTTGGAGCTGATGCTCTCGGTCAAGACCTTGAGATTCCCCACAGGCTACAGATACCCCCTCTTCCCAATCCACATTCTATAACAATATAGTCTCACATCGAATCTATCTGATCTGTAGAAAGGATTCTATGATCTGAAAATGGGGCAATATATGTACTTTTGCAAACTAAGACAATCTTTAATGGAAAAAATTAAAACCAGATGGTGTGTGTGTGTGTGTGTGTGTGTGTGTGTTTTGTGTGTGTGTTCTGCAACATGACATTGATAAAATAATAGAACATTAGTGGTGAATTTATACTGGACAGTCCACACATTATTCCACTGTAATTGTTCTGCGATGCTTGTGCAATGTTACTGCATAATTGACATCTACAGGACATCTTTGGAAACAAATCAGTATGTCTGGCCCGAAACTTTTGCAGGTTCAAAGAGAACCGAAAGCAGGACCACAGTTAACCCATATTTTTATATTTATGGCTCCCTTGAACTGAGGCCTTCACGGGGATTTGAGTCACGGAGTTCTAGTCCATTGGTTCTATTTGGTCAAAATCTACAACTTGCCTAATATCACACAGGGACTTTGTGGGTTGAGGAAGTCTGATTTAAAGCTAAGAAGCACACTGGGCCTGTCTTTCATAGCCAGATTTGTCTCTATATTCTTTATTCTCCACTTCCACACACACACACACACACGGTGACAAAATTAAAACAATATATCAAAGTACCCCATCTTAAAAATAATTGAGTCTTAGATATCTTTTACATTTTTGCCTTTCTTTGTGTAAAACAAATAGAGAAGAAATCTATAAATAGGCTCCCCTATAGTGGCTCATTTGCATTGTGATATGATCTGTAATAATGGGATTCAGCAATTCTGATATTTGCTGCTGCTGCCTTTGCCATGAAGGTTGCCTAAAACAAATACAGCAGAACAGCCAAATGAGCCTCCCTGGATTGTTGAGTTTTATTCTGTCCCAGGAAGGGTAATGCTGGTTCTTTCAGTTTTATGTGTATCTTTTGCCCTAGGTGTGTAGGTAGTTTTCTTTTTCAAGTC
Source organism: Podarcis gaigeae (assembly GCF_964106915.1). NCBI lineage: Eukaryota > Metazoa > Chordata > Lepidosauria > Squamata > Lacertidae > Podarcis > Podarcis gaigeae. The sequence continues at coordinate 45,684,803 of NC_139682.1, read as the reverse complement.
CCTTTACAATCGGCAGCTGATAGTATGGTGGGACAGAGGCATTTAACTGACCTCCTGACATATGAGTTGCAGCTACTCGCCAGGAGGGTGAGAAGGTGGCAAGACCGGCATGGTGCAAATGTACCAGCAGAGCCAATCCAGTACAGCAGCACTTTGATTCTCAAACTTAATCCATTCCGGAAGTCCGTTCCAAAATCAAGGCGCGCTTTCTCATAGAAAGTAACACAAAATGGATTAATCCGTTCCAGACTTTTAAAAACAACCCCCAAAACAGCAATTTAACATGAATTTTACTGTCTAACAAGACCATTGATCCATAAAATGAAACAATGTACTGCAGTCACACAATCAGTCAATCAGTAGCTGAACTGGGTTCCACACAGTCACAAAACAAAAAAGAGCCGCAAAAACAAAAACGCAAAATAAATAGCAAAAACAGACAGACCTTGGCGTAACACTCAAAACAGAAGTGTGGCACTCAGATCGGAAGTGTGAGACTCAAAACGGAGCATGTTCGACTTTTGAAAAAAGTTTGAAAACCAGAACACTTACTTACGGGTTTGCAGTGTTCTAAGTTGTTTGAGTACCAAGGCATTTGAGAACTAAGGTACCACTGTATTGCCAGCTCGCCTGCCGCCGCCTCATCCCTCTCAGTAAGCAGCAGCAAGTCACCTTCTGGAAGGTCAGGTAAGTTCCTCCACCCTACCATGTCATCTGATATTACTTATGATGGAAGCATTTCAAACTCCCACCTGCCAGATTTTGAAATATTTGTTTTTGTTTCCTGTTAATTATGTTGCTTTGAATGTATACTTTATATTTGACGTTCTTCTGTAATGTTGTATTCTGGATTTGGTTTGTTTAATGTTTTACTGTCATTTGTAAAATGCTTTGTGATTTTGATCCCCCCCCCTTAAAAATATAGGTAAAGGTAAAGGACCCCTGGATGGTTAAGCCCAGTCAAAGTAGACTACGGGGTTGCGGCGCTCATCTCGCTTTCAGGCTGAGGGAGCCGGCGTTTGTCTACAGACAGCTTTCCGACTCATGTGGCCAGCATGACTAAACCGCTTCTGGCACAAACGGGAAACCGTGACGAGTGCCAGAGCACACGGAAACGTTGTTTACCTTCCTGCCACAGCGGTACCTATTTATCTACTTGCATTGGCTTGCTTTCAAACTGCTAGATTGGCAGGAGCTGGGGCAGAGTAAAGGGAGCTCACTCTACTGTGGGGATTCAAACCGCCGACCTTCCGATCGGCAAGCCCAAGAGGCTCAGTGGTTTAGACCACAGCGCCACTTGTGTCCCCCTTAAAAATATAGTGCAGTATAGAAATGCAATGAATAATTATGATGATAATTTTGGAACAGGGAAGGCAACAATGTTAAGTATTTCTGAATTCTACAATCTCCAGCAGGGAGTCATAAATGGTTTTAATGACTTCTTCATGTTCCTATAGATGTATGTTGCTGTGGTTATTAGGGTGCATGGCAGTTTGTGCAGATCCAGTTACAGCAGTATTCTTCTTGAAAAAAGTGGAGCAGCTCCATCTAGGGCAGGGTTTGGGAATCCTCTGCCTACCTTGGATCATGGCAGAGAAGAGGCAGCACAAGTAGGCTGTTGAAGCCTTGAAACTGCCAGCCCGCCTCTGCATTTCCTGCACATCTCAAAAACATTTTCCATCAGCTGGCACAATTGGTCCCCCCTCCCGGCATCCCCCCTCCCCCCCAATATCATAGGTTTCCATAATAGTTCCAATCTTTAAATTTCAGAAGGCAGATTTTCAGCAGCTTCGGTATTATACCTGAAAGCCATTTCTGGAATTAGAAATGGACTGCAAGAATTATGAGATTGTCAGTTGACAAACACGATGCGGATGGCTGAGGTTTGCAAAGACGAATGGGCTCTGGCAACTTCTTAATAACATTTATGCAAATGCCGGCTCATCTCTATTAAATCATCTCTGCCATAGGGCATGGAAAGTCTGTTGCTGGTAGAATATATCCTTGACTGTGAGGCAGGGAAGACCAAGATTTGGACACAGCTGGTTTAAAGAACAGGCCCTTTGCCAAGCTAAATTTGGAGATAGGGCGCCAGCATGATTTTTGGACAAGGCTCCTGTGCCTTGAGAGCAGAGTAGAAAGCAGAATTCTATCAATCAAAACAGGAGGGAAAGCTTCACCTGTAGTATTTCTGTCCGTTGCCTCTATCTGTATTATGAAAAAAAAAACCCATAATGCATGTCCCTAGTCTTATTGAGAGCTGCACCATAAAGAAGGCTGATCGCTGAAGAATTGATGCTTTTGAATTATGGTGCTGGAGGAGACTCTTTGAGAGTCCCATGGACTGCAAGAAAATCAAACCTATCAATTCTTAAGGAAATCAGCCCTGAGTGCTCACTGGAATGACAGATCCTGAAGCTGAGGCTCCAGTACTTTGGCCACGTCATGAGAAGAGAAGACTCCCTGGAAAAGACCCTGATGTTGGGAAAGATGAAGGGCACAAAGAGAAGGGGATGACAGAGGACGAGATGGTGGGACAGTGTTCTCGAAGCTACAAACATGAGTCTGACCAAACTGTGGGAGGCAGTGGAAGACAGGAGTGCCTGGCGTGCTCTGGTCCATGGGGTCACGAAGAGTCGGACATGACTAAACAACTAAACAACAAAGTCTTAGTTATATGGATTTCTAACTTTGCTCTGTTAAAACTCACTTGTGATCCATGGGATTTAGATGCACCTGGTCTCTGTGCATAGACGTCTGTTTGTATATACAGTAAAAGTGCAAATCATTCATGGGAAGGTTTAGTCTGCTGAGTTGAGTCTCCCAGTCTTTCCCTTCTCTGCAAACAGCTGCTGGATCTGACTGCATTTCCATGCTCCTTCCATGGCTCAATGAGGAACTGCTGAAGAGCTGCATGCGATTGAGCAGGTCTCTTTAGACACCGGGTGAGGTCACGGCTGGTTGATTCTGCTTTGCTCTCTGCAGTCAAAGGCAAGCAGAGCGAGCAGAACCAGGAATGAAGCGCAGCTGGCAGCAATCAATAAATCAATAGATACATCAACACACAAATAAACAAAGGCGCGCACAAGAGCGATTGAGAGAGGGAGAGAGCAAAAGAGAGGGAGAGAATGGGAAAGGGAATTACAGTGGCAGGAAATACATCTGAACAGTTTGGTTGGCTAATGTCAGCTGGGGCCTTGGGCGATGGGATCAGAGAAGCCTCTTCCTTGGGGAAATCTGCCTCAGTGCTTGATTACTTGACACTCATGTTAAGTATTGTGTAGAGTTGGATTGCCGAGAAAGTGTGTGAATAGAAAGTTTTGAATAGATCTGTTTCTCCTGCCCAGGCTGAAGAACTATTCTGTTTACAAACATTTCTTGGTGCATATATGGTGAACAGCTGCTATTAATGGTGTACTTAAGTTTCTAGCTGTGGAGAGAGTGCATATGTTTGTTTCCAAGTAATGTGTGTCAGTGAAAAAAAGGCCAGGGAGTTTTATTAAACCCCTTAAGGGCAGGAGTGGTGGATTTGTGGCTCTCTGGACAACAACTGGATGAGAATACTGATTTAGGGATGGTGAATTTAGGGATGGCTTCCTCTCAGTTTCTCATTTGTTCAGTCTTTAGTTTAGTTCTCCACATTACCACATCAATTTCTGTTTTATTTTGTTTTAATTTCTCATGAAAAGTGTTTAGCATTTGGGTAAGAATTTCTCCTGATATGCACACATTTGTACACACACACACACACCAGCGTCTCAGCTGATGGAAGCATCTTCTGTGTGGCAAAGCTTCTTCCATTGGGACAAGAAACCTGGCCTATCAAGGTGTCCTATTCAGCATGTGTAAAACTGAGAGGATCAGATGTTGGCTGGAGGATGTCACTGTTGTCTTCAGTGTCACTGGAGGGAGAGGACTAGCCCTGTTCCCAATGGCCCCTTAATATGTTTTGTACCCACTGGCATCCAAAACCCGAGCTTTACTCTGTTCACAAATAAAGTATATAACCATCTTGCTAATGAACGTGAAGTGATCATTCCAAAGACTGAGATGGTCTGCTTTGATTGCCTGCTGATTAGCATTCTTTGCATTTTTTCCCCTAAGCCATATCAAAGACAAAGGGAAGTTTTGAGTAACAGGACAGCATGGTCCCTAGCAATGCTTTTCTAATAAGAAACTAAAGTTAAAGTCCTCACACTTTCCATTACATGGGGATCTGATCAATTCAGAACAAGCACCTTTGACGAGTTGGGTGAATGCCCACAAGATGGCATGGACAGGCTGCCTGCCCTTTTAATCTGGCCAAGCTACTTTTAAAATTGTATATATAACCAGAAGCAGCTGGATAATTTCTAATGGGGTATTAAGCAGCAGGAGAGTCTATCTGTGCCAATGCCTATAACTTCAGCAAATCCCTGACTAGAGAACAGCTCACAGTGCCTGTAGGTTTACTGCACGGTTTTACTAGTAGTGGTGCATAATTGTTAACAAGAATGATATTTGCCTGTGTGTACAGTAACAGGGATATCAAATATATTCTGGCTAGAGTCAGGCCAATATAATGTGAGAATATGTAGGTGCCTTGTGAGCAGTCTCCAGCAGGAAGGCTTTAATGTGCAACTGGGTCTAATTTATGTCTGGCTGAAGCACCTGAAAGGAAAATCCCACAGAGGTGCCAGGCATGGCCAAACTTGGCCCTCCAGCTGTTTTGGGACTACAACTCCTACCATCCCTAGCTAACAGGACCAGTGGTCCTGTTGATGGGAATTGTAGTCCCAAAACAGATGGGAAATGGGATGATGGGAATTGTAGTCCTAAAACAGGTGGAGGGCCAAGTTTGGCCATGCCTGCTCCAAACAGATCCACAGATGGGTAGGCATTACATTCATGGTTTGTTCTGCATATCCAGAGCCCCACCTATGGGACCATATATGAGAAATCAACTCCCTCGTGGGCATTGCTTCCCATTGTAAACTGCAATAAGTCAAATTAAAATCACAATATAGAATTGTGTCTGTTACTCTGTACAAAAGCGCATTGAGCTTTAATCTGTTCAATACTAGATCAACTTGTGAGATCACCTTAAGCCTTCACTATACTCTTTTCAGTACCTACTTCAAAGATTTATGTTTAGGCAATTCTATACAGACATGTAGAAGTTATATTTGTTTTATTTCTTTTAAGTACTGCTGATTTTAATAATATTTTGAATATTTTAAGTACCTATTTTAACTTTTTATCAATACTTGTTATGTTTCATTTTATATTTTTGTACAGAGGGTTTTTAAAACATCCTGAAGTGATTTACAAAAATGTTAAAGATGGTTTTTCCTTTTAACAGTGAGTGTTTGCTTATTAAATAGAAAGTCATCTCATCCTTGGGAAAAAAACTAAGTTTTTGGGAGGACACTCATACTGAAGCTGTGCTAATATGCAAATGTAATGTTACTTTTAATCAATCAAAATCTAGGTCTTTAGTTAGCTGACAGATACATCTTTCCCTCTGGACTTATTTAGACTGCATGCTGTTTTTCTACAGAGAAATGAAATAATTCTCAGCAATAATCCCCCAAAGGATATAATACAGAGAAGAGATTTGATTTTCACTTTCTTTGCTCTATTTCCCCTTCCTAGATTCAGATCAGATCAGATCTGATATTTGTCAGCATATTAGTCCACAGCCAGTGTGTGGTATATTGGTATACAATCAAAATGTTCTGCCTTTGATCACGACTTAATTTTGGTTTTAACATGACAAAGCTTTCCAAACCCTTAACTGATGAATAACCTTTGATTGCAACAAACTCATTTGTTTTCAGCTTCAGTTTCATTGATTGAGATGATTGACTGCTAGAGGATGGATGCGGGGGGGGGGGGAACGGGGACCCATCCCATATGAGGGCAAGGAGTTTGCCTTCCTCCTCCAACAACAACTCAATCTGATTAGCAGCAGAACCACTCTGTTACAGTCTGTGCCACTTGCTCCAGTGATGCTAAAACATCTGAAGAGATTAGCAGTCTCTCTATTAAGGCTCATCCACACTTTCATTTATTCCATGATTTCAAGTGATTTTAAGTCATGGGTCTGAGAGGTTTTTCTTTTATCCTACCATTTTCCTTGTGAAAACCTGCTGTTGGGTTTTCTGTGGACTGATGTTTGCTCCCATTCAGCAGCAAACAACAAGTTTTCCTAGGGAAGATGCTGGGGCACACACACAATTTCCCCCCCCTTTTGGACATGTGACTTGAAACCACAGGACAAATAAAAGTGTGGATGGGCTGGTTTTCTATTAGCATGATTGCCGTAGGCCTCTAAGCCAATGTGTCAGACCGAAAAGAACCGTAGAGATCTTGCAGTGTAGGTGTCATAGGGAGAGATGCTCAGAGCATGTGGTTTGACCACAAAAGTCCCACATTTAATCCATAGAACGACATGTTAAAGGATCTCAATTGGAAAGGCTTCTTCCAGAGACCAGCAAGTTGATTCACTAAAATACAGTGTCAGGAATGAGCCAGCTCCAAGCAAAGGTTTACAGCCAACTGCAGAAAGAAACTCAGAGACAGCCTCTCAGAACCGGAAGAGGTTGGAGCTGATCCAATCAGTCTGAGGAGTCGATGAATGGGAGGGTTGCTAGATAGGAAGCAGGGAGAGATTGTGCGGGGCTAAAGAGGAAGCCAAAACAGCCAGCGCGATCCATCCCGCTCGCTGCCTTGGCTTGTGCCATAGCCATGCACAACCCCTCCGGCAAGCTGGCACTGATGTGAGCAATGTGCTCAATGGATTGCCACACCAGTGCTGATGGAATGCATGACTCTGGCAAGAGCATTACTACCTATGTGGCTTCAACATCAAGTCAGACTCTGCTGTGCTTGGAGAAATAGAATCTCACAGGTGCCCCAGCATTGAAGAGGAATACTAAATGTAAAGCAGTGGATGTAGGTAAGTACCACTTTAGAGAAGAGATGAGGGAGCCAGCTGCCATTTAGCTTGCTATTGCATTTCCTATGTATTGCTGCTTTATTGTTGCAGTTCTTATGAAATTGTTCTTGCAATCACAATTTTGTGGTGTATTGTTCTCATAAGCTCCTTGGAAGTCGTTGATTTTTTTTCGGGGGGAAGGCAGCATACAAAAAAAAAATGATGATAAGATTTTGCCCCCCACAATCTCTAATTATATTTAAAGTGAGCTGCTGAGGCCCCTTGGAGTGCAGCAAGGCTAGGGATTGGCAGATCTATTGAGTTTGGTTTCTCTTAGTGTCTATATTTTCCAGTCTACACTCAGTTCATCATATTTCCACATTATTTATTTTAAAAAAATTCTCATGAAAAATTGTCAGTATTTTATTGTATGCAGTTGTGCCCGATATAAACATTTTGCAAGCACTTTTTCTAATATAATGCATCTTTGTATGCTATTTTTACTATTAAATGCATGATAGGCACACTTTCCTTTAATATATACATTGTTCTACTCATTTTTGAGTTTGCACAGTCAAATCTGGAGCATTTTGAAGAATAGCCATGTCTTGGTTCACATATTTTTATGGGAAGTGTGAATTAGGTTGTTTCATATTCAAATGTGAATGGAGCCACATTTCTCTCCCATTGCCTAAATAAGACCAGCACAAGCATCTAGAATAGCTGGGAGGGGGAAAGGGAGACAAATGGTTTATTTAGTTATTTATTATTCAAGGATTTATAACTCACCTTTCAGGGCCCATTGCCCCCAGAAAGCAATTTATACAAGCTTTAGAAACATAAAAATAATAACTGTTACGATAAAAAACATCAATTAAAATCATTAATTAAACCAGTGGCAGCCACAATTCTTCAAGCACAGTGCGATAATTAAATAAAAACTGGGACAAAAATCCTCATAGTCTCTTAACAACCAGCAGTGATCCAGCCATCACTGCCAGATCACTGCTAATTGTTGGGAAACTAGATGAACTTTTTTTTTAAAAAAAAACTTCCAGTTTGCATTTAATTAATTATTATTATTCTATATTTGAAGAGTAAGCGGTTCCAAAGTTCTGGGACTACCCATCTAACTGGTCCCGTCCCCCGTCCCCCGAGGCTGACCTTAATACTCAGGCAAGCTTGTAAGAGTACATGTGGGTAAAACACAAACCCTAAAAAAAAATCAACTAATTCTGAAAGCAATACAACCATCCCTACAAACAGTAAAACCAATTTTCATGAATGACAGGGTCAAACCTTGGAAAAGCTGCCCTAAACAAAAATGTCTGTAGTAGGCACCCAAATATCATGACATTAGGTGCTTGTCTGATTTTGGCTGACAAATGATTCCAGAGAGCTGAAGCTGCAACACTAAAAGCCCAGTTTCCAGTATAGGCTAAGTGCTCCCCTGAGGCATATAGTTCTCTCAGCAGTGCCTCATTTGAGGAGTACAGTTGCTAGGCAGGGATATATTGGGTGAGGCGGTCCCTTATATATCCTGCTCCCAAGTTGTTAATGCCACAAAGGTATGCCGAATTCAATTCTCACCCCACCCTTGTGATGGGAGTATTTCCTGTCCATTCACCTCAGCTATTCAGAAGCAGAACTGAGGCAAAATCTGCAGTTTTGGTAAGGTGAAACAGCAAGTCTGCCATTTCAGGAATACTGGCCAAAATCAGCTCTGCTTTCATCGTATCCCATGTGCTCCCAGGCTATGCTCTAATGTTTTGAGCACCATAGCAAAGAGCATACTACATCTTCTTGAGTGGCTCATCCTTTTCACACAGAACCACCTCCTGCAATCTTGCTGAATCCCATGATAATCTTTATGTGCAAAGACCCATTTAAAATGTGAACATTTATTATCCAATTTACTTGAATGACAGTTTCCACAGTTTTAAGATTATAGCTCCCATGGTGCAGGGGTGACCCCAAGCAAAATAGGCACATGCAAGAGCTACTATGTATATATTACAAAGCTTTAAGACTCCAAATTGGCAAAGCCTCCAGGAGCTCAAAAGAATTGATGCTTTTGAATTATGGTGCTGGAGGAGACTCTTGAGAGTCCCATGGACTGCAAGAAGATCAAACCTCTCCATACTGAAGGAAATCAACCCTGAGTGCTCACTTGGAAGGACAGATTGTGAAGCTGAGGCTCCAGTACTTTGGCCACCTCATGAGAAGAGAAGACTCCCTGGAGAAGACCCTGATGCTGGGAAAGATGGAGGGCACAAGGAGAAGGGGACGGCAGAGGACGAGATGGTTGGATAGTGTTTTCGAGGTTACCAGCATGAGTTTGACCAAACTGCGGGAGGCAGTGGAGGACAGAGGTGCCTGGCGTTCTCTGGTCCATGGGGTCACGAAGAGTCGGACACGACTAAACGACTAAACAACAACAACAACCAGGAGCTCATGATGGAGCAAACAATTGAAAAAGCAGTGGAGGGTGGAAGACCAGAAATGTATTAAAATGTGGACAATGAATGATTATGGAAATCCATACATAGGAGTGGACTTCAGCAACATGAAATAACTAGAGGTGTGTGGATTCAAATACTTTTGATGGAGTATGGAATTAAGCCTTTCCATGCCACCCAAACTCCAAATGGTTTGCAGTATTTTGAATAAATGCCAGACCACTCCATTTGTATATTTAATTTATATCTTTCTTCTAGTGAGTTCAAAGCAGCACACATAGTTATTTCCCCATCTTTTATTCTCACAACAATCTTGTCTGGTAGGTTAAGCTGATATAGTGACTGGCTGAAGATCATCCCAGTGAACTTCATGGCTTAATCTGGCATCCTAATCACATCACAGAGAGGTCTGCATAGGTAGGCCTCTCTGCAAATACTCAAAGGTCTTCAACACGCCAAAGAGATGGTAGTATTGCTGCCCCCCTTTGTGCACCAGGAACTTTGTGTCATATTCTTTTCCAATGCCAGATCCCATAAAATGAACCAGCAATGCAGGTCAGAGGTTGCAGGACCACGGACAGCTCCAGGTGAGCAACTTGCTCCAACAAGGTTGAGATGGGACTGTGACTCGTTAAGCATCTGTCCCAGACTATCTCCTCTGTTCCATCACCTCCCTCCTGGTGCACTCCCTGTGCCTCTGGACCAGTGAGGTATGAGGGGAGGCACTGGGTTACTTGGGCACAGGGGAAAGTGTCTGTAAGGGTCCTGGCTCTGGTCCCACAGGCCATGTTGGTATGGGAGGTTCTTCTGGGGCCTCCTGTCTGTCAGCCTCAGGTGCAATCATCTCCTGATCTTCAGCGTCAGAGATTTAAACCTGGTCTGACTCCATAATGAGAGAATTTGCAGCCTCTGATTGAAACTAGATAACTTACAGACTTTGGGGTCATTTAGCTTAAAACTGATGAAAAGAATTTTAGTGTAGTCTGAGGAAGCTTCATTGGGCCATACTAGACCTTTTCACAAGCGGTAGTCTTGTAATCTGGAGAACCGGGTTCGAGTCTCCGCTCCTCCACATACAGCTGCTGGGTGACCTTGGGCCAGTCACACTTCTGTGAAGTCTCTCAGCCCCACTCACCTCACAGAGTGCTTGTTGTGGGGGAGGAAGGGAAAGGAGATTGTTAGCCGCTTTGAGACTCCTTAAAGGGAGTGAAAGGCGGGATATCAAATCCAAACTCTTCTTCTTCTTTTCTTCAAGGACATCAATGGATAGTGATATTGTTGATGTGGGAAGTGAGTGCAGTCCAGCCAGCGACAACTGTGTCTCTCATGTCAAGTCACATGTCATGTCAAGTCCATTTATTTACATTCCACCTTTCCGTAATTCCATGTATTTCCAAGATCTGTTCAGAACTTGACGGGAAGCAGAAGACCCAGGGCCCATTCTGGAAATGATTCTAACTACTGTGGAAGCTGTAGCTCCAATATGAATTCCAGCTGGGTTAGAGCTCTAACCAACAGAATTTCTGCCATTAGTTCAAACACATGTGTAAAGATCTCATGGAGAACTGTATGACTGCATCAGACTCATGGACTGTGCACATAAATGTGCATCACTGTTGAGGGAGTCCATGCAAATGCCCCATGCATTGAAATGACACATGGGCAGAGCTGCATGGTTCGTCTCCTCCCACCACTGCACAAGCTTGTCCCACCTATCACCAGGGCTAACTTCTGCATGTTCAATGGATGTTAGAAGGTGCTTTATACAGACACATGTGGGTAGAGTGCCTTAATGTGAGGAAGGACCCTGATTGGGAAGTATTCCTTCTCATGTGGTTGGAGCTCTACCAACATATATCTGTATGTGGGTACCACTCCTTCCAATGTTCATTGAATGCATGGATGTCAGTGGAATGTGGCATGATGGTGGTGGTGGGTTGGGCCAACCCCAGAACTCCCTCTGCTTGGTCTTTCAAATAATTATGTTTTGATTAAAAGAAACTCTAGAACTCAGACATGAAAGAGAAAAATGGGTTTTCATTCTACCCACTTGCCTTCCTAGTCACCCAAATATTAAAACAAGCCAGATCCTTGACAAAAGAACAGCAGAAATAGATAAAGAACCAGCTTCTCTTAGCTCTGTGAACAGGGGCCCAGGAGTCCAAGCTACAATTAATGTTGTCATATCACGCAATACATTATTTAGAAACAACAAGGGACTTACATGGAAAACTGCACATACTAGAAGGTCATTCTTCTGCCAGTAAAAACAATGGGTTTGGGTGCATAATTTAATTGGCAAGCAAAAAGGGTGATGGAAAGAGAAACAAATGGAAATGGGATGGAGTCAGGGGTAATAAAAGATTCCAAACCAGATTAAGAAATTGCAGGCAGGGGAAAGGATGGATTTTGTTTTTCCCTTGGCCGTGCTGTAACCGTGACTGTAGAAACACATGCATCCCTAGCAGCATTTTGGACCAGGCAGCCTGCCATCCTGCTGTGAAAATGAATATGCTTTTTTGTGTGTGATTAAAGGCAATCACTCCCTCCCCCCTTGTTTCTAAAAGCTTAGGAGGCCTTTCTAAAAGAACACCTGTTAGCAGGATCTGTTTAATGGCTCATTTTGGGAGTACATGGAGTTCCTCTGTGTTTAACTGGTTTCTATGGGGAATAAGGGCGACTGTTTGCCCTGAAAGAATAGATTCTGTTGTTGGAAGGGCAGATAAGTTCTAGGACAGTCATTGTCCCACTGATTTCTTTACAAAGCTAAAAATTGCGAGGAATTAGCACTGATGGGGTATGACTGAATGCTTGTCAAGTATGTTTGCTCTGTTTAACCCACACACCTACAGTACTTTCAAGTTGCCTTTTTAAGTTGTGAGGGTTAAAACTTTTATGATAAATTTGAAAGCTGAGGTTTGCATGATGTTTCCCATAAGTATCACCATTTTTGTTTGTTTGTTTCAAGGACGTCTGGAATTAAATGTCCCACACGAAAACCAGAAGAGTTATCAGCAAGTGAAGTTATTGTGAACTAAAATAATAATAATAATAATCTATGAGTGGTATGCATTTTGATTTAAATAGTTTCCCCTGTTGCAATGTTACCCATTAGAAGTCAAGTTGAAAAGTTAAAAATGTGTTCTTCCTGTTTGCTTGCTTCCAAAGCCATTTATGCCTGGATTGCTGGAGTTATTTAATGTTACATCAAATGGTGTATAATGGTAATTGTGTTGTATTTTAAATTACTGTGAAAAATGCATGAACACATAATGAGGGCTTGTATTTTTCCATTGCAAAGGTGAGGTGGGGAAGGCTAGGTTTTACGACTTATAGGTCTTTGGATAGAATTTCAGGATGTTTACTTATGTTAATGAGGTAGCCTACACCACTCAGAGTTATGAGTTGTTCTTCAAGCAGACACAGATCTTCCTTGGTCTTGCCCAAGATGCAAGCCAGCTGGAAACAGAGGGGAGGGGGGCAGAGTTCAGTCTGATATTTAGCTAAAAAAACTGGGAGTGGGGTGGGGCAAATATATGTTCTAGAGTGCTTTTTTGGGGTGAGAGAGAGCAAGATTGCAGCACGGTGCACTGGGCTCATCAGAGGGTTATACCAGTGTGCTGGACCTTTGACCTTATTGATGAGCCCAGAGCACCAGACTGAAAAGTGCTCTGGTGCTCATGAGCAGGGTGATGCCTGAGCCCTGAACCTCTGATGCGACCCTCCTCACAAGTGCCAAAGTGAGAGTCTTTTGGTTCAGTGCTCTGAACAAGGACTTGCGCTAGAGCACCAGACCAAAAAAACCAGGATTGGCTTCTGTGATTCCAGGATGTCCTGCTTAAACCAGGGCAGTTGACGGGTATGTGCTAGCTCCAGGACTGGTGTAGTTGTTCTTTCTATTCAGAGATATGGCAGAAGCAAAGGAGAGCTTTGAATCGTGTGGCTACAAAGCCTCCCCCAACCTTCTCCCAACACACCTCTTTTCACCCCCTTCATCATTGGACTATCAACAGCAGAGGGGTGGTGCTGGAATAGCTTTCTGCCATCACAATAAGGAGGTCTCCACTGGTGGACCTCCTTTTCTGGCCTTGGACTTCACTCTTCATGGGCAGAGAAGGAGGTCCACAATAGGAACCACACAACTGATTTGTCTGAACCCTGAACCAAACTGTGTCAATTTGTACACAATTTTGAGGGTGGTAGAGCTACCTAGAGAGTCTCCACTGCCAATCTTAACACCTGAAGTAGTCTGTAGAGAAGGAGATTATCCTTTAGATATCTGGGACCTAAGTCATTCAGGGCTTTAAACACTAATGTGAGCACCTTGAATTGAGCCTGGAAACAAACTGGCAGCCAATGCATTTGATTTAAAGCAGGGGTTAATATGAGTTCTAAATGAAACCCAGGCCAGTAATCTAGCTGGTTACAAACCATTACAAGGGTTACAGCCTTATAAGCAGCATTTTCTTTAAATAGCACTACGGCTCTGACAGTATAAGGCCTGTTCATTAGTTGGCATAAAACTTCATTATGAGGCTATTAGCTGAAAAAGTGAATAATAATTTCTGAGTTATGGGTTACTGTGCAAAACTTGATATGACATGATTTAATATATCCTGTATTAATTAACTCTTGAATTAGTGATAGAATGGCTAATCAAAGATGAATCATTTGGTACATACAAAACAGAACACATGCACTTTACATTTATGACTGAGACTCTCATCACGTATTCAGAAGACTAGAAGGAGCAGATTAAGAAAAACACCCAACTTGCAAAATTTGCTTTAAAAGTGCACATTCAATTGATATAAATATCTGCACTCTATAATCCAGAATGATGAAAAATTAAATCATTTTCCAATTGCCTAATCTTTCATTGTAAGGATTCTTATTTACATTTATGAATTCATTACAAAACTCATTTGGAAGCATGCAAGGAAAAATTGGAAGTTAACAGTAAAGGCGGAGGGTAGAATGAGCAGTTATTAAGAGCTTAGTTTATATAGAGGAAATATCATCAATTGCCTGAGAGGTGGGAGGATATATTCAGAGGTTTTTTTTTACCATCTGTATACAATTTCATAGTAGAAATGTAAATCACATGGGAATCTCCAGATGTCAAAACTAAGGAAAACATCTGCTTAATTAAATACAGTAATGAAGACACTGGAATGGTCTTAATTTTGTCTGTTTGAAAAGGTTTGTCAGCAAATGCACTTTCAGGGAATGAATATATAATTTGTTATATCCCCCAAACCAGCATTCCATTACTTAGTATCCTCCAGATGTTGTTCAATTCCAACTCCTATCAGCTGCAGCCAGCATAGCCAATGGTCACTGTTGTATCCCCTAACATCTGGAAAGCACCACATTAGAGAAGACATCACAAACTCTTCTGAGACATTGCTGCTGGGGATTTTTGGAATTCCCAAGGAAGGATGAGCTGGAAGGCAGGACACACACAGACACACATTTATGTGTTTATTTTGTCAAATTTAGTTGCAATTCACAGTGAGGAAGTGGCACTTAAAGTAGCGTGCAACATGCATGAGATAACAATGAAACACAATACAATAATCTGAACCATAGTTGTAAGACGCAACCATAAAAATACAAGGTACATTTTAAAAGGCACAAAAATATCCATTATAATATCTGTTGAACAATTTAAAAGTACAAGAATGAGAGAGAGAGAGAGAGAGAGATAAAAGAAGAATGAGACCATATGCTCTTAATCAGTATAAAATGCTTTCCAAAATTTTATTTTCACTAGCTACTAAAAGGTCAATAAGGAGGCAATGCTTCCCAAAATGTGGGGATCACAATAGAGGAGGTGCAATCCTGTGCCCTTACAATCCTGACTCTGGAGGATGTAGTCCTGAAGGTATGGATTCCAAGCATGTAAGGCAGAAATGGAGAACCTGTGGCCCTCCAGATGTTGTTGGACTCCAGCTTCTGTCATCCCTGCCTATTGGCCATGGTGGCTGGGACTGATGAAAGCTGGAATCTGAAGGGTCATAGGTTCCCTGTCTGCACTGAAATGCTTTTAAAGGTAATCAGCACTACTTTGAATTGGGTCTGCAAGCAAACAAGGAACACATGCAGAAAAACTTGCACTGGAAGTAATATCCTCTCCAAGGCTGGCCAAATAAATTTTGGGACCTGAGGCAAACCACAGAGTGGCATCTCCCTCCTCACTGGAGAAGAAGGAGTGAGTGAAGAGCTAAATCAGGAATGGGGGGGGGATCTACATTGGGATCTTCTGTCCCTGTGGATTCACTATTGGTCTTGTCTGCACAATCTGACAGAGCCTGTCTTTGCATGCAGGGTAAGACCCTAACTCACTGAGGGTTTGAAATCTATTGGCGACTCTCACCTGGCCAGTAGAAGCCGTTCCTGGGATGTGGCCGCTGTTGCATGCTGACAGCCTCTAGGAGCCAAAGGTGAGAGCAGAGTGCAATGTGGGGACCAAAGGTGGACAAACTATCCCAGAGGGAGCATGATGTGTCCCCCACTAGAAGTACTATCTCTCCCCTAATGCCCCATACACCCCAAGACCCTAGGCGGACTCACATGATAATCCCTATCTTCTTTCTAGTAAGCTTCAACTTGTTAGCTTAACACAGCCTACAACAGTGTTCAGGCATTAATTCAGGGATTACTGAGCTAAACATTTTATAGTTAATTTTCCGCTCAAAATTGGATGGTGGTGGGTTTGGGGACGATGGATCCTGAAACCTAGCTCACCTTTGTTCACCAACACCAGTTTCACAATGGTGTTGCTTCCCTTAGTGGAAGCTGTTGGAAAATGCCCCCCCTTTTATCCAGACATCTCCCCAGAATGATGTTATGCACTGACATGGATGTGTTATGTGGGAACCTGTAAGGGAAAATGGAGGTTGACAACTCTGCTACCACTATGGGTAAATTCAGCCACATATACACCTTGCTTCAAATAATCGAAATAGGTCCTCAATCTCATCATCTGCCAATGGGGCAGAAAAATGGCTAGAGGAGATTTCAGTTCAGTCTTTCTACATGGACTAAATCATGGAATTGATGGGAGTGGGGCAGGGGGAAATAGAGGTGGGTTTCATCAGCACATTGATCATACTGCATTCCAAATTGACAGGGGATTTCTGTTGATCAGCATTCCTAAGGGCAGAATCCCTTAAGAGCACCACTGAATTGCTGGGTGCAGCCACGTTATTGTGAAAAATTTACAACGTTGACTTCCTAATAGTAAATATAAATAAATTAAGGGATGTATAACAGAACAGGGTTGAAAAGCCTACATATTTCATACCAACACATCTCTCCTCCCCCCATTTCCTCAAGCATGGTTCAATTGGAAATCCATTCCAATCTATGCATCATTTACACAAAATCACACTTTTGCAGTTTGTGTGAGTTGGGAATAATTACAACCGCCTGTTAAAATCCACTAAAGTGGATTGGAAGCCACGCTTCACCAATAAGGAAGGATTAAAATGGTAGGGAAATAGTCTTTCTACACTCCTGACTGTGACACAGTAGTGAAGGTTGTTAAGAGAACTTGAGAATGGTCCCCTGGTTCCATACTCACACTACCAACTGCCACAAAGGATTTGCTTCTTTATTCTGTATATTACTGTATAATGTGTATTCATGTAGTGGGGAAAACCCAGCTTTTTATCACTCTTCAATTATGTGTATAAAAGAACGACAAAAACTTGTTAAGAAATCATTTGTTCAGAATAACCAGTCCAGACAAATAGCAACAGGAAAGAGCAGTTCCAACAAACGTTTCAGGACTAGCAGATGCTGGAGGACAAAGCTATGTGTACAACAAGGTCTGCACTGCATCACCGATGTGAGTCTGCTGCCCTCAGGTGAACTTGCCCATTGCTGGTGTTGAAATAAGATTCATCTTCCAGTCCAGTCTGCTTTTGTACATGCAACAGAGGGGGCACCATCTTGTCCTTCACTTCAGGCAGCAAAATGGCATAGGCCAGCCCCTGATCTTCAAATTCTTCAAGCTTATAATTTTAGGAACATTAAAAATAACTTTAAAAAACAAAATCTGTACCGTTGTCCCTCATATTTTCTGGTTATTCCCCATTACATCCATTGCCTAAATAAATTGTTGGCATTCAGAAGAGAGATGTTTGCTAACCCAGATCACTCTATAATGTCTGGTGCAATCCAGTGCAGAGAGAGCAGAAGGCTTGCCAAAGGCTGAGTTCATTTAGCCCCTGTGAAACCTGCAACTGTGATATTTCCCTGTTGCTTGAACTGAAGGTTTGATCTTTGTGCCTTCAGCAACTGTCAAGAGGTGCGATCAGACACCCTGACATGTTGGCACGATTCATATTGCAGAGATGGATTTGACAGGTGCTGCCTGCCCAAAGTGGAGTCGGACTTGACAGATAATTAAGGGCATGTTACTAGACAGTTAAATGGAAAGACTGAGATAACATTTGAGGCAGTTGCATCTTGAATATGTCAGTAACATTGTCTTACATTTGTGTCCCAGGTGCTCTTTTGCGGAAATGGCAAGAAGAAGAATTTCTGTACTATATTGCGTGAGGTGACATACCTATGGCTTTAAAAGTGCATTACACAAATTCATGGAGGAGGAGACTATTAATGGCTGCTAACCCTAATTGCTATGTTCTGCCTCTGCTGTCAGAGGCAGCATGGTTCTGAAAATCAGTTGTGGGAGAGGCGAATGCTGTTACACTCAGATCCTGTTTGTTGGCTTCCCATCGTTGGCCATTATGAGAACATGATGCTCATCTAGATGGGCCACAGGCTTGGTCCAGCAGGCTCTTCCTATGTTCTTATGGATACCCTATATCTGGCTTCCATGCACTGAGCAGGAATTGGACTAAATGGCTTACAAGGCCCCCAGTTTTATAGGATTCCCTATAAGCAAGAGGACTACAGCAGGAATGTGGAACTTCTTTCTCACCAGTTGTTGTTGGATTCCCATCAATCCCAGCTACTGTCCTGGGATGATGGGAGTTGCACTCTAGCAACATCTGAAAGGTCAAAGGTTCCTCATGCATGGACTAGAGACTTCCCTCCCTCTTTTAAATGAAAGCCAAGTTTGACAGGGTGCCATGCCCTGTGCCAGATACCCAATTCTGATTTTATGCTGCTGCTGAAAGAGGGAAGTACTTAGATATGTCCAATGATTAGCTTAGTCCTGGAGAGAATAACAATGGTGTATCAAACCAGGCACCAAAACTCTTCTGATCCCTTCTTTTGTATTAGAGCTCACATGCTTGCTTCCCTGAACCTGCTTTATAAACTATCAGGGTAACCTTCTTTATTAGCCTGATCTGTGTCTAGCAAACTACTGATCTGAGGGATCCACCATGAGCAAAATGATACCAATGCACCCACTTTTCATATCTTGCTGCTCATTGTGAGCTGGATTTGTGCTGTTTTTGCATGGATCCCATCCATTTCAATGCAGCTTGCCCAGGAAAACTTCCCAGTGGATGGGATTGTTTGGCAGTAGAACAGACTGCTGAATAAAATGCTTTCCAGTATGGAAATGCCATTCACAAATTGTATCAAAAACACACAGCATCCAGGCCACAACTTAAGAAATCTGTAATCAGAGTAAAAGAGAATCAAGCCAAAATCAAAATGAGTTTTGCAAAGAATAAATGAAGGAAGCTAAGCAATGGATATGCTTCTTATCAGTTCTTTGGAGCTCTGTACAATGCTTTGAGTTTTCTTCCAGGCAAGGTGTAGGGAAAGAGTTGGAAGGCACTGAAAGACAGAAAAGACTTGAAGCTGAACAAGCCACAGAAAAGTATCATCAGGCTGAGTTTGGCAGGAGCTTAGAGTGTTTCATGCCAACCAGGGTCTGACACTTGCAAGGGAAATCCTCAGTGTGTATTGTCAACAGTGTCATTCTGTACATGCCAATTCATAAGTAAGTACCACAGTTCCTAAATGTGGATCATCTTCCAATGATATTGTGCTTAACAGGTAGTCTTATGAAGCCTTTCCCAACTTGATGTTATCCATATCTTGTTGAACTCCAACTCCTATGAGCTACAGCCAGCATGGCAAATGGTCAGGGATGGTGGGAGTTGTAGTTCAAAATATCTAGAGTGAACTAGTTTGGTGAAGGCTCACCTTATGAATTAGAATAAAACATAAATCTCTGCATATTAAAACCCTGCAACTGTACTTTCTGAGACATTGGTTTTGAATGAAGTTTTTTTAAAAAAAGAAACAATAAATAAATAAATAAATAAATAAAATTCCTTAAAATAGTTTTCCACTTGGATTCTCTTTTATTGATAACTGTTCTAAACTATCACAAAAACAGAGAAATGTCCCATGAATGTTTTGAAATTTCTTAATGATCATGGTCAAAACAATCTAGTGAAAGTTGAAAATTTCTGCTGAGACTAGTGTGGTTTTTGGGCGGGTTGGGTGGGTGGGAGGATTGCAGCACAACAAAAACTTCTTCCTACTGTGCTTGAACAGGACACTTCGGCTTGTGAAGGCTTCTGTTCAAAGTCTTACTGTTTATGTTCAAACCACCCAAGTGGGATTTACATGCAAAGGGGACTGATTGTTAATGAAAACAGGAAAAGAACAGATGATGAATTCCTTAAGAGTTTGTCAAATCCATTGAGTCTTATGTATTCCAAACAGGTTGGCAAATACTGCTAAATTTCCAGATACCTTGACAAACAAGGCATTGCAGTAAGTCAATCTAGGAGTGTCTCAGAGGCACATACAGATCAACTTCTCTGTATTAGACAGCTCATGACCTTTGCGATGCTTTGTTACAAGCAATAACACGAGATCTCATCATCTCCTCTCTAATATGAATTCTTGGTGAAAGATCAAACTCCACAGGGCAGTGAGTAGGGACCTGGCCTCTTATCTGATTTTAATTTCCTGGTGTAAGGTAATGCCGGCATCTGCTCTGTTGTATCCAATGTGCAAAGGGCAAGGGATGAGGGCACCGTAGGACTTTTTTTTCAATTAGGAAAACTTTAAGGTTCTGAGACCTTTAAAACAAATCTGCTGTCGTTCACAAAGAAGCTGATAGATGTTCCTTACAAGAATGAGCCGTCTGATGCTTTGGATCCCAGGACCATAGGCCAATCCACACATTATATATTTTTGAGCTATTGCCAGAAGGGTGGCCATGCTGGACTGTGGCAGCAAAAACAACAAAGACCAAGAAAGACCAACACATTTTATTATGGCATCAACAGGGGTGGCTAACGTGTGGCCCACCAGATGTTGTTGGACTACATCTCTCATCTCTGGCCATTGGCCATTCCAGCTGGGTCTGATGAGAGTTAGAGGTGGAGGTCCACAGCTTCGTCACTCCTGCTGTAAGCTGTTCTGTGCCCTTTAGTCTCTCAAGTTCTAAAAGGCATCCATTTGCTGGTTGAGACCTTCTCCACCTCCTATATTGTGCACAAGTTCTGATGGAATATTGGAAGCTGCCTTATACTCATAAGACCATTAAGCCATCTAGCTCAGTACTGTCTACCTTGAGGGATTCAGGCAGCGTGCCTTTCCCATCTTTACTTGTATATGTAAAAAATGAACCTGGGACCATTTTGGCATGTGAGGCACGTGCTCAAACATTAATCTATGGCCATTCCCACTAAGAATACCACCTCGTGCCATGTCAGCTACAGGAGCTGGTTGAAATCAATGGCTTTGGTTGTGCATTGGGCTTGTGTGTTTATGTGTTCAGATTACGGCCTCTTGGGGGGGGCACAATGGCCTTTCTCTGCATGCTTCCCATCATTTGCCCCTCCATTTGCAGATGGCAAAATGAGTTGTGGTGGCACCAGCAGAAGGAGATGGGGCGGGGGGGGGGGTATTAGATTGTTCCATATGACTAGCTGAAATGATTGTTCAAATGGAACAGCCGGAAGAGTGTGACATTGAATTTCACCCACTGAAAGTAAACTTTCTTGTGAGAACTGCTCTGGGAGCACCCCAGTCCCATTCTTCTCATGGTCTTTATAAAGCCAGTTAACCTGCTTGCCAGGGGTTCACCCTTTGATGGGCATGTTTGATGCCTTGAGACTTGGAATAAAAGGTTTAATTACCTGCTGGGCAGGCAAAGGGAGCTGAGCTGGCAGTTGGGGTGGGCACTCCATTCAGATCTTAAAGAGGGAGAAACGTCCTACAAAGAACCATTTCTCTTTCATGTCCATAAGGTCAGAGCTTCTCCAAAGACCTCTTTCAATGGAGCATGGAGCTGGTCCATGTCCCAGACCTCTTCACCGTCATATTTATATTTCAGTTAGCCTTCCCTTGGCTGAGATATGTGTCTCATTTTCTCCACACACCTATGTATGCCTCCTTCTCCCCCATCTCTGCTGTTATTCTTAGGAAATTGATGCATGGACAGTGGAGTTCTATGTCGTGTACACAAAGACAGTGATGTTTAGAGGCTTGAAGATTGTATTATGGAGCTATTGTTACTCCCTTTGGGTCTATACACATGCACACAACACTTTCCCCCTCTGCAGTCTCTGGTCAAGCTAGATTCTTTAGTTTTTTGAAGCACTTCAGGGTGGATTCAGGCAGCTGGGAGACATGTGCAGAAAAGGGAAACTAAAATGGTCATGAAGCTGGAGGAGATCCTCTACAAATAAAGGTTACAATGGGTGGAATTCAACATTAATCTGTTCCCTCTGCACAAGCATTGCAGCTTGCTATATGGAACAAACTGCCTCTCCTCCCCACATGCACTGTTCTGGGGATTCTTGCAATCCCCCCCCCCCCGGCATAGGTGCCGGCTCCTTGGGACTGAGGCTCTGTGGGCCCCCTCAATCTGTGGGTTGCCCCTCCCACTGTTGAGGCTAAACACAGAGCTGGTCATGGAGTGACATCAGGGCAATGCATGATGTCATGTGCACGATGTGAGAAGGTTGCACTGGGCCCCCTCAATGTTCTTCAGAAGATGGTGTCTCTGTCCCCCAGAGTCAATTTTGGGGGAAATTGCAGTTGCAGAGGGTGTTGCCAATTTTAGTGCTGGGAAAATGAGACTTCACAGGAATTGATGATTGGCTGGGGGGATATTGGCTGCATCACCCATAATGTCTAATAGTAACAACTGCGCTTTCACCTTCTGAAAAACACCAACATTTGGAAAGGATATTAGAAACAATGAACTTTGCTTCTTCGTTGCAAGGTTTCAGTGGGCAAAGTGGCCTATGACTGAAAAAGCCCTGAGTGGGTGGGGAAAATAGATCCCCTCCCTCATTTTTTCAACTATAAGGAAGGTCTGTAATATACTTCATCATTTTTAAAAGATGCACTGAATCAGATTGAATGAATTCTTCTCCATAACCCAGTTCCCAGGATATTTTTTACTGTGCCTCATAAATTATATTCCCTTTTTATTTTTGTTTTATTGCCTGTCCCCGGCCGATTCAGGTGATATATGTTTTCATTCTCCCCTGGTGTTTTAGGAACAATCTCTTAATCGACTGAGAGATATAAAGAAGATAGTTGTCTCCTTTGACCTCTCTCATTATGATGCTTCTTCATGACTCTGCCTTCCACATGCTCTGTATGTTTCCCTGGAGGCTTCAGAGGTGGAGCTGTGACTTAACTATGATGTCTGAGGATCAGAAAGTCATGACACTCTGATTTGGAGGCTCCAGCGACTGGAACAGAAGTGATTTCTTTAATCCATTTACTTAAATTTATACCCTACCTTACCACATAGCCATGAAACTTTATAGTGCAGGGACATGTCTCCTTTCCTCAACACTGTCAGCCACAGGTTACTCATACAGATGCCCACCCAACCATGTGGGAAACCCATTTTTAATGTCTGCTTAAAGTTGTTGGGAGTGATCATCATCAGGAATTTTGTGGCAAGGTGTTGTCAGTATGCTGATGATACTCCCATTTGTCCATGTCATCAGAAGCAGGTAACACCATGCAGGTCAGAGTCTGGAGGTGATAATGGGATGGGTGAGGGTTAACAAACTGAAGTTGAATCCTGGCAAGATGGAGGCACGGTGGATTGATGTATGTGGGAATTAGGTGCAAAAGCTATTCTAGATGGGGTTGCACTTGGCCTGAAGGATCAGGTCTGTAGCCTGGAAGTGTTCCTGGATTCCACCTTGTTGCTGGAGGCCCAAGTGTCTATTTCCAGATTCAGATGGCTGTTCCTGGACAGGGAAAACTGGGTCATTGTGTTCCATGCTCTAGTAAATTCCCATATAGATTACTGCAATGCCCTCTAAGTGGGGCTGTCCTTGGAGAAGCTGCAGCAATTGCAAAATGCAGCTGAAGCATTTGCAGTGGTTGCCAATTAGCTACTGAGTTAAATTCATTGTTTTAGTTCTGATGTATAAACCCATATATAGGTGGGGGCCAAGTTACTGCAGAGCCAGCCACTGTATATACTAACCAGCTTGTGACCTGAGAGCTGCTGGGGAGATCTTGATGGTACAGTGGTACCTCAGGTTAAGTACTTAATTTGTTCCGCTGGTCCGTTCTTAACCTGAAACTGTTCTTAACCTGAGGCACCACTTTAGCTAATGGGGCCTCCTGCTGCTGCCGTGCCGCCGGAGCTCAATTTCTGTTCTTATCTGGAAGCGAAGTTCTTAACCTGAAGCACTATTTCTGGGTTAGCAGAGTCTGTAACCTGAAGCGTATATAACCTGAAGCATACGTAACCCGAGGTACCACTGTAGTGCCATCAGCAGGGGCAGTGAGTCCCATTTCACCACTTGAGATGAAACAAGATGTGCCAATTTGTCCTGGTGGCTTTGTCCTCCTGCCACCACCTAGCTGTTCCTGCCGCCATCACCTGTTTTGCCACCGCCATGCGCCATGCCACATCTGCTGTCTGCAGAGAAACAGCACCAACATCTGTGCAGATTTTAGGCAGGGTCATGCCTATTTGGGGTCAGACCTTGTGCCAAATGGCCGTGATCTTGCCAAAATTGGTGCCAATGGCAGCGGCACTTCTTTGCTTAATGGTTATTATTACCGGTAATAATAATAATTTATTATTTATACCCCACTTTTCTGGTTGGGTTTCCCCAGCCACTCTGGGCAGTTTCCAGCAGAATATTAAAAGACAAGGATTCATCCACTATTAAAAGCTTCCCTAAACAGGGCTGCCTTCAGATGTCTTCTAAATGTCATATAGTTGTTTATTTCTTTGACATCTGCTGGGAGGGCATTCCACATGGCAGGCGCCACTACCAAGAATACCCTCTGCCTGGTTCCCTGCAACTATGCTTCTCGCAGTGAGGGAACCGCCAGAAGGCCCTTGGCGCTGGATCTCAATGTCTGGGCAGAATGATGGGGATGGAGACGCTCCTTCAGGTATACTAATCAGATATAATGGTCACATCTTAATTGGGCATTTGTCCATTCTATTGTGATTGCAGAGCTAATAAATGTGAGACACTTTCACCATCCACCTACCCACCCAGTCCTGACACAAAAACCGTTTTCCAGCATATAGCTAGCATGATTTCATGGTAACCTTGGAATCAGTCTTGAACTTTTAGATAGATCAAAGTAACAACATACCAGTATATCAAAAAAGTTTTTCCCCTCCCCCATCACACATATCAAGACTTTTCACCTCTGACATTATGGTCACTGAGAAGCAAAAGTAAACGGTAACCATACTCTACATTTACACTGATGGCTGCTCTAATTTGCCTGCTGAGAAACCAGGCAGATTAGATTGCTTAATAGAAGAGGGCTCTCAGCAAAGGTCAAGTGGAACAGTGTTAATGCTGTGGATATTCTAAAGTAGTTGCTTTCCTATTTCTAGCCTGGAAGTACTAGTGAAATAATAGTTTGTGGGCATGAAAATGTCAGGGATTCTTGACTCATTGAAATCAGTGATTATTTTTTATTATTTTTTATTTTTGGAGTGGGGGATGTCTGCAGATAAACTAATTAATAGCTTCAGACTTTGGCCCACTATTAACAACAGTAATTAATATTTTTGCACTTCATTAGCACCTTTCATCAGGGAATCTTGAGTGCCTTACAGCCATTAATTAACTAAGCTGCTCAGCTACCTAGTGAACCAGGTAGAAGAAAAATATGGAGCCCATTCCCTTTGCCTTTGAAAAAAGCCACTACCTTGGCTCTTCAAGCGGTATTTTGAAAATAAATGTGCCAGAGCTCAGTGCACAGCCACAATGACTATGAAATTAAGTGGAGATAGAGTTTTCTCTAGCTGCCTTTGTACAGAGAATTTAAAAAGACAGTGGTTGGAATGCTTTTGTCAAGAAGAAAACATGATTCCCCCCTTTTTTATATAAAAAAGAAAGCTTTTGAATGGAACAGAATGTTCATTTCCCCTGCAATATGAGAAATGCTTGATGCAAACTTTTAAGTTTTCTATAAAACTACTGTGCTGGAAATCAAGCGCCGAAAATACTTTGCAGAACAAAAACACAAGTGGGGTTTTTAGATTTTCTAAAAAACAAAACAAAAACAAAGACATGGGAACCTGTTTTTCCAAAGATGTCTCTGCTTATTTTTGCAATGCTTGTCAAAGAGAATATTCATTTCCTCAGTCAGTTGTAACATCCATATACACATTATGGGCATCTGCCTGATTAGGATCACATCCTCCTGTCTAATAGAGCTCCATTCCACACTTTTCCTTGTCTATCAGGGCCAAACTAGACATGGTTGAAGGGAACATGGAGTTCCCAACCTCTATCATTATACTGCAGGCAATGATCACTGCCTTTATCCACTATATGGCACCTACCTATTATCTGGGGATGTTATTATGGCTATAATTACTGTCGCTAGATGCTGTGGACAAACACCAGGCATTGGTGCAAAGGGGCTTTTGATTGATGGAACATAATGGAATAGGCCATCTTTTGAGGAATTTAGGGGCCCAAGGCAGTCTGCCATTACTGGCTTTTCACAAACATCTACTGTGCTCTGACACCTCCAAGCATACAGCCAACACAGTATGGGGACGACTGTTCTAGCTGCTCAGCAGTGATGTCAGTGCAGAGAGTATAAGAGACAGCTTCAAAAACACGGCCTAGAACAAAGTCTTGTGGTGCTCCCATTTTTCATAATGAAACTGAATTTGGATTGCTGTTTGCTTTCTCAGAATATTGTGTTGTTGTTTCCCCTTTCTCAAGCATGGTTATGCTTCACCCCCCCAAAAAAAAAACCCCCACAGAGACAGAAATTTGCATAAGATGCATATGCTAATTTACATGCATGGATGCAAATCTAGAAATGTTTATTATAATTTAAACAATAATACAATGCATGCAATCATAGTGAGACATGGGTCTATCTGGTCTGCTGTCCAGCGACAAACTTTCTTCTGCTTCTTCATCATTAAACCAGACTTGGACAGCACAGATCTTCAAATAAAGGATGTCTTCCAACAGAGGACTGTTTTGTGTGTTGTTGTTGTTGTTGTTGTTGTTGTAAAGTAAGACTCATGACCACCCTAGGTGGATTGGGAAGCAGAGGGCTGGATTCAGCTGTTACATTTTATTAGCAGAAGCCAGTGCAACAGAGCTTTCCCCCATCTCTTCTTTCTGCCCCTGCCAATCTGGACTAGCATGCAGGGGGAGGTGAGATTTTCTTTGCCCAACAGAGCTATATCTTTAGTGCTATGATGAATCCTCTCTAATAGCAATATGATACTAAGGATTGTATTCAGCTAAGTCCTACTCAAGTTTGTTGGCACCCATCTGTCTCAAGAGACAATGGAGTGCACCTCGGGGGGTAAAGTCAAACCCCTGCATTAGCAGCACTGGAGTTACCTCCCTGGGGCACAAGCCTGGGCAGTGTGCATGGAGGTCCTGGGATGCCCAGATGACAAGACCTCCCTCTTAGCCTTGCTGATGTGGTCCAAAGGAAAGAAGAACAATATGTTTGGCACCAGTTTGGCTGCAAGAGTTGTAAAGAGAAGGTATACAAGACATCATACAACCATCATAGAGACTCCACTCTGGATTTGTGTAGGGTTTACTCCTTAGCCTTTTCTTTTCCTGGAGAGGTCCTGCAAGGCAGTGGGTATGGGTTTTTCCTCAGGGTGTACTCCTGAAGCCTTTTTCATGATGGAATATAGCTGCAAGGCAAGAGAAGTTCAGGATCAGAGTTTTGTTTCTCCAACAGGGGCTACCTTCCCAGGTTGACAAACCCCATCAGTCTCTCACTTCCCTTTATATCACATGCAGAAACTGCCTCCTTCACCGTTGGACCCACTGTTGGTGTCCGCTCAATCTACCAGAGCCTGTCTTCGCATGCATGGGAAGTCCCTAACTCACTGAGGATTTGAGAACCATTGGCTCCTTTCACTTGGTTTAACTGGCCAGACGAAGCCATTCATGGGGTGTGGCTGATGTCACATGGTAACAGCTTCTAGGTACTGCAGGTGAGAGATGCAGGATGGAGACCAGAGGTGGACAAACTGCCACAGAAAGATAATGGCGTGTCCCCCACCAGAGGTGCTACCCTCCTCTTACACATGCAGCTACTAAATTAGTCATGATTATTTCAGTGGGTCTACCCTGAGTAGGCCTAGCATTCCTATGAAGAACACAGCCTGCTCCAATTAACACATTCCAACTACTAATGGAAACATTTTGAACTGTTGATAAAATACTACAGCTGCAGGACAATTAAAATTTCCCAATATATATGTACTAGTCCAGGCATAGGCAAACTCGGCCTTCTAGATGTTTTGGGACTACAACTCCCATCATCCCTGACCACTGGTTCTGTTAGCTAGGGATGGTGGGAGCTGTAGTCCCAAAACATCTGGAGGGCCGAGTTTGCCTATGCCTGGACTAGTCTGACCATTATAGGGTTAAATCTAGAACCTAATCATTATGGGCTGGAGCCAAACTTCATCCTTAAACTTTTATTTCCAGTTGTTTTTCATTTCTGCCCAGTGTTATTTGAGCAATGAGCAGATTGCCTTTTATTATCCTGGCAATAAAGGGAACCAGCACTTTATGTATACATAAAAGGAGTTCCAATACAAAAAAGATAATCTTTAACCAACCAAACAGACGCCTTTCCAGATTTTAAACTGGTAAAGAATAGGCACTTGTAGAGTGAAGGAATACAAGAAACAAAAGGCAGAGTCAAGCCTCCAGCAATGTAGAACAACAGAGGGGGCTGGGCAATGGCCCTAGTGGTATCCAAATGTGTCCCTATATCTGTCTGTAAAATGGTAAGGATAGGTCTCTTTCTTATTCTCTACAGGGGGTCACCAAATGGTGTTCATGGGACTGCAAAAGCCTCTCCTGGTGCCCGCAGGGTACCCCCCTCCTGAAATTAGACTTGAAAGAAGTGTCAATAGAATAGGTTGCAGGGAGTGCTTGGTTGTTGCAGGTGCGCATTTGCCCACAACAGTTTATTTGGTTTGCAAGTGAGCCCACGAGTCTGAGAAGGTTGGCAACGCCTTCTCTGTAGAAATGTCTTTGATGACACCTCCACCCGCTTTCTGCTGCATGAAGGGGCGTCCTCTGCAACCCAGTGCCCTAAAACATGGTGATGCAATTAAGCAACGTTACACTCTGGGTGTGATGGATTTAATAGAGGGATCCGGGGCCTCCCTCTATGGATGGTAGTGTGTATTCCTTTGATTATTTAGAAGTGTGGGAAGCCAACTCTGCAGAGTTTGCCTTCCCCACCCATAGTGCTGTGTGAAGCTCTGGACACTTGTGCTCAAATTCTGCTTGCTGGTTACCCACAGGCACTTGGAACAAGAGCAATTTCTCCCTCCTGTGGTTTCCCGCAACTTGCATTCAGAAGCATTTCTGCCTGCAACTGAGGAGGCAGAGTATATCAGCATAGCTAGTAGCCATTGATAGCCTTGTCCTCCATGAGTTTGTCTAACCCTCATGCAAAGCCATCCACGTTGGTGGCCATCATTGCCTCCCATGGGAGTAAGTTCCATAGTTTAATTATGTTCAGCATGAAGATATGCTTTCTCTTACCCGTCTTTTACCTACTTCTAGAAACAGCAAGCTATTGAGGTTTGGCCCTTGTCCGAACCATCCCCCACCCCCCCATTTCAGTTTAAGTCAGGGCCATCTTACCCATAGGTGATAGGGGTGCGGGGCACTCAGGTGCCAGGCTCTCAGGGGCATGAGGCCAAGAGTCCAGGGCCCAAGAGCTGAGTCTGGGGAAGAGCCTGCCCGTCAGCTGGAGCGCCGCGGTGGGCTCTTCTGCTGCAGGTGGCTCTGCGCCATGAGTTCGGGGGTGAACGAGCCAGCAAGACTCTGAGGACGCAATCCGTCTCCACCCTCCTGCGTGCCTGGGACTGGGTAACTTGGGTGTGTGTGTGTACCAGGCGGATCTTTGCACCCTGGCGCCGCATATGCTTAAGACAGCCTTAAGTGATGCAGGGTGAAAGCTCAGAGCATAGCACATCATCACCTAGTTTCCTGCAGTTTGTTGCCATGCTGGTTTCAGGCCATTAATTTCTCCCATTGCCCATATCCTTCTCAGTGTGTCCTTGGTGGGTCATCATGACTTTTTTCTGATTGCTCGGTAATAGCTGTGTTTCTCCCATTGTTCCTTACAGCGTGAATTCAGTTTTTGGGGCCAGGCATATAGAGCTGTTCCCAATGGGGCTCCAAACAACTTCATTGTTTTGCTGGCCACCCTCCCGTTCCCCATTCCCAAGCCCTTGTCGAAGGAAAGTAGCACAGATAAAATGTTGCAAGAGGGCTTCGATCTTTAATTTACCCCAAAGCTTGCCTGATGGAAACTGTGGAGAAGGAGGGCTTGCTGGGAACACTGTCAAACAAAAGAAATGGGTGGTACTCTGTTCTTAAGAATCCTTTGGGAACAATGTGTGTCCTCATTTACAGAGGACAGTCCTCAATTTGGAGGAGCAAACAGATATCCTGAGAAGGGTGCTGATCTCTGGAAAACAATAAGCCTAGTAGCTCACACAAAAAATAAAAATAGATGAGTGCCCCCACCCCCAAATATAGGCAGTGTAGTAGGAAATAGTGACAGTTTTTCCTTCTTCATCCTCTTCCTCTTCCAATTTGTATACTGCCTTTCATTCAAAGATCACAGGGCAGTTCACAACATAACAATACAAAATGGGAATGCAAAATACATAACAAAAACAAAAACAAACCAATAGCTCCCACAAACATATTTAAAAGGATATAGAAGCTCTGCCAGACAGCTTGAGGCTGCAATGCCAGCAGCAAAGTATGCCTTCTTTGATGCCTTCACTGACACTAGGTGGGCTTGGTGATGAACCCACACCAGTGTTTGACTGCATTCTCCTGAAGTTTCCCTCCATTCCTGTTTGAGCTGTCTACCAGCTGTCTACCAGCTCTGGGCTCCACAAAGCGGGAGAGGGCACTTTGGAGTCATCGTGTCAATGGCCCAAGCCATTTAGATGTTCCAGACCAGGGTTTGGACAGGGTGCCAGTCATATCAGCTGGGAAATCCCCCAGAACTGTCTGGAAACCCATTGTATCCATCAGCATCTGAGGGTGGACCATCCTAAAAGGCACCCTGCCTCTGCAGAGCAAAAAGGTACTGAAAGCCTAAATCTCAAAAGGAAGTAATCTGACCATGATAAGGGACTGATTCCCCACTCTCATATCACCCTCTTCCTTCCCCAGTTGAGAAAGCAAGGTTCAGAGTGTGACCTGCCACGTGCATTGGGGCAGTGACATGTTGGGACAGCCCCATGATCATCATGGCAGCCATAAAGTTCTGAGCTACCCCAGAACCATTCACCTCAGCATGAATGTTGAAGTCCCCCAAAACCAGCAATCTGGGAGTCCTTTACATCACCTAGCCCTCCTAGGACAGGTGGCAAAGCCCAGATAACATGATGAAAGCACTTTAGAAATAATTCCAATTCAGATGAAATTCAGGCAACTGCAATGTCATAAGAGACAAAACTGGATTCAGCCAGACTCAGACTGCATTCAGCCATGTGACTTAAATATCTTTCTTAGAGGCCCTGTAGGAGCTTGCTTTAAAACAACAGCACCATATATTGCAGACACAATGATTTGGTTGGACTTACTACATGAATTACATCAATCGCCTGGATCACCACAAGGGTTGTGAAGCTCTAGCACAGAGATGTTTTGTGAAATTTTGTCAACACTAGGGGTTTGGTGGGGAATTTGATTCAGCTCACCCTTAAAACTGAATCTACCCAATTCGCACTTTCTGAAACAACACAAGAACCAAAACTGCCATCCTTCAATATTCACTTCTCAATTATGCAGGACATCTCTCCAGCTAACTAGTGTGTACAAAATGCAGGCATGAGGGTAAAGTGGATGTAAAAATGCATATATTAGTGAAATAGCAGAAAAATGCATTATATTTGTGGAAATTGCATACAAAAATGTGTATATTAGGATAAATGCACATTAAAATGTTGATGATTCTTCACAAGGATTTCAAAACACATACACCCCCCCAAAAAACAACAACAACAACCCACAAACTGATATGGAAATGTGGAAAACTGAACTTAAGATTGGAAACATAAGAAACTGACAGAATCGAAAACTGACAGATCCTCCCATCCCTAGTCAACACACATGCCAAGTCCAATAAATGCAAAGGTTTTATTTATGATTCATTATTACATCATATTTTTTCACTTTAATTTCATCTCTCTCTGAAATGGGTGTGTTACAAATATATTTACCAAGTTATTATGCAGTGGCATATCATGGGGTGTGTAGCCCCGGGCACATGTTTTCTTTACGGGCCCCGACCAGGAGCCCTGACCAGGGGCCATGACAGACTCTCTCATCATAGCCTGAATCGGCCCAGTGCTGCCAGTTGCAGCTCCACTCCAGTGTCAAGCATGACCTGGGGGCAGAGAGAGGAGAGTCAGGGCAATACTGCTGCCCACCCTCTCATCTCCACCCTGTGCTCCACCAGGAGGCACTAGCCTGTGCTCTGCTGCTGATATTATGCTCACTAAATCGAGCGCCAAAACTTTCAAAGCAGCATTATATCACTACAATATTTTCATTTACAAAAAGAAAATTGCGGTTGCTCAAATAATTAGGAGATATTTTTGGTAGAAGGTGAAATAATGGGAACATAGCTTGTGTGATGGAAAGGTGAAAGAAAGAGATAATGGAGAGCAATGTGTTATATATCAAGCATCTCTTGTGAAAACATCCTTGGGTTACAAGCCTGTGCACACTTGCCTGGGAGTAAGCTCCATGGAACACAACCAAGCTTGCTTCTGAATCGCCATGCAGAGTATTGCACTCTCAATAATTGACAATGCCAGCATTTCCTCATGTAATTAGAATTATTCACATACGATTTTTCTTTACAGCATCACCATATTTATTAATCTGCTCTAGACTGTTTACTCTGAAACTTCTGGCAAAACCGTGACTACCGATACAGAGTATATAAGACAAGGAACATGTCTTGCCTTAGTCCATGGTATCTTCAGCAGCCTTCCCTCACTGTGTGGTTTGCCAGATGGAGACATTGGGTTTCAATAGGTTTGGCTCAGGGACTTTTCTTCTTCCTTCCTCTTCTGTTTGTCCCTTTTAAACCCTAAATTCTACAGATGCTTAGAAGTTGTTCCTGATGCGGGAAGTAACAAACTAAACATAAGCCATGCAATTACAGATAGGTAGCTGTGTTGGTCTGCCATAGTCAAAACAAAAAAAATTCCTTCCAGTAGCACCTTAAAGACCAACTAAGTTAGTTCTTGGTATGAGCTTTCTGAAGAAGTGTGCATGCACACGAAAGCTCAGACCAAGAACTAACTTAGTTGGTCTTTAAGGTGCTACTGGAAGGAATTTTTTTTGATAAGCCATGCAAGTTAGGGGCACAATTCCAAAAGACCTTAAAGTCTTTGCAAATGGAGGCGTGTCAGAATCTCAGCTTTCTTTCTCGAATCTCTGTTACAGTGCAGGCCACCTTGAGTTCCTTAGATGAAAAGGTGAGAAACAAATGCAATACATACTTACATACATACCGGAGTAGAACAATCCAAGGAAGAGTGTTATTATTTTACTAAACATGCAGTAGATCAGCCTTTAGCGATTTGCTTACATGGATTTTAAGCTCTCTGACTTGTCTCCTTGTATTTTGCACAGTGCCTCACATAGCATTGACACTAATAAAATGTTAAATGCTCAGAGTAATATTAGCAGTGACAACAATGCTTTTAATTACTTCACAGCACCAATTCCTTCTATTCCTTTGCTAATTCTAATAGACAGCAGTGCTAGGGAAACCTCACTCCTGCTCCATTTTAACCTCATTCCTACTCTTGGGGGAGCTATCTGGAAACATTTGCTCTACAGCAAGAATGGGCTAAGCTTCTGGATGATTTTGTGGAAAGCACAAAGCCAGCAGTGGATGGAGAGGTCTTGTGGGATTGGGTTGTTTGCCCAGGTCCCATCTGCAAGCATTTGCTCAGAAGTGTCCACCTTTGCAAGCACCATTGATCCAAAACGCTGCTCCAGAATCCCCCATTTGGACTGGGGGATACTCTGCAGCAAGTCTTCACTAAGAGCTGTACCATGTAGCTTTATAATACATCTGTGACATTACCAACCCCTGTGCAGGTTATGAATGAGTAATCAACAGAGAAAACAGAGGGTCCTACCTCAGGGCAGGGATTCTGATTTGATTCTGAACATTCTGTGAGTGAAAAATCTTGCTGGAGATTTAAGCAGCTGCTTTCTCTTAAAACTCTTTTTGGCCAACCTCATATTAGTCGTGATTTAATCCCACAGTGTTGTTTCCTTGGTGAACAGATACAGTTTGTCATTACATAAGCAAAAGAATTGCTAAGGGATCTGTAAAGGTCACATTGTTAGAATTCTGAATGAAGATCAGCCTGAATTGATCACCCCCCTATAGTGATGATCGACATCAGTCTTTTTAGTAAATTACATTCTTGCACTTTATTTGTAACACAGTTGACCTGGTAAATGGTTAGCAAAACAATATGGAAGTTTTTCTCAGAAGAAAATGTTTAAGAACCACTTAAGGTCATTATATTCGGCACAGTATTAAACCTAAGTTTATGTGTTGGTGTGTAAGGTATCCAAAGCCATGCCTGCCTGCCTGCCTGCCTGCCTGCCCCCACCCCCCCCTCTCTCTCTCTCTCTCTCTCTCTCTCTCACACACACACACACACACACACGAACAAACGAGAGACAGAGAGAGCTGTAGAGTTGGAAGGGACCCAAAGACTCATCTAGCCAAATCCCTCTGCAATGCAAGAGAATATATATATTTGGAAAACAGGTTTGTTGGAACAACTTTGTTGCAGGCAAGTTCTTGGACTCCACAAGTCAAAGGCTAAGAGGAATGAAAATTCCAAACTGGGAAGAAATATCTGCAGCCCAGTGGAGCATCAGATTTTAACATTGTACCACACAAACCTAATCTTGTACAGTATTCCCACTGCCCTTTTACTGAATAGCTTTACTTTTACTACAGGTTTAGAGGTGCTTCAGAAATTTAGAAAATCCAACAAACAAAACACTCCCATTTCCTCTTTAGCATTGCTATTATTTATTTTGCTTCAGATTCCAAATTCTGACAGTAAAGGCTGTTAAAGCAGCAGCACCAGCAGTTTTCACAGAGCTATCTCATATGATACACACAATTCAGCTGCTCAGAAAACAAATGGCAAAATCCATCTTGGATGCATTTTCAGGTGTTGCACAGGTTCACACCCCACATGGTTCTGTTTGCAGCACAGGGATATTATTTACTGTAGCAGCTGAAATTCAGGCAGTCTTTTACACCACCATCACACACGTACATTTCTTTGCAAGCCCACGGAGGAGGTCAGCAGTGTGAATCAATCAGTGTGCTATCAGTAGTGCTGAGCTGGAAGAGGGAACATGTTTCATGAACATTTTTGCTTCCCTGCGAAATGCACCCCCTTGGAGGTGATTAATTGCACTTCTTTACAAAAGGGTCCAGAACTTTACAAAGGGGGCAGGTGCTGGGGAGAAGGGTGGCAGCTGGCTGATGTTGTCTTCCCCCATCCAGTCACTTATTGTGAATAAGAATATACATTTCCATACACATCATGTCCCAACAGGTCATACACAGATGCATCGCTAGAGTTGAACTGTTGTACTAAAAAGTCTCGTTGTGTTGCCTGGACAACAGATTCACATTCCCTTCATCACTATTCAAAGTGAAGGCAGTCTGGGGGCTTTGTTTACTCTTGATGAGTTAATCACGTAGCTAAAACTGATCAATATGTAGTGGCATAATGTAATCGTGTTCACCATGTAATTCCCTGATAGGCTGGGATAACAAAACAAAGAGGGAAAAAGGCCTAAAAATGTGACCGAAGAAGCAGTATATCAGGGCTTAATTATCACTAAAACACTTTCTGGTTGTTTTGTTCAATGAAATGAAAGCATAGTGTTATAATATCATATTACTATTGTGTTACAGTGCTATAACACTATGCCACACTAGAGTTACGGTGCTGTAGTACTCTGTACAATTAGAGCCAGAAAAAAATGTTTCAATAATAACAAAAAATTGATTATTATTTTTAAGGATTATAGAATGGTATCCACCAAAACTGTTATAATGAATGTGTGCTGAACTGCGAGATTTACATTCCTGATATGTCACTACCCCCATCAAAACCTCATTCCTTTAAAAATATGGTAGTGCTATAGGCATCTATACCTGCAGAGATAACTCTACTGTTTTTCAGACTTTCTGTGGTATAGTGGTACCTCGGGTTAAGTACTTAATTTGTTCCGGAGGTCCGTTCTTAACCTGAAACTGTTCATAACCTGAAGCACCACTTTAGCTAATGGGGCCTCCTGCTGCTGCCACACCGTCGCTGCACAATTTCTGTTCTCATCCTGAAGCAAAGTTCTTAACTCAAGGTACTATTTCTGGGTTAGTGGAGTCTGTAACCTGAAGCATATGTAACCTGAAGTGTATGTAACTCGAGGTACCACTGTATAAGAAAAAGTAGAAGTAGCACAGGGAAAATACTGGCTGATGACTGGATGATAGAATAATGTGGATGTTCTACAAAAGGTTCCTTGAAGAAAGCGTGGCAATTCCACAAAAAAATCCTAGAGTTGGAGCACCCAGGCACAAAAACCTAGTTGTACCTCCAGCTAGAACACCACTAAGAGATATTTTGCCCACTTTTTGATTTTAAAATCAAACTTTCCAGAACTTTGGCACAACACTAGTTATTAGGATATGAAACCATGCCCTCAGATGGTTTACAGTAAATATAATGCACACACAACTATTTCCCCGATCAGCACAAGAACACAGGAAATTGCCTTCTAGCATGACAGTCCATCTCACCCATTAATGTTGACTCTGACAGGCAGCAGCTCTCCAGGGTCTCTGCCTGACAGCATTTGCCCATCAACTGCTGTCGGGTCGTTTTAGCTGCAGATGTCAAGAGTTGAACCTGGGACCTTCTGCATGGAACAAATGTGCTTTGTTGCTGAGCTACAGCCTCTTCTCCACTGCTGATGCCTTTCCTCAAACACAGGAATGGTGGCAAGGATGGGCCTTATAGCATGACAGAAGGGGCAGAGCTAGGGCACTCATCCCCACCAACCTTCATGTGCTATCTCACACTTCTGACACCACTGCATGTTTACCTGGATGACTGCCTTACCTGCGGCATTCCTGCTTTTCCCCCTCTAATAGCCATGTAGATCAACAGAGAATGTAGTATCCTATTGTCTTGGTGGTGGAGACAGGAAGTTCTGAAGCAGCTCTAATTCTGACCAGCTTGACTGTGAGTCTTGGAAGATCTGCTCCCTGCCTTGCAGGCCTTTTCCACCTAGCCTGGGAGGGTGGGACCCTGATTGACCCCTAGCTACAAAAGCTGAGGCTCTTAAAGAGACCAGAGACCATACTGGTTGTCTCTTAGTGCAGACCCAGGTCATTGAGTCTGAGCTGCCACCTGCCATGAACCACCATTGGCAGAAATAGCAAGCATATGTGTTCTATGCTTATGATAATATTTTATTCTCATGCTAATTATCCCATTTTAAATGTGCATTTTATGTTTGGCTCCCTTTCATAATGTTTTCTTAAATGTGCATAATGCAGTTGACCTTCTGTGTAATACTTTATTCAGAAATCTTTAAGATACTATTTTAGGTTCCTGTTAATTAAGTTGCTTTGAATGTATACTTCATATTTGACTGTAATGTTTTATTCTGGATTGTTTTATGTTTTAATGTAGATTGTAAACCGCTTTGAAATGAATGAATAAATAATTCTGATGGTTGCAAACTCTGTTTGGATGTAATATTTATGGGCAAGCTATATGCTTAAAGGCAAATGCGTATACTGTATAACAATGTCCCAATAGACGTTTTGTTTTCTTAGAAGTCAGAATCAGGAGGCTGTACAGTTGTTGTTTTAAGTGGAGAAGAAGCAAGGGGAGTGTGCTTAACCCTTTCTGCACACTATTCTTATGCCTCAAATTTTCTCCCCAGATGTTTTCCACACCTGCAGTCGGGAGTGTCAGCTTGGCCCCATGACTGTGGGTGCCTGGGGACATGGGTGCTATGCAGTGTGCGTGCCCCTGGCACCAAAATTTGTGGATGCCCAGTCCCTTCATGGGGAATTTTGTGGGTGCTTGGGCACCCAGGGCCCCAGAGAGCTGGCACCTATGTTTGCAGTTGTAAAAGCCATGCAAAGGTGGAAAGAAGCATGTTCAAATCTGGAGTTGTAAGAATGGTGAACAAAGAAAGGGTCTTGCGTACAGATCTTAGCAGATCTTAGTAGCAGCCCCCACAGTTTCCTGAAGCTGGTTTGCTGCACAAAAATGTCCCTCGGGACATCATTACACCCATTTTGTGTGTAACATTTTGTTTGCTGCTTAGTTTATCTGCTGCTTGGAACAAAGGCCAGTATTCTCATTCAGTGTTTCATATCTAGTCCAGCGTGATGCTGATCCGCTATAACATAATACTGAATTTTCAAAACTGATTTGTCTTGACTTTGCACCACCTTTTCCCTCCACTTCTGCAGATATTCTCACCTATAACCTTGGTGATAACATGAAATATTATTGGCCGGCTGCTGCTGTATATAAGCAAACAGCAAGTAGGGGATGCTGCTGTTTCTGAAATCAAAGCAGGAGCTAAGTGCCTCAACAAACAAATCCAGACAGACATTCCGTGGCAAGGTGAGGTTTGAGTGGAGATTTCCTCAGTATTGCCAGCAGTTTGACAGGCATGCCTGTCGTCTTATTTCTAATAAAGACTTCATAGGGGAGTGGGGACAGAAATCAAGTCAAAATGAGCCACTGAGAATGGGGAGCAAAAGACTGAAGTTCCTGGGAGAGATTCCTGAGGTTTTCAGAATAATAACAACACCCCATTAAGATGGGAACCCCCATCCCAAAACAGGTCTATGTGGGCTAGGGATTGGGGAGAAATTTGATTCACTTCACATTTAAAGGTGAATCAACCTAATCTACACTTTCTAAAACAATATGTGATGTGAAATACATCATTTGAAATTCACGGTACTCTGAATTTTGCAAATGCCATTCCCTTGCCAAGTTATGGGCTCAAAAATATATAAATTGGGGTAAAGTGCCCATAGAAATGCATGTGTTAGTGAAAATACAGTACAAACATGCATTATCTTCGGGGAAATTGTTTTGCAAAAATGTGTATATTAGTTAAAATGTGTACAGTGGTACCTCAGGTTAAGAACTGAATTTGTTCCGGAGGTCTGTTCTTAACCTGAAACTGTTCTTAACCTGAAGCACCACTTTAGCTAATGGGGCCTCCTGCTGCCACCGCACTGCCAAAGCATGATTTTTGTTCTCATCCTGAAGCAAAGTTCTTAGCCTGAGGTAATATTTCTGGGTTAGCGGCGTCTGTAACCTGAAGCGTATATAACCTGAAGCATATGTAGCCTGAAGCGTATGTAAAGCGAGGTACCACTGTATACATTAGGAGGCATTTGCACTAAAATGCTGTTGAATTTTCATGCAGATTTTAGCCCTTTTACAAATTCACAAACATACATGGAAGTGCAGAGGACTGAACTTAAGCTTGCAAAACGAGAAATTCAGAGAAACCAGTTTCTCCCACCCCTAAGATTGAGCAGGCTCAGTAGCCATGAAATGTTGAGTATCACTTGGGAAAGAAAAATGGAAAACTGGAGGCACGGAGAAGGAATGGTTGGCCAGAACCCTGCACAATGAGCACTCCTATTAGAAGAGAATATACGCTGCAACATTTTGTGGTAGTTTATACTTCTATGGATATAACCCCCCCCCCTCCACAAACAAACAAACACAGAACACTCTTTCTCTCTAGCAAGTGTTGCTGCTGCAAGTGAAAAATTAACATGTCGGAGCAGGTTAACAACCAAGAAAATTATTGCTAACAATGAAGCAAGGGGCTTGTTCTTTGCTTACCCTCCCCCTCTCTCTTTTATTAGTGACTCTGTGATTACTCGCAGGTAGTTAAGAGGCAGGCACTGTATGTTATTGGAGCACTTGAGCAAGTGCTCTTCGGCAAAGGAGCACTAATTAACAAGCAACTCTTGTGCTCGATTCAAGAACAGCATCCCTGTGGGACAAGCTGCAAGGCCGGGATTGGCTGCATCAAAATGAGCTGCACTTAAATGTGTCAAGGTACAAGAGCGCTGGCAGGAGGAGAAGGCAGGATGGATGTACTCAGGACCAAGGCTTGCGAGTGGGTCTCAGAGTTTGTCACAGCTAATTTGCTGTGTGAGATCCATCCTTGTACACAAAGCTTAATTTAAACCAATGATCGCCTCCTGTATTTAATGACATTACTGTATTAAACTCTCTAGAACATGTGAGACAACAAAGTTTGGTGGCTGTGGGCACACTGTAGGGCATAGGAAGATATTTGATTTGGTTTGCATGCAAGCCTATCGAATTCACACATGAACTGAAACACAGCTATTCTTCAAAATTCACATTTCTCCAAATTTTGCGATGCAGTTCTCCAACAAAAAAATGCATGCAAAAGTGTATGTGTGTGTTTTTGAGGAAAGTGTGCATAATGATGCATATTTTCATGAGTAGATACATTCAAAAATGCATCCTATATTGGGGAAACTGGCTTCTGAAAAAGAGAGAGCTGCTGCAGCAGCAGTTAAGAGACTGATCTGTCCTCAGTTTGAAAT
Source organism: Podarcis gaigeae (assembly GCF_964106915.1). NCBI lineage: Eukaryota > Metazoa > Chordata > Lepidosauria > Squamata > Lacertidae > Podarcis > Podarcis gaigeae. The sequence goes on along the minus strand of NC_139682.1, from coordinate 45,644,252 downwards.
TAATCTCTCTCCTGGACATCATAAATGGCCTTTGGCAAGCTCCCCACCCCACCCCACCCCCCGCACACATTTGCAATATGGGGGCAATATTTGTGATCCATCTTATGAACCATAGGAAGCTGATCAGGTTGGACTATTCAACCTACTAGCATTGTCTATTTTGTCTGGCAACAACTCTCCAGGATCTCAGACAGAGATCTATTTCCACCACATGATCCTTTTAGCCAGAGATGCCAGGACTCAAAGCTGGGTCTTAGGGCTTTTCCATACTTCCTCTTTCCCCAGGGAAATCCACTCTTTACCACTGGGTTGAGACAAATGGCAAATCCCACAGATTAACATTTATTTTGATTCAGTGGCAAAGAGTGGGTTATCATGGGGAAAGCCGTGAGGCAAAGAGAAAACTGCTCAGATCCATGCCTGCAAAGCAAATGACAAGTGAAAGCCTTTCAGACCCATTCTTTCTAGGAGGGATAAGCGAATGTGAGGATTAGCCATTTATGCAAATCATGTGCTTTTCTCACACACTAAAGGAAATTAGAGGTTCTATCGAATGCTAGGCCTACTCAGAGTACATCCATAGAAATTACTAACATAGGAGTTCATTAATTTCAATGGGTCTACTCTGAGTAGGACTTCCTTGGACATAATTGAATAGATTTTACAGGTTATCTGCAGAAAATACTGGGATGATGTGAACAGATCAAAATGAAATATTCTTATGGTCACTAAAAAATAATAAAAAGAAATAAGGGGAAGGGAATCTAATTATTTATTTTCAAAGTTAGCATTATTCTGTTTTGGAGAGCTACATGGTACATTGGGACCTTTTCTTCTTCAGAGGCATTAGCAAGATGAGAGAAAGGACAGAGAATCTTATTCAATCCATTGATTTTTTTCAAATGTTGCTTTATTAAATGTTTCTTAGAGCAAGCTCCCATACGTCTTACAGAGAGACCTGTTTGGTGTTTCCTTTCATTTTAAACTCATGCTGCAGAGACCCCTTTGCAAACATTCTTCCTTCCTTCCTTCCTTCCTTCCTTCCTTCCTTCCTTCCTTCCTTCCCAGCTTGTTCAGTGTGCAACCATCCCAGACAGGTGTTTAATTTTACTAGAGTCTCTGTGTTTACAAGGCTCTTCATACAATGAAAGCTGGAATGCTAGGGTTTGGGTTGCCTTTTGAGCTGTTTTTTAAATATATGGTTAAGTTCCCCCTCTCACACTCAATCGCTCTCTCCAGACAAAATCCAATCCAATCCTATGAGTTCAAGAACAGACAAAAGGAAGAGCTTTTTCACACAGTGCATTGTTAAATTATGGAGTTTGCTACCGCAAGATACAGCCACCAATCTGGCTTGCTTAAAAGGAGGATTAGACAAATGCATAGAAGAAAAGGCTATCAATCGTGCAATATTACCTCTAGTACCAGAGGCGGTATATTCATAAAGGAATCATCCCCAAAGCCTAGTCTTTGCTGAGACACAAAGAGCAAGGCATTTGTCAGAGAGTCGACCTTAATGCAAGCCAAGTGCTGCATTTCTGATTTGCCTCCCTTGCTTGTCTTTCTTGCGAGTCCCATTATTTCTGAATTTTCAATGGGCTTGGCTTTCAAAGAGTTCACCCCACTTCTTTTGCTGTCTCTTCCAGAGGCTACTGGTGATCATATTACTCTCTGAAGAGGAAGATCAGCAGCTGCAACATCCAGAAAAACAAGGAGGGAGAATATTTCATTTGATACAACTTGATGGAGGATCATAAAATTCCTGATTAAGATTGCAGTAATTGCCAGCTATTTTACTGTAACAACAAAAATGCCAGCCTGCTGGGGGGGGGGGGGCTTGTAAAAATCTCCATGCAAAGTAGAGATGGTTTGGAATTGGCCACAGATGAGGACAACACTGATTGAATTGGATCATGTAGTTGCTCCTTCTAATCCAGGAAACGTCTGTTGTTGATTTGTACGTGAACTGCCATAGTGGATGGCACTATGTGGGAGTGATGGTTGCACCAGTGATGTGAAATGCGTGGACACACACATGTTACAAATGCTGTGACTTGTGATTGCAAATCAACACACGGTGTCACCGCAAAATAAGAGATATAATAAGTCGCTGGTATTACAGTGGTACCTTGGGTTACAAACGCTTTGGGTTACAAACGCTTCAGGTTACAGACTCCACTAACCTGGAAGTAGTACCTCGGGTTAAGAACTTTACCTCAGGATGAGAACAGAAATCGTGTGGACAGCGGTGCAGAGGCAGCGGGAAGCCCCATAAGCTAAAGTGGTACCTCAGGTTAAGAATGGTTTCAGGTTAACAACAGACCTCCGGAACAAATTAAGTTCATAACCAGAGATACCACTGTATTTTGTAAAAACAAAAGAACATGCCATAATCTGACAGTAAAACTGTCTAGCTTTAGGAATATAGGAAACGGCCTCAAATCAAGTTAGGCCATTGTTCCTTTCACCAAAATATTGGCTACTCCAACTGCTGGTAGGTACCAAGGGTTTCAAAACAGGGGTTCCGAGCTCTACCTAGAGATGTAGGGGATGAGCTATAGACCTTCTTCAGTAGCAAACATGGGGTTCAGATCTGTATCACTACCTAATCAATTTAAATGGAGATGCCTGACATTGAACATGAAAACCTTTTGCATGCAAAACATGTGATCTACTACTGAGCTGTAGGGTCCAAGCATCATTTTTCTGTAACATGGGCTCACTACATCATCTCCTTCATGGAACGGCTTGTCTGTTTATAGTTGCATGACATGTATGTATATTAATTGCACTCAAGTGGCAAATGACTTTTGGACACTGACAGTGTCTCTGATAAAACGAGAGAAACCAAAATTGATAGATTCACCTTCCCCTAAGAAAACCCATACTGACCTCCTTTTTGTGGGTGGTTTCATTTCCCCCACCCCCCTCAAGCAGTGATGGACCAATATTTTTAGGGCCCTGAAGTCTGAACTGTTATGGGGTCCCCTTCACAACCAGCAATGAGGTCTGGATAGCCACTGTTATCTTCTTAGATGGGGTTGTTTCAGCATCTGTGCAACTGACTCAATCATTGGGATTGTTGAAATATATACATTTTTTTTTAATCATTTTGAGTTGTGCCACTTAAATTGGCTGTACTAGACCTATTATTTTTAAGCACTGTGGACTAAAGTCACTGCTGGGTCTCCTCTGGGATTAAGGGCGCTGAAGCTTAAGATTCATTGCTTTCATAGTAGATCTGTCCCTGACCCCAAGGATGGTCAAGAAAACACCAGTTTAAAATAGTGGAACAGCACTAGTATAGATGCAGATCTAGAAATAATCTTTAGAAGTTAAATAGAAATGCAATGCATCTAACTGTAGTGGGAAGACTGTGACCAGGGAAGCTGTGAGCCAGTCCAACTGTTTACTGATTATGGGTGAATTCTAGGCTCCTGCTCTTCCTTTTTCTGGTTATTTATCTTGACATTAGACTTGGACCAATCAGCTCTTAAAGTAGTGAAGGCCTTCAACTGATGGACTGACCTCTAACAGTCCTTAAAGTAAAGTAGGATACATGATACTCTACCTTGTGTTGAAGTGAATGAACTTGAAGTTCTATGGCCTGCATAGGATGTGATTTCTGTTCATGCATGACTGACAAACGTTTAACATAGGAGCTAGTTTCAGAGATTTCTGGCCCACATTGGCTGCTTAAGGAGCAGCACAATGGTGATACAAGGTCAACATGGACAACGTTGCTTAGGTTTCAGAGCTATTCAGCATGCAGTTCACTAGCTGTAGCTCAGGCTCGTTTCCTAGTTGAGTTCTTGACGTGACTCCAGCTGGCACCTCCAAACATTTGAAGGATGATTTTGTTTTTTGACGCCTTGCTATTAAGTATTAGAGAATGCCCAAATGGATCGTGCAATTCAGCTGTTAGCTCTGATTAAATCACTGTGACTGACCGATATGTTCATTTAATTTCAGGAACATTTCTTCCCTTCTATAGGTTCTTCAGCCTGGGCTGTTGCCAAACTGTCTTCTAATAGCCGTGCTTATTATCTGGCTTCTGTCATTGCCATCTATGAGCACAAACCCTGACATCTTTCCCTTGCTCGCAAAAGGCACGTCCACCCAAGTTCTGCAATCAGCAAAGGCTAATTTTTAAAATCTTTACCATAAGGAAAATAGATTGTGGAAATGGTAGAAATGATGGTAACAATTCTACTCATCAGTGGCTTGCTGAGAGGCCGAAGTCACTCCCAGCATTTCACTTAGGACTCTGCTATACAGCTGCAAATAAAATGTTTCAAATATGTTGTAAAGTGCAATATACAAATGTGACAGTAGATGGTGACAGTGAGCTATGCCAAATTCAATGTATTTTTCAAAACGTTAAAAACACACACTTTCACAGCATTTCTTTTAAATATGTGTGTAGATTACACCTTACAGTCTAAAAGAAATGTGACAGTGGTCACTTCCAACAAAGTGTATATGCTCGTATCTGCCTGAATGGATGAGAAATCCACACAAATTTACAACAATCTAGAAGCCTGATGATACCCTGAACAACTGGGTGTCCTCAGCAAACCTGGCAATCTCACTGCTCACTCCTAACTTCCAATCATTTATGAATGAATTAAAAAGCACAAGTCCCAATACCAATTTTTGGGAGAACTATCCTGACCTTTGTTTCATGTTCCTTGACCAGTTATTGATCCATAAGAGGACAAGATTGCTTAGTTTTGTCTTTGGTGAGGGACTTATCAATTTTCTTCTGAAAGTCTACATACACTGTCATTGCTTGGTGACACTCTCAAAGAACACAGGACTTAGCCTTGCAGAAGCCATGCTGGCTCTGCTTCAGCAAGACTTGTTCTTCTGTATGCTTGGTAATTCTTTAATAATACTTCCCACCAGTTTCTCATCGCAGACAGTAATCTAACTGGCCTGTGATTTCCTGCTTTTCCTCTGAATCCCGTTTATTTAATATTTTAGTGTTACATATTTTAGAGGATCACTCCTTCTCCTCTAGTTTTATTCATCTAATGTAGACTGCTAACCCTTCGCTGATAGTCCTTTTTCAGGCACCTCAGCTCCGTTCAAGATTTAAAATTTCAAACACCTAAACAGGGCTTATGTCATTCTAGGTTCAGCAGAATACCTATCATTTCACCAGTATTAGATAAACCATTAATTATTGGCAGCAGCAGCAGCAGCAGAAGCAGCAGTAGTAGTAATTCACTTGGATCAGCCATTTAGACTCCTTAAAATGTGTCAGATGTGAAGCTATGAACATTAAAGTCATGTGCAATAAAAAAAAGCATTTCTAAATTTTCTCTGAGGAAATGTGCACACGCCTACAAAATTTAACAGCAGAAGTTGCTTTGTAAAGTAGGGCTTGAGGAAACACAAAACTTCATGAATCTTGTGTGTAATTGGAAACATGTGTGCATAGTTTTGGGCTTGTGACTATGTAAATCAGAGCTGGGAAACCTATGTTAGCCAAAGGGCTGGATTTCCTTGTGGGCAGCCTTCCAGGGGCCACAGGCCAGTGGTTGGCAGGGCCAGATGCAAAAATGGGTGGGGTATTAGTGCAGTAGGCTAATTTGTACCCAGACTCTCACACAGCCATTTATCATCCATGAATGCAAGCAAGGAGTATTATCAGAAGCCAAGGTATTATCCAGCCATGCAGAATACTTGAGGAGAGTGCAGAGCAGGGCCAGTGACGTGAGTGGCTTGGTGACAGGTGGTAGTGGTGGATTGTGTCCTGGGGAGAGTCCTGAGGGCCAGATGGAAAGGTGTGAAGGGCTGCATTTGGACTGAAATTCCCCACTCCTACTGTAAAAAAATAACTTGTGGGTGCACTTGTGTGCATTCTGCTGAATGGCTTATGTTGGGCCTGCTAGTTTGTGGAGATTCATGAGGAAATATGGGGCTAAAATTTCATACATATCTGGCACTGAGGACACACTTGAAATTTTATATGTGAATGACTATTTATACAAGTATGATCTTGCCTGACTATGACCCATTGGCATGTACGTATGTGTAGAGAGGCAGAGAAAACCTATGCTTGTTCCTTCATCTGTGCTGAGTCCTCCAGCCCTGCTTTCTTGGCAGACAGAGGCCCCTCAGTGGAATTTTGGAGCAGCCTTTCCTCCCACGGATCTCCAATCTTTCTAATTAATATCTACCGCCTGCATTATTTATTTAGAACAGATGTTTGAGTTTAAAGAGTGTTAAGAGGATATCCTTTGCTAATCAATTTATTTTAACTGGTTTATGTATTTACTGCAAACAGAATTTGGACTTTAGCTGCCATTTTTAATTATCTTCTGTGCTCACTCTTGTGATATGTATATTTCCAAAGCTCCTCAGCTACACTTTGCAGGCCATCAAATTCTCGATCATAGAAGGCTGTCTCGACCTCTTCTTTTGCTGAAAATGTTGCAAAAAAACCCAACAAAATGTGAAATGCATTCAAGACCCCTGCGATGTAAAAGTTATTGCAAATAAGGCATTGTATTATGAGGCACGGGAACTTCTAAAATGGCTTGGGAGATCAGGAAGTGCAAGTGGAGCAGATATACAGGTTCATCCCAGTCCTGCCAGGGACCCAGTGGCTTCATTCAGATGATTCTCTAACCACAGCATGGAGGATAGGATAGGAGCAGTGGCCAGCCCTGAGCTTGCACATTCCTTCTTCCCTTGTTTGTGAAGGGATGTTGTGGAGATTAAAAGTTTCCACTTCCAGTTTAATGGCCAGCTGTAGTTTGCCATTTCCTCAAACTATAGTTTGGTCACACATCAGGATCCCAAAGCATGGTTTGATCCTGGTTGAGGGGCACAAACCTAGGGTTTCCATACACCCATAATTTCCCGGACATAGAAGGTATTCAGTCCTCTTAAATAGCGAAAACTGCTGAAATGTTCAGGAAAATCCAGACGTATGGCAGCGCAGCCCATGTCGGTTGTGTAGATTATTATTATTATTATTTCCCCAAAAAAACCCTCAACAACTTTGTGCAAAACTATGGCCAAAAAAAGAAAAAGGAAAGAAAAGAAGCTTGTCCAGATTTTCACTGGACCTACACAATCCACAGTTTCCCACAGTCATACAAATAGCAAACTATGGTCTGCCAGTAATGAAGTCCTCTTTCTAGGCAAGGTTCTTGAGCAAGTGGTCACCTTGTTCCAGGAGTTCTTGGATGAGATGGATATACTTGCCAATTAAGATTGCTGCAATATTGTGTGTGTGGTTTTTTAAGCCATATAATCCCCCACCATCACCCCCAATTGACAATCCAATTACATCAGCAGCTATACTACTATAAGCTTTTCATTTGTGCTCTCTGCAAATGGCAACCATTCCCTCTTCAAGAGCTGCCTGAGAAGGGGTCATTCTTTCATATGATTAAGCCTGAATGTATTATTCATCTTAAGAAGGTACACCATATATCAGCAAGAGTACTACTAACCCAGCATTTATCTCTAGTGTCTAAGCAGGCAGTTCTTATACTAGAGCCAAATAAATGGTTTATAACTGGCAGGAACAGTTGTAGACAGTCACCAAAATGTGCAGTTACATACAGAACCCAAATGCCAGCCCTACACCATGTATACCAAATCAAAAATCTAGGTGGAAGTTTATAAAACTGATGTGCGGAATAGTGATATGGCACTTGGGGTGAATGTATCACCAATTTTGCCATCATCACAAATTTGAGGGAAGTGGTTCCTGTTCTAAATTGATCATTGCTTTGCAAATTCTTAAGCCTGTCACCCGCAACCCTGGTTTAAGAACTGGCACGTCATTCCAGCTTTTAACTTGTCACCACTTTTAAGAGCTATTGGGGGAAATGTTCAAATAGCACAGAGAAAGAAAAAAGATTAATGGAGGAAAGCTGAAGGATTGGAAGGCAGTAAATGAGAGAGGAAGAGAGAGCTTGGTGCATTACCGTTAAGCTGGAATGTTTCAATGGAAGCTGCCCATTCAATTCTGTTGAACTTAAATGAGTTAGGTAGGATTTAATTAATGTGCTTCAGTTTAACTGGCTTAGGGATCACACTGAGAAGGGATGGGAAGGGAAGAAGATGAATGAGGAAGTTTGCTCCTTTAAAAATGCAATTATACATCACCCTTGAGCTTCTTCTGTCAAATGGAGCAGGGACAGAAATGGTCCCTGGTACTAATTTCCTGGCGAATTGCTACTTCATCTTCTTCAGTGCCTTGAAGTTCACAAAACTTTAGTGCCAATCAATTCATGAATCTGAGCCCCAAGAAAGAGGAAGAGATAAAGAAAAAGAGGGCAAGAGAAAGTTGTAATCTGGTGGGCAAAAAGAAATATCTCAGGAATAGGTCATAAATATCTTCTTAAGTACTGTTGGAGAAAGCTGGTGGAAAAGCAAAGAAGCAGAAAGGAGAAAAGCATGTTCATTAGTTAACAATATGTTCCATGCTTCTAGAATAATTGACAGCATAATCCTATTGTGCCTACTAAGAAATAAGTCCAACAGAGTTCAATGGGTGCTGGGTCTCAGGTAAAATGAGTATAGGATTGCAGCCTCAGTATTAACTTCTTTCCTTTGTAAGACTGCCTAGGAAATCACTGGTCTTATCTCTCCCTCCTCTGCTGAATATATAACATTTCCCCTTTTTACCTCACAGAGCTATAATTTCCAGGGCAGTATAACTCTGGGAACTCTGGGAATTGTAGCTCTGTGAGGGGAATGGGGTCTCCTAACAGCTCTCAGCACCTGTAACAAACTACAGTTCCCAGGATTCTTTGGGGGAAGCCTTGACTGTTTGAAGTAGCATAATATTGCTTTGACTGTATTGGGCATGGTGGGCCAAAATGCTTAAGGCAATGGGCGGGCTACCTACAGGGGGACACAAATTTCCATGGAGGGGTAGGATCCTTAGGCTAGTGGTGCATCACCCAAATAAGAGGCAAATGAGGACACAGATTTGCATAGAATTGGCATATGCCAACATATAAATATAGATGCAGATTTAGATATAATTACTATAATTTAAATAGAAATGCAATACATCACACTCTAGGGCAGAAGGCTATGGCCTGGTAACCTGCGTGCCTGCCTAGTCTTCTGTCTATGTGCTCTACATTGATGTCTGTGGTTTTTCCTTCTTAGGGTTTGTGGCATGATAGCAGAATGCTGGAATTCAGTTTCTCTGGTTGAAAAGCTTTTCATTCAATGGGAGCTATTTTCTCCTTTTGCAAATTGCCACAATGTCCCAAGAATCTGAATTTAAGTCAAAGCAAGGGAAAGATTTAACCCCCACTACCTCCATATACTAGGGTCCTGATTGAGATGGGATCTCTGCATTGGCAATTTGTATGACACCCCCCCCACACACACACTTAATGTCACATATATAAAGCTAATGTATTGTCTAATTTGGCCCTAATTAATAAAAAAAAAGATTATTAATTTTATTAGCACACATCTTGAAATCTTTTGGAAATGGTGTAAAGCCATATGAAGACCTTGCTCTGCAACACACATTGTTGTAAAAATATATATATTTTCAGCAGATACCTTCTGGCTGGATAGGTCACTGGGGAAAGAAAAGATGCACTTGGCTGTAGTCAGGGCAAAGCAATGGCAAACAGCACCCTTATAATTCAGGGTCATAGCTGGGCTGTTTACGTGGCTTCTTCACCTTTCCTGGTCAACTCTGAAGGCCCTGCAGTTATATTTTCCAAATTGGATGTTACAGGTTGTTGCTTGCTTATTTTCCCCTTCTGACCTGGCTTCCATCTCGTGTAGTCGGAACCTTTCCTATTCTGTTTCCTCCTCTGCCCCCTTCATCCAATTAACAGCAAGGCTTTCTCAACTAGGATGCCATGTTTGCCTTAGCCTGTTGCTTAGCGATCCTTGCCTACAGCTCTGAGTGCAAATGTGTCCAAGAAAGGAGAGAGCTACTGCAGCAGGAAGGATGCCAAGAAGGAAATCCATAAGATATGAACCTTCCCAAGAATGATTAACACTGGACATCGCACCCTCTATTCTTCACCCAATTCATAATGCATTGTAGCCTTGGGTAGATAATATACAGACCTCTGAATTATATATTGCAAGGAGGAACAGCCTTTCCTGTTGCTGTTGTTTAACAAACAAAAACAAGTGCTGTCCCTTGTTCACTACAATTCACAACCTGTGAATTGTGCAGAAGATGTCTCAAGGACAATGGCTTTTGGGGTAGTCCCTGGGAAGAATGTCCCCACTTCCCACCAGGGCCTGATTTAGACTGTGCATGCATTGCCAGCTTAAAAGACAGCCAAATTATTCTTTTTCTTAATTCATATTGTTGCTGGTTTGAAGAATGTAGCATTGCCTAAGAAACAACAGGATAGATGTGGATTGTGGATAATGTCACATGTGCACTACTTCCAATACCTGTGGTAGGAGTGCACTGGAGAGCAAATGGGAGCATGTGCACGGTCTTAAACAGGATTAGAGACCACATATTGTTGCATGTCACTCCAATCTCCAAGCAGTGAGGAATTCTGGGGTTCTAGGTTCTTACCCAGGGTTTGTTTTCCTTGGAATGAAGGACAGCAAAGGCTGTGGTGTCTTCATTATATATGGTTTATTTACACATATATACAACCTGAGCCTATAGTGGAGGGGCTCAAAGCATAAACAATTCAGAAGGTCTTGCTTCTCCCATAGCCACAGCCTCATCCAGCTGCTGCCTGCTTCTAGCCCACCTCTCTCTCTCTCTCTCTCTCTCTCTCTCTCACACACACACACACACACACACACACACACTTCAGCCCTGACCCTTGTTGTTGCCACCCATTTGCTATCTGATTCAAAGCCACTTCCTTTGTTACCCTAATGGCCCATACTTAAGGGAACATTAGTTCACAAAGGAGCTGGCCTGGCTATTCCAGCAATGGAATCCCTGCTGGATCCAGGAAAGGGTCTCTGGCATACAGCCTAGCCCTGCCCAAATTCACAACAGTATACATGTTTCCTATAGCTGCCGTATTGTACAAATGACATATTTACAGATAGGTAGCCGTGTTGGTCTGCCATAGTAAAAAAAAAAAAAATGTTCCTTCCAGTAGCACCTTAAAGACCAACTAAGTTAGTTCTTGGTATGAGCTTTCGTGTGCATGCACGCTTCTTCAGATACACTGAAACAGAAGTTACCAGACCCTTCTATGACATATTGTAGAAGAAGAGTTTGGATTTGATATCCCGCCTTTCACTCCCCTTCAGGAGTCTCAAAGCGGCTAACATTCTCCTTTCCCTTCCTCCCCCACAACAAACACTCTGTGAGGTGAGTGGGGCTGAGAGACTTCACAGAAGTGTGACTGGCCCAAGGTCACCCAGCAGCTGCATGTGGAGGAGCGGAGACGCGAACCCGGTTCCCCAGATTACAAGACTACTGCTCTTAACCACTACACCACACTGTACAGGAATGATCAGGTGCATGTAATGTATTAGCAAGCCAATGATCTGTATTTTGGGTGGATGCACTGCTGGGACCCTAAAGATACTTTATGGCACGCAGATGGCCACAGCATGGAACCCTTTTCATCCAGCTTTGACTTGTAAATTAGGACTCACCAGGAACTGATGGGAAGTTACATACTGATCTGATTCTTCTACTGCTAAGGGGAAGGAAGGATTAGAGCTCAGTGCTCACTTGGAATCATCCTCTTGGTCCTAAATCTAACTGCTCAAGATACCACCCACAAAGGAAACTATCATTCATGCTCCATCTATTCCCTTCTTTCTCCCCTAATCATAGAATTGCTGAATCATAGAAATGTAGAGTTGGAAGAGACCCTGAGGATCCTCTGGTCCAACCCCCTGCCATGCAGGAATATGCAGCTGTCCCATATGGGGATTGAACCTGCAACCTTGGCATTATCAGCACCATGCTCTAACCAACTCAGCTATCCAGCTTAACTCTGCTTCTTTGGCGGGTCTGATTCCAACATGAGCTACTGCCAGAAGATATGACTAAGCCCCCTGTGCAACGCCTGTTTGTGTTCTGGCAGTCTGCTTGGAATTCTCGATGTTGAAATGCAGGCTGCAATAGCCTCAGCTATGAATTTCCCACTTTACACTGACAATGTGTATCTTTATATTTCTGTAGTCGGTTGTGTGGGTTTGGGAGCAGATTGCTATGGAATTTGTTTTTAAATGTTCATTCTCTCCCAATGGAATCATGGCTTTTTCTCTTAATTGGTCATAAAAGAGCATTTCAAAGCATAGCATTAAAGCACCTTTATGGGAGGGAAACACAAAAAGCAGCCCCTGCAAACTGAGGTGTTTGGAACTGCCATTTGTTCAAAAGGTGGCAAGTGTAACATTAGCTATGATACCTTCATTGGTTCCCAGTTTACTTCCCTATAATAATTTAGTGTTTAAAACTGAAACTTACAGAGCTTTATGTCTCGTTTATCTTGGAGAATTTAGAATTCCACATACATAGAAGCCGAAGGGACCTTGGTGCCTAGGAGTTGCCTCCTATGCCTGTATTTAATCAAAAGAGGACATAGCATTTTACACTGAAAGACAGGACAATTCTGTATTATACAGGATGTGTGGCAGAGATCTCTTGCAGCTGGTTTAGGGGCTTCTCAAAGCCTCTCTGGTTGCTTAGGGGGAACATACTCTACTCACAGCGAACCGGAGGAGAAGTCGGAAAATAGTATCTGCATGAAAACATTTTAAAGCGCTATACGAAAGATATGTTCATAGAATTGTAGAGCTGGAAGGGATCCCAAGACTTATCTAGTCCAACCCCCTGCAGGAATCTCAAGTAAATTGATTTAGTTTTAAGTACAAACAATGTGCAAGCTGTGAAATGATTCTTTTGTTAGGAAAAAAATGACAAAGAAGCAGCTCAAGGACCCAGTTCTTGAAGAGTGAGTGTTAGATGGAAGTGTGAAATCAAGTAGGAGCAAGTCATCAAGGCTAAGTGGGCTTCCCAAAGGGAGAATAAGAATAGCCTTTAACTAGGTTAAAAGATCATGACACAACATAAGCGGCAATGCATGAAGCCAGTACAAAGTGCCCAAGGTCCAGCTCTGAACACCTTCCATGTCACTAGCAGACAGCAGATAGAATAACTTTAAAGCTTAATTGTTAAAAATCTTAAAATATTTAAATGACATTGTTCATCTTCTGGTAGTTAAGTGGGAGAGAAGTGATTCCTGGGATATATTATTTTCTCCTCCCACATGGAATCTCAGGGCTTTGCTGCTACGATTACAGTGGTACCTCGGTTTACATACGCTTCAGGTTACAGACTCCGCTAACCCAGAAATAGTACCTCGGGTTAAGAACTTTGCTTCAGGATGAGAACAGAAATCGTGCTCCAGCGGCGCGGTGGCAGCAGGAGGCCCCATTAGCTAAAGTGGTGCTTCAGGTTAAGAACAGTTTCAGGTTAAGAACAGACCTCCAGAACGAGTTAAATTCTTAACCTGAGGTACCACTGTAGAAGTATTCCATATTATATCCTGTTGTTTTCAGGATTCCTTCCAGCTTTCTAGCCTTGTGCTGAATATCATGGTGGTGAACAATACTGATTGGTTCAGCACATCAGACAGTTGACAAATTTTATTTCAGGAAAAGGGCAGCACTGTTGATTGATTCACATGTTACCCTCCCCACTCAACTTTTGTAAAGAAGTCCCCAAGTGCTTATAGTGGTTACCAGTTCTGAATCCCATGGCATGTACCTGTAGCCATAGTGCTTCTGCTCTTTCCTTGCTGCAGGTTTTCAGCAACAAGCAAGCGAACTGGGTTCTTTCTATGCTACTTGCTATTACACTGGCCTTGTTTTTTTCTTGCAGATACCCTTTTTTCTCTAGTGGAGATCATTGGGAAGAGCAGGAGGAAGCCAGTGACTGCAGGATAAATAAGGAAAGAGAGCTTCCTTCCTTCCTTCCTTCCTTCCTTCCTTCCTTCCTTCCTTCCTTCCTTCCTTCCTTCCTTCCTTCCTTCCCCCCCCCCCTCTCTCTCTCTCTCTCTCTCTCTGTTTCTGCAAGAATAAGCAAGGCTTCTTTAGTAGGTTAGTGGAAAGCAGGGGCAGTTCTCTCATTGCTAGTGCATTCCCCCCTAAAAAATATGTAGGTGTACTCTCATTTTCCTACTCATATTGAAATACTGAGGCCAAATGAGGCCAAACTTAGATTCACAAAATGTTTAGGGGTACCCCTGTGTACCCCCAGAAAAAAGCACTACTCATCAGGAAAAGGAGGGCTGGAAAGAGTAATGGTTGTCAGAATCAGCAGCCAATACAGGTACTCAGGATCATCTTTATATGCAGTGTCTCCTGCTTGTGTATGAATCACTATGAAATGTACAAGTACTATTTAAAATTTACTTGAGCACACATTTACAATTCACTGGGAATTTCCCCATTTTATACTGAGATGACCATTGAACCTCACCTCCAGTGCTTTCACCAAGTATCATTTCTTCAATTCACCACTTGTCTCCATAGATGCCACTCTCTTTTGAGGTGGTAAGCTTTGAGCCAATGGCAAGGGGACACTAACATGAGGAATATTGAGTGAAGAAGGTAGCTTCAAATCATTTATTTTGCAGTGAGCAAAAGCTATGAAATATCATTTCTCAGGGGATTGAGAACAAAGAGCAATACATACCCATGTAGACTATTTTAAAAGCTTTTGTGCTCTGTGCATGGAGTCCTCCAGACTCCAGTAGTTTGTGAATTCTGTTGTGCTTCAAAGGTACCTATCCCATAGCTAGAGGGCAGAGTGCTAATTTGTGCTTGACCCTGGATAAGAAGTAACTCTGGCAATCACCTGACTCCTGCTACCATCCCAGTGCTAAATCTGAAACAGTCAAAGTGTCAGTTGGAATGTGTTAAAGACCCATGTCTGTCTTCATTATACTCACAGCACTACACCTTGTCACTGCTTGTGCCCTAACGTTGTGATATTTCGCACATGATTTCACCAGCTGCAGCTCAAGGCAACTGGGATTCATTGCTTCTTTGCTGCTTTGGATGTTTATTTGCTTGCTTCTTGTTTGTTTGTTTTTTAAGGTTAACTCTCCAAGAATCTTCTTTTTGTACCTCTCCTTCTCCTCTGATGAAGCCTAGCCATGATCTTGCATGGCTTCCTTGTATTTCTGGCAAATACCCAGCTGATAATGCCAAGATACGCTTAGCAAGATCTTGATGGCAATTAGGCATGACAGATTCCTGTCTTAAAAGACATTTTCATTCTTCATGGCAACTATTAGCTTCATTGGGTTGACTCCCTGCATGTGTTTAGAGGTAGAATCCATCAGCTGGCTAACAAATTATTATCTGGCTGTTGTTGCTGTTGTGGTTGTTGTTGTAGTTTATTACCTACACTTTGTCATTGGTTGGGCTACAACACTTAAAGCACAATGTTAAAAACAGTTTAAAATTATAGAAGCAGTGTGAGCCCTAAAAATATACATCTCAAGTATCAAAGGTTAGAGTGAAGAGGTGAGTCAGCATCATTTGCTGAATGCTGTATAATGAACTAAGACATTTTGGCACCTGAGACTAGGGCTGCCATACGTCCAGCGTTTCCTGGACATATCCGGGATTTTGACCTTGGAAATCATATCCAGGGGGAATTTCCAGTTTGCGGCAAAATGTCTGGGAAAACTTGGACGTATGGCAATGCCCCCTTCTTCTTCTTCTTTTAAAAAAGCTCCAAAAGAAGGCCAATTTGCCAAAAGAGGTCAGCGTGCGTTTCAGGTGGCAGCGGCTGAGGCGAGAGACAAGCTTCATCAGGCTGAGGGAGAGAGAAGGCATGCAGGGCCTCAGCTCAACTTTTGCACTTGCCTCTCAGAGACAGCAGCTGGGGCACCATGCATTCTCCCGTGATGGCGGTGGCTGCAGGGGAACCAAGGGGCAGGAGGCTCCTGAGCAGGAAGCCGAGGCAGAACCCGGGGAAGGGAGTACCCACAATGCACCGGGCCATGGCATCGAGCAACCAAGCCGAGGAAGGTGGGGAGCAGGCCGGGGTGGGGGTTTGAGGGAGAGAAATGAGTGCCCCTAAGGTACACTGGATTTGGTTATGTGCATTGAAATGTCACACATTTGAATCCGAACAAATACTTGATACTACAGTGTGCCATCCATGCAATGAAGAGAAGGGATGGTGAGTAATTTCTTCCATCTTAAGGTGGCTCAAAGAATTTTGCTACCTGCATGAGGCAAAATTGTTAGGGGCACAAAGTTTCAACACCAGGTGCTGCCTCAATATAACTTCACATTCCCGTCACTGGGCTCTATGTGAACCAGGAAGTGACCTCTCCAAATAACGGAATTAATCTTCTTATTTCTGTGGCTGTGATCTCCTGGGTGAAATGGACACCATTCTGACATGCGCCAGGAGTCATATTCACCTGCTGAACAGCGGCCTGAAGGGGGGAAAGGGGGAGTGACTCCACCTGCAGCTAATCAGCCTTCAAGAACACAGAGGAGAAGGCACTGATGAGAACCAGCTGGTTTCAGCCTCCTTAAGCAGAGCTTCCAGCAGCAATCAGATGGCCCAACCTTGCTGCTCCCTGCTCATCTTCACCCTTGACCCCTGACCGCATGATACTCGGATTCCCTGACCCCTGGACCATCTGATCATGCAGATTGCTGTTTGCCCTGCCCTAGGACTGGACCTGACTTTAGATGCTGACTCTGCCTCCAGGCAAGTACACCTCAGAGACTCTTCTGGTTGGGTGGCCTCTCACTCCACTGAGTTCTGCATGTTGTTGCTCAGCAATGAAACTACAACACATTAGGCAGTTGAATGTGCATGCATACTCCTTCTGTTTTCCTCCCTCTCACCCATCCCCTCCACATGGCCCTGGCCCCTGGCAACCCACGCTACACCACTGATTCTACCATGTTAATACATGTATAATGTATTACCCTTTTGCTCCTATTAATGGTACCACAAAATCTTGAGTTTAAAGTAAAATCCCATTGTTGTCTTTCTGAGACTGGAACTCCATGTTTGGTCAGGTCTGGGGAAAGTGGAATTCAAGTAATCACATGCAAATGGTGGTTTAAGGAGTAGCTTGCACTGAAAAATTGGTGAGTGGTAAGAAGTGTTTAACTCTTTTCCTATCAGCCGATTATCTCTTGCAACTCCCCCCAGATGGGGCTCTGGATGTGTGCTTACAGTGGGGTGTGGAGAAAAGGATGAAAGTGGCCATAGAGAAAGTATCACCCACCCCTTGTCATCCCCGCTCACCCACTGTTTCAAGCCAGCAACATTGGTGTGCATGTATGGACAGGTGGTTGTTGCAGGTCCAATAGAAACACTCTCTAGAAGCTGTATATCTAACAACTACAAAACTGTCAGAAATTCACCTGTGAAGCTTTCCCTCTCATGGAGATGCAGTATTGTAAAAAGCTGGATCCATTGGATTTCTGCAAGCCATATGTTCATTAAAGTCACAGTATTAGGGAAATGGTGGCAATTTTAGCTCTCTGGATACCGCTAGAGACCCCCAGAAAACTGCTAAACTCTCTGCTTCAATTGAATCCTAGGCCCATAACATCCAGTGCAGTACCTGGAACAACCCTTGCTCTCTTTGGCATCTCCCCACAAAGCCCCTCCACCCCCAAATGCATTTGGTGGAAAACTTGGTATTGCAACAGATTAATGACCTTAGCAAAATGTAATTACACAACAGAGTTCTGCTCTTAATAACTGCGTATTTTACTTGTCAATGTGCCTTAATTGAAAATGAGTAGGCGATACAAGTTGCAGTGGAGTTGGCTGGCAAGCCTTTAACGCTATATTAATTGTAGTAATTAGCAGTCACTTTATGTTGGAGTCATCTATAAATAGGGGGTCCATTAGTTTAGCAGAAGAGCGTGATTTAAAATGCAAATAAAAACCCAATTAGACATATAAATCACTTCCCCCCTCCCAAAATTTACTGTCAAAAAAGCCAGATTTTTTAAAAAGTATTTAAGCTCCCATGTATAGGGTAGGGCTGCTGACTTTTTCAATTGGTCGCTGTGGTTATACCTTTAGGAACAGCCAAATGTGCAGGCATTTTCAGGTAATAATGTTTATTTCCAGGCTGTAAATAGCTTGATCTGATTTCTGCAGATCAAGTTGCTGTTAAAGCAGGCCTAGTCAGATTCTACTCCCCCCCAGCCCCGGTTGGTAGATACCAATAGAAAAGGACATGTTTGGGGAGTTCTGGCTGTTAAATACTACATTTCCCATCATCCCTGACCACTGACCATACTGAATAGGGCTGATGGGAACTGCAGTCCAACATCCTCTGGCAAACAGGTTTCTCATCCCTGGAATAGGTTGGGATGGAAAGAAGAGCTCAAATGTGATTTCTCACCATTCTGAACTCCTGGTAATCTGACTACAAGACCTGTGGATAAAGGATGGTATATAAATGTAATAAATAAAAATAAATAAATAAATAGAGGCACTGCAGGTGATGATGGCTACTCTACTCTTCAGACAATCTTCTCCAGCAATGCTGAAAAGGGCAATAAGTTTTGGGGGAGTTCTGGCCCAAGGGGTTAATGATGGTTTTCCATGTGAACATCAGCGATATTGTACATTGAGATGAAGAGACTTTGTGCCATCAAGTTCATGCTCTCTCTCTCTCTCTTTCCCGCCCCCCCTCGCAGTCCAAGGGGAACTGGAGCCCAGGGGAAAAATTCGCTCTGAAGGCTGGCAATGTCTTTTCCCACTCACCTTCCGCTTAAGGCCTCTTTCAGCTTTGTGCCAGAACCAACTTGTCACACAAGGCCATGTGCTCATAGGCTTTTGAACGGCAGGTGTCATGTGCTATAAAATGCAGCAATGGTTGAAGGCCCAGGAGAGTTCTAAAAGTGGCAACATCAGATTGCTTGTTTTTAGACCAAGGAAAAAGAAAAGGGAAGCTGCCCTGCTCCCAGCCACCCATAGGCTTCTGTTTATTTCCCCTGATGTCCCAATATAGTGAAGAGTGCAGAATAACATTTCAATGCTTTTTGCAGAGCCTCGTGAAGCTTTGACATAAAGTGACATCCAATGTACCCGAAAGACCCAATCCAGAACAACTTACAGAGAAGAACTTCTGCTGCATAGATAGAACAATGACTGTACAAAACAGCTTATGACACTTGAGCCATATCTCATGGAACTGCACACTCGTCCATCTCCTTTTGATTCTCACCCAAAATGAATTCTGCTTTCATAGCTATCAAGAAGGCTTACAGTCAAAGAAAGCAATTTACAAACAGCATAGTTAAAACAGCTGACTGAAAACAGCAGAAAAACAATAAACACATCCTATGCAATAAAACCAACCCAGCTAACTTAAAAAGGGCTGAGAACAATATGGGAATAAGCACCATATTCCTACAGAATGCAGTAAAGTGAGAGGGATGCTGCCACTGAAAGGACCCGCTCCCCAATCACCATCTATCTAAGTTCAGAAGGCAAGGACACCTGGAGGAGAGCATCTCACAATGATCTTAGAGCACAGGTAGGCATAGTTAAAAGTCAGGAGTGACATCCCCTCTCCTCAAACTTGGTGCAAAATTATAATTTCTATTACGTTTTCTGCTCTGCCATTGAGATTGACTAAATATCAAGCTTTGCCCCAAACATTAGACTCATTTGCCTTATGACTGAAATGTATATTTTGAAGATTAAAACGCACCATTGGTGTTATTCAAATTTTTAGATGCAGACTTTGCATGCAAATATTTTCAGTTCCATAAGTTTGATTTGTATGCGTGGTGTCTAGATAGTTGGGACACTGGGTCCCAAAGGACTCATCCTTGAGAACTAAAGGTTGCTCAAGAACAGCCAGGAGAACAATATTAGTAGTTGGATTTCTATAAATACAGTAGAAGAAAAAGGTAACTAACTAAAAAAACCTAAAGAGTGGTCCAAAGAGGGGGTCCCTATAACAAAAAGGTTGCTTAATAAGATACATTTATTGGACAGAGATAGAAATGCAGTTACAATGGGTGGGATCCAATCTGTGTCTTTGTACTCATTGAAAAGCTATTGATCCAACAGAAATGCCTCCTTATGGAAGAGGAGAGACCATTTTTGGCAACTCCTTATCATCTGCAGCATCCCCCCCAAAAAAGCTCCAGAAAGTTGGGTGACCCTACTGAACATGGTGGTATAAGGGTCCCACAAGTTTCAAAGCGGGGGGGGGGGGAATTGGCAGAAACCACATCCCCTCCCCTTCCATTGCAAACACTTCTTCTGGATCACAACCCCTTTTGTGAATACAGGGGCAACAATTAGATTCCACTGACCAGTTAGAAATTGTGTCACCACCCTTGTACCCAGTAGTGATCTGGACACAGAGTTAGAGGGCTGCAGGGGCACAAGATTGGGAGGGTCGGGTCTGAGTCTGGGCTCAGAGCTGACTGTGGAAGACAGGGAGACTACTGTGTCTGAAGCATTTGGACAAGAATGCCCAGGGGAAACTCCCAGACCACTGAAGACTATAGGGCCAGAGCCTGGACCACCATGGACACCTTCCATTGAGCCTGAAGAACTGGATACCTCCCATAGCATATCACCAGTTGGGCAGCACCAAGTGGTAGGCTATGGAATGAAGCAGAAGTGCCCATCTTCAGGCCAGTGGTTAGCTTTTTAGTCAGTGCTCTGAAGTTTTCTCAAGGGCATGAAGCCTGGATGAAGTATTTTTGATATGGAAGCATAAAAGGTCTCAATCTGCTCTAAAGGATCAGACTGCCAGGTTCATAGCCCTACATTTGGGTGCAAAGGAGGAATTTCAGGGAGAGTTTTTTGCCCTATTTGTTGAGGTAAATATTCACATATAAGAATGTTTGCAAGCAGTGTACATCTATATTTGTGCATGATAGAAGCAATGTATCAGTGACATATAGCCCTTTTTATGCTGAATAATCTTTTATATTTGTGTGTGGTGGTTTTGACATAACACAACTGAAAAAATAATTAACTCGTTCTTGACATCTCTGACAACTTCCAGACAGAAGAAGGTTGTGAATCTGAACGAGAACAATTGATTGAGAATGAGAAAGTACTGAGTTGATAGACTTTGGTGTTCCAGTCCAGGAACTTGGAGTACAAGCACATCTCATTTCATGAATGAGTCCGTCCTAATGGCTCCTGCTCTTATTATACAGGGGTCATTATATCCAGACATGGCATCACAATCAAGGCCATTCAGAATCACATATCCAAAAGCAGCAGATCAAGCACTAGCAATCCACACAAGATAAGGACTCTGAAGATCTCTGTGTACTCAAACACAGAGAGCCCAGTGTGCTTCTAGGAAGGAATTCTTGCCACATCCTCTGATAATGTGAAGCTGCCTTCTCCATCTTACACAGCCAGAGAGCAACCTTTACTAACAGACCCTTTAATAACAAACTGTGCCTATTTGATTAAAAAAAAAGTATATTACTTTATTAGCACAGAATCACATTAAATTACAAATTGTACTACTGGGGGCAAAAAACCCAGCTGCTATGGAATATTGGCTTAACACCGACAGAGGATTTTTCCCAGCTTGACGATCCCTGTTATGATGAAGGGAGTTATTAAAACTCCTCAGCGTTGACCAGTTCTCAATTTAAAATTGAATTGTTCATCTCTGTTGCTGCTGCAATTATTCATGCTGATCGCTAAGGATACATATATATATCATTGCTCTGCTATTCCCCAAGGGAAAGGTGGGAGAAGAGAAAGAAATATCATTGTGGGAGGAGACTTTTTTTTCCTTTGGGTCCGACTTTTATCAAATTTTCTTCCCTGTTCTTTCCTCATTTTAATTAAAGATGTTTTTTTTATTGCAGTCTGGAGGGATGTAAAATATTTCATCCATTCAATAATTTATCTTCCTTTAACATTAATACACAATAGAGATGAGTAAGGAGATAGGAACCATGTCTATCTATTTAACTCCTCTTGGCCTATTAAGTTGCATGCTGGGCAGTCAGATAAAATTCTCCCAA
The DNA here is from genome assembly GCF_964106915.1 of Podarcis gaigeae. Classification (NCBI taxonomy): domain Eukaryota; kingdom Metazoa; phylum Chordata; class Lepidosauria; order Squamata; family Lacertidae; genus Podarcis; species Podarcis gaigeae. Next base: position 45,622,268 of record NC_139682.1, on the reverse strand, counting down.
GAAAGAAAGTTGAACACCAAAAAGGAGTTAGCAGCTCTAAAAGTACTTTGGGTTCTATTCCTCAGATAATTGCTTTACGGGGAGATTCTCTATCAAATGAGGAAAACAGATTCATGCACACTGCTGCAATCTGGGTGAATTTTTCAATGAGTGCAGGTATCTTTCTAGGCATCGACTGAATATGAACTGTTTGTATTAACTCCATCTTCAGATGAAGGACATTATATTGAATGAATGAATGTCCAGAACGTTTTTACAAAAGCACAAGTCATTGGCATGCCCTGTCTATGAGTAGCGTGTGGTTCTCCCCTCCTCAGAGGCACATTGGTGATTTGCAGTCTTGTCAAAAACTACAATACTCCATATATGTTACAGCCACAGTGACCTGTGTCTTGGTTGCATTGAGCCTGGGTTACTGTGAAGCCCCTACATGGGGCTGCCTTTGAAGAATATTTTGAGCTTTCTTTAGATCCAGATTGCAGCACCAGGGTGCTCACCAGCACATAGTTTTCTGAGCATACATTCGTACTTTGGAAGTTGAAAGGGATCCATTCTGTAAGTCCGTTTGACTTCCAAAACATTCAGAAACCAAAGCGTGGCTTCTTATTGGCTGCAGGAAGCTCTTGCAGCCATTCGGAAGGCCTGTTGGACCTTTGGTTTCCAAAAGAACATTTGAAAACTGGAACAGTCACTTCTGGGTTTTGATTGTTCAGGAGCCTATTTGTTTGGGAGCCAAGGCATTCGAGATCCAAGGTACAACTGTACTTTGCCCACTTTTGAACATCTCCACTGGTTCCTTGTATGCTTTTGGACACTGCTCAAAGAGCTGTTTAATACCTGTATAGCCCTGTATAGTCTTGAGCTTAGAGTACCTAAACAACTGTCACCTCTCATGTTATCTTGCCTGCACTTTCTGATGGAAAGTCCCTTTTTTGTGTCCCAGTATGGGCTGATGCTAGGTTAGATATAACATGAGAGGGCCTTTTCTGTATGCACAGCCCCCAGTTGTGATGCTCTCTCCTGCAGGGAATTTAACACGTTTCTCCCCTGCTGTAGTCCTGAGGAAAATCCCTCTTCAAAAGCAGGTTATTTGCTTTTGCCTGAAATCCTTCATTGGCATGAACGACAGGTTTTCTCCCAGTGCAAGTACTAGCTTCAGAGGAAAGAGTTTTGCTCAGGACCAAAGCAAGGGAAGAGAGGGTTAAATTCATTCTCCGTGCCATGTTTGATCCCCTTAATTATCACCCACCCACTCCCAAGCTGATGCACGTCTAGTTGGTCCCTGACACTTCCTAAATCTCGGCCCCCTCTGTGAGTGGCTCTAAGCTTTGCTGCCTCTGTTCTGCCAGAAGCCTGGCTTACATGAAAAACAGAAATCTCATTCCTGCAGTGTGCCGGAAGGAAGAGAACCAGGATTAAATGCCTTAAAACATATATAATGAGAACATTTGGAAGGTATAAAACAAACAGGGAAAGCCTCTCTGTCCCAGTGTTTGCAATGATCCACCACTAATTATGGCTTCATTCTTGAAGCACATGCCTCCCCACCCACGCTTGGCACTGGCAGGCCTTTGTGGAATGAACACAAATGCCATGGTCAGGGCAGTAATGAAATAAAGGATCCATCTGCTTGCCTGATTCATCTGCAGTATTGGCTTGCAAGCAGTGCTTCCTTGTTTCCCAGCAGTCCTCTAAGACACTTAACAGAAAAACCCCAGTTCCTTTCTCACAGCCAAAGATGATCTCATCAAGAATGCAGTGGATGAGACAGCAGGGGCACAACTACCCCGGATGATGATGATGATGATGATGACGACCCCTGTCTCTTTTGCAGGGGCTTAATGTGCATATGATGTCTACCAGTTGATTCTATGCAGCATCTTCCAGATAGAGAAGCTTGAGGAATTTGCTCTTTGTGATACTTACTGACCCGATCCATACCTCCTTTATTGCATTTCTATCCTTTCCTCCCAAAGCAGCCCAGGGTGGCAAACAACAAATTATAAAAATGATAAAAGCACCTTAAAAACATTTCCAGTACAGATACAGGCTGAGAAATATCTCTTCCAGAGTAATGTGCATATCAGAACCTTATTTATCCACTGGCTTTCACACTTCTTGAATGTTCTGATGCAGTTCTTGGCTAAACAATAAAATAAAAATAAAAATTTGTATTTTCAAATAATATGTGTCCAAAGATGTACATTTGGCAATAAAATACATTTAAAAGTATGCATTTATATGTGAACTTGTGTGTGGCTTTAAAATGGTCTTTTTTGCTGATTAAAGCAAAAACAGGATGGAACCGTCCAATGGGTGGACACATACAAGAGTGGCATAGACCAAAAATAGACTGATTTGTCTACTCCTCATTCCAGTCAGTGCTATCAGTCTGTGCATTAGCAGGGTTGAGGTTTGGGGGCACTGTTTTACAATGGTTCTGTTCCTGTCTACAGGACTGCTACCAAAGAATAGCATTGTGGGACATATTGTCCCTGATATATGTGGGCTAACTAGCCTCATATAACCAACAGGCGTAAGTCTAATTAATGCATGAGAGGGTTAATACCATAAAGTAAGCTGTCCTGCCATCTTAGCAAGGCCCCTTACCTTGGTAGGAACTGGGTGTTCAAGCCTATTGTTGTACCTCAGTCTACCTGTGTGAGGATGTAACTCCAACATCTGGAATCACTGATTGCATGAATGGCAATAAATGGAGCTGAGTTTGAATACAATGAAGGCTCTTTGGGTTGGCAGTTACCAGGTTCTGGAATTAGGGAGGTGGCATGCTCTGAATGGAGTAGCACTCCTCTTTAAGGACTTTGTTTGTAACACCAGGGAGTTCCTCAATTCTGAACTGTTGCTGGAGGCCCAATCGGCTTCAGTGATCAGGACTGTCTGTGTCAACTTATGGCTATTCCTGGATTGGGACAGCTCAGCCTCTGTTACCTCTGTGCTAATGACCTGCTATATAAGATCACTGCAATTAACTCTGCATGGGGCTATCCTTGAAGATGCACTCTAAGCTGCAGCTGGTGCAGAATGGTGCTGCTATCTGTGGCAGCAAGCAGGAGTCATTATTCCAACCCTCAAACCTTTGAACAAGCTAGGCTTGCCAGTTCAGCAGCATTGAAGGCCCTGAGATTTCAGGGCCCAAACCTGAGACCCAGGGCTGGGCCCCAGTGATGACATGAAGGCGAGTCCTGGAGACAGGTTAATTGGGAAAGAAAAGTGAAGAAGGGCAGACCCCCTCACCCCGAGTGTTTATGTTGTAATTCACAACAAGCTCCTGCCAGACTGAAGCTTGCAAGCTGCAGGGACAGTCTCCTTAATATTGTTTGTTTGTTTATTATTAATAAGCATTATCATTAATGACACTCTCACCCAGCTAGAGATTCAAGCCCTGGAGGGGCCTAGGCACACCTGGAGATTTCAGGTCAGATCTGGAGGTCTGGCCACCCTAGTACAGTTTCAATTCTAGGTGTTGGTACTAGTGTATGAAGCCCTGAATGACTTGGGTCCCAGGTACCTGCACTATCTTATACATTATTGTTTGATTCTGCTATTAAGATCAGCTGGAAATGCCATGCTACCTATCTCAGCATTAGCTTCTGTTAACTGAGTGGCAGCTCCCTCAATATGAGACTCCTTTCCAAATAATGATGCAGTTGGGCAAATTTATTCACAAAGTAAAAAAAAAAAATTCTCTTTGTACAGGCCTTTAGGATGTAACCAATAATCCTGCTGTTATTGTTTTACTGTAGTTCTTTATTTGGATTTCTTTGTTTGAGTCACTTTTTTAGCCCACTCTTCATTAAAATCAATCCCAGTGTGGTTTATAACAAGGAAGACTCGTAAGACGCATTCAGAAATAAGAACTATCTAAAAACTCATCGAAAATCATCACAACAAATTTGATGTGACACTTTAGCGATATTTTGTTGTAGTTTATGATTATGACATTTTGAATTGTTAGCTTCCTTGTGTTCCCATTGGAACCCAGATAGAAATATGAGGAAACAAACAAACAATTACAGAACCAGCGTAGCAGGCCCTTCATTATTGACTAGGAACATGACATCTGCATAGGGCTTCCTTGCAATGCAAAGCTTTCTGAGACTTAAAACAGACTTTAAAACAGGAGTAGCCAATGTTGTGCTCTTTGGATGTCACTGGACCTCAACCCATCATGTCTGAGCATTGGCCATGCTAACAGGAACTGATGGGAGTTAATAACCATCATCTGGAAGGCAGCAAGCTACTGTTGTTGTTGTTTTTAAAAACTGATTGCAGCACACAACTGAGAGCCAAAATGTTGTATCATTCCTCTTAAATCAGCAACAGTGACATCCTGCATAGTCTTGAAGACTTCCCCTCCCCCAGTTCATTAACTGGTTGCCTAGCTAAGAATCCTCTAAAGGAAGTATTCTGCAACTTCCACCATTTCTAGAGTTCTTGGTCCTTTTGTGAATGGTTATGTGTCTTCCTGATCTCTTCACAGCATTTCTGGAAGATAGGTTAGATTATTTCAGTGTTTCTACTTTTGAATTCATAGAGTTACATGTTAATGGTTCATATCTGGACTTTTGATCAAGGTGTTATTTGCTGGAACTGACAATTGTAACCCAGAGAGTATTGCTTTGAATCACAGAATAGAACTAGGATCCACAACAGATGCTTATTGAGTTGACATTATAATACCAAGCTTCCACTTAAAATGTGCTTTAAGAAATCTGAAGGTTTAGCCAAACCTCTATAGGCTGGTTGCGTTCTGTGTAAATAAACAATAATCTTATTTAAACCTCTGCAGTTACACTGAGCTTTATACCGTGTTAAATGAAATCAGAATAAAATCTTTTGAGCCTGCAGAAATGGATGGCAAATCTCAAGTCTTTCACAATGTTTCTGAGGGCAATATACTTATTTCAGTCATACTTGGAGACTCATTCAAGTGAATCCTGATTTTTAGCAAAAGCACTTAAGTAACAGTAATAGCCATTCTCAAATAATGTAGTTGGCTATATAAGCAAACTGCTAACCCCAGTTAGAACTCTAAAGACAAAACACTTAGACTTTGGGGAAATTCTAAGTAAATTCTGGACATAGAATTTATTTATTTTTCTATCCTGATTTCACCTATGGGAATGAGAGTAGCTTGGTGGGTAACTATCAAATATGTAGCTCTCTCTTCCAGGACACTTTTTTGCAAGGGTTATAGCCAAAGAGAATTGTATATCTCACTATGCTTTAAAAAAAAAAGAAGTCCTCCATGTGTTAGGCTTTCTACAGTAATGAGCTCATTCATAACTTGTCAGTGAAGACTTGCTAATCTTAAACTCCCATGTGGATACTCTTTTAATGGGTTAAGAATTAGTGTCATGTAACCAAGTTAAATTACTGAAGAAAAGTCATTTTTGCTCATGAAAGGTTTATCAGCCTGAGGTGCCTAACACAGAGATTAATTAATCTAAATTGACTTTGTAAAGATCTCCATGTCACCAACTCTCAATGGGTTGAGACAGGTGGTAGACCAGGAGGAGTTGCAGATTGTGCTCCCAGCCCACTAGTGTCTAACTGTGCCTGCCCTACTGCCCCAATTTATTGAAGGAATAGTCCTTCCTCAGAGTGAAGCATTATGGAGCATGTGGTCCCAGAGTGCTCCTATGCCACCACTGAAAAACTTCAAACTTTAGATAGTGCTTTTCATCACAGTAAAGCAGCTGATTGGGTTTTCACAGGGCTCTCTGAGGCCATTTTGCCCCAGTCATTCCAATACCTCAATGTGAAGGGATGAAGAGATCAGAATGAGGCCTTGCATGTTGAGAGCTTGTAGGTTCACCTGTGGAGCCATCACTTGGGTGAAAACCCCAGAATGGGGATGTGGGGATGCAGTGGTGAGTGGCCCTGACTGGGCCACCTCAGGCGGCTGGAAGTCTTTGGCTGGCACTGGTATTAGGACTTCTTCACTGAGAAGGTTAGTAATGGGAGACAAGCTTTTCTGGCTGAAAAGTAGTCTGCTTATCACTACCCGCCTTCCCCTGCGTTGCACTCCCACAGACGAGAGTTTCTGGACACTCTCTGGTAAGATGCTGTGAAATGGAGAGGGCTAGTTAAAATGGCCAGTGCCCAGCATGAAATGAGCATTTACCCTGGACTATATCCCAGAAATCTCTGGAGCATGGAGGGATTCTGTGGTTTATGCTCAGGGGATTCTTCAGCAGACAAGAAAGGGTTTCCTGTGATAGAAAGTTTGAAAATTGCTGAGCTAGCACAAGGCAAAACGAGGAAGTGGTGCTGCTCCTGTATGATACTTTATGATCCTGGCATGGAAGGCTTAATCAGTTTTGAAGGCAAGTAACTTTGCATGTGGTCAGAAGCATTCCCTTCTAACATAGGAAGCTGAATAGTGCTGCATCAGGCCATTGGTTCATCTAGCTCAATAATGTCTGTACTGAGTGGCAGGATCCGTCCAGAGCTTAGGACAAGGACTTTTACTAATCTTCTGAAGAGATGCCGGGGCCAACCCCCCCCCAATTCCCTTTTGTGTGCAATACAAGTGCTGTACCACCAAGATTCTGCCCATTCCATGACAGAACCCTGGTATGAAAAGGGCGTTCTATACACAATGGGGAGCAAATTCCTTGCACTGGAGGTTTAGTAAGTGATCCGTGTGCTCATTGCCTTCCACTGATGCTCCTTCCACAAGGAACAGGGGGGGAAAGCCCCATATTCAAGCATTTTGTTATGGACAAAATGGAATTGATCTTGTGCTTGACTTGCTCTGAAAATTGCATCTCCGCTGTCCATTTATGTGTATTAATTGAACGTCTAGCCCGAGAGAGCATCTGTTTAAGTTCTTGATCAATCCGCCTTCAGATGGCTGCAAAATCAATAGGATTCTAATTGAATAAGAGATATTTGGGGCTGATTTTCTTTTTTAAAAAGCTCTTCTCTGCTGGCTAAATTTAATTCTTTTCTTAGAGAGGGACGAGATAACAAGAATCCCCAGCCAGGCTATAATTTGAATATGGTAATTAAGGGCACAATCCTATACTCAAGATACACTGGCTGAGGGGCCATGGAATTTGTAGGAAGCTCTGCTATGCCCATAGAAAACTAGTCACACCTCTGTCATGAAAAACAGATTGGCAGGTCAGATATGCCAGTGGAAGATATGACAGTCAAAAGTGAGGAAGACGTGCACTGCATGGATTGGAACACCCTTATGCCATGTTCTATACATGTTTGATCCATGGCACATATAGCAACCATGGAACTGGTAGAAGAAATCTCACTCCCTTGGGCTTCAGTCTCAGAGGAAAATTTAAAAGATAGCCACCACTGCACTAGCAAACTCCCTCCCCAGGTCACCTAGACAGATGATAGGTATGGAGGCAACATTGTTCCCCCTCCAGATGTTGTTGGACACCACATCCCATCAGCCCTAGCCAACATGACAAAGGGTCACTGAAGGATGGGAGTTGTAATCTAACAACATCTGGAAGGCACTTACACAAATAGGCAGTTCGGTGAAATGAAAATTCAGCCAATAAAAATGATCAAACAGCTGATCAGAGAAGGCTGATTAGTATTGGGGCCTAATTAAGGCTGTGTGGGTGTGGTTTCAAAGAAACAGCCCTGAGTATGCCTAATCTGCACTTCAAGGTAGCCCTACTAGTCCTACGCTGAGGCTAGAAACGGCCTCACAACTACAAGAGGAAGAGGAAAAATCTTGGACTGAAAAGCTGGCAGTCCCCCTACAATTCAGATGTTAGTCACATTATTTTTTTCTGCCCAGAGGCACATGCCATACCCTCCAACACTTTAAAGCCAAAATCTGGGACTCCATCTTCCTGGATGCCATCTTCCTGTTTTTTATTGCGACAGCACACCAGTCATTTTGGTTGCAGTGATCTTGTTGTGATTTTGTACCAAGCTTCCCTCTACCCAGAATTTTTTCCCCCAGGAGGGAATTTGACCACAAAATCACACAAGATCATGGCTACCAAAATGGCTGCCGTTCTCTCACAATAAAATACGGGATGTCAAATAAACCACTTGCAGAGTATGACATGGGAGGGAATCTTCTTATGTAACATCCTTGCCTTAAAGTGAAACAGTGTCAAGATTTCAGCTTTTTCTATCATCTCCCTCTTTCAAATTTCCAAAGTAAAACCCTGATCAATTTCACAATTTTAAAAGCTGGATTTTGAATACTAAAGGTCTGATGAATTTAAACGTTGTGCAAAGTTTGCTTTCAACCTTGGGCATCCTGCTTAAAGCTTGACTTCGTGGCATGCTGGCCTCCCAGCCACCCTGCAAGAAAGGAATTATCCCTAGCACTTTAGAAAAGGCTGGTGGAGCACTCAGTGTCCTAAGGAGACCCTGCAGGGGATGGGAAAGAAGAGTCAGATTCATTGACCTGATTTACGATCCCCACTTCTCCCCCAGATCAGGCCAGCAAGCAATTTCATCCTACTGGCTCCTGCAATCCTTCCCAAGATGTATGGTCCTCATTAACAGACTTCTTTCATTAAGAGGGTACTTAGCCCATGCTGCCTGCAGAACAAGCTCACTGCAGGTAAAAGGCAACTCAATCATTTAGTCATCAGGTATCCCCCCTCCTGCCTCCTGCCAGCATCCATTCCCTTCTGTTCCTGCCACCCTCCTCCTTTCCAGAGTAAATGGATCCCCACTGAACAAGCCTTTATGGTTCCTTAATAGCAAAAGGGGAAATGGTGGCTGAAGGAAGGCTAGTGTTCATGAACAAGTAATAGCTCCTTGGACAGAGTGTGAGACATGAGTCACGGCTTGTCCCTAATGCTTCAGAGTTGAGGCAAGTCCTCTGAATGACTGATCACCTTGATTAATTGTAAGTAATTGCTACCCACATTTCTTATAATAACATAATAGATTAAACTTGTTTACATAGCCTGGGTCATTACCCCCATGCACATTCCTTCAGAGTGCCAGGTACCAAATAGGGTATCAATTAACACAAAATTGCCATCTTCTAATCTCTTACCAGCACCATCAGAGAGCACTGCATAGCATCTTGGCTAGGATCTCTATTAGCATTTTGAAGTGTTACCAGCTTCTGTGCACAGCCTGGGAATGACTCAGCCCATTCAAACCCTAATATCAAAGGCCCATTTGCATGTTAGGAGCACTGCATGGTACACCAATGGCATACCGCATGGACTGAGTGATGTCCATCATGCCGCACTAATTTACCATGCTGTGACAAATATCCACAAAGAAAGACTTGTCTTGGTGTGCTAAAACAATTGCCTGATTTGTGTCAACATGAACCAATGCGTTAGGAGCTAACAGCCCTCCTTCATGTAAAGACCTAACAGTTCCATAACTGGTGTTCTATGAGTAATGTACAAACGAACAAAAATATACATGGAAATTGGGCACATTCAGAAGTGGGTTTCATTGCATTAGTTTTCCTGATTATAATGCTGGTGTTTCTATTCCAGATTCTAACATTACTTCCACACTGCATTATCTCTTGCATTATGGAAGATCATGTCCTCCATCATGGAGGGCACGTGTTGCGGTGAGATACCTAAACTGCCTCCCTGTTGTAGGGTGGGGCCATTTGGATAGCCACAACACCCTATTGGTTGCCCCTCTGTTGCTGAGGCAGAATTTTGGCCTGTTAAGTCGTTTATTGGCTACCAAGGGGCTATTTAAGCTGCTGCGCTTTGCTGGGAGCTTTCTCTTCTCTGTGACATGTATCGGATCACCCACCCTCCTACCCTATATTTGGGGCTGTTCTTTGGCCTTGCTATGCCTGTCTAGGGGTTTGGAGCATGGGCCCGGTAGGAATTTTGCCATTTGGTTGATTGGCTGGTGCCATTGGGTTTTTGCCTACCGTGTAGCAAATCGTCACAAATTTGTAAGGTTGGCCGATAGTCATTGGTTCAATCTTTTGTGGAGGGGAAGTGGTTGGCTGTGCCTGCCCCCTCCATTGCTGCTAGAGAATTCTACTAAAGGAATCCAGGGGCTTGCCTTGCTTTTGTCTGAACCTGTCAAGGGGCTAGGGCAATGCCAGAGCCCCTGGGAGCATCTGGGGTGAGCTGTGAGATCAAAGCCAGCTTCTTGCTCCCCCAGGATGCTTTCCCTTACTGACATATGGTGGTGCCCAGTGTCAGTCCTGTTCCTGCCACTGTGCAGGTTCAGGTAGTCTGCAACCAATGCCTAAGCAACCACTCACATGCTTTAATCAATAAAGTTGTGGCCAAAATTAATGCCAAAAACCTTAAACTAAATTCTGTGTCTATTGTGTCTTTATTTGGGGGGGAGGGTTGGGGGTCTTCAGACGCAATGTGGTTTTTTGATTGATAGACCACCATGGCTGATTGATAGCTGGGTTTAACCAATGTTGGGGGTCCCCTGTGGTGCAAACCACTTCCAGTGGACCCCAATCAGTCACTAGGAGGGGTTGCTGTGGCCCGTTAGCCCACGGACTGGGCTTCTGGAGAGGAAGCACCTCTCTCCAAGACCCCTTAAGGGAAGCCCCTGATGGGATGGGGTGGGGGCCCTGGTGGTCAGTTGATGGTCAGGGATTCACTTCTTAATTTCAAACTGCATGGGTGAAAATGAGATATCTGGTGATTACAGGTGGGTGGCCCATCTGTCAAATCTGGCCCAAAGGGGTTTAGGGAGATAAGGATCTGACTCTCTGTGGTTGGATACACTTCCCCATCCATGAAATATTGTATATCAAACACAGACTGTATGTCAAACACAGCACCGCCTCTTGGCAGCCCATTCAGAGCAGGACCAGAATCATCCTTACTGCTCCAAGAGCCTTGCTTGCATGATCCAGTAGCGTTGACCATCTGCCATATATCGTATATTTGCTAGGACATACACGGAATGATTTCAGCACCTTCTTGCATCTCTCAGTTCTGGTTCTGTCTTGACCATTCTACAAATCTACTCTTTTTCACTCTTTAAAATGTCCCCTTGCACCTTGTTCTATTTTAACTGCGTCATTCCTAGGCTCTACATTGTTAAGTAACAAGACCATTTCTCACCCTCTACTCAGTGCAATGAATGTCTGTATTTATAGGCTACAGCCTATTTCCCTCCTAGCCATTCCCCCCCCCCATTGTGTACATGTTCAGCGTCCCTCAGTCTCTTTATTTGATAGCCTTTCCCAATAATATCACACAGTTCTTGTCACTCTGACCTGTTCACTCAGCCACCAGTCTCTCGCCTGCTCTCCCGCCTCTTCCTTTTGTTTAGAGTTGTGTCTCACACTATAAACATTATTTTGGAAGAGGTTTAACAAGAGTTGGATTACAGCTTGTAGATATGAATGCCTCTAGTTATATATCCCAAGACTGTGTTTACCTCTTAGGCACTGCAACATAATCAAACAATTGCACTGAATTTTTCAATAGGTAGTAGGCCTACGTCTGTCTTCTATTCTGCTCCTGGGCACATTGTGGTTCTTCACTTCACATCTGTGGTTGTGAATTTTATTTCCAGTACAAGGATTTAGTACTTTATCCTCATTAAATCTCATTGCCTTTCCAACCACAAATTCCTCCAATTTAGGTCCATAAAACTCATTCTATGCTCTAACGGCCCATTGGGTCAAAATCACTAATGATGACAAAAACTTTTCCCCTGGCCAGATTATCATAACTCTTACTTGGCCATGTGTGAAATGCATTTTGGAGAAACATTGGGCTCACCGAAGTATAGCAAAGTGGATAAAAATCTGAACTTGGATCTCAAAAGGATTCATCAAGCCTGTGGTGGATTCATTCTTTGGCCCTAGGTTCCCAGTCTCCGCTCCCCATCTGTGTAATGGGAATCATTGTGACAACCCTCACAGATAAAGATCAAAAACTTCACATGCTAATTCTAATTAGTTGATAAAACGTAACTTAGATTTTGACTAGCAGTTGTGAAGGAAAGATGCTATAATATTCCAGAAAATAATCTAGTATGGCACAAAAAAAAGGTTATTTTCACTTAGTGATATGCCCAAATTGTGGGAAATGGCCACACACAAAAGTACCAGTGTTGAGGTAATGCTTACCACCCACCAATGGGTATTTTAGACAAGTCACTAGGAAAACTCAATTTCCCTGGGCCAAGTATACATAGTAGTGCCATTTGTGTTTGTATGTGATTGGGTTCAGGTTTCCTTGCTATGAATAAAACAAGGAAGGGATGCCTAATTGACTGTAGTCCAGGAAAGCTTATGCCACAACAAATGTGCTAAGCCATTAAAGTGTTGTTGTTTTTTGCCGCAGCCAGCGAACCCAGCTGCCCCTTGGACGTTACTGTTTGAATTTGGTGGTACTTGTACAATGAGCCACCATTTTCTGTGGTTCATTGAAGAACAAGCAAGTGGTAGGTCTTCTGCACGGAGAAGATGAATAGATGCTATTGGGTGAGAGAGAGAAGGCAGAACTGTTCAATACCTACTTTGCCTTTGCCTTCACCCAAAAGGAAAGCAGATCCCAACCTGGTGGTAAAAACAAACAAATAAACAAAGCAAGGAGGGAACTGCAGCGAAAATTAGGAATTTTGAGGTGGCACTTTTTTCAGCTGAAGGGCCACATTCTCTTGTGGGCAAGTTTCTGGGGGCCATAGAGCAGTTGAAAACATTGGTAGAGTAATGAATTTAACTCTTCCCTTCAAACAATAGGTTATATTTTAGCCATGCAAAAGGAACAAGCTTTTTTCTAGTGCTGTGATCCAATTTGACTAAATCTTGAATTCAGAATTCTTGCATTTCTGCCTTTGTTACTACAGTGGTACCTCAGATTACAGACACTTCAGGTTATAGACACTTCAGGTTACAGACTCCGCTAACCCAGAAATAATACCTCGGGTAAAGAACTTTGCTTCAGGATGAGAACAGAAATCGTGCTCCGGCAGCGCGGCAGCAGCAGGAGGCCCCATTAGCTAAAGTGGTGCTTCACGTTAAGAACAGTTTCAGGTTAAGAATGCACCTCCAGAATGAATTAAGTTCTTAACCCGAGGTACCACTGTACCTTGGTGTGTGGGGGGGAGGGGGAGTCTTGTGAGTACATTGAGCACAATCAGGGCACAAGCAGCAGTGCACAGTCTTCTATTAAATAATGCTTTTGAAAAATGCAGACATTAAATGTGGCTAGCACAACCCCCTATGGAACTACCTATCTGATCTTAGGCAGGCTTAATCCCCTCTTGAGCTGCTACCATGTCCCCAGATTTCATTTACCTATGTGAGAAATGAAAAGTCTATGACCCTTTTGGTTTCCCAGTGCAATAAATGAGAAGACCAAGGATTCAGATTTTGAAATCTTGATTTGGATTTAGGGTGCAAATTGAGTCTGATCTGGTCTGTATCAATCCAAACTAAATTTGGAAGGGGGAGACTTGCATGATATTCATTTCTACACAGACACACACAGAGAGAGAGACAGACAGACACACACCACCACCACCACCACCACACTTCCAAGCTATCTAGAGGCATTATCACACTTCAAGAACCACTTCCAGACATGCAGACACACTCAAATATGATGTGGCCTCTGGGCAGGTGTGTAGCCTGAGGAGAGTCTAGCAGGGCACATCTGGATGATTGTAAGCCTTCAGAGTTCAAATGTATTCAGAGAATTGTTGTTTATCCCAGTCAATTTTGTGGGGCCACTTCAGTGAGTTGTATAGCATTGTGCCTGCTCTCTCTTTTACTCTTTGTCATATCATTTACAGGGAATTGTTTCTGCTGCCTGACAGTTCAATAAATTCCTCACATTTCCACTTCACTGACATTTTTATTCAGGAAAGGCCTTTTAAAAAAACCCTCTCATACCCTGTGAAGTGCAGTTTTGTTCTTCTTACTTTGTGTTTGTTTGTGTGTGTGTGTGTGTGTGTGTGAGAGAGAGAGAGAGAGAGAGAGAGAGAGAGAGGGAGAGAGGGAGAGAGGGAGAGAGAGATGTGTGTCTTCCCTTTTAAACTAGTTTGTAAGTACTGATGATATTTGGTGAGAGTCTGTCCTAGTTTTGCACAATGTATTGTGGTACAGCACCTGCAACTGAAACTTTTCCATTTCATCGTTCTAAATTATACCACTCAAAAACATTGCAATTATTCTTCCTACCAAGCTATATAATTTAGGCAGGAAAGAGTTCAGCAAAAGCACTTAAAAACACTGTTTCTGTGCCAAAGCTGTTCTTGTTCCCATCACATACATAAGCAGCATGTGTAATCTGCCTGCTTGGTTTTAATAAAAGACATTGAAACCACTCAGCTGATTTGCACACACAAGGAGTCACCTGGAAATTCATGGTCTGTAGGCAATAATGATATGGTTTAATTTGCTAAAAAGTTGCTGGTGTACCTTTGAATTTAAGTTATAATGTCTCCCCAGGCCTCCCACCCCATGGCAGAGAGCAGCTTAGACCAAGGTGGCTACAGAGTTTCTCTCTGACATCAGAGAAGCTAAGCCAATGGTAGCCAGTGTCTATGACCCCTCTTGTTTCACAGACTGGTTTTGACAGTAAAGCAGATGAGGCATTTGCTCCTTTGCAGAGCTAGTTTTTGAAAACTTGTTACACATTTCCCCTCTTACGATTCTTCTCCCATTCTGCAAAATCTCATTGATCTCCCAAGAAATAATGAAGTCACCAAATATTATTAACCTACGAAGAAGGCAGTTTGCTTCCCACTTCTATCCTGGTAATTAGATGGCACTTCCCAGGGGCAAAAGGGCTCTGTTGTGGGCTAGCAAAATGCTACCAGTGTCAGCTCTTAGATCACTTCATTATAGCTGGGCTGTGTGGTGCCTGAAGAGGCTTCATGTTGGGAATGGTGATGTGGAGGTCTGCAAATGGCACAGCGGCAGAGAGAAGACCTCCCTGCTCCTTGTGATAGCTTTACTCCTCTGGAATGTCAGCAGTAATCAGGGAGCAGGTTCTGCTCACTCCCAATAAAGTAGAAAAGCAGGTCATTCCACTTAGATGTCCTGCATTGCTATTTTCTTTTTATGGATAAGTTACCACTACTTTGGCAATTGGTACTTTTGGTCACATGGCCAAAAGCAGACCAAATACAATTGACCTACTCACAACTCGAAAACAGAGTGGAGAACTTGTGGCCTAGATGCTTCTGAATTACA
Organism: Podarcis gaigeae; assembly: GCF_964106915.1. Classification (NCBI taxonomy): domain Eukaryota; kingdom Metazoa; phylum Chordata; class Lepidosauria; order Squamata; family Lacertidae; genus Podarcis; species Podarcis gaigeae. The sequence goes on along the minus strand of NC_139682.1, from coordinate 45,607,126 downwards.
GCTCCCATCAGCCTCCAGACCAGCTGGGGGTGATGGGAGTTGGAATTCAGCAACAGGGCTACAGGTTCCTCCCCCCTTTCTTAAAAGGACCCCTTTAGCACCTGCTCAACTATATGTAGGACTGCAGACCAAGTGAACTGCCTGTATTCTTGTAATATTTCCATCACTACAGTGGTACCGCGGGTTAAGAACTTAATTCGTTCTGGAGGTCTGTTCTTAACCTGAAACTGTTCTTAACCTGAAGCACCACTTTAGCTAATGGGGCCTCCTGCTGCCACTGCGCCGCCGCACGATTTCTGTTCTCATCCTGAAGCAAAGTTCTTAACCCAAGGTACTATTTCTGGGTTAGTGGAGTCTGTAACCTAAAGCGTCTGTAACCTGAAGCATCTGTAACCCGAGGTACCACTGTACTTAGTAAACCATAAGAAAGCACTTAATCCCATTTTACAGAAAGGAGAATGACAATGCTTCAAGTGTTGGTAGAGCTCCTGGCAGGATCCACTTCCTAGTAGCCAGGGCATAACACAAGTATCTATCCTCCATCATCTTGTAAAAATCTGGGGGTATTAGATATTCAGGAGAGTTCCATACAACCATAGAGTTCTCAGTGCAGGATCTCAGTGCAGGAAATACACTACTCCAGCATCCCTGATAGGTGGCTCTCCAGCTTCTGCTTAAACAAGCTACCGAAAGCAATACAGAATAATAATTACAATGAATGGATACTCAAGAAAATTTTAAACAACTGCAAAGGCCTGTCAGCATTTTTTTTTAAAAAAAGGCTTTGCTGTGCATGTAAAAACAAAATATGTCCTCATAATATCAGCATGTTTCCCACCATAGGTATCACACACATACATGCTCAGACTGATGGCATCTTCCCTCTCCATGTAATGATAAGCAGTGTTTACAGCATGAAATATGTAGTGGTCCTTAACTATTATTAAAAATCACAACTACTTGATTTTGTAAGGATTCTGCACCAGATTCCTTTTGGAAGGGGTCATAGTTTGTACCTGAATATACAACAAACAGCTTGCTGCTTCACCTTATTTTGTACTCTGTCCTGATTAGTGCTCTATTTCTACTTGTGAATCTGATGGCCATATTATATTTCCCTTCTATCAACTCTTTATTGTACCACGATCCTGGTCTGAGACTCAACTTCTTCAGGAGATGAGCCTGGGGATTCAGAGTGGGAGAAGGAATTGCCCTCAGGGCCAGCCCCAGAAGCACCTGTCCAACTGCAAGCACTTTCTCAAGAAGAGCCTGTGGTGCCAATACTCTTCTGACCTGAGAATGTTGTATTGCCCTCCTCTGACTGGGAATTCCAACTCAGAAGCCCTATAATCTCCCCTTCTCCGTATTGAGACCAAGCTGCAGTTACTATGTATTGCTCAGTTTGAGGTAGCATCTGTACTCTGCTCTCCCGAGGTCTCCAGTCTGTACATTAGATGGAGCTGTTCAGGATAGCCTTGCTTTGCTTCTTCTGAAGACATTGCTCACAACAGAATTATTCTTTGACCTCTCCACCCACTGCATGCTCCGCTATTGGGGGCGGAGAGCAGTCGGGGGCATGGCTGGCACCTGCAGGAGCATGGTACGCATGCCGGGGCCGTGGTATGTCACCCGCAAGGGCATGGCGCGCCTTCTGCCCTTTTGGGGGCGTGGTGCACCGCCTGTGGGGGCGTGGTGCCCAACGCACAGGGGGTGCTCTGCACATGTCGGGGGGGGGGTGCCGTGATGGCACCCTACTGTAATAGTGGTGCCAGGGGCAGTCTGCTCCCTCCACACCCCCATTCCTTCACCAGTGCTCTCCACCTGCCTTACTTTTTGTGATGCTGTTGGTTAACTTCCTGCAGTGTTGCACTAGGCCTTTGTAGGCAGAGGGGTTGTGTCTTGGACTTATTAAGGGATATTTGGAACTGCTTAAATAAGAAGTCTACAGCCCCTGTTTAACAATCTTTGAAGAGTTCTATCAGTGTCTGGACACTATGGTTTTAGGGTTTCTTTGTTTTAATGATGTGCGGATCAGTTAGGTGGTTTCAAAACCTTTCAGTTAAAAAGGGGAAGTTGACATTTGCTGTTCATGCCTGCAATATATTTAAACTTGTTATAAGCGCTAGAAGTGACATTAAGAACTGACCACACTCTCCTGAGCATATTAAGAAAGGTAAAATGCTTTCTGTGTTTTCTGCAGTTTAGGGAAGGGCTTATCACAACATGTCAAGGAAGCTTTGGCCTGAAAGATTGAAAAGCTTTTAGTGGCTTTCCTCTTCACTTTTGTTTGTTCACCAAAACATCCCCATTTTCCATGTCAGTGGTGATTTTCTTTTCAGCCCAAGATATAGCCTTTGAAATACCCTTCTGGCTCTGGGTTACCCATCCTTGGAATTCAAGGACTCCCCAAGTCCCATCTTGGAATCTGTGGGATCAACCCAACTAAATAAGCACATTATAGAATGGACAAGGAAACTCTCTCTTAGGCTATTGGTCTTGAAATGAGACGCTGGGTAGGATTTTGGAGGGCTTGTTTTGGATAAGTCTGCAGCCCTAGGGTCCATGGAATGAGCTCCACTTTGTTCAAAACACCAGCAGCACCGCCTGGTGTTCTAACTAGTGTTGCATGCTTCCTCTTAAACAAATTTCATCAGCGTGAAATGAACTGACACTGTGCCCGATTGCATTATCGTATCCGTATGACTCTGAAGTTTGTTGGTTGAGAGTGGCTGTCTGATGGCTCCCCTCTTCATCCCCATGCATGGAAATGAGACATGTATCTCAGAGACACTATCCTGGGGAGCATTAATGTATAAATAAACACATGAATAAAACATAGCAGCTAAATGAGCAACTCTGCCAGGGTCAGACAAACAGTCTGAGCATTCAGCAATATTATCTACATGGTATTGGAAAACTCAGACTAGTGATAGCCCCTATTTATTATTTACTTATAGTTTAGAAAGCACCAGTTGGCTTGTATAGGCTGCATTGTATCCCGTTCCCATTGCTGACGTCAATGGGATTATGCCTAATGCACCGTGAGCTAGGTTGCAAGCTATCTCCATCACAGAATTTAAAAGTGTACTGCTAGGCTGGCAATAGGGCATTGTGAGTCACACACATCCCTTACAGAGCACCATGATCTCCTGACACAGGTGGGGGAAGTGAGGAAAGGAGGAAGAAAACTGGCCACGGTTTAATTGCCTGTGTCAACTTCATTCAGTTGCACACACAATTTAAAACTACCTATCTCCTGGCATGAAGTGTCTGCGTAGTAGCAAAACAACTAGCCAACTGGTAATTGTATCTTAAAAGAACTTCCAAAATGGAGTGAGCCTTCATTCATTTCATCTGTTGTTAGCAGCTGAATTCATGGTCAGGGTGATTGTGCTTTGGTGGGCTTTGCCTAGAGGCATTCAGTGGACTAAATAAACAGCTATTCCTTGGATCATGAGGACTATAAAGGCTGTCAGGTAAACTTCTTAGAGTCCCAAGCACTTTGTTTTACAGGCAGGAAATGCACAACTCAGAAGCAAAATGTGATCCTCAGGCATTATCTGAATGCAGCAATATTGCTGTAGCTAAGCAGATCCAGATCTGGACGTGAGAACATCGACACACTACCATAAGGAGAAAGGCAGGAAATCAGTGCAATAAAAATGATTTTTCCTGTAGGTAAAAAAGACGATTGCAGGACAGTACTAAATTAGAGGACTCTCTCTGTCTCTGCATTCTTCAGCTGTGTGGTGCACCCCTTTCTGCCTCAAGTGCCCAAGTGAGATTTGACCAATTCCATGGACCACAGCAGAGAGTCATGGAGTTGGAGCACCAACTAATATTGGTTCTGGTTCACTCAAACAAGAAAGCCAAGTCACAAGTCCGAGAGGAAGAAAATCAACCTGGGGACAACAAACTAATGCAAATGTGTTGGGTACAGAGCAGCTGAGAGACAAGCAACGTTTGGCACCTCCTGTCTTTGAAGTTTTCTACCTCAGCTGTTCATGAGAAAAACTTGTAACTAAGGATTACCACTGCTTATTTCCTCTTCCCTCCCAATCCATTTTACTTTTGTGCCACGCCTTTCCATTCTCATTTGAAAGCCTGATGACAGAAACTGTCTTTCTAGCGATCTGCAAGCTGCTCCAGTATTATTATTATTATTATTATTACTACTACTACTACTACTACTGAACTGGTGTATCTCAAGGACTGCCTCTCTCCAAATGAACTGACACGGACCCTCCAATCATCTAAAGAAAGTGACTGGTATTTCCTGGTGTTTTAAAACCTCTTATTCGCTTGCCACCTGTATGGCAGAGTTCTTTATAGACCGGTTATCTGTTCATAGCCAAGGGGCATTGCCTTATGATAGGATGCAGCACAACTTCAACAACAATGTGAGATTGACTTCCATACTTCCTTCTTTAGTAACTAATGGTAGCTCTCTCTTTTTTCACCTCCTTGATTCTGATAGTCTTTCTTTAATAAATGTATACTTAGCACAATTGGACTTTAAGTGCTGCATTTTACAGGAGTGCTGATCTGGGACAAATTGTTAAATTGGTAACACTGACTGCATTCTTTCTCTGGAAATGGCAGCTCTTAGAAACTTAACCACTCAGAGTTAAAACCTGAAAAGCTTAGGAGTGTCAGTCCCTTTACATTCACAGGAGGGCAAGCTGGAATAAAGGTGGTGGTCACAGCAGAGAGAAATCTTTGCTTGACACCTGATTCTCAAGCAGCTCATGCTGCTGTTACACACACACACACACAGAGAGAGAGAGAGAGGGGGGGGGGCTTTCATGTTCTTCAGCTTCTCTGATGTGAATCAAAGGGTGCTGTGTTCAAGGTGGCAATTCTAGAACATTGAGATTGAGATATTAAGAAGTATCGCATTTACCATAGCTGATTGATGTCAGGTGTTGTCCTCCAGGCTGAGACCATGTAACGTAAGGTGTCAAGATCCAGAAGTTTTCTCTTGTTTCCAGTGTTCTTGGATCAGATGACATCTCTGTTTAAGTAGCTGATCAAACAGAAAGGTCATAATTATCTGAATTAAAGAGCTTTACAACCAGTTGTTCAGCTTTTTTGGGTCAAGATTGCAGATGTATAGTTCCTAAAACATGTGTCTAGGTCAGTTGTTTCTCTTACCCATGATGGAATATGACATCTTGGGCTCTGGCACTCAGTGGTATAAATTATATTGCTTGACTTGCAGGTGATGCTTTTTTTTTTGGCTAAAGTAAGTTCTGCCAGTCATAGGGCTCTTGAACTTAACTGCCTCCAGGAGATAAGTGGAAGTAAGACAACGTTTGGATTCACAAGGCTGTGATCTAGGATTGCTGATTGGTGGTTTAAGCATAGTTCTCACTAATCTGTGTGGATGTGGAGCCTGGAAAATGCTACAACAGGAAGCTTGCAGATTGCTTTAGGAACATGTTCAGAGTTCACTAACAATGGGTAGCTTTCTCTGAATGCCAGGTGATACTAGATTAAAATCTATACTGAAGGGGATACAGTTTCCTTGGTTGGCTAACACTATACTTTCATGGATAACAGCTTTTCTAGATAAGATGGTAGCCAGGTCAATGGCATGTGTAGGAGGTGCTCTTTAAGTTCTTTTTTGGTGATGTTGTTATTTGCAAAAGCATCTGATGCTGAAAGCCAAGCTGTAGATGAATTTTCTCTTTATGCTTTTGGGATGGCAGTAGATTTGTTATAAAGATCTGTGACTATCTGTTGTTCTCAGTGGTAGAGGAGAACATCAAGGGATGTCTGGGTTTTCGATGGTGCCATGAAACCTAAGTGACTGAATGTAGAGATTGGGGCCAGGCTGCCCCCCAACTCATAACAGTACCATAGAGTAAATTGTCCTGTCAGGCTTGGCTATGTCCATTTCCCTTACCCTGGGAGGAAATGGGTAATCAATCTATTGTTCACCCTCTAGTCTGTCTCAGAAGCTCAGCATGTAAAGAGGTTTCAGCTAGTTGCTCCAGTTCAGAAAGCACGAGCCATTCTTCACTCCCTACACCAATAACTTAGGAACCATCACAACTTTTTAAAAATGTATTTTTATTAGAGATTTTCTTTGTTTACAAAAGTATGTGCAACGTCTCTTTTTTTTCAAGTAACATTTTTTACAGATCAGTTTAATTTGTTGAGACATTAGGAAGAAAACGGGGAAAGAGGTGGAGGGGGAAAAGGTGAGTGGGGTTGGGGTTGGGTGGCGATGTTTCTATTTTACATAATATATGTGGGATTTTGTGTCAGTGTCGCTTGTGCAGGTTCTCTGCTCTTCACTTTTGTTCCTTTGGTGGTGAGAGAGGTTAGGGTTGGCTTAGGGTGTGGTTGTTTGTTTGTGATTGGCTGTGGTGAGCTTTGTTTTCATGTGTGAGTGGGGTGTGTGTGTGTTTTGGATCAGGTTAGTCATATTGATTTGTATGCTGTTGGTGAACCACAACCACTTTGTAACTAAGACAAGTTTTACTGCCTGTGCAACTTTTTCAAAATGATGTATGGAAAAGCACATGAATCTCACCTTTGGCGAGTTTGTAGGTAAAACATTTTTAACTTATCAAACGTAGTCGTGTCTCCCCCCCCCCCCATGCTAGGGAAAGTGTGAAACTTTAGAAGAAAACATTTTAAGAAGACATTTTTGAGGTTTTACAGTCTATATTTCCATGCTTTACTTTGCTGCATATTTTGTGATTTTAAATCTGTACTAGTGTTTTCTTATCAAAGGTCACTTGCCCCAAACCTGGATATATACACCCAGGGAATTCTCTTATATCATTTTTTTTCCTTGAACCAACAAAACCTGCCTCTGGAGGTCTCAATTGTGTGTGTGTTGGGGGGAGGGGGCTCTGGGAGCTCCAGTTTGAGGCTAAGTTTCAGGAACTGGTTGTTGCCCTTCTGCTGGTGATGCATGTCCCATGGATATGTCTGGCTCCTCATCTTCTATGTATGTGTCTTGCCTGCTGTGGCATCATCATACCATAATTGATATTTGATAATGATTTGCTAATTGGCAAGCAATGGTATTTAGCATTGAAGGTTTGACACAAAAATCTCAAATATTCTTTAGAAATACTTTCTGTATCATTTCCCAAGGAGTTCTTGCACATCCGTCACAGAACACTTATGTCAGGGACACAGAACTTCTGCTCCTCCACATGTTGGATTCCAGCTCCCATCAACCTTAGACAGCATTGTCAATGACCAGGTATGATGCGAGTTCAAAGTGTTGGTGCTGACCTTTAAGGCCCTAAATGACCTCAGTCCTGTGTACCTGAAGGAGCGTCTCCACCTCCATCGTTCAGCCAGGACACTGAGGTCCAGCACCAAGGGCCTTCTGGCAGTTCCCTCCCTGTGAGAAGTGAAGTTACAGGAAACCAGGCAGAGGGCCTTCTTGGTAGTGGCGCCTGCCCTGTGGAATGCCCTCCCATCAGATGTCAAGGAAACAAGCAACTATCTTACTTTTAAAAGACATCTGAAGGCAGCCCTGTTTAGGGAAGTTTTTAATGTTTAATGTTTAATGCTTTATTGTGTTTTTAACATTTGGTTGGAAGCCACCAGAGTGGCTGGGGAAACCCAGGCAGATGGGCAGGGTATCATCATCATCATCATCATCATCATTATTATTAATAATAATAATCCAGCAATACATGAAGGGCCACAGATTTCCCAATCCATGCCTTAAGTATTGCTGCTGGCTACATTCTCAGTTCATGATTAGGCATCCCATTGTGAACTGAGGGTGGCACCCAACAATAGCACCTCATTAGTGCAAGGATTTGCACAATGGGATTTCCTCTCTCTCTTCCCCCACATACACCCGGGATCTCCTTGGAGGATTGGATGAATCCCTAGAACGGATTTAGGGAGTTCAGGGGGAGGAGTCTTGTTGCACAAGCAGAAACACTTGCACTGATGGGACACCTTACTTAGTGCTATATTGGATACAACCTTGGGTGCACCTAACATTCTCCCTGGGCTGAACATTGCAGAGGATGATCACTATTATTGGTTGGCAAACAGGTTTTTAGGGAAGCTTACCTGCCACTACACAGCTTCTTAGTGAGAATCTCTTAATAAGCTTCAAAAAAACCCAAAACATAAAAAACCCACCCTGGAAAATAATTTGAAATCATTACATCACATTTGATAGCGGACATGCAATATTGTTTAATTTTTTTTCAATATTTGACAGTTCACAGGGATTGCTATTTATTTTTTTAGCATCTGACAACATTAGATAGATGTCATGTAAAGGCATCTAATGTCTGGCAGTTGCCAGCTAATGAGATTTCATGTTTGATGCTAATCCAAATCAAAGAGATGCCAATATGGAATTCTGAATTTGAATTTTCAGAATTTCAAATATTCATGAAAGTCTGTGTCGGCTCTAATGAGTGCATATCTGGATAATCCTGAAAAAGCAGCAAATGTGAACTGTTCATCCAGGTTCTGTCCCACTACTGTTATTTAATTTTCTGGTCCTCATGAACTGAATCCCATTCTCCCATCTATATAGTGTGAAAAACCTTGGCACTTAAACACGGAGGCCTCTACCCGATGCAAACATTCTCTTTGCGGGGGGGGGGGCAGGGCAGGGAGAATGTCATCTGAAGCTGAGACTCTGAACAACGAGATAGATGATGTAGCCTGGAGCAAAATGATATGGCTAAGTTACGAATTTCTGAAACTGACAATGTTTTTAGCACTGGTGCCCGTTGGCATTAACTTCAGCCATAGCAATGTCTTTGCTCTAATTGGTTTTTAATGCAGAAACAAGACCAGTTAGTGAAGGTATTCTCATATTATTTTTTCCTCCTTTGCTTCCAGGGGTCTTTTAATTCATGTGCTATGCATGCTGAATCAGAATTCTCAAAAGGACCCTCAGAGTCCCTAGCTGAATATTTGCATACACAGGTTGAATCCTCCTAATTGTGGTTCCTTGTAATTGGTCCCACTGTTGTCCATGTGTGGTTTCAATCACAGCTTTTATTTTCATCACTTCACCATTCTGTGTTCTTCTCCATCGCTCTTCCATTCATTTGATTTCCCCTTCCTTCTAGATGGAGTATTTAGTCTTATATTCAGGGCCATGCCCATGGTGATGGCATTTCTGTACAATTGCAAAGCAGAGCTTTTTTTATATATATATATAAAAAATGATCGTGTACATCTTACTGTACTGTATTTCCCACTTCAAATTAGGATCTAACATTTGACCAGCCTATTTGATAGAATAAAAGCAGCCAAATACTGTGCTTGGTATTAAACTAAAGGAACATCATTGAGGACTCACGTCTTACATCCCTAGTTCCAATTTCTTCTCCTTTAGGATCCATTAAGCTGTCAGAGGCTCTTCCCCTTTGTAGTGTATATAGTCATCTGCAGGAGAGGTTAATTTTGATTGAAGGAAGCATTTTCCTCTGATCCCTACTGACAACCGCAAGGACACTTTCAAGTGTGAAAGGTGCAGACACCATGTTGTAATTCTGAAGCTGGGAGTGGAATTGGGGCTGGGATTATACACTGTAAATCTTGCACACACCCCTAAAACCACATTTCCCTTTCTCTACCAGGACTTATAGGGAAGGGAAGCAAATGACAGACTCGCACACTGAAGGGGAAGTGTCATTGTCCAGTACCCTTACATGCAGAAGGTCCCTGGCATCTCCTGGTGGGGCTGGAAGAGACCCCTGTCTGAGACCCTGGAGAGCTGCTGCCAGTCAGTGTAGACAATACTGAACTAGATGGACCCAACAGTCGGACACAGTATAAGGCATCATCCCACAGTTCCCTAGCAGCATGCGGATGGAATGGTCCTGCTTGCTGCAGGCCTGGGGCTTTCCCCAGGTAGACAGATATCTCCTCCATCAACATCTGTGGAAAACTCTGCTTTGTTGCCCTGCAGGACAGGCACATAACCATCATCTTTACTATTATCTTATCTGTCTATAGTAATAATAGTAGTGGTAGTAGTCATAGCAATAATAATTACAAGCAAGTCCCCACTAACATGGGGGTTATGTTTCAGGCCTATGTGCTTATAAGTGAAATGTGGACAAGGAGGTCCTTCCTGGGGGTCTTGATCCGACGAGAAGCAGCAGCACAATGGCTGAGAAATGCTGCCGGGCCACGTTTGAGTTGCTAAACCCCGCCTCCAAGCCTCCAGCCAATTGGCTGGCCACCTGGGGGCATGGCACAGCAGCCAGAGCAGTTGGGCAGGGGGCAAAACACCCCCTGCCAAAGCAGGAAATGGCTCCTGCTCACAACTCCTCCCCTTCCTGAGGAGGAGAGGCTCTACAGTACATACAACTTTCCACCCCACAGCTGTTGAGCGGGGTAGCGCAGCAGCTGTGAGAGCTCCTACACACAATTTTGGAGCCCTTTCCCCGTGAACTTTTTACTCACTGTGTGTTTACTTTTTGGGCTCTGGGGGACAAAACTGACAGATTTGCCCACCACTACTTACAATATAAGCTTCTAATGGAGTGTAAGAGAAAAGGACTATTGGATACTTTTCAGCCTGTCACTTGTGAGAAGGCAGGATCTCCTTGGAGAGGCAAGGTGGCTATTGTGGATGTGAAAAGAATAAAAGACAAAACCTTTACTTTTAAGCCCATTTGTATATCTTCCCTTCTGCGACTGACAGTATAATTTTCTGTCCCTGAAAAAATGTCCACGGTCAATCTAGTCAATACAGCATAGTCCAGTTTTGCCTACCTCTTTGCTCCTTCTATCATCCACATTTTTGTCCCTTTATTTTCTTGGCTAACTCAACAAAAAAAACCAAGTGAGCCATCAACAACCTTGCCATAACAAGTTTCCCTTGGAAGCCTGCAGATGTTTGCCAATTTTAAGTTCCTAAAAAGTGTTTATGTTGAACAGGGTTGTCAGAAATGCATTTAAATTATAAAGACTGGATTGGTGTATGTGTGTGTGTGTTTAGTGGGGAAAATGAGCCGATTTCTGCTCTAGAGAGAGCACATACGGAGCAATTCATGTTTTCTGCCTCACCAGGTCCTCAGCTGGTGTAATTCAATGTTGCATTCAAATAGTGTTGAAGCCAATAGCACCGGAATAGAAAACCAAATGCAACTACCAAAACAATGTAGCTTCAATTAGGATGAGAATAAATACCAGCACCTGCCCTCCTCGTGTCTCCACCTTTTATAGTCCTTTGAGAAACAAGGAATTGAAAGGGTAATTCATCCATCATTTTATTCTACTGATTTATTTATACCCTAGGCCAGAAATTTGCAACCTCTCAGGGACCTGCAAGCAAACCGGAGAAACTGTTGCAGACACCATGCACAATCTACAGCCACACATGCATGTACGCTTTGCAACCTTGCACACACACACACACACACACACACACACACACACTCTTACTCTTCTCTCCTGCAGGAAAAAAACCATTTGATTGGCTACAGTAGGCTTCTTTCAAGCATAATTTCAGTGGAGGGTGAGGAACAGGGGAGGGGGAACCCAATGGGTAGCAGGAAATGCATTGGCTCATGTGCATCCATGGGTGCCATGTTGCAGACCCCTTCTCTAAGCGAAGACATTCATTCTATGTGTGGTGGAAGTGGTTTGAACATCCCCCCACCCCCCAATAAACCCCCAACCCACAAATGCCTCTGGATTTTCCACATTTAGCATGCATTGAATGCTATGTCTGACTTCACTCTCAGATTGAATGACAACCACTATAATGTACTGATTCATCATCTACCACTTTTTCCAGAAACATTTCACATGATTCCCCCCCCCCCACCTTTCATTCTCCCACTTCTTTAGATCCCCCACCTCTTTTCTGCACACCAAATTGAATCAATTTATTAAAATGTTTACCAAATTGGCATGTCCCGATCTACCAGCAGTGACAGAGAAAAATGGGTCATTCTCTTCTCTGGTGTTCCCCTGCTCATTAGGAAGGATAATGCTTCAGTAGCAAGGGAGCTATTTGCAACATGCCTGAGCGGTGAAGACTTATTAAAAGGGAGACACATGACTTCAGAAGATAAGTGGTACTCAAAATGATGAATGGCAACCGGCATCTCACCACGGGATTCCCCACAGAAACCTTGCAGCCCCAAACTCTGCATATGGCATGATTATGCAAGAATGAGAGCCAAGTGAAAGATGACTGTACATATTCAAGCATTGTGGAGATCTACCCCACCCATGTTATACTAACAGAATGAGAAATGTGATTGGACTAAATTCTATACCAAATGATAATTCACCACTGAGTTAATATACTCTGATAGTAATAGCAATTATAATACAATACAGTGGAAATGCATCACAAGAAAGCGGTCAAAGGTGGACGCAGATTTGTGTAAACTTTAAATGTGCTAATTTATATGTAGTTATGTAGAAATAATTACTAACAGTTAAGCAAATACATCTCACCATGGTCGGAAAGACTGTGACTAGTTGCTCATTATTGAGAACACTTCTCTCCCATCTCATGGTTCTTTATCTCTAAAGTGGACTTGGACCAGCCAAACCTTCAAACTGAAGATTCTGTAAAGTAGGGAACATGGCCACTGTAAAGTCACTTGTGCTTGACAGATGGTCCTCTGAAATGCTCTATCTAGGTTGAAGACAATTTTCCTCTTCTCTAGATCTGTCTCAACTACAAAGTAGATGCAACTGCATAGAAAGGTTCTGATAATCACTTGGGAAGAGCTATAACATGTGTTCACACCTCCTCACTTTATGACTAAATAAATAAAATAAAATAAATAAATAAATTTTTATTTCTACCCCACCCTTCCCAGTTTAAAAACCGGGCCCAGGGCGGCTAACAGCAAATCTAAAACATTGATTAATATGTGACTTAAAAACAGATAAAATACAACATAAATGCAGTATCAATGTCAATAAAATTCAAAAATTCAGGGTCATTTTTTTTTGGGGGGGGGGGGAAGAACCCAGTCAGTAAACATCAAATGATCACCAGGGCTAACTAGCCAAGTTGGTCCTACTAGGGCCAGCAAGGAGACCAGGGAAGAGTTTAAATGTGGGGTCCCAGAAGGGTTTCTTCATTAAAAAAAGGAAAGGGAAAAAGGAATGGAGGGTCAGGCTAATTCAAATTGAAGGCCAGGTGGAATAGCTCTGTCTTACAGGCCATGCGGAAGGAGATCAAGTCCTGCAGGGCCCTAGTCTCGTGGGACAGAGCATTCCACCAAGTCAGAGCCATCACTGAGAAAGCCCTGGCCCTGATGGAGGATAATCTGGCTTCTTTGGGGCCCGTGGCCCTTAAGCTATTATTATTCATGGATCTTTAGGGTCCTCTGCAGGACATACCAGGAGAGGTGGTCCCGTAAGTACGAGGGTCCTAAGCCACATAGGGCTTTTATGACATGCTTGTACCTGTTGTGTGCCAAAATCTTCTGTACCATTTGGGAGGAAGAGCCCATAGAAGACAGACATATGCCTCAGGGATCAGCTGTCTCACCCCAGAGTAAACTGTCTGCAAATGTCATCCTGCCAAGCAATATAGAAGATTGCAGTTGTAGGTAAAATGTGTCAGACCTTGCCCAACTTCTAGAGAGGATGCAACTGGGGCTCAGTATTGGAATGGGCAAACAAGCAGCAGCAGGGCAATTTATGTGGTCACAGGCAAATTAGACAGATGCTGATCAAAGGGTCAAATCCGAGAGCAGAGTCAGGTGAGCTCCAAGGCAGCAATTCAGGACTGGAGAATATGGGAGAAGGTGCTTTGATCAGAAAACTGGGTTCCAAACCATCAAGGGCTTCAAAGACCAGCACTGAAACCTTAAATTGGCCCTGGTAACAAGCAGGCAACCGGTGCAGATCCTGCAAAACTGATCTTATATGATCAGTCAGTCAATAATCATGCAGCAGAATTCTGCACTAGCAGAACAGTCTTCAAAGGCAGTCCAACCTGGAGCACATTACAGTAATGTAACTATGAGACAAGAAGAGCTTGGATCACTATGGCTAGGTTATCCCGATCTGGGAACTGTCACAGAAGCAGAAGGGAAAACATTTTTTAAAAAAATAAAAGAATGGAGTCATCAGCTCACTGGTGAAGAGACTGGGAATACAGAAATTGGCATGAAATAGAAATGTCAAAGCCCAGGTATGACAGGTTTTAATCCCAAGTGCTTTGACAGGGCTGTTGTCTGCCATGTTCCGTCTGAGCTCTGCAGAAAGAGACCCTTCTTAGCAAGCACCCTTGTCACACACACTGTCATGGTAATTTGACACAAGCCCCTTGAAGTGCTGGGCCTTTGGATCTCCAGTGACATTCTGGAGGAAAGCAGAAACAGACTGAGAATGTACATGGCTGGCATTTTGCACTTTGCCTTCATAGACCTGGTTATTTCAATCACTCAGCAGAGGTTTGGAGGAGTCTGTGCAGAATGGCATTCAATGTAAACAGAATGCATCTGGTGAGTTTCTATAAACTGAGCTGCTCATGCTTGTCAGGATGTGGCCTCCTGGGAGACAGAAGGAGGGGGAAGCTCAGCCCAGGCTTCCTGCTTAGGAGCAGCTGTGCCTGTCTCTGAACCTGGAGCAGTGCATGCCTCAATGGATGGGTTCAGAGCTGCTCTTAATTGTCCTACAAGATGTAAATGGACAGGAGATCATAGCCCACACAAGGGCATTATGTATCTTCAGCATACTGTAGCTCAAAGGGTGTAGACCAGGTGTGGAGAACCTTTGGCCCTCCAGATGTTGCTGAAGTGTATATAATAAAATTAAATGCAATTAAAAAGGGACTAAAACCTGAACTAGTGGTAAAGACCTATCTATTCAGCTAGGAAAGCCTCTCAGAACAACATATGAGGTATGTGAGATCTTTGAACTTGCAGGAGAAACTACCTCCTCTACTGGGTGCAGAAGAGATAAGGCGGTCTCTCAAGCCATACACTGTGATAATTTGACACCATACCTAGCTAAAGTGGGGATCTACCTGTTCTAGTGAAACAAAGACTTCTCCCAGTCACGCACCATTTGTGCCTTCCTAGTGCTTCCTCCTGCCCTCTCAGACAACGAGAAACTTCTGAATCTTTTCGATTTTCGGTTCTATTTCTAGCTGTTTGTGTGTTTTAATCCCGACGCCCTCCAGCCACCAGCTGCATTGCCAGATGGGCTGGCAGCTGACATCCCCACGCCTCCTGCTGAGCTCAGATCTGGAGGGACCTTGTGAGCAATGCTGCAGCTCAAACTTAGACTGTCGGCTCTACTTGCTACTTTTCCCTTGCAGTGGGACTTGTATTACGATGCTCAGGCACAGGCAGAAACCTAATTTGTACTGCCCCTTAAGCTTTTGCAAGACGTTCAATGTTACGAGGATTGGGAGAGCAACAGAGATGAGATTCATTTGTGGTAGAATGCCACTGATGCCATCTCTTGCCATAATAGGTGACATTTTCCAGATGAGAGTTTGGCCTATTAATTTTTCCAATACATTTTAATCAGGGTCATGAGTCCAACTCATGTTTTTACAACCAAATGGCCCTGAACCTTAGGAGAAATATAAATTTGCATATTAATCCAACTTCTAATAAGGGCCACCACCAACCTCCTTGTAGCTTCCCTTAAAAACCACCAGTAATTATAATACAGATACTGATAAATCACTCCCAGTACCCCAGGGGTTAGGTCCAGTAACTTTTGAGTAAAACTTAATTGAATACCACTCAACTGCTAGGATTACAAGAAGTTAACGTGCCCAGGTAAATAAAAAAGCTTTTGCTTGCTGAAAACTTTTCAGTGGTTTGAAAAGACAGGAATTTAGGCACAAGGCAAAAGTCTTTGGGGAAGGCATTTCATAACCAGTGTGTCACTGACTGAAAAGTCTTGAGCTCCATCTCAGCTCCTAGAAAATCCAGGGTTCAAAGCCTGTTTTCTCTGCTTGACCTAGCATCATGGCACTTGGTCTACTGTATGGGTTAAAGCATGCTGCTTTCTTTAAATTAGCAAAAGCATCCCTACCTGGTCTTTCTCAAAACAATGGAAAGTCTAGTGTCGCCCTGGGGATTCTATATGCAAGCCAGACTCCTGGATTAATGTAAAATGCTGATAATGTGTTTTGAACTGTGAAGATCCTTAAATCCAGCAGTGGTCAACTCAGCCAGTCTTTATAAAGCAGGTATTAAACCTCAGATAAGTGTTAATGTGGGGGCTTAACAAGTTGGAAAAAAATACATACTGTATCACTGTCCCTCAGGGGAGCCGACTTGGGCCTCAGGTTATGGGTGCTCAGCACACATTCCCTGGCCTCAGAACCCGATTTCTGGTGCCACTGGAAGTAAGGTTCCAAGGTCTTACAAGGCCTCGGATAGCATCTCTGTACCTAGTGTCACCCATGAAGCTTCATATGATATGTTGAGAACTTGCAAAACAGTAAATTCAGAGGGAATCAAAGAGAGGAGCCCACACAGCTCCAGATTCCAAAGCAATTAATTCATAACAGAGCTAAACATATTTGAAAGTTACTGGATATTCCAATTTCACCAGGCATTTCTGAATGAAAAATTTCTGAGCAACATCTGTATTTTTAATATGAAAAAATCAACTGTAGTATTGGAATTCTTCCCATAGCAGACACAGATAATTTCCTAGGCTGATGCTGACATGGTAAGTGTTTCCTAAAGTAGACTGTATAAAGATTATTTCCATGCCACTGCATATATACATTCTCAAGATTGTCAAATATTGTTTCACATGATTGCATATACACTCTTAGGACTGTCAAATATGAAACACCATTGTATATCAGCTATCAAATGCTACCAAAATATCATTGGTTAGATATAAAATGTCATTGGATACCATTAGGGGGATACCAATTGTTCTAGGAAGATATTCTGCCATTCAAAGGATTGCTGCAGAACATTCAATGGCAAAATTTGCAAAGCGGCACTCCTGAGAGCAAATTTATTGCAGCTCTAGTTAAGGCTGAATTGAAAGTTCTCTCATGAGAATTTGTAGCTTGAATTTGGGGGAGACAAACTTTTGGAGTGAAAGCAGGGATAAAACCAGCCCAGGAGTTTGCCTCTTGCCACTGCCTGCTTCACAGAAATGACTGGTGACACACTTCCTGTTTCCATCTGCATAGTTGCCACCCCAGAATGACGCCATGGAGTGTGACTCGGAGAGGAAACTGTGTGGGGATGGGAATGGTGGTGGGGCTGGTAGTCAGCAGGATGAGCCCTGTAGCCACTACCACTGCCAACAAATGTGCCAACTCATTTTGCACACCACCCACCCATGAAAACCTGTCACCACGTATTTTGCCAACTACAATGGATCAGCAAAAAGTGGGGACCATACTGGCCAGGGGAAGAAGATATTTTTTTGGGGGGGGGCAGACTAGGGTGGTGATATGGAAGGGAGGGTGGGACGGCAAAAAAGAAACTTGAAAGTAAATGGCGAAGCTCTGGACAATGTTCCCCCCACACCTACCCTGGCTCTTACAGCGTGTGGCTGAAATTGCAAGTCTAGGAAGGATTTAATGGAGAGAAGCCTGCAGATGGGACTGTGCAACACACACACAAACACACACACACACACACATTTTGCAGAAGTAGCCAAAGAATGCAAATTTTTTTATATATATATAAATTTTTATTAGTTTTTTAACATATCATTTTCAAATAATTAAACATACTTGTACTCCTTATACAATATTTTTTTGGATTTCCATCAATCACATCTGAAAATTTTCCAATATAATCACTTAATATACATTTCTTACTTTCACTATTACCTTTACATCTCATAATTAATCTCTCTTCTTTTTCTATTTTGCAATATTTCATATATTTCTCCTTACAAAACTTCTTGTAGTCCTTCTAACGTAATTTGCTGATTACATTTGCTCTTCAAATAGTTTGTATATTTTTTTCCAATCTTCTGCAAATCTCTGGTCCCGCAGGTTTCGAATCCTTCCTGTCATTTTATCTAGTTCTGCGTAGTCCATTAATTTTGTCTGCCATTCTTCTTTTGTCATCTTGCTTCCATCTCTGGGCTAACAATACTCTTGCCACTGTTGTTGCATATAAAAACAATTTAACATCTTGTCTATCTATATCCTTGCGTATAACACCAAGTCAAAATGCTAAGAATGCAAATCTCAGTTTCCTTTTCATGTTTGGAAATTGAGGTGCTGGGATTTCCTCTGCTTGTTCCGCCCCTCCTAGCACACATGCCCCTTCTAACTTCAATCACAAGGGCCTTAAGATATAATGGTGGAGATGTCTGTCCAAACTCTTGCCATCCAGCAGCCCATTTACAAGTCCTTTTACAGGGCTTGTTGGGAAACAGAGTTCAAACATGGAAAAGAAAAAGGCAGCAATGCCCATCAACTTTGGGGGGATCTGCCCCTCCAAATGTTGTATTGGGGGAATAAAAGGACCTGAGCCCCTAGGAGTTTGTGCCTATGATATTGGCTTAGCCCTAGTTTGTGTTGCATCCTGAACTTCAGAGAAAGGCTTGTTCTACCAAGCCTGTCCTTGCTGCCATAATGCAGAGTTCCACTGTAATAATAACAACAAGACAGAGTAAATATGGCAGTAATCTGAACATATAAACAGAGCATCAAGCTGAGGGGGCACAAAATAATAATAATAATCATCATCCTCTCATTTATTATATTTAGGAGGGCACCAAGTTTGTCAATATTACCCCTGTAAGCACACAAACCCAAGGCACAATCAGCTTTCTCCTGTAGCTGATATGGCATGAGGTGGTATTCTTACTGGGAAGGGCCACAGTTCAGAGTTATTTTTTTTTATTTGAAAAGATTGTCAGGCTTCCAGGTAATTGGCAGGACCAGCATTGCTTATACTTGATAGATTGAAATTTGATTGATTGATATTATTTATATAGCACTGTGCACAATGAAGCCCTAATTCTGATCACTTTTAGGGGCCATTTGTAGTAACTGGTAATTGACACCCGTCTTCAAGCCATTTAAAATTGATGGATGGCTCATGACGAAATATGACGGATTGTCTCCTAGCTTCTTGCATGTCATTAGCTAGCTGATATTTACAGGCTTCTTAGCCGCAATATCATTTTATATATAAGAACTAAACACGGGAGCTGTGATGGAGGGACTGAATAACAACCACATAATTCAGCTTGATTTCTTTCAGGGTTCCTCATTCCCCTTGTATGTCACCAGCAGTTTAGTATACGGGGGTATTGCACATGAACTTACTGCAGCAGCATGTCATAAATAAAGAAAATAAATGTTGTGACTATATTAATCAGCCAGCGCTCATCCAAATGAGTTTCCTATACATTTTTCTGTTCCTTAATTACTTGTCACCTACTGCTAGTTCGTCCATGATTTTGTTAGAAGGCTTTTCCCATTCTGTCTTCCTGACAGAAGTAATCTGCTTTCTGGGAGGGGAGAATGAGGGAAGTATATTTTTTTAACTGCATTGACTGGTGCTATAGGTTTCTCTTGAGCTCGCGTTGGGTGAAGGGAGGCCATTTTTGAGATTAACCTACTAGACCTGGGTTCTTAAAGACAAGTTACTTTTGCAATGCCCAAAACTGCTATAAAGACACAGCAATAATTTTTAGCTACATTAATTTGAACTCAGTCTCATTTTGACCTCTCTTGAGTTTTGAAGTCTAAAGTCTGCAAACTCAAAATAGTTCAAAACCAGACTGGAAATCCACTTTTTTTGTTACTACTCTACAGTAGGGGAGCTATTACTGATAAGCTGAGAAGTGTAAATGCTTCTGAGATAGCTCAGTTGGTTAGAGCATGGTGGTGATAATGCCAAGGTCACAGGTTTATACCTGTATGGGACAGCTGCATAATCTTGCATTGCAGGGGTTTGGACTAGATGATCTTCAGGGTCCCTTCCAACAGTTCTGTGATTCTATGATGCCCATTGTGTTTGGTGGATAGTGATGATACTGCAAGTGGATGCAATTTTGTCACTTGATGTGTGGTAGAAGGTAATGGGCATGGTTTCAGAGCTGAAAAGCCATTTAAACATTTCACCTTCAGAAAAGTTATGCAGGAGAGGTAGGCAAAAGTTCAAGGTAAATGTGTGTGGTCCTGCAATCCATCATGCAGACATCTCTGCAGAAGTTTGTGTGCTTGAATATGTAAGCTTTTTGTATGAACATTCTAGCTAGCGATATTAAATGTAGTCCTGATTATTTTCTTTCTTTCTTTCTTTGAAAATGTACAGTCTTGAGGAATCAAGCACCACCTTCTTGTAACAGCTTGGGGGGCAGGGGAGTTCATTTTGACTCCCATTCAATGCTTATGGCTATCTTTATGTATTAGTAACAGCTTCTTGGATGAAGAATTTTGGGTGAGGTGTGCAGCCTGATGCTGTTAATGATGAATCACAGGCATTCCTAGTTAAAACTGGGTAGGAACGGAGCACTTAAACTCCATTGATAATGTGCTTGCAGTGAAAGCGTGCAGAAATGAATAGGACTTATATAATGGAGAACAAAGTCCAGGGGTATATAATTGTCTGCACACAGCTCTCCAGGATTTCAGATAGAGTTGGGTGGGTCTTTTAGCATGCAGAACACGTGCTCCACCATTGAGCTCTGGCCCTTCTTCAAAGAACCTTGTTTGTTGATTCTAGAACCCTGTTTCTGCACAACATATGGGTGATACAAATCAGAATGGATGCTGATTATGGGACGAGGAGGAACTCCACCAAGCCAGCACATATTCATTTGAATTTGTGTTTCAAATTAGGAATCCCATTTTGTGTGAAATGAAAAGTGAGGACGAAGCTTCCAAATGCAGCAAAATATAAGAAACAATGGAAAAATTGGCTTGCTGCACAGAAGGAATAATAGCACTATTAGATGAATACATTTGCTGTGCAGCCAGCCAAAACGTTTCATTAAAACAATTGCACTCCACCCTACCCTAATAATAAATTAATCTCCATAGAAAAGACAGATCGGCTGAGAGGAGTTATTTATTGTGCAGCAGCTAGAGGTATGTCAGCCAGAGGCTATGAGCACCCTAGAGCCAAAGCACTTTTGATCTGCAAAGTATGTAGGGGTCTGTAAAGATACCAGGTACCAGAACTCAAATGGATATTTGGATTTTGGTTGGGATGTGCATACCTCAAATTCATATCTATTGAGTGAAGGCTTGAGGTTGCTTCCATCTCCAGTTACCGCTCTGGTTTTCTGCATCTTCTAATACCGCCTGCCTCAAATCCTAGGCTCCCCAGGTGTTGCTGAACTACATGACGTTGGATCATGTGGGTTTCTTTTAGTTCCCTCCCAAGTGAACACCATTCATACATTGAGGAGTGGAGCAGGACTGTACTCAGCATCAATGACCTCTGCCACTGGCATGCATACCTGAGGGAGCATCCTTGGCTATTCAGAAACACCTCTAAATGCATGCACATTGATGTGCACACAGAACCCCTCTCAAGCTCACTGAGTACATGGACATTGAGGTGGGTCACCAGCATGTGCATTTGTAGAGACAGTGTTAATCTCCATGGCTCCATGACCCCCTCAAATATTTTTTAAATTATGGCATGGGTGTTCCCTGAATTTCCCTTTGCCAGAGTAAGATGAGATGCCTCTGAATGCAAGTTGGAGGGAATCACAAGTGGGGAGAGCGTTGTTTGGCTTGTGACCTGCCTGCAGGCTTCCCATAGATACCTGGCTGGCCACTGTAAGAATCAGGTGCTAGACTGGATGGCCTTTGGCCTGATCTCTTCTGAGAAAGTCATGAGTTCCATAGTGCTGCCAAATCAGGCTTGGGTTAACAAGTTCTGATGGAGGAGGAAGAAACAGAGGGCATGAGCTGAATTGGGAGGGGGATCTGGGTTGGGGAGGGGAACTACCCTTTCCACCTCAACTTCAGTCACTTTGGAAAGGGAAGCAGGGAAGCTGGCTCTTTCTTCCATGCTTCTTGCAGAGTGGGAAGCCTCAGTGGAGACTAGGGGTGAGGGCTGAACAAAAGATGACTGTAGCTGAACAGGAGCCTGAGAAGGTGGGTGCAGCCTTGTCATCTAGAACAAGGTGTCACCTTCACAAGAGAGAGTAGACCCATCCGCCTCAATGGTTGCACTTGCAACACTAATATTCCCAAAAGGCGAGAGTCTCCCAGGGGAGTGCACTCTTTAAAAGCTTGGTGTGTGAGAGAGGGAATCTTGTTGGGACATCTTCACCATTTCTGTCCAGTTCCGAACTTCTTGCCCTGCTCCCAAACTCCTGAGCACCACTGCCTGTTCCATTACTAGCCTAAATAAAGATCTCTTTCTTCCAAGGGTTAGGGTTAGGGTTAGGGTTAGGGTTGGGTGGGAACCAGGATGGAAGACGATGAGTAGCCTGCCACTCCATTGCAATGTTTACACTTAATGCTATTCCTGAATTTGAATTTGATGTGCTGCATCCCTTTGCAATGTGTAATGAACCCCCCAGTATGTTTTTTAAAAAATAATAATAAAATAATGAGCAAACTGTGAGACAAGAATGTAATTGTTTTAAATTAGCATTAAGGAAGTGGAAATGCTCTCAGGGACTCTTCTGGCTGTGTGGTCCCTTTGTCGCTGAAAGACTGGGGTGTGTGGAGAGGGGAGTGTTGTTGCTTTAAGCTCAGAGGAAGAAATAATGAAGAAATTGGCAAAAGACTGCTAAATCAGGGTAGGAGTTGTCACAAAGATGCTCCAGCCTAGCAAGTGATGAAAGTTCAGGGCTTGACAGAGTCTTCAGTTTGCTTCAAATTATTACATCTATCCAGAGTTTGAAGTATTGTTTTAATATGAAATCATGGAAATTCTCATATAATGAGTGTGCTAAACCATTTGCAATTTAAAGCTCTATGAGCTTGCCAACAACTTTATTTTTTTTGTTACTACTGGTGCTAATTCTTATTTCTTAATTATTGGCTCAAACATCTCTCTGGTGAATCATTTTCCATCTTTACTTTTAATTATTTTCATTTCCCTCTATGCTGCTGGCAAAAAGGCAGCTTGCCTTGTTACCATTGTCATCTGCTTGTAAACCTTCCTGGGGCATCTGGTTTTTGCCAGACAGGATGCTGAGCTAGGTTGGACCAGTATGGTAATTCCAATGCCCTTCTGGGGGCTGTATTTTAAATATATCCTTTCCTTGCCTCTGTGCAGCTGGTTAAGAGCTGCATCAAAGCTGGGAATCTCCATAGTAACCTGGGAGAAGATTTGATGGAAAAGGCATATTGGAAGGCCATATCAGTTACAGTACATCCTGTGAAATGTTTGTAGTCTCCTATGGGCTTCCACTAGTTGCTGTTACTATTATTATTTTATTAGTAATAGTTCAGATAGACAGGTGTCAATCTCTTGTGTGTGCACTAAGTAACTGTGCATGTGCAAAGTGTACCACCACAAACCTTTCATTGCTGTCTTCCATTTCTAATAGAAAACTTCTTATATTTAAACTTGCAATGGTTAGCAAGTTTCCCCTTGGTGTTACCTGCAGGGATGGGGGAGAAAGCTAATTCAGTTCACACTTAAAGGCAAACCTACATAATTTGCACTTTCTACAACAATACACACACACACACACACACACAAAAGCCATCCTCCAATATACATACTTATCAGCCCTGAGTGCTCACTGGAAGGACAGATCGTGAAGCTGAGGCTCCAATACTTTGGCCACCTCATGAGAAGAGAAGACTCCCTGGAAAAGACCCTGATGTTGGGAAAGATGGAGGGCACAAGGAGAAGGGGACGACAGAGGATGAGATGGTTGGACAGTGTTCTCGAAGTTACCAGCATGAGTTTGATCAAACTGCGGGAGGCAGTGGAGGACAGAAGTGCCTGGCGTGCTCTGGTCCATGGGGTCACGAAGAGTCGGACACGACTAAACGACTAAACAACAACAACAATGTGTTACAAAAATGCATATATTATGGTAAAGTGTGCATTAAAATACATAGATTTGTGGAAATAATATACAAAAATGTATTATATTGGGGAAAATTGCTTTGCACTGGTGGGTTGTATCCAAAGTAGTGCTGAGTGACACATCTGATCAGTATAAGGATTTCCACTTACACAATGGGATATCCCCCTCCCCCTTCCATGTCTGCTAAAACTGTATAGAAAAATGCATAGAAAACAAGGAACAAGAGCCAAAGGCCTTCAGTGCAGCGACATTTTGAAAGAAGAGCCAGAGTCCATCAGTACCACCCTGAGAAAAGTCAAAAGTCCTTCTGGGTGTTTACAACCCTTTCTAAAGTAGATATTTGGACCCCAGTCTCTGTGTCCAAACAGGACCCGTTTTATGAGTACATTATACTTAGGCAAAGAGGTTTTTAAAATAAATGCCACACAGGAAACTGCTTAGATCAGATCAGAGATGGCCTATTTGTCCATCAAACCCAGTACTGCCCTCCTCTAACTAGCATCAGCTCTCCAGCATCTTTTTCGTCCCCTGCTCTCTCTATAGAGATGTCAGGGACTGAGCTACACTGAGTTACAGCCTCACCCTTTTTTCACACTTTCCATTGCATTGCTGACAGCTCCCTAGATCCTTTTCATTTATCCAGGTAAAGCGTAGTGGAGCCTTGCAAATGTGCATGGCTATGAATTGCAGCTTATTTAAATGCAAATTGTAAGGATACAACTTCCTTTGTTACAATGCAAATTGCTGATCCCAAGTAACACAGCTTGTGTGTGTCCATACCTATTTTGACTACACCTTGAAACTAAACCCCAGGACTCCCCAGAGGGCAGCAATACAAGTGAATGTCTTGGTCTGATGACAAGGAAGCGGGAAGGCGAAGTGCAGCGGTCATTAGAAAGGCAAATAAGAACAGTGCTGAATCCTTGCTGGAGGAATCAAAGAATGGAGGGAGAAGGCGGGGTGTATATGTCTGCTTCGTAAGTGAATACATTTCTGAATCCAATTACATCCCTATGAGATTTGTGTTGTGAAAGATGTCAGTCTTAAGAGCTTAATTTCATAACAAGATTTGGAGATCCAATGTCATAGAGCTGCTTTTTATGAAATGAATAATTATTGTTTTACCTTCCAGGAGATTTTCAAAACAATTTTCTACCAAAGAAGGAAAATAATGGTCAGAACAGGTGCCAAAAGCTTGGCTCCTCACCCATATCTCACTGCAAAGGACAGCCAAGCAGAAAATTTTCCTTTAATATGGAAAATAACTTAGTGGCAATGCTGTTTATGGGCAAGGATAAGTGTGAACGTTGCATCAGCCTATGGGTTGAGGAGTAAAATATTATTGTATGCAAAGATGTTTAACTTGGTTTGAAGTTCTGGCCCCAAATCTTGGAATCCAATGATGTTATTACAATTCCCTGCTATCTTCTTCTTGGTGGTTCTGGTCCTTATTCTGAGAGGAATTTCTTCTGCTGTACAGGCTGTTCAGGCCTAAATCTTTGCATGCAGAATATCCCAGGTTCAGTCTCTGATATCTCCAGGTACATATGGGAAGAAATCTTATCTGAAAACCCCAAATAATCACAGCCAGACAACACTGAGACAGATGGACTAAGATTCTGAGTCATATAAGGCAGCCCCATTGCGCCTGGGTGGAGTAGATGGCTCTTTCTTGCAGTAGAGAGTTGAATTAAATGACCCTTGGGCTGGCCTTTACAAAGAATTCTGAAAGACCCTTCAAGAATGGGACGAAAGATAATCCCCTTATGATCTCTGACTTCTATATGCAAATACAAGAGAATGATGTTTCAAGACATTTCTGTTCCTGCTAGCCCAGCACATTCCATCTTCTGATTAATTTTGAATATCAATCACTATAAGGCCAGAGTAATAGGACTCAAACCTGCCAAGAACCAGATGCTCAGATCCCTGTAGTGGCAGCTGCAATGGCAAATCAAGATCCTTACATGTGCATATAAATGAGCCGACATCTGAAGGCTCTAGCAGAGTTGCTTCAGAACCCCTTGCTGGGGATTTCAACAACCTGGGAGTCAATGCCTGAATCTTTTCACCATCTCTCAGAGCTGTTCAGGACCTCTGTCTGATTTGAATAGGTTTGTAGAACAAGAACCCTGGTTGGTAATTTTCTTCCTCTCTCATAATACTGGCAACTCGGGGCCATCCAAAGAAGCTGAATGTTATGTCAAGACAGACATAACAAAGCACTTCTTCATAAAGAGTTCAGGTGGTACCTCGGGTTAAGAACTTGATTCGTTCTGGAAGTCCATTCTTAACCTGAAACTGTTCTTAACCTGAAGCACCACTTTAGCTAATGGGGCCTCCTGCTGCCACCCCACTGCCGCACAATTTCTGTTCTCATCCTGAAGCAAAGTTCTTAACCCGAGGTACTATTTCTGGGTTAGCGGAGTCTGTAACCTGGAGTGTCTGTAACCTGAAGCGTCTGTAACCCGAGGTACCACTGTATAATAAAATGATGAAATTTTCTTCCAAAAGACATAGTGATGGTGACCAACTTGAATGGTTGTAGAAGAGGACAAGACTATAGCTATTAGTCATGATGGCTATGTTCTACCTCTACTGTCAGAGTTGGTATGCCTCTGAATACCAGATTCTGAGAATCACAAGTGGGGAGAGTGCTATGGCCCTCTGATCCTGTTTGGACTTCCTATAGGCATCTAGTTGACTACTGTGAAAACTGAATGTTGGGCCCTAATGGGCCTTTGGCCAGACCCTGCAAGACTTTTCTTATGTTCTTAACCTGCTGTTTGCAGAATTTTGATGAGGATGTGCTATTCTGCTTGCGTTCCAAACAGGTTCCTGTCACTGGGAATGGATTGCCAGGAATGGATGGTGCTCCAGCAAATTATGTTAAGTTTTCGAAGCCACCACAGCAAAGAGAATAAAAGCAGGCCTCAAAATGGTGCTGGAAAAGGTATGTAGGTATCGCTTACTAGTGCTCAATACTTTGAATTCATGTGTCCTTGAGGAAGGTTCCACTGAAAGGCACTAGACATTTTACCATGTTATCAAAATCCCACATATCCTTTAAAAAATCAATAGTTCACCATTTTAGAGCAATCACATATGACCAGGAAAGATTCCTGTCTGAAAGCCTGGTGAGTCACAGTCAGAGTTTTATACTATCCTGTGCTAGATGGTCCAATGAGCTGGCTGATATAAGGCAGGTTTCTATATTCCTATAAGAATAAGGGGTTTAGCGTTAAAGAACCTCTGCACAGGAACCCATAATGCAGCTGGTGTGTAATTACCAGGGATAATTTCAGTGAAAGTAAGGGTTGAACATCAAAGACCTTTTGTGCGCACACTGATACAACAGCTGTCCTTGGGCACCAGATCAGCTTAATCCTGGCCATGCATGTGCAGAATCTTACAAAATGTTGTTTTACATTCCAAGCCAAAGACGGATTTGGGGAGAAATAGTTGAGCATTACAAGCTGGACAAATTTGTATTCCAACCCAAGTAATTATGAAGTTGGATGACATCACTAGCTTCATCTAGGAGCACCTAATCCCCCTATTCACATGCAGAGGCACAGAGCACACCTAATCATCTCTCTCCCGCTTCAAGGGATTGGGTAGTTTCAATGAGCTGCAGGTTGACCTTGCTGCACTGTCTTTGTTGCTCTTGCTGGGTCAATATAGGCTGTGTTGTTCTCTTTGTCCCTGCTTACAAAAGTATAGCATCAACATTTTTCTTCTTCAAGGTTAGAGCACACAAAGTGCTCCTGGTTCCTGCTTGATGCCAGTAGCAGCTGCCTGATTAATTATAAGTATAATAAATGCGAGAAGCTGATGAACAATTAGCCTTGTGGACACACTGAGCTAAGTCTGTTCAAAATAACTCTCTGTTTTTAATTTTTAAAAAACCCCAAATTCTGCACTTTGCGATCTAAATTCTGTGATCAGACAAAACAATTCAAAGTCAGAAAGCTTGCCTATGTGTTGGCCCCTCATGTATGTACAATATTCCGCAACATGCCATGGATGCCTTAGTGGTGGGTTTGTACTGGACCACCCACTCACCATTCTGCTTTATTAGTTGGCCTGCAATGCTTCCCAAATGTTATTGCGTTATTGACGTATGTAGGGGCGCACTTGAGCTGTAGCGCAATAAAAACAGAAAGAAACCCAAACTGGAGGATTGGAGGTATGAGACGACTTCCTCTGCTCCTATGACAAGCACCTGCCTTCAAAATAAAAACTTGACTTCACCTGAATCAACCTCTATATGCAACTTGCTTCATGCCACCCTACGTTCTATTGAAACAGACTACTCCTGCCCTTTTCTTCCCCCTTCCATTTCTGTCTTCTAACTGCCCTACTTCTTTGAAAACTCCTGGAGGCCAGCTGCTGGCTGGGACACACTCCTGGAAGATTATTAAAGATAGCAGGAACTAGAAAAGGTCCAAAGTGTCTCATTCTTTCTGATGCACTGGTTCCCCCAGGACAGCATTTAATTGCTTTTTGAACGATCCCCAAATCTCTGCCTGGTCACCCAACCATCCCTGATATTTATGGCTCCACCGGGCCTGCTTTGGGATTTGTTTGCCTTTCACTTTCCATTACTGCTTCCTACATCCTCTTCCCTCCTGAGACCACTCAACAAAACTGGCCTTACCTGACATCTTCCTTATCCTTTGTCTGGGCATCGGCAAAGCTCTTCGAGCATATTATTTCCCTTTATGTTTAGCAAGTGAGAGTTTCCCTTGGATTCAGGAGTGACAGGATTATTATGAATCGATGGTCAGGGACCCTGAAATCAAATGCCTGGATTAGGACGACCATTTACGATGCCAAAAATAAAAGAGGAAGGGCATCATGGAAAAAGGAGATGGATTTGCATACGATTTGAATATAATTCATATGTTTAGTTGAAAATTTATTTTTTAAAATACTACAATGGAAGTTGGGATGCGGGTGTGGGTTAAACCACAGAGCCTAGGACTTGCTGATCAGAAGGTCGGCGGTTCGAATCCCCACGATGGGGTGAGCTCCCGTTGCTCGGTCCCTGCTCCTGCCCACCTAGCAGTTCGAAAGCACATCAAAGTGCAAGTAGATCAATAGGTACCGCTCCAGTGGGAAGGTAAACGGCGTTTCCGTGCGCTGCTCTGGTTCGCCAGAAGCGGCTTAGTCATGCTGGCCACATGACCCAGAAGCTGTACGCCGGCTCCCTCGGCCAATAAAGCGAGAGTCCAGAGTCGGCCATGACTGGACCTAATGGTCAGGGGTCCCATTACTTACAATGGAAGTTGAAACATGATAATCTCATCACAGTGGGGCAGACTGCAAGGAAGGATAATAATGAAACTATATGTCCTCTCCTAGTGTCTAAATCAATTCCTACCTTCAAATTCCTGTTAGTCATGAAGTTCATTCTGCTGACCTGCAGCCAGTCACCTTCTCTCATCCTAACCTATTTTATAGGGTTGATGTGGGCATAAAAGGGCAGGGAAGAACCAGGTATGCCACCTAGAGACTGAAATAAAGGTAGCTTATAATGAATGAATGGAATTGAAAACACTTTTAATTCATTCTTAGTCATAGTTGTTTGTTGTCCTTATCTGTCTAACTATGCGGCCATTCCTCCATTTCATGCATCTCCACTTGATTTCTGGTGGGAGCAGGGAGACAGGCTGCTGGGCTTGATATTTAAGAAATTGAGCCTTCCTTGCTATTTTGTATTTTCATCCTCTTAAAACCATGGATATATACTCTATTTGCTATAGCTGCCAAAATGCCAGTACTAGGATATTGATTTCTCATTACCAAGAATTGGTTTCAATGTTCCTGTCCTGTTTAATTAAAACTGCAAGGAAACAGGGTAAGCTCTCTCTCTCTCTCTCTCTCTCTCTCTCTCTCTCTCTCTCTCTCTCTGTGTGTGTGTGTGAGAGAGAGAGACCTCTAGATAACAAGGACACAAAAAAGGTTGCAAGAAATGAGTGGGTTGTAGCCAACTAAGTTTTACTCAGAGTAGGCCCATTGGTTGTGTTTATTATAAATCCCTCTTGCCACGGAACTCTGGGAATTGTAGTTCTTTGAGAGGGATATAGATATCCTAATGATGCTCAGCACCCTTAACAAATGATAGTTCCCAGAATTATTTGGGGGAAGCTATGACTGTTGATGATACTGCTTTAAATGCATGGTGTGAATGTGGCCATTTTCAGTCATCCTCTTCACAGCTTTATGATTCTATTATATTCTCTGTGAGATTTCCTAATGATTGCGGCAACTCTGCTCTTTGAATGCTTCAGATAGTCTGATAACATAAGTTATTGTAGAAGGGAATTGTGCAGCATTCCAGGACTCTTGCTCTAAGTAAGATGTGGAATCCTGTTTCCTCATAAATCTGCTCAAATATGGCTCTCCAAGTCCCCCTCATTATTATTATTATTATTATTATTATTATTATTATTATTATTATTATTAAATAAGTTCGTATACTACCCTATACCCATAGATCTCAGGGTGATTCACAACATAAAAGTACATCTGTTCATCTATTTGCTCAGGAACAAAAGATTCCCACAGCCAGAGGGAGGAAGTCTAACACACATGAATGTCACTTTCTATCCCACCTTGGTTTCCTGCATTCAGGCCTGCTGAGCAACAGTTGCTTCTGTTGTTAATATGAAGAAGGATCACAACATGATGCAAGATGAACTGGATAGCCTCAGTAACTGTGCTTGGCTAGGGAGCCATCAGCTGGTCGAAAGGAGAAGAAAAGACTTCAGTGCACTGACTAATCAAAAGATAACCCTGAGCCCTCAGTGTGAGATTCCTGCAAAGAAAGCAAAAGACATTCTTGGATCATGTAAGGGTGATTCAGTAGATGGGTTATGCTCAGGTTCAGGCTAGGGGTTAACTGCTTTGCAATCAGGAAAGAATATTCTCCCAAATGAGATTTGGTATGGTCAGCCCTTCATGCACTCAATTCCTAGCCCTCAGACAGTGGCCAAAGCAGGGCTGAAACAAAGGGATAGTAATTGTGGAGAGACAGGGCTGGACAATGTTCTAGTTGTCACACCTTTTCCAAATCTCCCTCAGTGGCGTATGAGGCTCTCC
Source organism: Podarcis gaigeae (assembly GCF_964106915.1). Taxonomy (NCBI): domain Eukaryota; kingdom Metazoa; phylum Chordata; class Lepidosauria; order Squamata; family Lacertidae; genus Podarcis; species Podarcis gaigeae. Next base: position 45,576,100 of record NC_139682.1, on the reverse strand, counting down.
ATCTTTCAGCCAAAGCTAAGTCCAATTCTCAGCTGGTGACTACCACCACCCACCACCCTGTGGTGAGGTCACCATCATGGAGAACAAACCAGTGCCCTTATCAAAGCATTTGGAATGAATGCTGAGCCTTTCTGGCCTTGCCCAGTTGCAAAGGTTTTGGCCAACAATAACGTTGAAAGTCTCAGCTGTAACATGGGAGTTGGTGATGGTACTCCAGCTGCTTCAGTCCCTAGAAGAATTTGAGGACACCATGGGCTTTGGTCTCCTGATTAAGCTAAATTTCTATATTCTTTGTTAATAAAGATACAAGCATGTACACGGCAGGGGAGAAACCCAAACCATGTTGCTGTTGTTTTTTTGGTAAATTTTTATTAATTTTCCACCAGTTATACATTTATACAGTTATACATTTTAACCCGAACACATCAAATTGTGTCTGTTTTGAACTTCCTTCAGCGTCTCTGAGAGTCATCCATTTTTGTATCTTTAGTACGCATTCCCTTTTTTATATTGCCATTATTATTCCTTAGTCCCAATATTTTTAATAAACAATACTTATTTGATTTTTTACAGTGCCTCTTGAAAACCCACTAACGTTGTGTTCATATCACATATATTTTTCAGATAATCCACCAATTTCCCCCAGTCCTCGATGAACTTTTGGTCTTTAGTATATCTAATTTTTCTGGTTAATTTGTCCAGTTCTGCATAGTCAATCAGTTTTAGTCTCCATTCTTCTGTCGTCGGTATCTCCTCTTGTTTCCACTTCTGGGCCAACAGGATTCTGGCTGCCGTTACAGCATATTGGAAGAGTTTAAAGTCCTTTCTTCTTATGTCCTTTCCTGTCATTCCTAAGAGAAAAGCTTCTGGTTTTTTCACAAAAGTGTATCTTAACATTTTTTTCATCTCATTGTATATCATTTCCCAGAAACTTTTTACTTTTTTACATTCCCACCACTGATGAAAGAACGTCCCTTCTTTATCTTTACATTTCCAACATTTGTTATCAACCTTGTACATCTTTGCTAATTTTACAGGGGTCATATACCATCTATAAAACATTTTCATAACAATCTCTTTCAGCAGCGTACATGCCGTGAATTTTATATTCTCTTCCACAGTTTTTCCCATTCCTCAAATTGGATATTATACCCAAAATCCTTTGCCCACTGTATCATTACCGATTTAACCTCTTCATCCTTAGTGTGCCACTCCAGCAATATCTTATACATTTTTGACAGAGTTTTGTATTCATTGTTTATTATGTCTTTTTGGAAAATTGATTCCCCTTCTACATAACCTTTTTCCTTCAAATCTTTTTTAATTGTTTCATTTACCTGACAGTAATGCAGCCAATCATATATATACTCTTTAACTTGTTCATATGGCTTCAGTCTCCATTTCCCTTCTTCCTTAGTCACCAAATCACTGTATGTACCCCATTTTTTCCTCATATTGATTTTCTTAACACTCATTATCTCCAACGGGGACAGCCAGTGCGGGACTTTTGGTTCCAGAATATTTTTATATCTCTCCCACACCTCAATTAGTGACCCCCTGAAGATGTGGTTTCCAAATCCTTTATGAACCCTCCTTTTTTCACACCAGAGATATGCGTGCCATCCAAATCTGTTATCAAAACCTTCAAGATCTAATAATTCGTTATTTTCTAACTTTATCCATTCTTTTACCCAGCATAAACATGCTGCCTCGTAGTACAATCTCATATCTGGCAGGGCGAAGCCCGCTCTTTCTTTAGCATCTGTCAGTAACTTAAATTTTATTCTGGGCTTCTTTCCCTGCCAGATATACCTTGAAATCACTTTTTGCCATTCTTTAAAGATTCCTATACCCTTTAATATGGGTATGGTCTGAAATAAGAATAACATCCTTGGTAGCACCGTCACCTTTACCGTAGATATCCTTCCCCAAAATGATATTTTCATTCTGGCCCACACCTCCAGATCCTTCTTTATTCCTTTCCAAACCGGGATATAGTTATTTTGATACAAATCAATATTCTTAGGTGATAACCAGATTCCCAAGTATTTAACCTTTTTCACCACCTCTATCTCAGTTTGTTGCTGCATTAATTCAATCATGTTTTGTTCCATATTTTTTGCAATCATTTTCGTCTTGTTCTTATTCAATCTGAATCCTGCCAACTTTCCAAATTGTTCCATCTCTTCCAAAACCTCATTTACACTTTCTATTGGTTCTTCCATAGTCATTACCAAATCATCGGCAAAGGCTTTAACTTTGTACTCGTTTAGCCCCACTGTTACCCCTTTTATTTGCTTATTATGTCTAATTGCATTTAAGAGAACTTCCAGGACCGTTATAAATAACAATGGCGATAGTGGGCAACCTTGTCTTGTACCTTTAGATATTTTTATATCCTCAGTAATCACATTATTTACTATCAGTTTTGCTTTCTGCTCTGTATAGATTGCCTTTATGCCATTGAAAAATTCTTGTCCCACCTCCATATATTCTAAATTTTTCAACATAAACTCCCAAATTACATTGTCAAAGGCCTTTTCCGCATCTACAAACATTAAAACTGCTTGTTTATCGCCCCTGCCAGACAGATATTCTATGACATTGATTATATTTCTTATATTATCTCTCATTTGTCTGCCTGGTAGGAAGCCTGCTTGATCTTTATGTATAAGTCTTGTTAATATCTTTTTCAATCTCTTCACTAAGATTCCAGCAAAAATCTTATAGTCCGTGTTCAGTAGTGAGATAGGTTCTTCACTATAGTTAAATCCGAGTCCTGTTTTGGGATTAATGTAATATATGCTTCTTTCCATGTCTCTGGAATATCTCTTCCTTTCAAAATGTTGTTCATGACTTCAGTCAGCGGAGTCACCAGCACATCTTTCATCTCTTTGTAGTAGCTAGAAGTAAATCCATCTGGTCCAGGTGCTTTCCCTCTCTTTCCCTATCTTCAACTCCTTTATCGCTTCTTTTACTTCTTCTTTTTCTATTGGGGCACTCAGTTGGGCTTTTTGTTCTGTCGGGATCTTTCGCACCATTTTCTCTCTTAGATATCTTTCTATTTTCTTCTTATTATTCCTTTCCTTGTTTTTATATAATTGCGCATAAAAGTCCAAGAATCCTTTCCTTATTTCTTTTGGGTCAACTTTCTCTTCTCCATTTATTTTAATTTTGTTAATTGTACTCTGTTCTTTTCTCTTTTTTAGTTGCCACGCAAGCCATTTTCCTGATTTGTTTGCAAACTCAAAGCTTTTTTGTCTTAGTCTTTTGATGTTCCACTCCACTTCTTTGTTTATTATCATTGCAAACTGAGTTTGAAGGAACATGGGAGTTGGTGATGGTACTCCAGCTGCTTCAGTCCCTAGAAGAATTTGAGGACACCATGGGCTTTGGTCTCCTGATTAAGCTAAATTTCTATATTCTTTGTTAATAAAGATGCAAGCATGTACACGGCAGGGGAGAAACCCAAACCATGTTGAGTCTGTATTCTCCAGAAAGGCTGGACAAAATTAGAATGGTGGGCAGACTTCACAGCCTGGTCCATCAGTACAAATGCAAAAATCCTTAGATGCTGCATTATGCATGCTGTCAAATTAGACCATCATCGCAGTCCCTAACAAATCAATGAATCACTTCTTACTGCTGTCAATCTTTGCAGCTTCTGATGCTATTTGTAATCTTGATCAGCATAGAGGTAACATGTCAGCCAAGAAAGACTAAACTTTTGGCAAAACCAATGCATAAAAATACCACTGCTCTTGTCCTCATCTCCCAGCCCAGGAGATTAATTACCTCAGTCTATGCCTGTCACCTAAACTCTCCCAGGTGGCAAGATCTGAATTACAAATGAAATATGTCTCCATTTCCTCCTAGGTTCCCCTCCAGTTTCCCAGCACCTGTTTTTAAAACAACAGCCTAAATAACCTCCCTCTGCTCTGCTGCATAAATCACCTTGATTATATTTAAGTGACAGAGGCAAATGGTTAAGGTTTGAGGCAGATCCTGGACATGCAGAAAAAGGAGTGCTCCATAATCTCCCAGACCCCAGTCCATTAACCGTCGTAGGGATGGAGGAGAAATTTGATTCGGCGTACATTTAAAGCAGAGTCTATCAAATTTGCACTTTCTGTGTTTTTTTAATGTTTATTAAGGGTTTTTTGGTTACAATATAAAAAAGCATACAAAATTATTACATATCATAACATATTTTCTTATCTCCTTTGGACTTCCTCACATCTCCTGCTCCTGCGTTCCAAGTTATAGAAATTAAACCAGCAATTTATCACTTTATCTCCATCCTTACTATCTGATTTTCCAATGTTATATCTCAAATTTTAGATACCTTTATTTCACTCCTTAAAAAATTAAACTTAGCCTAATAATTATCTAAAAATTTGTTTTTTCTTAAATTTGACTTATCTTCATAATTCACTTCATCTGTTTTGGTGGTGCTAAGTTGTTTATAATCAAGCATCCTGCTTAACATTCGTACAATTTACAATATTTTTGCAAATACAAATTTGCACTTTCTGAAGCAATATGTGAACTGAAACACAGCTTTCCTTCAAACTTATCTGAATTTTGCAGTGCAGTACTTCAACAAAGCAATGGTTACAAAAATGCACATTATAGGCAAGTGTGTACAAAAATGATACTAGTGAAATTAACATAAAAGTGCATTATATTAAAGAAAATTGCTTGCAAAAATGCATCCATTAATCTAAACTGCATACAAAAATATGTCTAAGAGGATAAATTTCCCCCCAAATAATTTTTCATAAGGATCATTCTTAATTATTATTTTTTAAATCAAATTGTTTCAAAATGTGGAGAACTGAATTTAAAATTGGAAAAATTAGAAACGGGGAGAACCCAGTTTGACAGATTCTCCAATCCTGAGCTAAGTGTCCTGTTGTTTCAGAAACAGAATATCTATCAAGTGGGCTTTGCTGCTATTGCAGAGTTGTGGCTGAGTCACACTAGAGTTGGCGAGAAGCAGTGATTTGATCAATAATGCATGGAATTGACCCAGTGATTCAAAGAGTAATAGTTTTGTGAAATGGTTCCTCCCAACTTCGTTTCACCAAATCATTTTGCCAGTTCTGCATGATTACTTGGCTGTAAGACCCATCAAATAAGTGGGATTCACTTTTGATTAGACTGCTTTCTTAATCTCTGATAACTAACCCCCCCCCCCAAACCCGGCTTTGGGTTTGCTTCTGAATAATGTATATTTCAGAGGTTGCAAGACATTTTTATTTAAAAATAAATAACATTCCAATGATAAGATGAGGTGAGTAGTGTTGCCAGAGACATGTGCATTGAACTCTGGAAACCATAGCCCAGGGTATTGATCATTCTTGAGCTAAGCCTGTGCCACTCAACTGGGATTTTGCAGCCCCAACAGAAAGAAGACCTCCATCCTCACCTTAAGGGTGGGGCATGGGAAAATAATTGGAATATAGGGCTAACTTTACTCTCTGTAGGGTAGACTCACCCAGTCAACGGGCTTAGGAGCCTGATAGAGCTTAGAATCTTTCCTGCACACGGTTTTCGTTTACCCACTCTGCAGTTGCATAAGTTCATGATGTTCCTATGTTATTTGAATAAAGTGGCCTTAGTTTTACCCCATACCTTGTGTCTTGCCTCATTATTTCTGGTCTCCTAATCAAATGGTTGGTCGCAATAAGCAGCCTTTATCTATTTTGTCAGGAAAATGGATGCCAAAAAAGAACTTGTCACATGGAATTAACATTGCAAAACACCACCAATCTTTTCATTGCAAAATGACAATCAAACTGAGAAATCTTGCTTGACATGTCAAGAATGTCTCCAGGCTGATGTTCTTCCTATTGGGTCCATCTCACCTATTCTTCACCTACATCTTTATTACTTGTCCAAATTCGGGAGAGTTTGCTGTGCTATAGGAAGGCAGGGCTTGCCCATCAGTTCTCATTCAAAACTCTGCCTGCCAGTGGCTTGGTCTATAATTAAAATCCTGCCCCATATGCAGTCATTACAAAGGGACTGAGTACAGGAGTTATATTGGAGTGGATCCTCAAAAAAGGTTAAAAGGGTTGGAATTTTACTTTGCAGGAAAACAAAAGTGTTTAGGGCTGCAATCTTGTGCTCACCCCTAAAATGTAATTGCTTCCCTGGAACAGTAAATGCTGGGGCTCCCCAATGATTCATTGAAAGGCACAAATACTGCCTCCTGCTGGCTGCTATCCAGACTTCCTCTCCAAAGAAGTCTGCTGAAGTCAAATGAGAGATTCACAAAGGATCTGTCAATTTCAGTTTTCCTATCTTAAATTTAGTTCTCCACATTTTTTTAAAATCCTCATGAAAATTCTTAAGCATTTTAGTGCAAATTTCTTCTAATAAACACATTTTTATACGTAGATTTAAATAATGTACATATTTGTTCAAGCAATTTATCTGAATATAATGCAGTTCAATATATTATATTTCACTAATATATTCATTTCATGCACACTTCAAACTAATGTGTGTAATTTTGTAAACATTGGCTGGTTGGAGAAGCACATTTAAAAATTCAGATAAGTGGAAATTTCTAATGATAGCTCTGTTTTAGTTCTCATCTTATTTTGGAAAGTGCGAATTTCATAAAATTGACTTTAAATGCTAAGCAAATCAGATTTCTTCCCCAACTCTAGGTGGGTGATAGGTGCATTCTGCACTTGTCCCATGGAATGTAATCCTTCAGAAAGGTGTAACAGAAGAGATGTCACAAAAGATGGGATTTTAAAATTTGATAGGTTGCTGCAGTTACATTTGTTTGGGTGATGCTTCCCATATGACAATATGTGGGAGGTTACCTTGGTTGCCCAGCAAACATTTTATAATTGATTTATTTGGTTGTGGTTTTTTTTAATTGGTTAATTATTCACGATGCAAGCAATCTGCTCCCCTTAGAAAAGATAAGATTCATGGGGTCTTTCCCATCACTCCAAACAGTCAGGCTCCTTTTTTATTATTAAAAAAAGGTCACATTTGCATAATGTATGCCCCATCTTTGCAGTATGCCCGAGTTTTTCTAACTTGGAAATCCCCAGCCAAATTGAGCCAAGACTCCAGGACAAGGGTACCATTCTGTAAAGCATAGACCCATTAAAAGAAGTTCAAGTCAATTTCAGCAATCAGGGAACACGCACCAATTGTCAACATGGCAGTTGCCCTTATGAGCACTTACTTGAGAAATGCAGATGCAAAACAGGCACATAAGCCTATCATATTCTCAGCTCAAATTACTAGCAGAATACCATTTTCACCAGGGGCAAGGGAGCTAGCTTCTTTTGGAATACACCAACGTATTACGAGCTGAGTAAATTTGTATTCCATGCCCATTTTTGCTGAACTTCAGCAGCATCACTAATAACATTTGAATGAGATGTAAGGGTGTGGGAGAAGACCCAGAAAACTCTGTCTTCATGATATTTATTTTATTTTAAAACTGGAACGATTCATTATCCAACTTTATTTAAAAGACTGAAACTCTTGCTAACCTCTATTTAAATAGACAGATTGCCCAAAAGAACATGTTTTAATTAGAAAAGTTGTGGGTTGGATCCAAATGTATTCATAGAATCATAGAATTGTCAAGTTTGAAGATACCCTAAGAGTCATCTAGTCCAACGCCCTCCATGCAGGAATCTCAACACACGACCCCCCCCATCCAATTTGAAACCATACCAGACATACTTAGAGGAAACCCATTGAAACAAATGTGACTTAAGTTAGCCATGTCTATTAAGTCACATTGATTTCAATGGACCTACTCGAAGTATGACTTAGTCTGGATGTCCAACTTAACATGTTGCTTGTTTTGAAACCAGTTCAGCATTAATTATGGCATGCTACTGAGCCATTTGTTTCCATGAATAAAATACCAGCAAAATGGTACCAAAATGGAAGGACAGAGAAAACAAACATCTTTGAGGTATAGCAACCGGACAAGTCGGCAATGAGCAGTGGAGAAACAACCACCACGCAGAGGAGAAATTTCAGCTACAGAATTACACCACTTTCATACTTTCATCATGAGGTTGTAGTAGCTGGAATGAAATTGCAAGAAACACTGAGCATTATTCTTTTTAAAAAAATGATTTTTATTGGTTTCACACAGGGGTCAGCAACCCTTTTCAGCTGTGGGCTGTTCCACCGTCTCTCAGGCCATGTGGTGGGCCAGACTATATTTTGAAAAAAATAAATGAATGAATTCCTATGCCCCACAAAGAACCCAGAGATGCATTTTAAATAAAAGCACAAATTCTACTCATGTAAAAACACCAGGCAGGCCCCACAAATAACCCAGAGATGCATTTTAAATAAAAGGACACATTCTACTGATGTAAAAATACACTGATTCCTGGACCGTCTGTGGGCCAGATTGAGAAGGCGATTGGACCACGTCTGACCCACGGGCCTTAGGTTGCCTACCCCTGGTTTTACATATAATCACATTATATAACCTCGTAGCCTCTTATTTTATCTCTTTGGCTCAACTGAGCCTAACAACTTCCATCCCGTCCGTTGGATGGTTTACAAAATTAAACTTTACATCTTTACATTTCGCTTCTTTCCCTATCCTTATATCATTACCTAAAATATTATATTATTCAACCTGAATAGGTAGCAATTGCATCTTACAAATCTTCAGATAACCCTGCTAATGATAAAACAAACAAAAAAAATTCCTTCCAGAGTTCTCAGAGTTGCAGGGAAATGCACCGTTGAAGGTGGCACAGAACTTTAGAAGGCAATCAAACTGCTGCCAGCAGCAAAACTTCATTTAACAAACCAACCAGTTTAAGAAAACTGAGGAAAATCTGAATCCTTATATCCCAGCCTGATCATTGAGATCATCTTCAGGAGCATCATTAGTTGTTTCCCAAATTGGCAAGGACAACAAACAACAACAAGGAACTGAGCTTTTAGTATCATTTTAGTATCATTGGTCCAGTCCTGTTGAGTACTTGGCCAACAGAGTTCCAGCAAATACCTTCTGTATCAAACTTTAAACACCTGTTGAAACCTTGTCTATTCTCCCCCAGTAGTTAAACCTTGTCTATATCTCCGCCAGTAGTTAATTGATGTCTGATTTTAACTTTTCATGTGGTTTTATATGTTTAGTATATGAAAGGGTGGTACATGAATATTTCTTTATATATATAAATACAAACATAAAGAAAGCCACACTCTCCTGCAGTGTTGCTGTTGGGTAATTTAGACACTGGACTTCATGATTGTAAGCTCTCCTTCCTTAGATGGTCATGTGTGTTATGCCCCTTATTTCAATATGTCCTGCAGCAATTAGGAGACTTCCTACTCATTTTGCTGCGGGTGGTCCTGGACATCTCTCCCAAAGTCCTGCTTTGAAGGCATCCTTTGGTCCACTGCTTGTGGTAGCAGTAAAGACATTATACAAATGACAGATAACTGCCCACAAGGCAGAAAGGAGGAGTGGGATGGAGAAAACAGAGAGGCAGAGACTGAGTGCTCAAATAATGTGGCACTAATTATGTAATTATTTTATTACATAGCCTAAATCACTGGGAAAAAGGTATCATTCAAGCCTAAATTTCCCCTAGTGAAGAATTACTCCATGTTTGGAAACACAGTAATTATTTCTTGAAAACAAGTTGCGCTGTGAGTAATTTGAGGGTTTTATCTCTTGGGTTCTGCAGCAATGTAATTGAGCAAGCGGCAATAAATCTCATACTAATATAAGGTGGTAGATGGGGGTGGGAGGAGTAAGATACAGGGACCCAGTGTATTGCATAGTGTTGGAAGCACAGGAAATGCCAGACAGGGTCAAAGCCTCATCCATCTCACCTAACGATCTTGGTCTCAGCATCAGCCAATACCAACTTCTGTGCAGGAGGGCGTATGAAAACCAGCAAGAAGTAATTAGGAGATAACTTGCCCTCAGAGATATTCCCCCCCCCCCACTCCTTACCATCATTTAATTGATGGCTGGCTCCTGTCTAGAAACTTGAAGGTCTACATCCTTTTATTTATTTATTTTGCATATTTTAAAACCTGGTGTATAAATTGTAAAACAGTGTCCTGAGGAAATCCTATTGGAAACTGGAGGGGGGAGGGGAAGCCACTTCCCTTGGAATCATCTCTTTAGTCATCTTCAAGATTCTACCTATGAGTAAAACCAACATTTGAGCAGGAGCAAGTGAGGTAAGCTCTGCCCTCTTGTCATATCTGCATCCTTCTCCATGAGTTGGAACAGAGATGGACAACTATGACAGTTTTGCTTTCTCTCAGTTTGTCACTTTTTCCATTCTTAAGTTCAGCTCTCCAGATTCTCACGTTGGTTTGCAATTCATTTTTTTAAGTACCAAAATCCACCACTATTTCCGAAGGTACACAATTGTTTTCCAAAGCATGCTTTCCTAATATAATGCATTTTTGTATGGTTTTCCCCACACTAATATATGCATTTTAATGCACACTGGCATCTGCTTTTTTGTACACATTACTTGACTGAAGAACTTCACTGCAAAATTCAGAAACGGGGAATTCCAAAGGATGACTTTCATTGGCATCTTGTTTCAGAAAGTGTAAATTGGGTAAGGTTGCCTTTAAATGTGAACTGAACTGAAACTGCTGCCCTCCCCACAAATCCTTATATGTGAATCGGAGACCCTTCAGGACTAGTAGAAATTCCTTGCACCATTCCAATCCCTGGGGAGCGTTCTGAGTACAGGAGGCACTAAGCTTCAGAAATTTGTCCTCCAACTCATGGAGGGTGACAAGGATGGAAACAAAGGGTGCAAACTTACAAACTCCCAGCTCTCTCCACCACTGACATGTTCATTTTCAACATCAGTATAACACCTGTAGTGGATTGAGAGTCTCAGTCAATCAATCAATCAAATTTGTACATATATGCATAAGCAGCTGGAAAGGTGGGGGGAGACACTTTCTGTATCAAGCTGCTTGGGAACACACCCCACAGATCTTGATGGTACAGTGGTACCTCGGGTTAAGTACTTAATTCGTTCTGGAGGTCCGTTCTTAACCTGAAACTGTTCTTAACCTGAAGCACCACTTTAGCTAATGGGGCCTCCTGCTGCTGCTGTGCCGCCAGAGCACAATTTCTGTTCTCATCCTGAAGCAAAGTTCTTAACCCGAGGTACTGTTTCTGGGTTAGCGGAGTCTGTAACCTGATGTGTATGTAACCTGAAGCGTCTGTAACCCGAGGTACTACTGTACTCCCAACAAAATTTGCAGAATTTCAGCCTTATAGCCTGCTCAGAAGAGCCTAGTGTGATGCCATACCTTGAAGGGCTAATATGATGAAAAACCAATACGTTGTCCATTATTTAAAATATTGTTGTTGTATTTTTACTGCTCCGGAGGGAGAAGGGTGTTTGTGGGATTTTATTTTGCCTCAGATTCCAAAGGGATAGCCTGGTCTTGAGTACTTGACTTGTGGGATACGGCGATCTTCCGTTTTCCCTCTGACAGCAAAATGTCTTGGGCTGTCCCTGCAGGCAGACAACACAGTAGAGCTTGGAGTTGCTTATTACTCTTTCTCTGTTTTGTTGCCCAAGTGCAGGATTGTGGAAAGCCAAGGCAAGGTGCCATTTCAGAAGGTGGGAGAGTGAAGGGGGATTCCATTTCTACAAGCGTGTCCAATTAATCAGGGACTGTCTTTAATGATTTGGAAAACCTGCAATTAAATGTTGTGGCCCTAGAAATAGCTCCAACCATTCTCGATTCCCCCCTGCCCTTTTTACCTGAGAAGGAAGAGTGTGGACATCCCCTCTTAGCTTTCATCTAAGTGCCACAGTCACTAAAAACAATGCCATAAAAATGTGCCTCTGTTTCATAGCGGCTAATTCTCCACTAATATGTTCTTAGTATTCAATTAGCATTTATGTAACACAGCAAAGGATTATCCTATTAAGCCTAAATTAAGTGCCTCCTTCATTAATTAACATTTCTTATTTCAAGTGGTGCCAACATTTCTCCAAGGAAACATAATATTGGAACCAAACAAAATGTTTTCACAAATCAAGAAAAGGACACTTCTTTTCCCTTTTAGCCTTTTTGATTCCTTAGAAGTGTGGATTCATTGTGGAGTTTGTTGGGAATGTCACCTTTGGCGCTATGAGAATGGAATGCTTTAAGGCAATGGCAAAACGAATGAAGTCACAACCGAGGTTTGGCTATTCAGAGCCCTGTGAGTCTGATTCATTCGCAGTTCCATATACTTTATTACATTTTATTTCTGAGGAAGACTGTTCCTGTTGATGTGGATAGGGAAAATCTGGCCCCAAGAGAATTGAGTAAGATTTGCAAAGCCCAAATCATGTCAGGTCTGGTACTTCACCTTATAAGGCTGGCTCCAGCCTCTGACACATCCATCTTCATATTTTCAGCATCCCACCCTGACCATCCTGCGGCAGGGAAAGCTCTGCTAGCTTACTTGTGCAGGGCTGAGTGGGAATATTTGGGAGTCGTAAGTTTGCCTGATGGCCACCTTCCTTCCTTCCTTCCTTCCTTCCTTTTTTTCTTTCAACTACTCCACACTTCCCCGAATCTTAATTACAGCTAATTAAGAGCAACAAGTAGTTGAATCCAGTCTACTGTATTTAAATTCTTTGTTATTTCCAAGATTTTATTTTAAAAATCACATTACAGCTCAGTTGGTTAGAGTGCTGATAATGCCAAGGTTGCAGGTTCAATCCCTGTATGGGACAGCTGTTTATTCCTGCATTACAGAGGGTTTGAACTAGATGATCATCAGGGTCCTTCCCTGCTCTCCAGTTCTGGGATTCTATGATTACTTTCAAATATTTCATATATATAACCCCCAACAGAATATTTCATATATACAAATATTTCATATATACAACCCCCAAAGAATATTCCCAAGGATGAAAGGTTTCCTACCCTCATTCTGGAATGCAGAGAACAGCCAAGATGATGAAAATAGGGACACTTGGAGGGTCTGTGGTTGCACATGTGAAGGGGTCTGACAGTAATGCGGGACTCAGCATAGTGGAAATATCAAACAGATTAGAAACTCTGAGAGCTATGCTATAATGTGTGTGTGTTTTAATGGATATCAGTGGGAGTTTAGAATCTTTTGTTCTTTTAAGGCTAAGTCTTATATCCTCTTTAGTCAGCCACGAAGCTCGCATTAGCCTGAATAAATGCCCCCTGCATCCTGTGGTTATTAAATGCTTAAGCTACATGTTGGAGCAAATCAAACCCTGATATAACTGTGTTGTCATCAGCCACGTTGCACTGGGGAGGAATTAGGCCCAGTAATGCCGATGCTGTTGACAATATAGTTGCTAAGAAATAGCATGAAATTCAAATTAAACAAACAAGAGGTTCTTCTCGAAACAAATTCTTTCCCCCAAACAGGCTTTGTTACAAAAACTCAATTATCCACAAGGCTGAGCTGCAGCATGTTCTCGGAATCAAGTTCACTGCAAGCATTTCATGTTACATTCAAATTATAACTTCCCTTCGGTGCAAGTGGGAGGTTCGTCTAACACAACTCATTGGTCTTTGCCATTCTATAAAAAAATAACAACAACACAAAAAACAGAACAAGCTTTAATTCACCAAAAGAACACAGCTCATTTGTATAGAAAGCATCTTCTCTTTTGCTCAGTAAACTTATCACTTTCCCTTTCAGTCATGGAATCAGGGTCCATCAAAGCTAACAAGAGTGTATGGGCTCTTTGGAAGATCAGGACCAGAGAAATCTGTCTTGATGTTCCTTTCTTCTTAGTTCACACCAGCTCCATAAGGGAGGCATATTGCCAAGGACTAGAGCCACGGGCAAAGCTTTTAGCAGAATGAAGATCCAAGTGGCAGACTGTCGTCGGTAGAAGAAGCAGGAAGGTTCAAAGGGAAGAGCCTTGCTAAAGGTTGGAAGCTCACAGGAGTGTCTGAAGAAGCAGAAGCATCATTAATAGCAGGTGGATCCTACAACTGGTAACTTGTAAGAGCACGGGATGTGTCAGAAAGCAGGAGTCCAAGTACAACGTAGTGGAGGTTTGCTGATTAAGGTGACTGGGGCACCACCTCACAAACCTCCACCAACCTAGCTGCTGCATTGCCCCACTCCATCTGTGTCTTGGTGAATGCAGCTTCACTGCTTGCAGGAGGATGCTCTGCACTGATGCTGTTCACGTTGTCATAGTGTTATTCTCTCTGAACTAAGCAGAATGGGAATGCAACCCCAGAGTCCTCCAGCATGCTCCTCTACAGTGGAACCTTGGTTCTCGAATGGCTTAGCTGACGAACAAATTGGCTCCCATACGCCAAAGCCCGGAAGTAAGTGTTCTGGTTTTTGAAAGTTTTTCAGAAGCTGAACGTACAATGCAGCTGTCGGCTATTGTTTCTGGGGCACCCACGCCAATCAGAAGCTGTGCCGTGGTTTTTTAACTTTTTTGGGAGTCGAACGGACTTCTGGAATGGATTAAGTTTGAGAACCTAGGTTCCACTGTACTGGCCTTGGTGCCTTGGTGTTGTCTGGCCACCATGAGTCAAGCACAAAGGCAGAGCTCACAGCTCTGACATTTGCCATCATGTTCAGCAGGGGTCAGCAACCTTTTTCAGCCATGGGCCGGTCCACCATCCCTCAGACCATGTGGTGGGCCAGACTATATGGGGGGGGGGGAATGAAAGAATTCCTATGCCCCACAAATAACCCAGAGATGCATTTTAATTAAAAGCACACATTCTGTTCATGTAAAAATATGCTTATTCCTGGACTGTCCATGGGCCAGATTGAGAAGGCAATTGGGCTGCATCCTGCCCCTAGGCCTTAGGTTGCCTACCTCTGGTGTTCAGCTTTCAGCTATGTACTAATCCATACTGGGCCCTACCGGACTGGAGAAGCATACCATGGTTAGGCAGCAGATGTAAGATCAATCTGGTAGTCTGATTCCTATAAGCAAGCATGAGAACTGTATTGCTTTTCAGTTCAGGAGTCATGGGAAATGAGAGATACAGAGGCAGGAAGCAAAACATGGCAAACAGTTAATAAGCTCCCAGTCTAGCAAAGACAACGTAATTGACAGCTATTTCCCCTGAAAGTCTTTTGTCTCTAGGAGTAATGCAAAACCTTAGATTGATTAGTAAGAAATAGTTACAGCTGCCTGAGGGATGTAGGAAAAATTACATTTTGTCTGTATTTTAATGAGAAACTACCTAATTCTCGCTGTTTGAAGCAATACACAAACTGAAACACCACTATCCTTTTGAAATCAGCACATTTTCCAATTTTGTAATACAGTTCTGTAACTAAAGAGGGCATAAAAATGCATACATTTGGGGGAAATGTGTGTATATATTGGTGAAAATGACATTCAATACTGCATTGCATTAGGGGAAATTGCTTGCAGAGATGTATATATTAGTCAAAACTGCACACAAAAATGCGTCTATTAGGAGAACTTTGCACTCAAATGCTGATGAATACATCCACAAATTGCTGCAGAAATGTGGAGAAATGAATTTAAGGCTGGAAAAATGAGAAACCGAGAATAGCGAAAATGGTCAGATCCATCATTTCCTAAGCTGCTCTCTTTGCATGCTGCATTATTCCTTCATAAGTGGTGGGGACTATAAGGGGTGGGGAGAAATAAGCCATTGTACAGAGCAAAGCCAAAATAGTTAAATAGTCCTGGTGCATGCTCAGAGTTTCAGCTGAACTAAGCCGTTTGGTAACTGGTGGAAATTGCAAGGAAGCAGGGTTTCAACTAAACAATAGGAGAGACTTCTTAATTGAAAGAGCTGTTCAACAGTGGAGAAGCTTGCCTCAGGAGGAAGTAAACTCTCATTCACTGGAAGCATTCAAACAGAAGCTGGATGGCCATCTCCCAGTGATGTCATAGTTGTACCCAGCATCACAGATCCCGCAGTGAGCTAGATGACCAAGGGATAGCTCAGTTAGTAGAGCATGAGACTCTGAATCTCGGGGTTGTGGGTTGGAGCCCCATGTTGGGCAAAAGAGTCATTCATTGTCAGGGGTTGAACTAGATGACTGTCATGGTTCATTCCATCTCTACAACTCTATGGTAATAGAATTTCTTGATCTGTGATGCTATGGTCCCATAACCACTACCACATTCTGCATCTTTTCCCCATGCTCCCACACAATTGCAGTACCTACCCAACAACCCTGCTCATAGGATATAGGTTCTTCTATAGCCTTATTTCTGCCAGGCTTTGACTGAATCCATGGAAATAGATGAACTACATATTGTTTTGCTCTCTGCCATGTTGCACTCCCATGTTCTGGACAGGTGCTTTTTCTACCAAAGAACCTGCTTCCATTGGGGTTGGGAAAAGGTCACCACAGGTCATGTTCAGCCCAGAAACCCATCAAATGTTCTCATCCCTTTCAAAGGCTGAAGAAAATATGTTCTCTGATTATTTCCCTGGCAGTACAGGGGGGAAATAATAAGAAAACAGTTTACAGGCAATTTCCTTGTCAAAAGTTCCTGTCTATAAATACAATCAAGATAAGACTGACATGTCTAATAGCGCTTTCTCTCTGAAATGAATTATTCAATTCACAACTGATCTTCTCTAACTGGCTTATATTGCTTTCCCCTCTATTTATTTTTACTTTATTTAGTCCTCTTGAGAAGCTGGTGCCAATAAGCTAAGTTATTGCAGGTGATACCAAGAGTTAACAAAATCCCCCTTTCTTCCTTGCAACCTCTGCCAGGTGCTAAGACCTTTCTGGCACCCCTGCAGCCCCCTCCCCACACTGCGTTTCAGAGGTAAGCTGCAATGAAAGAGTGACGGATCAAAGCACATTATATTTGAGCAGGCTCCTTTATCCATGCATACACAAGGGAGCAAATCCTTTCAGCTGGGAGCTTGCGTGCTGAACTTAGTGCCCACGTATTTCAGGGAAGGAGAGTTAATAGTCTGACTTTCAGGATCCAAAGGATTAACATAAGAGTGGCCTTGTTAGATCACAGTTTCCGAATGAGGCCCAACTACTCCACTGGCCCAAACTGGGTCACAGCTCATTCTAAATTGGATCAGATTAGCGCTCCTGCTACAATTTTCTTAATTTAAACAATATATATTATTTACAGTTGAGCGGGCAGTCATTTTCAGCCTTTGGGCTACATTTCCTTCTAGTAACCTTCCAGGGATCGCAAGCCAGCAGTGCCAGAGTAGTGCCAGAGGAAAAAGAGAGCGCATCACTGAATGTCAATTACAGACCCTCCAAGTATCCCTATTTTCCAGGGACAGTCCCACATTTACCAGAAGCTGTCCCTGTTTCTGATTTAATCTTGGAATGTCCGAGTTTCCCTTAGGGTGTCCCTATTTTCACCAGAGAAATGCTGGAGGGTATGGAGTTGTGTGACCCCCCCCAAGCCAAGGAGATAAGTAACTATACAACCTTTAGAAGTCATCTAAAGGCAGTCATCTAAACTTTCCTCTATGGGAAAGTTTTTTCATGTTTAATGTTTGATTATGTTTTTATAGATATTGGAAGATGCCCAGAGTGGCTGAGGCAGCCCAGGCAGATGGGCAGTGTATAAATAAAATAGGCATGAGTCCGAGTATTTTTGCCTTTGTCCTGCCACTTTCCCCTGGAAAACCCAGTCTTTAGTGCTGATTCAGAACAAATGGCAATCCATAGAAAACCTAATTGCAGTTTGTTCCAATTCAGTGCTAAATCACAGGTTTTTTTCTGGGGCAAAGCAGAGGAGCAAATGGAAGTGCGGATGAGCACTTGGAGAGATACGTTTTTGTTGTTGCTACTGTTAACCAATCAGGAATCAGGAATCCTTGAGCATCATCCAGTAATCTCCCCATGAATCCCAATCTACCTTTGGTCCACCACCAGTAATGACTGGTGCCCATTGGGACTGATTGGGCAGGAGGCAAGGAGGTCAACAGTAGGTGGAGCCAGAGTCAGTGGCCATTGGAGGAAGCCAATCCTAGTTTTGTCCCCATCATCCTCCCTTTTGAGTGCAACAGGAACTAAGGAGGAGGAATCTGCCAGGCAGTGCCCCTCCTTGAATTGGTTTCAAGTGGGGCCTGGCTGAAGGCAGATTGAGGCTGGTGGGGCAGTGCCCCTTTTGCCCCAATGAAACAGCCACCACTGACCACCACTGGCATAGATAAATGGAACTGTTAAGGCCCTTCAAATGACATATTCATTTTCCACATTCTTCTGGAGGGAATTTAAGAATGTTTCCACTGGATTCTGTTGCCCATACCTTGCTCAAGCTGAAAACTGGATTTCGGGGAGCAGGGTGTCAAAAAATAATAATAAGAAGAAGAAAATCCTTGTAAGTGAAGGAAAACATACCCTTCCTGTTTACAGTGTTTACAAGCGATGAAGTAAAATCCAAGCTCAAATAAAAATGATTGTGCTCTCAAAAGCAGCCAAATATTATCCAGAGAGACAATTCAATTACACACAAGATTAGTGCTGCTCTGTCTATGGGAGCCAAAGTTTCTTGCTGAGGTCGGTGCTCAGTTCCAAATGAGAACTTCATAAAATGCAAGCGAGATAAGGGAGGGAGGGAGGGAGGGAGGGAGGGAGAGGAACACAAGCAAAGAGGGAAATTGAATTCCAGCCCAGAAATAGGGCACAAATATTGAACAGCAAAAGTAATTACCCACTGCAACAGCCTATGGAGGGGCCGGCCCAGCATAGCTGAACCAAAATTAGATCCAAGACTTTTTCCACAGGACACCAGAACCAAGGACCCAATTCTAAATGGAACTGTTCTCGATTGAGATGAATGGTATGGTTCATATCTCCCAGAGCTATTATTCTGACTGACTGCAGGTTCCAGCAGACATTGCTACCTTAGTTTAGAACTGATATTTTGTTAAGGTTTTCAGCACAACAGAAATATATAAGCAGTTTTTTAAAGAGAGCGAGAGCAAGAGCAAGAAGGAGGGGAGAGGATAAGAATTGGAAAAGGGGGGGGGGGGGAATGAAGCTTAAGTCATGACCTGGCTAGCTAGAGAATATCTTCCTGAAATTTATCATCAGTCTTTTGGACAAGTGTGTTAGATGCTTACACTGGTACATCCCACCCAGGAAAAAAAAAAATCCACAGGGTGAATTATTTTTCCTGCAGACTTTTGATTTCTGGTGCCCCTGTTTTTGTAGCCTGTAAAGGTCAAGAAGATTTTTCTTTTCCTTTCTGGGTCATCAAGGGCTAAAAGATAGGATGCTGAATTTCCCAGGGGCACCTGCCTGGCTTCTGTTAAAAAAAAAAGTGAGAAGAAGCAAAAGGACATAAAATGAGCCTCCTGGATCAGACCAATGGCCAACCAGATGCTCTCAAAGAAGCAGAGTCCTGTTGCCCCGCCCCCCCGAAAAAACCCTCAGACCTCAAGTTAGAGGTATATTGCATCTGAATGTGCAGGTTCCATTTTTTATATCATAGTTGATAGTCAATGATGCACCCTTAATTTGTCAAGTTGTCTTTTAAAGCCCTCTAAGCCAATGTCTACTCTTGCAGTAGCAAGTGAAGTGGTGTTAAATATGATGTCATGAGCTTCAGTGCCCCCCCCCCATAGCAATTTGCCATTCCCCATGACTAGGAGAAGCAGAATAAAATATGTGAAATAGTAAAAGTTGCAGAATCAATTATGCCAAAAGAAAAGGAAGGAAGGAAGGAAGGAAGGAAGGAAGGAAGGAAGGAAGGAAGACATTTAAATTGCAGAATTTATACAGGTTGCAGAATTCAGCTACTTTTGGCACAGAATTTTGATTGCAGAATTTTATTTTATTTTTATTTTTAGCAAAGAGTGCACTCTCCCTATTGTATCTTGTCGCCTTAGATGAAAATTTGGTGTTGGATTATTCTCACTAATTCTTTGTAGTACCACAAGCAGCCCCTAGCTCCATGTGCTTGCAATCTTAAGTCTATCCTAGTGGAAAAGACAAAAATAAGCATTCTGGCAGTGATAATAAATTATTGGAAGGGGCAGGAGAGATGGTGATGAATCAGTGCATGAAACACACAAGCAAGTAATACTAATAATAATAATAATGGAAGAAGCCAGGGTAGAACTGCTTTAGGAAGAACTGCTGGCATCTCCTAGAAGCAGAGGCCAAGCCCTTTCTTTAGAAGCAATTTTAAAACCTTTTCATTTGCCTTTTTGTAAAAGGGGGAAAGGAAGAAAAATAACAAACTGATTTCTCTTCAGATAATTTCTAAGGGCTCCAAGTACATTGTAAATGGATGCCTTTATCCAACAGGCAAATTGCTGACTGCTTTTGTGTTTCTGTTTGCCGAACAGCAACATCCTCAGTGGAAATCTCTCTTGGTTTAATACTCTCTTTAACACTTTGCATAATTGCCAGGCTCGATTTGCTCCCTGAAAGGGTTGTATGTTGAGGGGCTGGAGAGAAGAGAGGGAGGGGAGTTGGCCGGTGGGAGGGGGTGGCAGAGAGAACAACATTAATGGAGTTTACAATTAAATGTGTTTTCTGAGATAGAATGTGGTTGGGAAATATGGTCCAGACTGCAACTCCTACCCTGCGCCTAAAGGCTGAGAGGGCATCACCTTTGCAAAGGAAAAAGGTCTGAATGGCAACCAATGCAATAATTCCATTCATACAGCACAGAGCTGGTTATTTTACATCCCAGCGTTGGTTTGTAAATATTATCAGCACCTAACTAGCTTGCTTAAGAACGCTGCCTCCATTACCTCAACACATGTGTGCTTCCCAGCTACTTGATATTTATTTAGCAAGCAATGAGTCCTCTGCTGAATCAATGCTCTGTGCATAATGATGGGAAGAGGGTGGCTCAGGGGAGCAGGAAGCAATGAGACACAGAGCTCCATGCATCCATTCAGCCCTCGGCTGCCAATAAGGAATGTTATTGTCTGAGCAATGGGAGCTGCTTTGATGCAGTCCATTGAAGCCCATGGATGTTTTTCAACAGGACCAAATGCAAGCCTTGGAGCAAGCTCTGGTCTGGTATATATTTGACAGGCATTCACCACGATGCAACTAAAAGCAGTGAGTTGTGGGGATCAGGAGGCATAAAATGCAACTATCAGAATTGCCTTGCTGCTTCAGAGCAAGGAAACTCACAGGCTGGGCATAGCAGCCATGACCTGTTCTTTGCCTCTTCACCCAGTAATTCATCCTGTAGTCAGAGATATATTGCTTCTAATGAGAGAGGCTCAATTTAGCTCATCAAGTAGCCCATCTTCCATACATTTGTCTAATTGTCTTTTACTGGATGGGAAACAGCTTATTGAAGCAAAGGGCAAGTATCCTCAAGAGGGCAATGTCCAACCTCTGGAACAAAGTCATCATTTCTGGGAGCTAAGGGACCATCGGTCAGGGAGGATGTGGACATGGTGGAATTTATTTCGAGGAGAACTGCAAACTTAATAAAGAGATTTGAGGGAGTGGTGGCACTGTGGGTTAAGCCACAGAGCCTAGGACTTGCCGATCAGAAGGTCAGCGGTTCAAATCCCCGCGACAGGGTCAGCTCCCATTGCTCGGTCCCTGCTCCTGCCAACCTAGCAGTTCAAAAGCATGTCAAAGTGCAAGTAGATAAATAGGTACCACTCCGGCGGAAAGGTAAACAATGTTTTCATGCACTGCTCTTGTTCGCCAGAAGTGGCTTAGTCATGCTGGCCACATGAGCTGTATGCTGGCTCCCTCGGCCAATAAAGCGAGATGAGCACTGCAGCCCCAGAGTCTGTCATGACTCAACCTAATGGTCAGGGGTCCCTTTACCTTTACCTTTACCTAGAACATTCATAGGACCACTTCAATGCATGACTATTAAGAGCTTGCATAACCCTTTAGAATTATTTTTGCTTTTGTTATATTATTGTTGTTATTATTATTCTTGATAGAAATTACACCTGTAGCTTGAAGCTCCCTCTAAACCTGATACAGCATGAGAGCAGTACAAATATAATGGAAGCCTGGGGATCGCCTTGCTGCAAGAGGGTTTGCCTTTGCTGTTCTCTAAACAGTGGTTCATTGCCGCAAGGAAGGGAGCAGCTTTGCTCATGTTCATCAGGTTTTTCTTTTAAAGGCTATATGAGCACTCATATGGAACAGCAAGGAAGCATTCAGCCTATAAAGCAAAATAAATCTTTTGAAATAAATTCCAAAATTTGCACAGACATGGCCGGGGGCAAGACGCATGCCTTGTCATAGATGCCTATGACAGTCCGATAACCACATTATGTGCAAGATCTCAAGGGTGATTATGGTGATAGTGTAGGAAGAGAATTGCACCACTAAATTCACTACAAGAGAGGCTGGCTGAGGGAAGATGTTCTTGTTTAACAAATACAACAGCAGTGCATTGTTGGTTCAGACTGTCTGGATTATTGAGTTGGGAGGACATTTACAAAATCTCTTTTGGGTGTATCTGCCTTGCCCATTTAAAGCCATTGGGCTCACAGGGGCTGAAATATAAAGGTCTCCCTCAAAATATCAGTATGTGTTTGGATGGTGGGGAGAAGGATGAGGAACCTGTGGCTCTCTAGAAGTTGTTGGACTACAGTTCCCATCAGTCCCAACCAGAATGATCAGAGATGATGGAAGCTGTAGTCAAGGAATATAAGAGAGCCCCAAATTCTCCACCCCTGACCTAGAGACTTATATCCTCACTGGAGGTTAGCTCATTGCAGATCCCTATGCAAAAATCAATCATTTATTCAATGGCCCTTGTTTAACCGACTTCTGTGTTTCACCTCTTTATTCCCTGTATGTGGAACAATCATTCACAGGTTGTTGATAGGTCTATTCATTTAATAATTTGTCTTTATTTTCATTTTTTAAAAATGATCCAACCTAATGGTGTTAGCCAGTAACATAAATGATTTTTTTAAAAAGGTATTAGACAAATCCATTCCACAACTTGGTGTTCTTCAGATTTTGTTGGATTGTAACTCTTAATTTAGCAAGCATTGCCAGTGGTTAGGGATGGAGGGCCACAGGTTGGGGAAGACTGGTTTACCAACAGCTTTTAGCCATTATAGCTAAATGAAGGCAGTAAATGTGGGCTGACAATATGGCTTTGGAAAGGTTGAAAGCATGCTTCTGTTGGTCATGTGACCCTTAGATGATCCTCAGGCCGGTATCACAAGTTACATTTTTCTACCTGCATGTCTATGCTCATGCATGTGCATTTTATGACCCCACCCTCAGAGTATTTTGTTCAGATTGAGCCTTGTATCTAGAAATGGATTGCCATTTCCTCTTCCAGACATGTACATCAGCCTGAGAAAAGACCCTTGCACAGAGATCTTATGATGCCAATTGTACAAATCTTCATCCACAAATGGAAATCTGCATGTTAGTTATACATCTGTGAGCAGCCTTCAGAGAGGATGGAAACTGGAAGGGAGTAGAAGGGCAGGAAATGAGCCCTGGGAAGGCATGAAAGGGAAAGGGGAAAGACACAGAAACATCTGAAGGATGGGCCATAGAAAGGGATTGGAAGCCGAAGAGAGAGGGGTGGGTGGGAAGGTGGGGGTGCAGAGAAGGCAGGCGGTGTTTATTAACTTTCTGCCTCGCTGCTTTTGATGCCATAGCTGAGAGATCGTGGAGTTGCTACACACTCTATTAAATAACTCAATCTGCAAAGAATCCAAGTGGGTAAGCGAGTGCCCTTCTCCTGCGTCTTAAAATTTAATTGCAGAGCTAAACGAGATTAAGCACAAGGAGTACATAAAGGATATGAATGGTTGCCATCCCTCTTTTTCTTCAGCGGGTCCAGCCCAAGAAGGGGCTGCTCACCCCATTTTTCACAGGACTCCAATGAAGAGCGTAAACTCTTTCTTCTCTCCCCCTTCAGTTTTTGCTCTATTTACAGCTGTGTTTGCAAGTGACAGGCTCGCAAATCACTTAATATCCATTAGAGCAGCTCTGCTTCCCTCCCCAGACTTCCAGCTTTATCACGTTGTCTATTATAAATCCCTATTTGCTGGGTTTCAAACTCAGCCATGGAAATTTGCTCCGGCGTCCATTCTTCTTTGCCTGGCTCTCGCTCTCCGTTCCTCCTAAATGCTCCAGTAATTGTTTCACAGAAGCTTTCTTTCTTTTTGCGCTTTGTGATTTTAGAGCTAGTGAAGAGGACTGGCTACCCACACACAGACCACATGGGCAGGCAATGTGCGCTTGAAAATCCCTTATCATAATACCTAGTGAAAATAGTTCATGTATAACATCTGAGTGCTAGCAAATGCTTACATTACTTACTCTCAAGCAACTTCCAGTGGTATGCTATGAACATTCCCATTTTGCAGATGGAAAACCGAAGCTGAGAAATGGTAAAAAGGAACTTCTCCAACCACGTACTTGCCAGTTGCACTTTGGTATTATTATTATTATTATTTTTTACCACTTTTCAGTTTCTGTTCTCCTACAGGAAAATGGAAATAGATGACCCTTGGGGTTCTTTCCCTCCCTACAGTTCTATGATTCATTGTTTTCAATAGAGCTTGCTCTCAGGTAGTTGTATATATGTCTCTGCAACTAAGATGCTAGATTCTGGGTCTGCTGAGTCTGAGTCGTCAACCTTCTACACACACACACACACAAAAAGGAAAAGAGAAAAGTGAGACTTAATTTAATATGTTAATTTTTAATAAAATCAAATTATATCTAGCCTTTTTATGTGGAAATGAACTAATTGTTGAAAGGGAATCTCACTTTTGTGCAGTGTCACAGTTAATATTACACAAATGACAAAAATTATATCAGAAAAAATACATATTTTACCAAGTCACATCTCTTACTTGCTTAAATATGCAGTTCTAAGCTGAGAGAATGTGTCACAAACTGATCCAATATGCATATACGCTCGTAAAACTTATCAAATGGCAACAAATTAGCAACAGTCTAAATTTGAGCAACCTTTGAGCTTGAGGACTTGGACAAAATGGCCCTCCTGCCCCTCCCACTGATTTGAGAGCCAGTGTGGTGTAGTGGTTAAGAGCAGTAGTCTCGTAATCTGGGGAACTGGGTTCGCGTCTCTGCTCCTCCACATGCAGCTGCTGGGTGACCTTGGGCTAGTCACACTTCTCTGAAGTCTCTCAGTCCCACTCACCTCACAGAGTGTTTGTTGTGGGGGAGGGAAAGGAGAATGTTAGCCACTTTGAGACTCCTTAAGGGGAGTGAAAGGCGGGATATCAAATCCAAACTCTTCTTCTTCTTCTTCTTCTTTGCCCTACTCTGAGGTTTCATTATTACTACATTACTACATTATTTACTATCATGGCCTTGTTTGTCCAGCAGCAGAGGGCTAAATCAAAACTTTGATTTATTTGATTTTAATACAAATTTAAAATGGGTCGGCGGCATCACGTCACTCCATTTAGTCAGAGTTCCAAGAGCACTAGGGTGAAAAGAGAAGCAAAAATACCAGTAGAGAAATGGGGAAGGAAGAATCAGGAGCACGGAGCATGCCTCCACCTCCCACTCAACTTAATAGCCAGAGTTTTGCTTCTGAAATATCTTTATGAGGCGGACAACCACTACTAAGTGCTTCTATAAAGAAAGAACAAAACCAAACATTAAAGCCACTATTAAATGAGCAGAAGTGATAGTCATTATTCCCCACCATAACCCACCATTTGCAGTAATGTTATCATAGGAAGAGTACAGGCCTAGTCCTCAATGAAATGAAGTGCCTATTACGTGATACTTTTCTGGGGTTCAGGTATGCACAAGTCTGCTCTCTACTTCTCCATCTATCATTCTGGACCAGTTCACATGATTAGAGCAAACTTTTTAGAAAACACCACCACAGAAAATCAACCCAAGTTGACTTTTTCATGGTATTTTATGCCACAAGTGGGTCTTTGGAATGCATTCTAATTGCCACTTCCCACGGGCTCAATCCCTGGCACATCTTCATTTGAAAAGATTAGGTAGCATAGGATGGTAATATATGTGTCTGAGACCCCAGAGAGCTGTTACTGGTCAGGATAGACCATACTGGGTATGACTGTCTGGCCTGGTGTAAGGCAGCTTCCTCATCAGGTGCTTCTGGTACCATCACACAAAAATACCATGTTGATCTCACTCTGGCCCAAGTTCAGTTAATATCTGCACAAGGAATCTTAAAGAACTCCAGAAGAAGGTTATGAAACTAAATATATGATCTGGGGGTAGTTTAGTGAAAGGGTCATTTAGATAGCCAAAGTTCAAATGTTTTCAAAGCTACGGCAGATCTTGAGAGCACTACAATGGGTTAAGCAATAGTAACGTGTCTTGACAATAGTACAGAAATGGTATCCTGAGGCTTAGAAGGGAGAATATTGGCAGTTCCAACTTCTCTCCTAGCATTGTGGAGTTAGGAGGAGCTGTGCCCACTGAAATACTGAGTGTGTGCCACTATTTAAAGGCACAGAAATTCCACATTGAAGTTGTCACCTCCAGGGCCCAGTGGAATCCTGCCATAATAGAGATTTCAGGCTGCTAGATAACAACAGTGCTTCTAGATAGGGGTTCAGGAAATAAATTCAGGAGGAGAAATTACCCCTTGACAATAATAAGAAGTGAAGGAGCCAGCATACAGCCCGAGAGAAAATTGCTATCTAGCACCTGGTGGATTTATCAGCTTTTAATTACAGTTGACGCTAATTATCTCAGTACATGGGGTGGGGGAAATAAAAGGCTGGTACTCTGCTTATGCAGGAGTCTGACAGGAGAAGGGAAAGCAGGCAGGCTTTTTAAAAAATGAATGTCATTCCAGGTTCTGTCACTTCCTTCAAAAGAGTGTCCTTACCCAGCTGCACAGAGAAGAGGGATCATTTGGTATTTTCTGGTGTGTGTGTGTGTGTGTGTGTGTGTGTGTGTGTGTGTTTGTGTGTGTGTGTGTGTGTGTGTATGTACGTACACAAGGTGTACAGGAGGGGCAGATGGGTCTAAGCAACCTGGGAAGATAGCCCATCTAGGACAATGAAATCTATTATCCTAAACCTCTTCTGCCTTGTGGCTATACTCATTTGTGAGAAAGGCTGTGGGAGTAAACCTCGAGGAAAAAAATCATACCCACTTCCTTGCAAGGACATCTTTGGGAGAAGAATAGGCTAGGGGGTAAATTCTATACAAATCCAGAGTGGAGTGCCTAAGATGGTTGGATGGTATCTTGTGCACCTCCTTCTGGCAACTCCTGCAGCCAAGCTGATGCCAAATGTATTGCTCTGGTTTCCTTTGAATCACATCAGCAAGGCCAAGAGTGGGGTTTGGTCATCTGGGCAGCCCACGACCTCCATACACACTGCCCAGGCTTGTGCCCCAGAGAGATTACTTTGGTGCTGCTAAGGAAGCAAAAATAATGTGGGTGGCAACAGTTACCAGTTACCAGTCTCTGCAGTGGTTTGACAGACAGATGTCAACAAACAAGGCATGTGTGTTCCCTCAGCAGCAATGCCTTCCAGAAAAGAAGAAATATGGGCACAGTGTGTGATTTTCATTACTTAAACTGACATCTGGAGGTTTACCACCCAATTAACTCTGTGCTGTTACTTTGGGTGCATCTTATTGTTACAGGGTATGTGGTTTCTCAGAGTGTTCATAAATATTGCCAGTATCTCTGGGTGGAATGGCAACCCTGTGTAAGACAAATAGGCCCTTAGCAGTTAGTTTCCCACATACAGGCAAGAAAGGGACCTGCAAACCAAAGATTGGACTGATGATGAGCTCAAATCAATATGCACATTTCCAACCACCCTTTCAAATCTCTGTCTACCGTGGCAGAGCCAATACTCCCCCCAGTTCCCTTGCCAGCATTTATATTAATAAATTATCCAATTCATTTAAAGCAGCTTATATATGGATCCCAGGGGCCTTCACGTGGATTCCAAGGCCAGACTAACTTAGCTTTGCTCATTATCCTATCCCATTTCTGCAGGGAAAAGTAGAAGAGCAAAGCAAGAATTCAGGCCAGGAATCAGTACCATGGACAGCTCCAAATGTAACTGGGTGGTTTTTATCTCAGATAAAGTCTCCCTAGAACAGCCTAGCAAAATGTTGCTCCAGCAGAAATCTGGCATCAGCTGGGTTTAATTAGTCCTGCTGTCAGGTTTGGTGCTCCTGGTCCCACCCGCTCTGAGAGGCTGTTCTGACTGTTCTGTTCCAAGTAATGGTCCCATCTAGGGGACAGGTTTGAAGTCAAGTAGGGGCACCAGATCCAAGTCCACAAAGCAAAGCCAGGCTAGGCACAGATCAAGTTCCAGCAAGGCAAGATCAACACAGCAGAGGATAAGGAAGGTGAGGCAAAGCAGAGATCCAAGTCCAAACAGGAAAAGAAGCAAAGTGGGCAGCCCCCTGAATGACTCCAAGTTACACCTAGACTGACAAACGGACTGCTGCTGCAGCAACCAGCAAATGTCAACTGGGTCTTTAACAGGCCTGTAGCTTCTTCTGAGCAGCAAACTCTACCTTGTTGAGCAGAACATTTCCTTTTAATGGGACTCGGCCTGTTTTAAGAGCTGTGGACTCCAGCAGCATAAGAAAGGTCAGGGTTCTATTATGGCCTCTGAGCTGGAGCTCTAGGAGTCTGAAGATGGTGACCAGCCATCTTCAGGCTATACTGGCATTGCAGGTTCTTCTTGTGTGGGAACTGCAGAGGAGGAAGTATATCAAAGGATGGTCATAGTCTCCTGGGTCTGATGTGTTCTCTGAATCCAACAGCCTCTTTCTCTGAGGATAGGGAATCTGAGCCTTATATCAAGACACTGGTGCTTAAAGAAATCATACCCTGTCCTTCAAGTTCTATCATCAGAAGAACTGGGAGTCTTTGGCTCTATCAAGGGGTACAATGTGGAGTCCTTAAGAGGCCAAATAAGAGGGCAAAGCAGAGCAACTTCCTCAGGCCATGGAGGTACTGGTGAGACTAGCTCACAGAGGCTTCTGGCAGAGTGATGACTTCTGAGGGTTATTCCCATACCCAAACTTATTCTTTCTCAGCAACCTCAGACTCTTACTCTGATTATAGTGGGTCACAGCACTCATTAACTTTTAAACTATTCTTTGTACTGCGAGCATCATACACAGATGGGCAGTCATCCACCTGTCCCTCTCTCTATTAGCAAGTTACCTGGATCTTTCATTTCACCTTGGCCCACCTTTTATCATTCATCTCTGTGCTTCTTCTATTCCCTTTCCCCCAAGTGTCTGCCTCTACTTCCAATTACATTTGGACCACTGAGTGCATATAGCTCCCAGACAATGTTAACTGCACAGGCTGCCTTTTAAATTCCACGTTTAATTTAAGGTGCTGCTGATTACCTATAATTAACTATACAGATTACCCATACAGAAAACCTCCCAACACCTCCCCTATTTCCTTCCCTCTCCATTCCTTGGTTGTGTTTTAAATTGTGAGCTACACATAGCACCCTGTCTTTTACATTTTTAAAATAGCCACCTATTTAAATACAAGGATAATTTGAATCACCTCCTTGGTTTATCACAGTAGTTGCCTATTTTGCAGGCCAGGTGAAAATTTCTGGGAGTCTCAGCAGACCACATAATAAATGTTTTTATTCATCATCAGCAAAACCAACATCATATTACGAAAACCATGGTCCATATACCAAGGCCTTGTTAGTCCATAAAGAAATCTAGCCTGATCAACATGGTCTTAATTTCTTTGTCAGCAAAAGAAATTCAGACCAATTACAGACATTAATTTAACAGCAGCAACAACAAAAAACCTTCCAGTTTAACATTTTGTATTAAGGGCTTGCGGACGCGGGTGGTGCTGTGGTGTAAACCACTGAGCCTTGGGCTTGCCAATCAGAAGGTTGGTGGTTCAAATCCCCATGATGGGGTAAGCTCACGTTGTTCGGTATCAGTTCCTGCCAACCTAACAGTTCGAAAGCATGCCAATGCAAGTAGATAAATAGGTACCGCCATGGTGGGAAGGTAAATGGCATTTCCATGCGCTGCCACATGACCCAGAAAAACTGTCTGCGGACAAACATCGGCTCCCTCGGCCAGTAAAGCGAGATGAGTGCCACAACCCCACAGTCGTCTGCGACTGGACTTAACTGTCAAGGGTCCTTTACCTTTTCACCTTTTATTAAGGGCTTCAATGTTAATTCCAGGAAATTGCAGCTGTTAAGGGCTACATAGATGTGTTACTTAGGAAATATATTATGGCATTTAATGGTATGGTTAGTTCAAGCTTCACCATTGTCATGGAACTGGATGGCTGTCAGTGACAGGGGGTGGACCTATGTCCCAGATTTATCTGTTCACTGCAATAGATACATGGAATCAATGCAATGGAAGCTACTATTCTGCATTACAAAGACCCAACTGTCAAACAATGCCATCCACATAGGGCTGCCATATGTCAGGAATTTCCTGGACATAGCCAGAATACAGCTGTTGGAAACAGTGCCTGCGTGGCAATCACTGAAATGTCCAGGAAAATCCTGACGCATGGCAACCTATGTCAGAAGTCTAGATTTTGGTGCATTTCCTCAACAACTTCTTTCTTTCTTCTAGATTTTGCAAAAAATCAAACAAGCAAGCAACTTTGGCAAAAAAAAAAAAAAAGCAAGCTAGAAAAGCTATAGACTATCTACCTAGACATTCACTATAAGTTGATGTGACTAGGGAATACAATGTGCTTTCTGGATACATCGGGCGGAAATTCTATGGTGTACATAGCATGTGTTTGGGGAAACTGCAGCTGTACCTTGTCATGCACCGCACGTTATTGTGGTTAGGAAATGCAGTGTTTTATAGACGAATAAAACAGAGAGAACAGAGTTCTTTATATTATGTACATGCAATTCTTAGCTGTGTACCTGTAGAATTTCTGCCTGAACATTTTGTGTTTTATTTTTCTTCTTCCTCTCTCAGTCTCCTGTAATATCATGTACTACGATATCCAGGCCCACCCTTCATTCTCTGTATTCTAGGTGAGCAATCTCTGCCTGGATATTCACCACACATGGCTGTGGCGAGGCAACATCTTATGGATGCATCAGGTAAAAACCTTGGTGTGTTTGCAGCAAGTGTTTTGAGGAAGTTGCACCTTTAGAGTTTTCCCCAAGCCCCGTGTTTCTCAAATTGTTTTGTGCCAGAGTGCCTTGTTAAATGCTTAACTCATTCAAAATAAGGCGTTTCCTATCCCCCCTGCTCCAAAATCAGCATGTACCATCCTTAAACTTAGCTTACCCACACTGTCAAGTATCAGATCAGTCCACTGAACTATTTTTTAAACGTACGTTGCAAATCCTGCTACCCTGATTTCTCATAATAATGGTGGACTATCAACAGAATTTGCCCTTAGCAATTGTGATCCTATAATTATTGACTGTTCTGGAACTCAAGGACCAGCAGTGGTTCACAGACCATAATTTGAGAACCTCTAATCTATGGGTGATGTTTGCCATTTGCACACTGAGCTTCCTATATTCCAACCTATAATATATTCTATGTTCCATCAGCAATGTTCAATGTTTGGAAGGCAAGTGAGCTTCACTCCCAGGTATGCCTGATGGGGTCCATCAATGTAAGAGCAGCCAGCCCATTGGGAGGCAATCGGCAGGGAGCCTTGAAACTTGGACCCAGCAGAAGGAAGGAAAACCAAGATGCAATTCAGACACAGGTCAGGTCTGAACATCATGGAACTGATAGTTTCCAGTGTCAGTGATTCAATAGCCTAACACTCATGCAGAATGACAGATATCTCTTACAAGAGCACGAATGATTGACAGGTATCACAGCAACATGCGAATTAAGGAGTCTCAGGTTCTGACACCAGCGGTAGTAAATGTCATAAATGATTAGCCAGGATATTCTGAACACAGCCTTCCTTTCACTAAGCAAGGCTGATTTTGAGGATTTGGTAGAAAAGAATCAAGTATGAGAGCTCTGTGAGATAACCTCTCGTTTATCAGAACTATCTACATTTGGCAGGTTCTCAGGCTGATATAAGTCAACATAGACTAGAAGAGTATCAGTGGCAGTCAATAGTGGAGTTACTTACAACTGGGCCCTTTGGCTATAAATTTTCCAAAATAATTGTTTATTCCAGTATGTGCTCCACTTAGCTAAGACTGGGTACAACCATGTTTTTAATCTGGGCAGCTGCCAGTCTTTCCCTACAAAGTTTCTACTAACCACAAAGGCCTAGTACTATGTCCAGTGCCAAAGGTGGTGTGCCCTTTGGTATTAGGTTGCTGGAACCACAGGAGGGAAGAATGCTGTTCAGAGAGTCCCTGCGAAAAGGCCCGTTCTCACGTTGCCATCCTCCAGACCTCTCACAGAGGAGGCACACAAAGAAGGGCCTCAGAAGATGGTTTCAGGGTCCCGGTCCCTGAGGCATTGTGACCCTGACCCTTTTAAGGCTTTATAGGTCAAAACTAGCACTTTGAATTGGGTCTCTAATCTAACTGACAGCCAGTGCATTGTTGTTGGGCTAATAGCAGTGGGGGAGGGAGGTATTTGGCTCCTACAAATGGCACACCACTGTTTCAATAAAAATGGAGTCTCCTGCCAGTGTTTTAAAAGAATGGATGGATTTCAATCATGTATGTATTTCCCCACAGTCCGTACATACCTGGAGGATCAGTATGATGGTGCATTGATCACTCTGCAAAATAGGTCCATTATGCAAAAGGCTAATGGTTAACTTTTTATGACCGATATTAAGGAAGAGGAAATCAGCTGTAGATGTAGCCTTAGTCTGCCTTCTTGTCAAGTTTTCTACTTTATGCTTTGACATGCAACAGTGCTACAAGTAGTAGTAGTTGTTAGTCAACCACCTTTGATCCTAAAGTCCCAGGGTGGGTTACAACAATTAAAAAACATCATTAATATCAAAACACAATATTAAAAACATGATAAAATAACTTAAAATTACAAAACACAAATGGCTTAAAGCCCTCACCATTGCCAACAATTTGGACTATGAGAGCAGTAGAGCAAATGACTTTTTCCCACCTTCAAAAGGAAGCAGCGTGGCAGGGAGAGAGGAATCTGCCTGATTTGTGAATGAAATTTGAAGGATAGCTATTTGGTCTCCTTTCCTGCACAGCATGTGAATAGCCAGATAAAGCTTAATGCATATCAGTCTGTGAAATTAACTTGAGCAATTCATTTGTGCGCACATACTGTATATGTTTGGTGCTACGTTCCTGTTTTCCCTTTTCTACCTCTTGTGATATTACTGAGTTTGAGCAAATTATCTAAGCATCCAAAGAGCCTCTTCTAAATTCTTGGGAGCTCTCCTCTGCCACACACACACACAAACTAAAGCAAATAATAGCATAAATGTGGAAGAACTCGATAAATTAGTATTCTAGAGGCAGGGACCTTAAAATAATTTTGTTTTGCTGTAGTGGCACTTTAAATCTAGAGCTATTGAAAATCCAATTTGCACTTAGAAACATTCAATTTGTTTGCAGGTGTTTTTCCTTTAAGTCATGCAGTAATTTAGTCTAGCAAAGCAACATCCAGGAGCCTGGGACCTATACTGTGATGGAGCCAGCTGGGCTACTTGAGGTCAACGGATTTAAATGGTCTTTCACCGTAAGGGGGAAAAGTAATTTATCAAGTCCAGTGGACTCTGTGAAATATATTCTGGGATAGAGCCATATTCACATGGTCAGACCTTGAAGTGAATTCTGTTGGTTCTCCAGGTCAGGGGTGGGGTACCTGTCGCCCTTCAGATCTTGTTGGATTTAACTTCTATCATATCAGACCATTGGGCATGCTATGGCTGGAGCTGATGGACTCAAACAACAAACTGGAGGGGCACATGTTTCCTATCAGGGTACAACAACAGTATCAGGAAATCCCATTTATGGGGAAATTAGCTAAATGCAATGATAGAGGTGAAAAAAGAGAGACTTCAGAATTTACTTGTGATATTGAGTTTCTTAGATCAGCCTTATAAAATATGTACACACAAGTTACCAGGCTACATAAATGGTTACAAGCATATCTGCCAAAACATGTTCATAATTTGTGTAGGAAGCAAGAAGCAGTAATTATTAAACTTTCCAACTTGGTTGTATAGATGTATTCTGTATTCATCACAGCAACCAGGATATTTACAAGCAGAGGCGGGTGGCTCATAGACTGGATCTCTTAGGTCATAAAGTCCCAGATAGGTACCAAGTTCTCCACCTTGTGAATTTTAAAATTCACAATTCAAACTGAGATTGATCATAGGTTAATTTCAATTTCTCTGCAGACAACTGCATGCAAACTATGGCTGTTGCAGCTGGAAGATTTAAACACAGGGATGAGGCTAAAAGCACAGCCCTAGTTCACTATCCCTACAAGTGAGTAGCACATTAACACACTCCAAGTTCAAGTCCAGAGTTCCTGATAGCTGTGATAGTAGGAAAAGTCTGTATGCCAATGGGCCATGCCCATTGTATATGCCTTTTAAATGTGGTACCAGCAAGATGAACCTCCCCCACCCCAGCTGTTTGCAAGACATTGAAACCTGGCCAATAACTAAACTGCATTAAGGAGAGAGAGAAAGTTACAGTGCAATTCTCACCATGTCTACTCAGCAAAAAGTCCTATTGAATGCAGTGAGTCTTACTCCCAGGTAAGTGGGTTAGGATTGCACAAGCAGAAGTCCTTGTTCAGGGCTTGTGAAGACTGGCCTTGTCGGGTGAATTCCACCCTTAATCTTTAAAATGATATTTGAGAACTAAAATGAAGCACAGACATTGTGTTGGGACTTGCATAACTTTCCTGGTTCTGAAATAGCCCACAGAAAAGGGTTATGCCCTTCTGCAATCATTAGCCCACCCATCCACATCACTATTACTTCCCCATACCCTCCTTTCCACAAGAGACTGCAACATAGGTATTAAACTGACTTTCCACAGTCCATGGAACTCATAGTTCTCTTCTTACAAGTGAATCAGAAGTGAGGGATTTGTTGTTACAGTTTTAACTAGAGCAAAAAATAATAATAACACTTTTTGAGACTTTGGACCTTTGTTTAATTGTTTTGGCAATTTTAACTAAAACAAAAGCTGGCCCATTCTCTTTCGGTTTTGAGAAGATCAGCCAAGTCACACAACAAATTATGTATTCCTCCCTCATTTAATACCAAAGAGCACATTACAAACTCATGAACCGCAAACTGCAAATTGAGAATTTACAAATAACAACTTACAAATAATGAGCTGTGAAATCACAAAGAGCTAGTTAAAAGAACACAAATAAGGAACTGATAAATATCTCCAGAAACCACCTGTTCTACTTGTTCCTTTCTAGCAAGTGCCTCTTACCTGCCCTGCAGTTTATATATATGAAGTAAAATCAATTTTCTCACTTCATTTTCTGCACCCATTAAAATGTCCTTGTAAGCCCCTGAATCTCAGGATTACAACATATGATTGTGTTTTATTTTTGAAATTTGATGTGTGACTGTTAACCACTTTGAGACAAGGGAAAAATTGAGCAGATTATACATATGGTAAAGAAAGGAACAGGAGAACTTCGGTCGTGCATCTAAAATGTTGAATTCAGAACCAACTAACGACATTGCATTCCTCCATTGAACTGAAAAATCTTGACACTGGATGTGATCTTCTGTCAAGATCCTTCTCCTTTGCAAAAAAAAATAATAAAATGAAATACTCCAGACTTCCAGAGAGTAATTATGGATGAATCTGTCCACAGTGAAAGTTTCTCCGAATTGAGTTGTCCTTTAATGGCTGCTTCACACATGACAATTTAAAAGTGCTACTCTCTAAGCATCAATGCAACAGCAACCACTTCTTGGCATGCCAGGGACATATCTGCCCAGATCATCAATAATTGGTGCAAATGAGCCAGCACAGATAATAAGTGCATTTAAATGTGAAGGGCCAAACCCACAGCATTTGCATGGTTAAAGACTTGCCTGTATCTTGTATCATTTCTCAATGGCAAATCACGTTTTGCTTCAGCAAGATGTATGGAATGGTCCTTATCTCCTGAAGAATTAACTTCTTCTGAAGTTTTACCCTGCAACACTAGATTCACTCTCCCATGCTTCCAACCTTTATGTATGCCCAAGCGGCTAGGACTTTCCATATAAGAACTTAAGAACTGCGCTGCTGGATCAGACCAAAGGCCTGTAGAGTCCAGAATCCACATTCTCACAATGACCAAGGAGATACTCATGGGAAGCCCACAAGCAGAATGTGACTGCAACATCCTTTCCCCCACTTTTTTCCACATCCATTGCTCAGTTGTCCAGTGTTGGCTTCATGATCACTCCATGCCTTATTTTCAGGGCTTCTGTCCTTTCTAGTTTCCTTTGAGATAAAAATCTCCCTCCCTATCACTTTGATTATTCCTGTTTGTTCGCTTCACACATGCTAATAAGAATTCTTCCAAGGCGTCATGGATGCTTTCCCCCTTTCACACTCTTAAAATTCATGTCCAGAAAATAGAGTCTTTGTCATATATGAATAGCCACACAATTTGGTAGAGCATGAGACTCTTAATCTCAGAGTCCGAGCCCCACATTGGGCAAAAAAATTCTGCATTGCATGGGTTGGACTAGATGGCCCTCACGATCCCTTCCAACTCTACAGTTCTATGATTCTTTATTACGTAGGGCAGGATTCACCTAATGAGTCCCATCAATTGATGTCCTGTGCTTTGGAGTTGCCCCCCTCACCTTCCCCCACCCCCAAATTGGCTCCAGAGAACCCCCAAAATAGCATGTGGAGGGAGGTGAGGGGATATCCTTCCATCTGGCAAGCCAAAATGCTTGCCCTGATGGAATGATCATCTTAGGCAATAATCCTGACAAAACTCTCAGGAACTTGCACACTGCTCATGCATCTTGCATCTGATGCATTAGAAAAGGGTTGCAAAAAGGTTGCAAGAAACCTAGACTCCCATCTAGGTGACTGCCTCTCCCTACTTTCTCTCTCCCTACAGGCCCTCCATAATGTGAGGGTATGATATTGTGCCATTATCCCAGATCAAGTTGGCGCTACCTATTTAATGGAACTGTTTCCTCCATATTTTCTTTATCTGGATTAGCCTTCAAATGAACAAGGCTATTCCATATCCTTAAGATATGTCTCCTGTGGGGAACTGGAATATTTTGACTAATT